>NC_058115.1:30120000-30858359 GCF_914725855.1 Thunnus albacares | reverse complement strand
GCAGCTCTCTGTCCAGTATCATCAACATCACCTACATCTCTGCGTCCGTCACCTGACCGCCGCCTCTCATATTAGTCATGTGGCGCTTTGCTTTAGAAAGATGTTTTTTAGCATCTAACTTTAATCTCAAAGCTTTCCCTCTTTATTTCTGTCTTCTGATTACACATCGTTGGCAGCTTGATTCATATTTTCTAATCGTTCCATAAATTTGATATATTTTTGTCTGTTTATTTTTTTTTTGTTTTTTTCAACATTATTTTTATTGTTTTTTGTACTTAATAAACCTTGAGCTGAATAATGCAACGATGTACAAAAATATAATAATATAGAAGTCATATCATCCCGCCCCTTCAGGTCCGACCCATAATTACTTCAGGATATGTACCTATACAAAGAGAGGGGGATAAGTTACAACAGTACAGACTATTAAGAAGAAACAACTCTCTTTGGAAACATTTTTGTGAATGAAACTTGCCCCAACAAACAGAGCAGAACATGGAGTCTTATATTGATATTTTAGGGGAAATGATTATACTAATGATCAAATCTAACGAATGTTCACCTCCCCCTGAGAACAGGTGACATTCATCTTACTCAGTTAGAGCGAAATGCTGAAATGATCCTCCCGCAATTATTAGATCAGACCGGAAACAAAATAAAAAATCCAGTCTGAAAATCAGGCTTCGTGTCCTCCAAACTAAAGTTATGAATACAGTAAATCTTCCTTGTAGGTTCCTGCTTGAGTCATTACTTCTGTTTAAATCTGATCACTGAAATCAATTTAAAAATAAACTCTCAGGGCTGACTGTCTCTCCCCTTCCTGTGTAACAGCAGCGGGATTGTTAAGTCATCTCTCGCACACACACACACACACTCACACACGCTGAGACACATTGTCAGGTCGTTCTAAGTGGATAATGAGGACGACACCCGGGGTGCTGAAATAATTGAAGCTGTTTGATGTCTCGTCGGATAATATTCACACACATGCGCGCACCTTTGACACACACTGTTTCTAACACACACATAATAACCTTTTACTCATAAGTATCATAAACACTAAAAAACACACACACATACCAGCAGGAGCACGAATGCAGACTCACACTCACACACACCTTAACTATACTTGATAGATGTCTGATCCTTGATGCTGTTGAGGAAAACTCAACAGACGGGCATCGAATCAGACCTGACAGGTGTGTGTTTCTGTGTGTAGATAGATAGTGTGTGTGTGTGTTTGTGTAGGGGTGGTTTGGCTCCTTTAGAGGATAAAACAAGACAAGCATGTAATTACTTTGGTTTTCTGTTCTAGTTTACACCTTTGCACCGAGTAGCAGCGGTGCAACAAAGACTTGCGAGAATATGGGGAAAAAAAATGAGAAGGATGCATGACACATGAGCTGCAGCCATGATTAGACTACCAACAGGTCAAGTGACTGTTGTCTAAGTCCCGCCCCCCTCAGTTACTGTTGCTATGCCTGTTAAATTCAGCATAGATGACGATGCTAATTAATGGCAGCTGATTTTCTTTTTTTTTTTTTTGCAATTTTTTAAACTATGGGATTTCACACAGAGGACGACAAAAGCAGACTTCTCATTTCTAACTGGCGACTAGGGCTGCAACTAACGATTATTTTAATTATCAATTAACCTTCCTGCTGTCCTTGGGTCAATTTTGACCCAGGAGGACAATAGGTGTCATTATGTGCTGTCATTAAAAGAATTAAAATGGTTTTAAAACAGTATCCTGACTAAACTTTTACATATATCAGTCTGCCATAATCCATCAACATACATTCCTCTGATATCAACTATAGTTAAATAATAATTCATATTTTCTTAATCAGGATTCTGTTTTGAAACCATTTCAATTTTTTTTGATGACAGCACATAATGACACCTGTTGTCCTCGGGTCAATTTTGACCCGGGAGGGTTAAATATATTTTAAAACATGTACATTTAAAGTGAATTAAAAATGTTTCATAATGTTATTATAAGCTACTGTATTAAAAATGGTCTCCTGTGATCAAGGCCACAATCTGATGTTCATGGATGTGAGTTAAATAGTTTATTAATTATACAGTATATTATATTATTATCCACTATAGGCTATGTGTATAGGACTTAAATTATCACTACAATATAAGTGATGGTCAATTGATGTGTATGAAATCACACTCATTCACTCATTCGCTTCTCCCTATAAAATAGACACTAAGTTTACTGGACATAAATTGAATGTGGAATGTGGATGTCTGGGTGTAAAAATAATTTGGTCCACATGCTTATCTGTACATGTTGAGCGTTAACATAATTACTGATGTGAGTCATTTCCTTTGTATCGTCACAGTTCGTCACTGCTGTCGCCATGGTTGGATTAATCTGTTAGGAGGCCCTGGGGCAAAAATGAGCTGTGACCCCTGTTCCTCCTACTCTCTGTGCATCGTGTGTGTGTACCCTGTTAGCTTCAAGTACCCATCAAATACAGAGTACACAGCAGACTACACATGGCAGATTCATTATATTTTCCACAGCGCCTCAGGAACAACCAGTACACAGCTTTGCTCTTCGTCAGTAGTTTGTGGTAATTTGATTTGACAAAAAAATATTCAGCGGTACACACCATGAGCACACAAAATACTGAAATAATAAAAGTCTTACAACTGTTGATCCAGGGCCCCCTTTTCAAGACAAGGCGACAATATTTCCACTTTATGGTGACTATTTTTTTTTAGTTGATATGGTGCTTTAGAGGTGAAGTCTTCCCAAACTAACTTGAAATTACCACAACACAGTCTGACACACACACAAGTTGGTTCAGTTGGCCACTTTTTTGTCCATTCACAAACCCTGAATAGCAAACAGCAACCAGTAACCAGGCACAGCAGCCTGCATGGGGGCTCTAGTGAAGTTGGATTTATATTTCTGTGTTAATAAATATATACTCATTAAAAAAAAGAAAAGAAAAAAAAAAGAGGAAGCCTTTTTTGTCCTGACAAGTTGCTATGTAAATATATGATATGAAGAATTTATTATTCTATAATCTTGCTGTTGTTTATAGATATATTTTAAGTTATTTTATTTAAAAATATGTTTTGATGTTCAGTTAGGTCAGCTTTTTTTAATGTGTGTGCGCATGCACCCTCTGTCGGCCGGTTAGACTCAAAAAAAACAGTTTGAGTCAGTTGACAGGACATAAAACGAGTGAGGAAAGTTGTAAAAGAAAGTTGTCATGTGGATTTATTGTGTCAAGAAGAAAAGAGAGGTAATTACTAAATTTTATAGTCAGAGTAAAGATACTCCTGTGATAAGCGCTGTGTTTGTAGCCGCTAAGAGGTTAGCATGTTAGGAAGCTATTTAGCCTAGCTAACAGTAGCTTTAGACCGGTAGAAACGCTGTCGTCCGGGTCTGTTATTACGGTTAGGGAGAGAGGGACACCGTGGTGTGATAACGGGAGGAAGCAGCCCAGGGCGGACACCGTCTCTCCAGTTTTTGTGACTGTTTCCTGCCACTTGTGAGCAGGTTAACAGGCAAACCAGGGTGTCTGCCGTCCTCAAGGTAAGAAGATGTAACATTATGTTACAACATTTTTTTCCAGTTAACATATTTCCAGTGCAGCTATTCATATGAAATTAAGACCAGACATTGGTATTAACTCAGCTTAAGATATCATAACTTTCCAATCAATAGAAAGGTTATGTGCATTAAATTGGAATGACACAGGACAAAAGTCTTGAACATGAAGTATGAAAAAGCACTGAACCAGGTGACCCCACTGATTAGTCCTCTTATCTGTGCTAATTAGAATCAGCTGGGTCAGTGCATGTGGCTGTTAGCACTTCCACTCTTTTAAAAAGGGTTAGACATCTGTGAATATATTACTTATTACCAAGCTGTCATGCAAGAACCATCTCATGATGATAAGAGGCAAAGAGCTCTTCCAAAACCTTTGCAACAAGATTGCTGAGCACCGTAGGAATGGCACAGATTACTGACTGATTTCTCAACTCCTAAATGTTCCTATGAGCACCGCTGGGGCCATTATCTGCGAGTGGAAGCAGCATCACTCCACCATCAACCGGCTACGCACAGGAGCTCCTTGCAAGATTGCTGATTAAGCAGTAAGAAAATTAGTCAGAAGAGAAGCTCAAGATCCGAGGACCACTAGAAAAGAGCTCCATGGTTATACGTGGAGTGGTGCTGAAATCTCAGAATTTTATGAAAGAACTGATGGAAAGAAGCTGTGGATTGTATTAAAAGAAGCTTCACTTGCAGTAGATTGAGGGAAATTATAAAATTCTTCATAGGTTACACATAACTCCAGTTATTCGAAATAAAATGGATCATAATCTATCACCTCTATGTGTTAAATGTCAGAAAAGACAAGGGAATTATTTTCATCATTTTTGGCAATGCAAATACATTTCATGGTTTTGGAATTCTATAGCCAAAGAAGTTAATAATATGTTAAAAATCACATTTAAGAACGATCCAGGCTTCTTTTTTGTTGAGTCTACCTGCTAAAAGTGTGTCACGTCCTTTTCTGAAACATAAACTACTCGATAAACTGCTACTTTTGGCAATAAAATGTGTCCTGTTGAGATGGAATAAGGACACTACTTCTGCTATGATGTGTTGTAAAGAGGTTCTTAATGTGTTTCTGCATTAAGAGAACTAACTCTGTGCTAACTCTGAAATGTTCAGGATTTCATAAACCTGTGGAGGCCTTTCTTGGATCAGCTTTTTTATTGAAACGTACAATATGGAAACCAGGGGTGAGCTGACCGAGGGGTCGGTGCTGATGCTTGGTATTTAAAAACACGTCTGTATGAATATTTTGTCTCGGTTATGTGTTTAAAATCTCCTGGGTCACTGCACGGCCGAGCAGGCTGCCATCTAACCTGCGAGGTAAAGTAATTGTCCACCAGCCAAACACACCAGCCAAAGACTCCATTCATAAATCCCAGGTTTAAGGGGACTTGGCTGTAAGCCAACGTTGTTTCCTGCCACAACACGATTTATAGTGTTTTCTGTGTACGTCAAGTACTGCTGTTCCATTTGACTGACACATAATCAGACTAACATACCCTGATTTTCACAAAAAAAAAAAAAAAAGGTGCTAATTTGCATAGACAGCAAAGACCACGCTGTTGAGCCACCCTGAATCACCACAGGAGATAGTCCTTTACTGCGACAGCGCTACCTTCATGTACACCACAATGTTTAGAGCTGCAACAATTAGTTGATTAATCAATTAGTCAATCAGCAGAAAATTAATGGCCAGTTATTCTGACAATCAAATAATGGTTTTGAGTCATTTTTTAAAGAAAAAAATGCCCAAATTCTCTGTTTCCAACTTCTTAAATACAAACATTTACTGGTTTCTTTAGTCTTCTGTGATAGTAAACTTTGGGTTGTGGACAAAACAAGACATTTGAAGACAGTTATCAACATTTCTCACCATTTTCTGACATTTTATGGAACAAACAACTAATTGAGAAAATAATCAACAGATTAATCAATAATGAAAACAATCTTTAGCTGCAGCCCAATGTGGTTGGCGATTAATTTTCTGTTCATCGACTAATCATTTAATCATTAATTGTTGCAGCTCTAAAAGGGATTAAACTGTGAGTTTGATAGATAGGTATGTTATTTCATAATCTTTAGTCTGGGATGGCTGCTGTATCATGTTGTGCTGAAATATAGTGTAATTTGGTCAGAAGCCATAAAAAATTCCAAGAAATAATATTCTGTTGCCTCACAGCCCTCTGCAAAATCAGATTTGACTTGGAGAAATCAGATTCAGTTACAGCCTGAAAGACCCCCTCCAATGAAAATCAAGTTTTTAACCTTGTTATCATGTCCATGTGGTGTTTTTCATATGCTACAAGACATATCAGGAGTGAAATAAGCAGTGAATGTCACAGCTGAGCATTTCCACTTTGAAACTGCAGTGTAACAAAGACAGACTCAAAAACAAGCATTCAGTCAGGCAGGGTTTCCTACATCATCTAAGGAACCAATCATTTATAATTAAAGATAATTATATGCAGAGTCAATCTCCTCAGGTTTTCCCCGACAACTGATTCCGATTTGCACGGAAGAGTAGCAACCTGCCGATGTGAAACGAGTCTGACATGTTGCTGTTAAGCCAAGTCGTATGGAGCTTTTTCCCTATCTTTGTTTTTATGAATGGAGAGAGGGAGCGCTGTTAGCGAGAAAGACGGTGAATCATATCAATAAAAAGTTATTTTCTGATTGTTTCACAGCGGTTACGTTGTAGAGCACAAATAAACACGGCCACAACCCCACACACCTCAGCTTGACCCTGCGGCTGAACGCAGCACTGCCTGATTTGATCCAAATACGCTATTGGCAGTAGCAAGTGCTAACATGCTAAGCTAACTGTGTCAGTGGCTTTGCACTAGCAGCAGTCCGAATGGAGGAGCTACTAATCGGCCTGAGGAAACTACAACTGTGGGTCCTTGTAACGCTAAAAAAAAATGTTCAAGCGACCATCTCGCCTTCTCGCACGGGCGTAACCATAGAAACGTTTATGATGAAAGTGACATTGTTTTCTCCTCCAGCACACCAACAGGTAGGCGGCTACTACAATACTGTATGCAGCATACATGTACTACAGTAAAAATCACGGGTGCTGGTGCATAAATGAACCATCTTTTTATTCCAAAAGTCATAAATAAAAGGAAGGGAGGTACATTTAATAAAGTCCTGGAGGGCGGGAGCGGATGAACCCAGTTAACCCGGCCCGTACGGGACGCTCTAAGAAGTAAAGCGAACAAGCTCGCAAGGAGGCAGGGATCATTTCATTGGTCAACACTAAACCTGGCCTTCTGTTGATTGGGGGATTTTGACAGGATTGTTGCACAAAAAATCCAAAAGCAGAGAAGAAATCTGAGGGGGCAGGGTTTTGAGGGACAAATTACAAAATTTGAACGTGTAATCAATAAATTATGCTCTCAAATTGATATACCACACTCTTGAATAAAGATAGGGGAAAAAGCTCCATAAGTAGCTGCAGTCTGCTGAACGCCGCTCTAAGCTTCGGTGGAAGTGAGGCGGACGAGTTGTTGATAATGTTCAGTTTGGTTGGACTGTACCTTCTGGGCCTAGTTGCACTGGTCATGTTAACTGCACAACAGTCATTACACCATAACCAGAAGCCAGAGAAGCTGCTGCATGCCGCCAAAAGATGGACAGACTCCAAATGATGACAATAATGCCGTAAGGAATGTCATCTGTGACACAAAATAAACGTTAGAGCATAAATGAAATGATGGACGCTTTCGTATCGTCACACAATATATATCGTCATATAGCACAGCCATATTTCTGAAGTGACCCTCAGCTCCTTCAGTCTCCTTGTTGGCTTCTGTAAATGCAGAATAAATACAATATGATAAATCACTAAGCTTTCCAAAAGTATAGATTTTCCTTGCTGTGCACAAGATTTTTTTTTCAACTCACAGTAAAAGAAGTCATGCATATTTTAAGGAATACAAGACATTTGTGGTGCCACTGCTTTCTTGTCACCGTCATTACAAGAGGAGTGTATTATCTGTCTCTTGTTGTGTTGATTACGGTAAACATGAGAGTGCTGGAGGAGACGGAGGCATCGAAGCGAGGGTACAGAAGCAGCCTACATCTTTATCTAGAGGAGGACATTAATCCCACTGCTCTCTTCTGTAAGTGCGTCCCCATGTTTTGGGCTGTGCTGGATAAGAATGTAACAAGTCACTGAAATGTGAGCTGCTGTTGGTTGTTGGTTTTTTGTTGGCCATTGCTGATCTTGTGCTGTCTTTGTGTGTTTTGTTTGTTGTTGGTCAGAGACGGCAGAGGTTGTGAATGAGATAACTGCTGCTGGTCAGTGATGGGTAGATGCACTGGCTTTACTGTTCATGGCTTCAGGGGCACCTGGTGCGCCAAAGAATTCACAGCAGGAAACCATGAAGTAAGTCTTAACATAAAAAAATACCAATTCATCTGTAGTTTAGTGGCAAACACAGTGGTTTTGATGTTGTGTTGGAAGGTTGTATAGAACTGCAACAATTAATTTATCAATTAGTGGATGGATAGAAAATTAATCACCAACTATTTTGATAACTGATGAATCGTTTTGAGTCATTTAACAAGAAAAAATGCAAAAAGTATAATATTCTAGCTTCTTAAATGTGAAAATGTTCTGTTTTTTTTAGTCCTCTATGATAGTAAACTGAATATCTTTGGATTGAGGACTGCAGTCAATCAACTTGTGTGACAAAAATACCAGAAATGAAGCAATGCAAGCCTTGATACTCTGACTTCTGTACTGGACACATGCCTCAAAGGTCTGGTATAGAGCTACAACAATTAGTTGATTAATCAATTAGTTGCCAACTCATAAGTTATTGCCAATTATTTTGCTAATTGATTAAACGTTTTGAGTCATTCTGTGTAAAAAGGTCTAAATTCTCTGATTCCAGCTTCTTAAATGTGAACATTTTCTGGTTTCATTATGCCTTACCCTCAGTCGGTCCTATGGAGCGAACAACAATCCACCATTTACCCAATTTAAAACTCTTTTAACAAACAAACACCTTTTAAAAACACAACCAGAACACTAAATAAGTGCTATCAACAATCAAAATGCAACAGAAAAACTAAATAACATAAAATCCCAGGCTGAGAGACAATCAAGAAGCCTCTCCCTGCAGCAGACACCTGGAACATTTAACCCTTCCTCCCTGGGCCAGGTGCACCTCATTGTGGACTGATTGTGTAGATGACCTGGGCAGAGCAATAAACAGGAGGCAACACATTCAGCTGTAACATATGACAATAAACTGTCTTTGGGTTGTTGGTTGGGACAAAACAAGACATTTGAGGACGTCATCTTAGTCTTTGAGAAACTGTGATTGACATTTTTCACCATTTTCTGACATTTTATGGATCAAAAAACTAATGGATTAATCGAGAAAATAATTGTCAGATTAATCAATGATGAAAATAATTGTTAGTTGCAGCTCTAGTCTGGTATCAGATATCACTAATGACCAATGTTCACTGGATCTAGCTGTGCTGGATTCCAGCTGTGAGCATGGGGTCCATTTTTGCTGCAGCAGCTCATGTCTCTGTAGCTTGAAATTCATTGGTGATTGCATATAAATTACTGTATTTATTGGCTAATGACTTAAAAGTTATGTTTAATGATTACATGTTTTGTGTTTGTAATTACTGAGAGAGAGAGAAGCGTGGCAGAGAGACCGGATCAGCTCAGTTCTGCAGCTAAAGTCACAATTAAGTTGTTCTCATTTACATTCTTTCCTGTTGTCCAATAATGGGATGAGTATAAAACTTGATTTTCTCATAAATACTACCAAGTTGTGCGCTGCAGATAAATCATAATTTTATGATCATTACATTCTCTGACAGAATACAAACAAAAATAGAGTGAAAGCCACTGTGTTGTGAGAAAGGCTGTGTCGACATTTAAAATGAGTAATCATAGAGAAAGAAACAACAAAAGGTTGTCATAACAGAGTATAGACGCCGAGCATATATTATCACATCTAAATTATCTGCAAATGTGTTTTCAGTGTGCTTGCAAAACACATAAAATATTGGCTGCAGAAGAGCAGATGCTCTGACTCTAAAACATCTGCGACGGACCTGCGTTGGAGCTGTGATCCATAAACCTTCAGCTCTTCATGTTGCACCTTCCAGACAGCAGGGTGAGACTGGACGCATCTCTGAATCGCTGATGTGTCCCTCAGCTTTTGAAAGATTATATCTACAGTTGTGTAGCAGGTTTTTTTTTTTCATAAATATGCTACTTGTGAAACTGCTGAGGTCTACTAGTCACCACACATGGACTTGTGAAAAAGCGTGAGGAGAAGAAAGCCGGAAATATTAAATATCAGGGATAATATTCTAGCGAACAGAAGGATGAGCTTTCAGTATTATGACAAATGTGACACATATTTTTTTTTTCTTTTCTAATCCTCATTTCAACCTGTCAAGACTTAACTCTGGGTTTAATCCATTTCAGGGGATTAAAAAATAACACCTCTGAATACGATGAGATGTATTCAGACGGCTGAACAGAAAATGTAACAATAATAAGACTGTGAATCTCTTTCCAACCTGATTTTTATGCTGTGTTAGGTAGCATTTGTTAGCATGCCCAGGGCCTGAAATTCATTTTTCAAAGTGGGAAGAGGGGTGACAGGGGTTGAGGGGGGGGCTGTTTCCCCTGTTGGAGTCTTTCTTTTGTTGGCTCCGTCTTCTCTCTTGTCTCCATGCTCTGTTCTCTCCCTGTACGCCGTCTCCTCTGCTTCATCTCTTTCCACTTAATCGCAACTTTGTTAAAAAAAAAAAAAAAATCCAACTGCTCTCGGGGAAGGCCGAGCACTGAGAAGAGCATTGGATTTGTGAGGTTTGTATTACTCAGTGAATTTCTCAATTTGGTTTGGATCCTGTTTCGTGTGCCGAATCCACGTTCACATGACACACTTGCAATTGGTATGATCATATATCATCTTAATGAGTTTCTCCATTTCAGCAAATACACCACTGTGTTCATGGAACACCGTCTCTGCAAACTGTTGTGTGCAAATGTGTGCGGGAATTTTCCATATTGTGAGTGCTAGATTTGTGGGAATTGATTAAATTATGCACATTCCCGTGATCCCGCACTGAAATTCCTGTGGATCTTGGTCGCAGGCCGCCTGGTTATGGATCATTGGCTACCATGGGATGTGGTTGCAGGCCGCCTGCTGCTGTGGTCCTGCTTGACACCCACACCTGCTATTATTATTATTATTATTATTATCATTATCATTATCATTATTATTGTTGTTGTGCTTCTGTGTCCCTCTTTCTCTCTCAACCGTTGACTGTATATAAAGATGGACGTCATGACAGCTCCCTAAAAACATCTGGATCGCCCCCTGGTGGCCCGCTGCAGTTTAAGTCATAAATCCCGTCCTCTCCATGTTAGTGGATGGGACATGAGCCAAACTAAAAAAATCAAAGTACACATCAAATAAATTTTCACCCAAAGATGGTTTCTGTCATTTTATGTCGTTCTTATCACACTGATGTTTGTCCAAGTTCTCATTTTTCTGCTAAGTTTGTTTTTAATTAGTTATTTGACGATATAAAAAGGGGGTCTGACGTCATGATTAACAGCTGCGTCAGCTCAAACGTCCGTCAGGCGGCGCAACTGAACCGTTCAGACTCTGGCTCCAGATGACATCACACAAGCAAGATGGCAGCTTCTGGAAAGGAGATATTTTGGCTTCACTTTTGCTTAACGGTATGAAGTAGAGACACATCGTCTATATTTATATACAGTCTATGCTCTAAACCCAACCGGTCAAGGCAGTTTGCTGCAATATTGAGTGTCTGTAAATTAACCCTAAAGGGACGAGGCATATTTGCGCAGTCGGCTTCGGTCAGGTGGCGCAGCAGGCGGTCTGCAATTTATATTTGCATTCATATTTTTGTTTTCTCGGTATATATTAAAGACTTAAAATGACAAAAAGATTTTTTGGCCTGGTGGGGGTTCTCGTTGGTCCGGTGGCCCACCAGGCCTGTACAATTATAGAGGAAACACTGTGCTCTATGTGAAAAGTGCCCTGAGATTACTTCTGTTGTGATTTGGTGCTATATAAATAATTGAATAAATAAATAATTTAATAACATTCAGGCCCTGATGCTTCCAGTGTACTATAGGCGGATTTGTCCGTTTATAGGCATAAAAATCCTCAAGCTTGCTGCCTTTTTATTGTCTGTCATGGGTCTTGCTCAGCCATGAGCTCAGGCAATTTAAGATTGATTGCACACCCATATTGTGACTGCGTCTAGCATGAAAATGATAAATTATAGGGCTCGGCGGGAAAGGCTAGATGCCTGTCAGAGCACAAAGACAACAGTCAAAACATGTAGTGATGTTTCTCCTCTATGTCTTCCTCTTTGAACTTATCACCGAACACACTTACACCCTTGCTGTCTGACACCAGTGTTTTCATGTGTTTACACTGTGTGTCTATGAATGACAGAGATGGAAAGAGTGATTGACAGCTGGTTAGAGAGGACAGGCAGCTCCACAGCTGGGGTCTAAAGACAAGAACTGGTATTACACAACGTGTGTGTGTGTGTGTGTGTGTGTGTGTGTGTAAGAAGAGAAAAAAGAGAGTATATATGTCTGTATGTATTATATGTATGTGTATATTATATGTGACAAAAAAGTGAGAAAAAAACATTGTGGGAAAGAGGATGTAAGCCCATACAGATCATCAGCAATTAGTTGATTAATTGATTAGCTGACAACTATTAAATTAATCGCCAACTATTTTGATCATTGATTAATCATTTTGAGTCATTTTCTCAAGAAAAAAAGTCCAAATTCTCTGATCCCAGCTTCTTTAATGAGAATATCTTTTGGTTTCTTTAGTCCTCTATGACAGATTATCTTTGGGTTGACATTTAATGACGTCATCTTGGGCATTGGGAAATAGTGATCAACATTTCTCACAATTTTCTTACATCTCATGGACCAAGCAACTAATTAATTAATTGGGAAAATAATCAACAAATTAATCCACAATGAAAATAATTATTAGTTGCAGCCCTAAACTCATAGATGCACACATGAGCACATTTTAAAGATATATTTATTACAATTTACCATATCAAACCCAATTTTTGATCATATATCTATGGCTGACATTCCTCTGCAACAGCCATTAATATTTGTGCCTTCTGTAATTGCCTTTATGTATAGTCGTTTTCACTGTTTATGGCAAAATCAAATCAAATTAAAGCTGCCAGCAGTGATGATCGGGCCCTCACTCCTTCATGCACATCAGGGTGTGCCACAGTCGAACTACTCTGCAGTCGAACTGCTGTTATTGCAGAGCAACATGATACACCAATACATTTACTGGAAGGCACCTGACACGGATGTGCTTATTCATGAATATTGGACATTGCATGTAGGAGATAACTATTCCTGTGTCCACTATTTGGCGCTGGAGAACACCCAGTAATTATACATCATTTTGCTGTATATCATGTGTAGACCACACCATGTAATTTTCATGACTTCCTGTGGTCAATAGGTGGCACTATGACTATGACTCAATATTGGCATGCAGATTTATTCAAGCCTGGACTCCTATCAAACATGAGAACTTTGGGGCAGATTGGACGAGTTTTATTGTGGAGGCTTCCACCTCGCCTGAGATACAAAGTGCCTCCACTAATGACAGAGGAAGTTATTACCTTCTATATTAATATAATATTAGGTTTATTAATGAGGGAAGACGGGAAGTACATCACCCAGCAACAGCCGTGTAGTTAATGAGAAATGCAACTGTTTCATTCATCTAGTAACTACTTATATAAGAAGATGAGTCAGTGTCTGTCTGGTTCAGCTCAGCAGGTGATTGATTGGTCGATCACATTGTTTGTTCACTGTAATTAATCAGATTGCTGCAATGTGAGTAAAGTACAGAGACAAACAGCCTAGTCAGTCACAATCAGGTGCACTGTCAGACACCAGGCTTGGCTTAGTTTGATGATCACCAGTTGGACACATGCGCTTAAACTCACCTGTGAAACTATGATGCATGCACAAATTTCTCTATTTCTGTTGCGTTTCTTTTCCTTTAATTGACAGTTGAAAGTACAGAGAGATAAGAGAAATAGTCAAATACTTAAACAGCAGCATGTAACTTGCGTAAACTACATTTTGTCACTCTTACAGTTTCTGTTTTTGTACTGATGAAACAAACGAGATACGAAATGTTAATTAGTGAGATGGACAGACGCAGGCCAACTGTTTCCCCCCTCCTTCTCCTCAGCATTATACTACGCTAGATAAGCGTGCAACTAAAGATGATTTTCATTATCGATTAATCTTTTTGATTTTTTGATTAATTGATTTAAGGCTTAGTCTGTAAAACATCAGAAAATAGTGAAAAATCTCCAAGGTCAAATGTCTTCAAATTGCTTGTTTAGTTTGACCAACAATCAGATTTTCAGTTTACAATAATATAAAAGAGAAAAGCAGAAGAGTCTCTGATTTGAGAAGCTGAAATTAGAGAATATTTGACAATTTTTGAATGAAAAATTACTTAAATGATTGATCCGTTACCAAAATAGTTGCTGATGAATTTTTTTGTCGATCGAGTAATCGATTAATTGCAGCTTTAAATCTAGACAGCCTCTTGGCTCAAGCACCAAACTTAATGCACAGATATGTATAAATGTATTTCCCAAAATGTGAAATTATTCCTTTAAACTGTTTGTAATCCAACTCTAAAACTGTTCAAAAGAACATCTCTTAATGTTCTTTGAACATATGGTCGAAGTTTGAAGGTGTTTTTCTTTCATAAGATCACAGTAAATGTTGGTGGTGTTATGTCACATCCAGATATTTGAGTGTTCGTTGTTCAAAGGAATTTTGGAAAATCACCAACTTCAAGCAGAAATAGACGAAGAAGTTTAGGGGAAAGTAGGTTCACCCAAAAAAATAAATAGCAATATATCACCCAGACTGATGATATATTTCAGGCCTCCAGGCATTAAAAATTCACTTTGTATGTTTGTAGTCAGTATGTTCCTTCCTCCTTTAGTGAAATATCAGTTTCATAAAACTGTTATCAATTATTTATTAAGCCAAATGGAAATATAAATATACTGCTAGATGTTGTCAGGAACCAATGATAACAAGGTTTTAAGAGTGCGGGACTTAAAGTTCTCAGGCACGGTGCCTGATTTCAGGCATAGAGCAGTTTTAAATTCATATAATACTTCATTCAATACATTGTGCATATTTCTTCCTGGACACCTTTTTAGGCTCACAAATCTTTTCTTGTTTCTTATTAACCAACTTGTGGTCTCAATGCCCCTTAATGGTTTTATTTTTTGAGTTTTTGTTTTGATTTTAGCCATGTATATGGTGGAAAACCTTTTGTATCCCCCAAAAGACACTTTTTTCCCCCTACAAACAATGTTATGCTTAATAGCATGTTTAGTCTTTACTTTGCAGTAAACACAGTAGATTTCTATAATCAGTTGTAATTCAGGAGCTATCTCAGTCATCTTGGGCATATCAGGCAGCGCTGCATATTGGACAGTAGGCTCAGGTACTAAGCCTACTGTGAAGGCATTTTTTCAGTTCATTTCTAAGTTATCTGCCTGCAGCCACCAGGCTCCAAGGCCTTGAAGTGGTTATCTGATAGCAGAAAGAATGATGACAGCGATAGCCTGTGTGACTGACACCAGGGTAACAGTAGGTAAAATTCCGTGTTTGTATGTTTTAATTTTCCTGTTTTAATTTTTTTATGTTTTAAGCACATTTTCTCTTCAAAAAGAGAGTCTAATCATGTGGTGGATGAATACAATTTCAACAATTCAGTAAGAGAGTATTCAAAACATAATCATACATTGAATGATGTGAATATATATATATCAATGAATTTGTAATGATTTGTAATGAAGCTTCAGAACACCGTACACTCAGATGTTAACATGAAGAAGTGAAACAGATATGAAAGCACTATGGCCTGAATATGATTCATAAATGTATTCTTTGATTTTGAAACAGCAGCCTTATATTGTTGTTATTTAGCCTTTCTGAGGCTCTTGCATGGTTAAATCAATTAATTTTATTTATGAAAAAAAATGCCCCCTC
Source organism: Thunnus albacares (assembly GCF_914725855.1). Lineage (NCBI taxonomy): Eukaryota > Metazoa > Chordata > Actinopteri > Scombriformes > Scombridae > Thunnus > Thunnus albacares. The sequence continues at coordinate 30,842,649 of NC_058115.1, read as the reverse complement.
AGTCCCTTCATCCTGGTGCTGGGCCTAAGAGAGATAAAGGCTATTTTGATATCCATTGACAAGAATAATATATATTCTGGGTGACCAGTTTTATATGGTATTTATTCATTGTAGACTTTTGTAGGTTGTGAACATAAATTAGGCTGCTACTTAAAACTATTTCTGAACTTCCGGTGGCTCTGAACAGTCCTATCTGGTGCCTCATCAGGCTCTAACAAACTATTATCTCATCTAAAATGTAAAAGTCTCCAGTTTTTCAAGAATACGTCCTTTAAGCTCAGCTTCTGTTTTATTTTTGCAGTAGATTAATTGGTTTTATTTATGTCTTTCTGGCATGGATAGATAAACAAACAATTTAACATTCATATGGCCACGTTCCCAGACAAAGTTTACAATGTAGAACGCTGAATTGGCTCCACTCATGAGAACAACAGTTTGAGAAGAAATAGCCAGTGGTCTCCAATCCACCCTGAAGCCTATCGAGGAGAATCTGATTAAGATTCAATCAAAGGTAATAGTGTGTGTGACCAAAGTGGAAGTGCTTGAGATGGCTGCCAATGAGACCGGAATGAGAACGACCAAATTGGAGAAGGAAAATGAGACATTACTGGAGGAAATAACAACATTGAAACAAAAAACAAAAGCCCTTGAGAATCACAGCAGAGAGTTCAATTTGATGATACTGGGACCGTCAGATGGAATGGAAAAAGGTAGACCAGTATCTTTTGTAAATGAGATGCTATATAAACTTTTTGGATCCGAGGTACTAGGAACACCACCTCTGGTTGCTACTACGCACAGGGATGGGAAAAACAAACCGCAGAGGTGCATGATTGAAAGATTGAACAGCTTTGAGACGAGACAGCGCGTTATTTGTCTCACGGTCATAAAAAAGATAATTCCAGAGGGGCTGAAATATAAAAGGCACACGACCAGCATCTTTCCTGACTTTACAGCAGAACAACAGAAAAAAAACAAGCATCATTTGACGAACTAAGAGCGCTCTTGTGCAAAACAGACCTCTGCTATGGATTAACCTACCCATCCAAGGTTTTCCCATCCAAGGCTATTCAGACTTAATGACTGTGGGAGAACAATAGAGGGTGATGTGTGACCAGCATAGTCCAAGGCCACGGCTTTGCTAAGTAATGCTTGCCTTAGGAAGTCTGAAGAAGAGTCGGGGGGGACGCGGTTACAGTGTTTCACCTGTATTACCCTCTTCAGGTGTGGGACGGTTAGATGGCTTTTGCTTATGTTTTTGTATTTTATTTTAAAAACATTCTCTTATTTTGATAGAAATATGCACAAGCTTATGATAACTGAATCAATTACTTTGGAATCTCATAAGTCTTTACAAGCTTAAATAGTAAAATTATCTTTTATCTCATGGAATGTACAGGGATTAAATGGTCATCAGGAGTTCATCGGCTACTTCAGATATCTTGATAGGAGAAAGATTGATATCGCGTTATTGCAAGAACGCAGCTACAGCTCATTCAGAATACTGCTGCTAGAGTTCTAACAAAATCCAAGGAAGCTGAACATATTACAGCGGTTCTCAGGTCTCTGCATTGTAGGGGTGCGCAAAAAAATCGATTCACATAAGAATCGCGATTCTATCTCTGCCGATTCAGAATCGATTCACATTTTTCAGTCCTGCCACGGTGCTATTTTCCATTTTTTCCTGACATAAGTTAGTTCGCTAAATCCCATAGATGGCGCAATGATGCCGCATGGGTTTACGCCTTGACCCAACTCCAGGGGCAAGAAGGAAGACCGCGAGCAATGGAGTACCTGACAGAAAAACAAATATAACCTGCCCCATCGGCAATGAAGGCAACCATTTGGACATATTTTGGATTTCATTATCTCGAAGGGATGAAGGAGCTTGACAAGACTAATGCCATTATCGGGCCTTGCAGTGCACCTCCGCAGGTTTGTGTGGTTGTGGGCTCATTTATTTGTAACTGCTGTGAAACAATCAGAAAATAACGTTTTATTGATCTGATTCACCAGCTTCCTCACTAACGTTACCAGCGCTCCCTCTCCTCAACCAAAAGACACATACATAATGTCACAAAATATAAATAAACTGGTAAGTCATAGATATGTAGTTGAATCTTTCTCCTCAGCAGTAAATAGAACAAAGGGAGCGATCATTTTAATACATTAAAATCTTGAATTGATATCGTCAAAAAGGGGAATGACATGACTGGCAGAACAGTCTGTGGACGAGGTCTTCTTGGTGGTAAAAATGTGTCCTTGTTATCTGTACATGACCCTCTTAACTCTTAAGATCCTGCATTCTACTGCAGTTTGACAGACATTTTAAAAGGATTTTCAGATTACATGATAGTCTTAAGGTGACATGAACTCTGCCATTGATCTTTGTATGGATAGGTCAGGCCAAAACAACGACCCAGCCACGTTGGCACTAAAAAATCTTGTTATGAGTCATTCGTTGATTGATGTTTGGTGAATGTATCACGCAAACCTGAAACAGTATGCTTTTTACTCAGCGAGACATTAATCTTTTTTTTTTTCAGCCAATATGGCGGCATATATAAAGAAAGCAGAGATTATTTTATTATATCATCACTATGCTAACACATGTGAATTTGATTTTGGAAACAAAAAACCTTTGTGCTTTAAGATGATGTTTTAATTTAACGCTACTGCAGGACCCACAGTGTTTCACAATTTAAATCAGAGCTAACAGAGTTAATTGGAATAAACAGGAATATGTTTACAAATGTGAGATGTTTATGGAATACAATGAAAGGCTTCATCCGTGATAATACAATAGCCTTCGCATCTCCCTGTAATGAAGCTCAGCTCCAAGAAGTACTGGAGCTTGAAAGTAAGCAAGCATTATTAATTGAACAGCAACAACAGAATTATAATCGAGACAGGGAGGAAGATCTACTGAGGGTTAAAGCTGAATTAAATGTTGTGCATACATGAAAGGCAGAGTTCATAGAGCAAGACAAACAGAATATCTAAAGGCTAGTAGTCTTAGTTACTTACTAACAACAAAGAAATCATAGTAATGATCAAAAGTCACATATTGCTTATATAACAACAAAGAATGGAGTTTTGGTTTATGATCTGGCCGCAATTAATGCAGAGTCCCAACGTTATTTTTAACAGCTTTATATATGGGAAGTACGGGCTACAAACTCTGACTTAGATTCTCTCAATCTCCCAAAATTAACAATAAAACAAATGAATTCACTTAACTTCCCTATTACTCCCCTATGAATTATATGAAGCAGTGAAACAAATGAATTGTGGTAAATCATCAGGTTGGGATGGTATCCCCCCGCCCGCCGCCCTCCCAGACCTCTATCTTACTCTCTGGGAGGAATTGGGTCCTCTCTTATTAGATATGTTCCAGCAAGTCATTAGAGAAGGAAGCTTCCACGGAGATGTAAATACAGCTATTATCACAGTTTTAGGACTTGACTTGGCTCAAGTTACCGTCCAGTGTCTCTACTTAATGGAGACATAAAATTGTAATCCAAGGTGCTGTCTTCGTGTCTTGAATCAGTACTGCCTACTTTAATCTGCCCAGATCAATCTGGCTTTATTAAACAAAAATTTGCAGCAGATAACTTGAAACGACTTTTAAATATTATAGATGCAGCATCTAAAATACCGTTCCCATGTGCAGCGCTGTCTGTCGGTGATGAGAAAGCATCTGACAGACTTGAATGGAAGTATTTATGGTACACAATGAAAAATATGGGTTTTGGAGAAAAGGTCATAGATACAACCCAACAGCTAGAGTACTTACATCTAATGACTGTCCCATATAATTTTCTGTTGAATGAGGATCCAGACGGGGATGTCTGTCCTGTGTCAGCGTTACTCTTTACCTTTTATCTCTTGAACCATTCGTGCAGAAGATCTGAAATATTCATAGAGGTGGAGCATATTGTCGTAAACATGACATATCATAAATTGGCTTTATATGCTGATGATTTATTATTTCATGACAGTGTGCCACAATCCTAGCCAGCAGCACTGAATATCATCAAACCTAAATCTCAGGTTTACAAGATCAGTTTGAACAAATCCTCCCTACTCCCTCTGAACTCAGCATTGGCTGATGTTGACTTTGATGATGGACACCAATAGAAGTACATTTTTGATACTTGGGTATAGATATATTCATCAATTGACAAAATTGTAAGAAACTACAAAAGATTAATAAACATGGTAACAGAAGAAATGCAAAAATCATCACTTATTACTTAGTGATCAGGACCCATGTATATTACCTAAAATATATATATTTTTCAAACATGAGGCAACCCCCAGTGGGTTTTTGGGAGAGACTGAAAGCACAAATTTCCAAGTTTATCTGGTGTGACAGAGTAAATCTACAATCCACAATAGCAGACAGGCAGGAGGTTTCTGATCTTTCCTTGTTTGAATAACTTTGGACAAATTATTGCACATTCAGTTAATGCATAGAAACAGGTTGCTAGAATAGGTCAGTGGGATATAAAATGGAATTAAGACACAACCATCTTCAGAAACAATCATTTACTTATTGGTGGCAATCTGGTTATTTATCAGTAGTGGCAAAAACAAAATCCCCATACTTTATCAGACCTTTTTTAGGAAGATGGACTTTTTTATTTGGCTAGCAGCTCCTTCGTCATGTACCTACAGCTACGTACAGCAATAGTGTCCCCTGACATCAACCCTTGGCACTTCATCCTTTGTTGCATTTAATGACTGTGGTAAACTCAAAACTTGTTTTTGTCTCCTACCTGAATATAAAATTACAAAACAAACTGAACAGACCTGTAGGTTGTGTTTCTGTATGGAACGTTGATCTAAAAGAGTATAATTTCAAAGTGAATTGGCAGATTATGGAACAACATGACTCTTTCTGCTCGCAATTATAATAACCAATCACTGAACTACAAGTTAATTCAAAGATTTTACTTAACACCAAGAAAAAGATGTCACTTAAGAATTACTCAAAACCCTTTACGCGCCAAAATCAGTTGGTACTTACATCCATATGATGTGTGATTGCCCAAAAGTGTACTTGCTTAAGACAAAGGTTGCCATACTGGATAGTTCTGCACCCGGTCTACCCCAAATCATGTTATTGAATGATGAGTAAACCATAACCCAACCTGTACATAAGAAGAGCGTTTTGTTTGCAGGATTAACAGCAGCAAAGCAAATCCTGGCTATGAGATGGAAACCTCCCCATAAACTTTATACTACATGTTTCAATGGAGAGCAAAGGAGAGGAGGAGGAGGTTAAGGTTTCTTTAGCTATTTTTCCATCTGGGTGACTGGACTATGGATTTCAAGATCCTGTATACTCATCAACAGTAGATATATGCTATGTACAGTATGCCATATTTTTTTTCCCAAGATGGCGAAGTCATGACCCGCCCTACTCTGCCTCTGATTGGCTTACCCTGATATTCATATCCTAACCCTAACCAATCTCACTCCTCATGCCTAACCAACCCAACCAACGAAGGCACCGAGTACTAGCCAATCAGAGGCAGAGTAGGGCGGGTCATGGGAATAAAAATTTGGCGTACAGTATATTTGAATATATGTGTATAAATAGATTATATGGTGAGATTGGCAGCTATAGTCTATGGTTTTTGTTTATGTCTATGGGGGGGTGAGGTCCTTTTGTGTTGTGCGCCCTGTACCCTTACCAAACTACATGGGGGAAAAAAGCAATTAAAAAAAAGTTGGTCATAAAAAAAAAGTTTCTCTACATACTTTAATGACTTGCAGATACTGAAAGCTTATTAGATTTGATCAGGGATTTGAAAGGATTCAGATTCAATACATGGGTTTGATTTTGATCAAATTCTATCAAACCCTACACAGATGCTCAATCCTCCTTAATTAAAACCTGCTAAGTCTAGTTAAGACTTAGTCTAGATCTTCTAATCTTTTAAGTATCAAACACCTGCTGACTACAAAGTTTATATGCTGTGAAAGGGTTGTGGTTTGCTCCTTTACAGAGATCCAAGCTTTTCTTTCTGTCTATGTATGTTCAAATTCCTGGTTGCTGTTGGCTAGTGTGTTAGCTGGTGATGTTTAAGACAGGAGTGTTTGCTTTGTTGCTTGCTATGGTGAGGTAGCTGAGGATGATTGTTAATTGGTGACTGCCTGTAAGGTTAGTGGAACCAGATAAACGGTGATGGTGGCTGGACAACGGAGCGGGCCCACTTGGCCAGTAGTTTTGTTGTTTTCCTTTAGTTATTGATATGTAATATTGATATGTTACACAAATATGCAAAATGTAAAATTAGGCACATATTGGCTCAGCAAGTGAATGGTGTATAAATGTAGGTTTCTCCATATCTTGTGTAAAGCCAGATAGTGTGGAATACATAAGGAGAAGAGAAGATAATTTATGTATGGATAACCTTGATAATAAACTCAAACAAATTACCATTAACAACATCAACATTAACAATAAAATAAATGCTGAGAGCTCTGCAGAAATGTACTAACAGTGAACAGTGAGAGAAAGAACAGAATGGCATTTGTTTGTGTTCACTCTGGGTTAAACCTTAGTTTAGTTACTTTAGGTTTAAACCTATATTAACTGCAGTTAAACAAACAGACACAGAGCAACAGCTGTAATATCTGTACTTCAGGAGAGATTTCTGCTGTAGATGTTGACAAAGCTGGCAGGAGCCACAGAGATGAAGGCTAAACCTTAATAATGTCATAGAAAAATACTCCTGGTGATCAGCAGCAAGCATTTCGTTGGCTTTAACTAAACTGTATATGTTGTCTTTTATTAACCTTGGTGATTAACACTTAAACGGAGAGTTGTGTGTCTCCTGCAGAGGATGGAGTGATGCACATAGTTACGCAGTGAGGATGATAACCGGCTAGTGAGTTCGCAAGTTGTAGCCTTTTCTTCCACTGAAATTTTTTTCGAGTACTGGTGATACACCATATTTGGTGACCCATCAGATTCACTGGTAAAAAGCTAGCGGGCTAAGAGCGCTGCCCTACACACCTGTATTTCAGCAAACCATGATGCAGTTCATCGGTCACGTGTCTTGAAAACGATGACATCTCCATCTCCTGGCTGTCACTGGTCCGTCCTTGCCCGTCCTTGCCCTGCATAAACCTCTACTGACCCCTGCCGTCGGGCCATCGGTTATATTGAAACCTGCATTCAGATGAAACTGCCTATCAAACCACTTGAGCCAGCCACTGTAGTTCAGCTTGAGCAGATATCATGTAAATATGAGGCCCGATAAGCAGCTTTGCTTAGGCGAGGGTAGGATTTCAGGTGAATTTAAAAGTGCATTATGTCAGAGAATGGTGGTCTCCATAACCATTGGTCATTTTGTAAGACTATTGAGGCTAAACAAGCAGGGATGCTGGCTGGACTACCACAATCGCCGTGGCATTCAGATGAAACTGCCGGTCACCATTGGCAAACCAATGTAGTTGTTAACTGTCACTCATATATTAAAATATTGCAAAACACATCGCTTCTGTCACAATCAACATGCATGTCGATCACGAGGGGGCACTCAGTTTAAGTAGTCCTACTTAAGAAGCCCCCTTTGCTTCTTGTTTCTTCAGTAGGATGTTTGACCTTCACGGTGCAGAATGATGTATGTGCAGAGTTTGTTCTCATATTCATCTGCTGAAGGAGGAAAGTGTCTCTGCTCACCTTAAATCTGAGTAAAAGATGTGTAGCTACGGTACAAACATGATTTGTGACATATGTGATCTCACAAATCATGTTCTACTCTGGAGCTGGTCGTGGTCCATTATACAGCTTACGCAAGTGTGATGTGGGAACTTGAAGCTTCCAGTGCACAAACACTGAGAATGAACTTTACAGTGAAGTAGGAGACATCTTGTGTCCAGCAGTTCAACTTCTGAAATGAAATAATTTCAACAAGGGAGAAAGAGCAGGTGTCATTTTAAGGGTTTTAACAAGGTAACAAGGAAAGCTTTTTGTGTGAAAAACACATCAAACACGATTTATTATTCCTTGCAGAGGATTTTTATGTCCTAAAACACGCCTGGAGGGGACGTTTAAATGAAAGCGCTGCTCACTGTTATCATCTGAACTACAGTCCCATGACATGCTGATTGATCCAGCCTCCAACTGTTTGACCCAGGAAGTTTCTCAGTACTAACCCAGAAAATGATTTTGCTGTCTGGGTGACTTACATCACTGATGTGCATGGGCAGATTCAAATTACCCATGATTTCCTCTGATAACACTAATCCTGTCTGGAGAGAGCATAAAGTTTTCTCCACTTTTCTTTCCAGACAGACAGTGACAAAACCCACAGATGTTTTTTTTTTTTATTTTTCTAAAAACCTTGTCTGCAAGAACTCAGATATCCTCAAATCAGCGATCATAGAAGATAATATCTTTATTCGTATTGTCTTTACAATATTGAAAAACAAAATGGAAAGACAGCATCTTAATAAAATCTCTCACAGAGAAACAACAGGGCAGAACATGGGGAGGCCCACATTGATACAAAAATAAACTATGAATGAAATGAGTGAAAACAAATGTAACGTACATTCAAGTGAAGTCACATTCTGCACAAACAACGACACACAGATGCAGACTGTATGTACAACACAATAACTCTCGATTATAAGATCTTTTTTTTTTGTACAAATTGAAAAAAAAAATTGTTTTGATCAAAACAGCAGTTACAGTTAAACCACCAGTGATGGACATTCTGCATTAACCCGCGACATACAACGCTGAGGGCAGCTCAGTGGGAGGATTCAGTGATGTTTCTGTCGCATTTGAGTGCAAATTTAGTCAAATACTTGGAAAAACTGAATATACCAGAGATTAAAGCATGACAGCATGATTTAAAGTTGTTTATGATACAGAACTTAACCTGATCTTCAAAAAAATCTTACTTTTTGCATACAAATATTGCCTTAAAAAGCTGAGAATGAAACAACAAAATAAAATGTATGATGGGAAAACTGCACAGAAGTCCAGAGGCTAGATTATGCTTATGATAATGGCTAGAAGTCGTCTTTGTTGTCTCTCTTTGTGCTGAGTATACCCTCAATGTCATTTCAGGATATTCTGTCAGATTTTTTAATCATTGTTTTGTTTTGGCGTGTTTTATGCTTGAGGTGCAGGTCAGATTGCAGATTTCAGACAAGATTTAGCCCCCGAGTACATCAGATAAACAGAAGACAGAAATGATCATTAGCTAAAAATCCATGATGTGCACGTACAGCGAGTCTCTTTTAATGCATCCTGAATTTTGTGCTGCAAATGCTTCCAAATCATAATTTCTTTCAGTCTTCCTTTCTCCCTGATATTTTCCCAACGCTCAGCAGCAGCAGTACGTATTAATATTTGCAGAGTGTGCGCTTTGATTTAGCTCATTATGGTGCCAGATGGGACAAATTAGGCTGTGGGGACATTAAGAACAAATGAGAGTTACAGAAACATTGTCTGTGACTAAAAAAAAACATATTTTCACTCCTGTTTGAATCACCCTGATGTCCGTTAGCACCTACAAGTCACAACAAATGCCTTCCTCTAGCACAAACAGTGCCCTCATGTCCTGTTTATCTCCCCAACCTCTGAGAGCTCTGTAAAAAAAAAAAAAAAATCAGTTCATGCAGGTTTTGATATTGCGAGCATCATCTGCATGCCCGACACGTTTACATGGAGGCAGCAGCAGTAAACACTGTGTACACACCCCCCCCCCCCCCCCCCCCCCCCCCCTCCCCCCGCGCTCCATCCTTTGCTAAAACACAAACTGTCCAAACAGCTGGAAAATCTGATTTGTCTTTGAGATCTGATCTTTGAGGTTCAACTATCTGCGTTGGAATTCACAAACGTCCCGATCGAGGTTGTGTGATGTTTGGACAGTATAATCATTTGCTGACATTTGTTGTTATAGCGATGGGAGGCACGAACGAATCAGATTTGAGCTGTGTGTCTGAATACAGACTGAAGAATAGACTGCTGAGCGCTGAAACATCTGTTTTGATTACACTGACTGTGTCAACTTATACATAATGTATGTGGCTCTGTATGCTATGCTAACATACTTTGTACCTAAACAAAGTACACAGATGGTCCACATACTGTATGGTTATTATTACTAAAAGGGGGGTTTGTTTTTAGAGAGTCAATTAGATAAAAGAGCTTTAAGACCTGAAATGTTAAGTCAGTTGATTAGATTAAAAATCTACGCAAATGAAAACTGATTAGTCATAAAAAAAGTCTTCATGTTTACTTGTTTTCTCCATTTTATATCAAATGAAATACCTTTGGGTTTTTGATAAACATTTTTGGGGGCAAGTTCTTTTAAAATGTCAGAATTTGCGTCTTTTTCTTGTCTTACAGTACAGTGGTTTTAGATGAGGTCACCTTGGACTCTGACCAGATGATGGAGAAACATTTGGCAGATTAATATTGAAGTTTGTTTTACTCTTGAATTTTATAGAAAAAAACATGTTAAAGTATTTTTGTCAGATTTCGTTGTGAATATCGTGGATTTAAACTGTTACACAGTTTTATTTAAAAGATGCTTTTCAGGCTAAACACAAAATCTACTATTCAGTATAACACATTCACTTGACTGCATACTGCACAACAAGCTGTTGACCAAAACAAACATTATCATTTATCTGCTGCTTGCATATTTACACCATTTAAAATGGCTGCATGGACATTTCTTTACTGCTGGCAAAAAAAAAACAAACCAAAAAAAAACAACTCCACATTAAGTGTTCTCACCAAACAGCAGAACTTGATCACAAAAACACCAATTACTCCTCCGAAGAAAATACTGTAATCTAGTCCACACTAATTAACATCCATGAGGAGATGCTTACGGATTTAAAAATTTACAGAATGTACAATAATGGAAACAGCTCTGATATTCTGATAAAATACATGTACGACACGACTTACATCACCTTGTCACTCATTAATGGTTTTCATCTTTTTTTTTTTTTTTAAATGAGGATCCAGCCCCCTTCATTGTAACAGACAGCAACAATAAACAAGCAGATTAAAGAGTTCAATGAAATGTTTATCCCGCATGAAATGTGTCATTTTTTAATACCTTTTTTAGATTTGAAATAGTGGGCCGATGCTAGACACAGCTAGTGGTGATGTTCTGACATTCTTGCAGTTTTCTTTTTAATAACCAAATACATTTCACATGAAAACACAGCAGGACGTGGATATGATCAACCCAACGCAACAGTCCTCATCAAAGCTCTTTATCAGGATTTCATCAGCGAGACATTTCTGAGCATCGTCTGAATGTCACGCTGGCGACTGTCACGGTAACGGCGTTTTCCTCATACCTGCTGTTCCACATTCAATCACATCATACGGTGCGTAGTATACATATCATTATTAATGTTTGGCAGAGCTGAAATGGATGTTTTTCGAATGGGGCCGGCTTGTCAGACAAGTGGTTGGGGGAGTGAAAATGCAGGAGATATAGATGGACACGTTTTGAAAGCGGACTCTTCTTCTGAGATTTCATGTTGAAACTTCAAAAAAAAAAAAAAAAATGTCTTGATTTGACTTTGAAACAGTCCAGTCAGTCAGTAATACTGTTCACGATTTCATAACCTCCAACAAGTCAACGAGCGCTCTCGGCGGCGTCTCTTAGACGAAGATGAACTTCTGTTGAACTTCTTCCGCAGAGGTAAACGTCTGGAGGAGTCCTGAATTACCCCCCCACCCCCACCCCTTCACCCCCGTTTAGTCTGGCACAGCAAGACTGCACTACTTTAAAAAGTCAAACGAATGAAAGACATCTGAACCATTGTCTCACATGGCACTTTCATCTCCATCAAAAAAAAAAAAAAAACTCAGATCTCACAGCGAGACACTGCTGAGCCGCTGTTCAAAGAGTCCCATCTGAGAAGCTGCCTTAGAATGGAGGAGTAGTGGATAGATGGTGTGTACTCGCAGTCTTTAAGCTCTCGTATGAAAGTGAGTAATTACTGGCAAGGACGCAAATTTGCCACAAAACAGATGTAGCCTTCAAAACCTAACCTTCGTCTTAAAACATCACCTCCTCACAGCTCCCGTAATCGCTCTCCACCATGCTCGAGCCATCGTAGCTTCGCGGGTTATGCCCGGCCGGTCGCGTTTGAGGCTGGGCGGCGTTAGGTGCCGGCGGCGGCGGCGGCGGGCTCGTCTGCTCGGCGTAAGACGGCATAGCCACGCTCAGACGCATGCTGAGTCTCTTGTAGCCTCCCGAAACGTTGTCGAGGCTACGGGCGTGCTGGGTTGGGTAGTAGCTGATGGCGGTGTACTCGTTGGGGCACTGAGAGCTTGGGAGAGGAAGCCCGTCCGGACCCAGGAAGTCATCCAGGTTCTGGTTGCTGTAGCACGGCGGTAGCGGCGCCCGGCGGTCACAGCGGTCCAGCGGGAACGGGAAGCCGCCGAATCGAGAGTTTCTCCGCGAGTCCATGGTGGAGGTGGAGTAGGTGTCCTCTACGATGTCGAACTGCGGGAACTCCTGGACGGTTGGGCGGCCGTAATAGTCGGGGTCCGCTGGGTAGACTGAGGAGACAGATAGAGAGAAACATGAGGATTTCTGTTCTTGTTTCCTTTTAAATGCATCATAAATACATTGAGAGAACATTTTCAGCATAACAATCATAATATCATATAATAAACACAGATTAGAGAGAGCAGAGGTTGAATAAATGATGCAGACAAGATGAAATTGAAAGTAGAGCTTGATCTTGATATATCATCCGATATCACCTTATTGCATGATTATCCTTATGTGTGTGTAATGAGAAACTGGAGAGCAGAAATGCTCAAATGCGTTGATGTAATTTAGAAACAGTATTGTCATTACAGATTTTATCCAAGTTCATTTTTCATCTATGAAATGTCCCACACAAACAAAAATCTTCAGCAAAAAATGCAAATTCATCTTCTTATCATCCAATTTATCACTTTTAATTCTGTATATTTTGATATTAAGGATGAACCTTTCCAACTTCTTTTCAACAAATCGAGTACCAAACCGATAACAGTTTCCTCTTTTCCCAAATGTAAACTTGTTTTAATGTGAGGTAACATGAGGACTGCTGGATGAGTATATTTTAATAAAAGCTCCTCTCACAATCATATAATCTGTATAACAAGCAATAAAAAAACGCATCTTAGAAAAGTTTCCTCAGCTTAAAAACACACACTGAGTTGTTCCTCCCTGTTTAGTTTTTGAACAGCAGCCACGGAGTCGCATCAGCTCTCAGACTGCACAACTTCAATCAACACTTATTGTCATTATAAGATTAATGCTAATAAACAGTGGGACAGATGCTGCTGTGCGGCGGCGTGTGTGTCTGTGCAGGACTGATTGATGATGCATATTAAATCCTTCGCTGTAGATTTAAAGTAGTGTGGGGTTTAATTAGCATAAACAGGAGGAAGGGGAGACGTCCAAATAAAGGTGAGTGTCCAGAAGTCACCACATTAACTTTACGTGAGATGACAGATCTAGACTTCTAGTGACAAGCAGCGGCGTAAAAAAAATCCTCCTGTCTCGGATCTACAGAATTACAATCCAGACAATTGAAGGGCAACCTTGATGGTGAGCTCCTTCAGTTTTTTGTGTATAATAATAATAATAATGTAAATATTTTCCTGACACTAAACTCAAGCGAAGTCCTCAACCTTGAAATATTTATTTAATAATAATCCTCAATGAGAAGTTATATGTGATAAATGTTTTATATCTGCTATTGCGGGTTTAGCATTGTGCGGCGGATGAATAGTCTCGGTCTGATTGCGGAGGACGCTGCTTGTTGACGACCTTGCGGTGAATCATACTTGTTTTTCCCTTTCAGATGACATCGCCTCTCTGTGTATTATATCATTTGTACATGCATAGAAGGTATAAATCAGTATTGTTCAATGTGTCAGCGAGGAAAAAGCTGTAAAAATGCTGCTGGCACATGAACCTGTTGACACTCAGCTGCTTGTATTTATTAACATAAAATGGAAAAGAAAGTCAATCTAAAAATGGGGTTCGCTACCAGGGATGTGCCCGAATACAAATACATTATTCGGCAAAGCACAAATAGTTGTTCTTTGTTTTTTGTTTTTTTGTTAGTTTTTTTTTTTTTACGAATATTTGTTTTATACAAATATTTTTAAAATTATTTGTTTTCAGGAAGAAAAAAATAAACATGTTAAATACCAGTGCACAGGTCGGTTACATCGCTATCTCAGTGTCTCTCCTCTGCTCGGCTGTTACGTCTATCAGCAGGTCTCAACAAGGGGAGTCACATCCACCTGCTACATGACGCACATTTCCTAATTTGGACATCAGTCCCGGAGTGCTCCCCAGAGATAAAGCTGAACTACTGACACACATGAAGTGCTCCCAAGGGAACACTTCATGAACACTTATTTGTTACACTTTAATTTTCTAAAATTAAAAGCGTAATAAAAACAAAAACAGGATTTTTACACCTGTGTCCACTTTTATTCGAATACAAATACAAATAATTTTGCTGCCTCAACAAATACAGATACAAATACAAATACTGGGCTCGCTGCACATCCAGACTGGGGTCTACAAATGGATTTCTACTGATAAAACTGAAGTGTGTTATTAAAAAATCTTATGTTCAGTATAGGTGGGGATTTTTTATACCAACTTTTTCCCTAATGTCTGTATTTTAAGCAAACTTTTTTGGAGAATACTGTATGTCTGGTTAGTTTAGATCAACATGGATTTTGTGATCGTGTAGTTGATTGACACAGTTTAAAGGGCTTTAGGTGGAAAAAAGAGGATTCAAATAAAGTTATAGTGGCATCAGAAATGACAACTTATAGAAAGACGGGGTCCCTGCCTTGGGAAAGTTTGAAGAGAGAAAAAAGCTTATTATAGATATATTGGTATCTGTGCATTGCAAATGAACTGAAGTTCCCCCCTGCCGTTACCATGGTGATGATCCCGCTGACTGAGCGGCAGAATAAAATGAGAGACTACTGCGTGTCGGCCGAACAGGAACAAGAAATGTCAGTACAGAAATGCCAAAGGTGTTTGAGCTGCAAGACTGTATGTAAATGTCCAGTTTAATTTGTATCTCGGTCACAACTCCTTCACAACCAGATTCAAAGGATCCTTCACAAAAATGTTAGTTTATGTTTATTTGTTGATGTTAAAATACAAAATTTAAACTAACAGATTTTTAAATTCTCAAATATAGATATCATATCATTAAGGGTCCGTCTCTAATACACAGTTGATGCCGTTATTTCTGTGATCACTTCAGAAATCTCAGTATTTAACTTTGTTATTCAATAGAGCTGTATATTAAAAGTCAATATTCTTTTTGTACCAAACAAAATGTGTCTGTAACACCGAGAATCCAAAACTGTCAAGTACCTAAAGTTGGCATTGACTGTCTAGTCAGATTTGTTCTCTCCTTGACATTTATTTTATAATCACACAGTTTCCGATTGAAAGCATAATTTCACATTTCAAAACATTTTTTTTTGGCATCTTTTGCTGTCATTTGACAGATGAAAGTACAGAGAAACAGAAAACATGAGTAGAGAGAACCAGTAAGCTACTGGGATGCACCAGTGTGGCCATTTTTGACTGTATTTTATTCTGTTAAAGTTCTTGTTTCATTTAATTCATTTAACATTTGAGCAGTTGGGCTTCTTTTGTCGCATGGAATTGTTAATTCTCCAAGTTAAGTGTCAAAAAAAGTTTCCTTTTGGTACCAAAAAAGAGATAAAATGACACCCAGCTCAAAATTCAACCCGTACTCTAATCATGAAAAGCTTTGATGGAAACACATCGTCCGTCAGGCCCGCAGGAAGTGATCTATTTATCTGTTTTCACTTTGCTTTTGATCAACCGCCCTAAAACTGAGTAGTTGGCGTGAGCAGTCAAAGCCACAGTGGCTGGTAAGACTGAAAAAAAAAAGTTCAGCGCCCCAGCTCGGCTCACACTGTTCGACTGACAGGAAACACCCCGCGGCGACGAGCGGTTAGCAGAGAAGATGGGAGGAAAAATCTGACAACAAAATGAGGATTTTTGAGGATTACCACTATAAATTCCTGCCCGTCATCCCCCCAAAATCTCAAACTAACAAGGCAGATGCATTATACAGTTTGTTCAAACAAAACAGCATTAAAAAAAAGCCTCTTATTGTCACTTGAGTTACTGAGAACACTAAAGAAGACTCCCAGCTGCTCGCATTGTGAGACGGAGAGAAAGAGAGAGAGAGAGAGGACAAAAGACAAGAGATGGAGAGACAGATGGCGGAGGAAAGGAGGGAAATCAAGAGAGTAAAAGGTGGAGGGAGACAAAACGAAAAGGGGGTGAGGGATAAACGGTGTCAAAAAAACAGAGACTCGGGAGAGAGAAAGACTTGAAACACGGAGCGAGAGAAAAAAAAAGAGAGATGAAGGTCAAGGGAAGAGACAGACAACAAGAGATAAAGGAAGAGAGACAGATGAAGTGAAAGATAAAGAAAGCGAGATAGAGAACGAGTGTTTGCACAATGATGAAGGTGTTTCCAGGCTAAAGAGATAAAAACTGACAGCGTCTTTAAATCTATAATCCCCTCTGTAGGCTTAATAGACATCAAAGACGGCGTTCAGCTCAGATTCAAACTTTGCCCGGTTCAATACATAGTTGAGAACAAGAGCGGTTTTCTTTTTTCTAACGCTACAGAGAACAGAGGACTACGTCTCGGATCTTCGCCGCCGGCTGCACCATTGATAATAAATGTCAGAGTAACTTTGTTCACTTAAAGATTTTTACACCAAACTGGAAGACCTGGTGGGAATAAAATGCCCTCAAAAGTAATTCAAGGCCTCATGAAATGTGGATAAAACTGTCTACTATGCAAATACATTGTTTTTATTTGTTGAGGTCTTTGCATTTTACCTATGAAAGTAATGAATATTTGCAGCCTCTGGGCCTTTCCCTACAATTAATCAGTGAATTGGTGCATTAAAAAGGAAAAGAAAAATCATAATTAGTGGCACTACTGTGTATATTTACGCCTACAGCACAGTGGGGGGGGTGGGGTGGAGAGGGTGTCACGTCAGTTATGGTAGGCCGCTGAGCCAGAAAGACTTAAGCAGCATTTCCTTTTAACAAAAATACGCCTCGAGTCATTTTCTTAGATTTGGTTATGAAAGCAGCCTGAACATTAAACATCATGATTTGTTGAAAGGTCATGTAGGTTTGCTGCTGGGGTTCGCAAATAGCGGAAAGATTCGAGAAAGGCTAAGCAAGGCTAAAGCGAGAATCAGACTTGAGGCAATGGCATTCAGCCGTCCGTGACGTTGTGCATGTTTTAACTACAGATCCGTTTCGGCTTCGCTCTTCAACTTTTACGAGTCTTTATCCAGCACTTAATTCAAAAAATATAGAGAATGAAAGAAGTATTCGGTGCCGACATTCATCCTCCTGCACATCCAGACTAAAAGATGTGAGTAATAACCACTTACTGAAAGCTGAAATCACAAGCGCAGGTACAGTACTGTTCAAAAAGTCACACTTTCTCATTCAAGTGAACAGGAAGGTGTGTCCAAACCTTTGACTGGTGCTGTACATGTTTAGTCTTTTCTAATAAGTGACACTCAAGTGAAAAAAAACCTTGAAAACTGAGAATCAGAATCAGGATTTAGTCTATAAATGTTCAATCCTGCACATTAAATATGTAAATCTGATGATGATATCTGATGATATTTTTTCTTTCAAAAAAAATCCCATGTGCATATACAGAATCACCAGCCTATTACTTTATGTAATATTTAAGAATTACTCATCATTTTTAGTGCTAAAATGTAAAAAATAGCATTGCCACATGGTTGGTGGGGCTTTTAAACTTAAGTTCTATAGTCATATAATAAAAAAACAACTTTCTACAGATGAATTTGTCTTTTGAATAGCAGCAGACTTTAAATTTTCTACTTTTTTACTGTCTTTTTTTTCTCCCAAGCACCATATAATCTCAACAGCTTGACATTCGATAGCTCTCATTCATGATGGCCGGTGGTTTGGCAGCGCCCAGTGATTGCACGCTTTATTACAGATCAAATAATAGCAATGATGATGTTAGTTTTTAAACCCACCACTTATTTTATATACTTCCTATTATGTATGATACCAACAGTACTATCTTTTATCTAGTTCTATCTACTGTCTGAAGCGATTTTGTGAATCTCAAACAGAGGGAACCTGTTTTGTGCCTGTAGGACATGTCAGGTGTGGTCAAGATCCAGAGAGATTTTAGCATCAGGGTCATGGGGCGAACCAAAAGCAAAGTGTAGAGGATTCAGCTGCCGTCCCCCTTTAACAACGAGCCAGATAACAAGTAAAGAACTACAGGAATGTGTCCTTTATTCTCTGTGATAAGGTCAAGCAGATGAATGACCTGCCAGGCTGGCGTTGCCTGGGGAGCGATGGCATGACGAACGCCTGATGTGCCTCTCTTCATCTGTCTCGAGAAACATAGCAGTGGATGTATGAGTCACGGCTCAGTGGTATTGATCTGTTACATGCAGAGGAAAAAAAAAAAAAAGCTGCACACAAAAGGGGAGAGAGTGTGAGAAAAGGCAAGGAGGACAGAGAGAGAACATGACAGAAGAACAAAAGAGGAGGGGCGTGATAGAAGGAAGGAGAAAAAGACAAATGGACCAGAGAAAGATAGAGGGAGGGATAAATGAAGAGAGAAAGCTGGAGAGCGAAGGATAGAAGGTGAGACAGAAGAACTGTGAAAGCGATTTAGAGGATGACAAGGAAGATAAAAAAGACGGGCGACGTGAGGAAATGAGGGGAAGGAAGAAAAAAAAACAGAAGAGCGACTATTGGCCTCATGCAAAAAAAAAAAAAAACAGCTTTGTATTCTTAAGCTGCAATCAGACTGAAAACAGCCCCGCATTAAAAACAGTGCGAGACAATGAAATATGATCCAGGAAGTCCAGTTGGAGCTGCAGATTAATGCGTTTACAGGCTTATCAGACGCCAAAACAGCGCACAGCTGTTTGTAATAGTCACAAAACAACGATTGCACAAGTCTGCAAAGTTATTGCAACATTTTATCTGTCGTTGGGGATGATTATCGCGAGGTAAACAGCAGAAACACGAGGTTCACGTTGCAAAGTGATCCACCAGGAATGCAGCGTCTTGTTGCATGGCGTTGTGTGTTACGTCGCAGCAAAAGTTGAACCCGGTTTGACTTTTTGTTTTTTTTTTTTGCCTGGAGCTCTCTGGAGCTCTCTCTAATGTCGCCTGAACTTCTCAACTTCTGTTTTTTGTTGTTGCTTTGTTCCAAAACCAATTAAACTGTATTAATGTGTCATTTTAAACCTGGCGAATACAACCTGTCGATGAGTAGCTACTTGCTCAGGAATTTTGGTCAAATAAGCGCCTGCACAAAAAAAACCATGTATACACCATTTACCACTCAAAGCGAGACAGGTGTACACATGATTCTCTACAGAGACCTGAGGGTGTCGTTATAAGGTGGAGATTAAGTATGAAGTAAGAGACTTTTTCTTTTTTGCAGTCTGCACAGTGATTTGTAAAATGTCAAACATTTATAAACTTAATCTTGATTCACGCTGGACACATTGTTTTATATCCCTGCGTTAATGTTCTTTTCATTTTATCCTTAACTGTGAAGCACTTTGTTTCAGTAACGGTGCTTTAAACTAAATCATAGATTATCTTTGACATTTAATAATGATGATGATTGAGATCATCAACGGTGATGATGGTTTACAGATATGAATTGATATCGCAGGCACTATAAATAGCTAATAGCTGTGATTAATGACAGCCGTCTGGCATTGTTGGAGAACAGATCAGTAAAATTACTTTCATTAATAGGTCCAATAAGTGGTTGAGCAGGCAGAATTATTGATATACAAGTGATTAAAGGCTTGTCTGCATTAATTTATGAGTAACTGTGAAGAGTGGAAATGCGGCTCAGGTTTCATTATGACTGAGAAAACAGAGCCGTGTGAACGCAATGCTTTAAAAATCTGAAAAAAAAGACAGTATATGTTTCTAACTATGTGTCCAGTATTTGTATTTGTATCTGTATTTGTTGAGGCAGCAAAATTATTTGTATTTGTATTAGAATGAAAGTGGAAATCCTGTTTTTGTTTTTATTATGCTGACTACTGAGCTAAAACTTTACTCATCGCCTCATTGCAGACAGATCTCTAACTAACAAATATTTTTTAAAATATTTGTATGAAACAAATATTGGTAAAAACCCATTATTTGTGCTTTGCCGAATAATGTATTTGTATTCTAGTGCATACATATTATTTTACCTGCCGTTGGACATCTGCAGATGAAGATTATAGTAATAATTCAGCAGTTGTGGTTTCGGGGTTTGACAAAGTGAGACGTCTAAAAACAGCGAGGCAGTCAAGGTCACATGACAGCCAAGAGATGGATGAGAGAATACTTTACATTACAGGTGTTTTAACACAGTTGTCAGGTGTTATATCAGAGGATGTTCATCAACAGGATAACAGCCTGCGTAAAGATCCCCAGGCAGCTGTCGGACTGTGAGAATTTTTCTAACTGTATGTTGTCAGCAGGCTAAAATACTCCAATAAATTCTTAAAAGACAAACAAAAAAAAGCCTGTCAACATGATGCACATCAGACATTAGGACAAATCTGTTTGTACGAGTGCTTCTCATATGAGGCTGAATGAAAGGGATTTAGAGGGTATGAGAGAAACGTTTTGCAAAAGGGAAGGTAGAGGGAATGAGGGCGATAAATATATAAAAAAATAAAATAGAGGGAGAGAAAATCAAAAGAGACAGAAAAGAGATTTACAGAAGAAGACAGGCAAGAAAAGAGCAAAGGATGACTGAATAAAGGAGGATATTATAGAAGTAAAATGGATTCAGTAGTATAGAAGAAAAAATGAAAATCAGGAGAGACAGAGATGAAAAGCAGAAGCAATCACAGAAAGAGAGAGTGGGAAGTAAAGACATGCTGAGAGATGAAACGGAGAAATCACTTTATTCTCTGATGTTATCGTATCGTTCTGCCTCGTCTATGAATGTTTTTATCTTCCACGGTTTAATCAGCGTCGTGCGTTGATGGACGACTGTACAGGCAGCCTGGTGTTTCCCATGATGCTTTGCTCCACGTGACATTTAAATACTTGTTTACAATGACCTTGAATGACTGAATCATTCAGCCTGTTCTGACCTGTTGTCTTGCCGTCTAACCACACGGGTGTGATTTATTTTTTTTTTAGTCTACTGACAGATTTTTTTCTTCATTGCATGTTGTATGTAATTATTTTTCCAACACTAGGACTGGGTTATTACAGATACAATCATCTCTCAGAGTATGTAATTTAATACCGCAATATAAATATATGTTGTGATGTCGTCCATTATCAGAGAAATTCATTTAAGAACATGTCAAAATAAAATAATTGATGTAAAAACTACTATTAAAATCCAATAGAACTTAAAATCGCTCCATCAACATCAGCCACACTGGTCACACTGGAAATATTAAAGTGATAGCTACCACAGTATGTACAGTATGGCAAAATCTCTACCGGTTGAACGTTTGATATCAGGGTTTATATATTGCAGTATCACCTAAATCTGTATATTAACTCTGGCTTGAAATGCAGAGCTTTATGTGTCGACAAAGAGCATCTTTAAAAACGCTGGCATTTAAGCGAAAATTACTACATTTTTGAAGTGTTGATGTTGCTCTATAATATGAAAATTACTCCCCACAGACGATGGTGAGAATACGTTCTGGCATTTAACGTTTCAAAGTTTGATTACTGTCAGCATGCAGGTCTTCTTTCATTTTCTATTGTGCATAATATATGATTTATAGTGTTTTGATTAATCATATTTAGAAACTTGGGACATTTTCCTTCAGGTCTCGGCTCACTTATGTGAAACAAAGCATAAAAGTCAAATGAAGTAGAACATTTTTTTATGATTAGAGCTAAAAATTAGTTGATCAACAGGAATTTAATCTGCTACTATTACGGTAATCAATTAATTGTGATTTTTTCAAGCAAAAATGCCAAACATTTACTGGTTCCAGCTGCTTTACTGTGAAGATTAATTGCTGTTCTTTGTCATAAATAATTAGTTTTTTTTTTTTTTTAATTATTTTGGGCTGATTGTGAATGGCATGTTTCACAATTTTCTGACTTTTTTTTTTTGACAAAGCCAATGAATTGATCACATTAATAATCATTAGTTGCAACTCAAATAATGAAAGATTATCTTGTTAGTTTATATGAAAGCTGTTTCCACCAGGAGATCGGTTAGAAGTGGCGGTGAACTCCAAAAAATGAAAACCAAAGCGGTGAACTTGGCAAATGAGTTTAAAATAACACACACAATCAAAATCACACATATACACACCTTCATAGTCCATGTCCCAGTGGTTCTTCCTGATGGAGTCGTTATCAGAGCTGGACGGCGGCCTGGCGGGAAGGTTCGGGGCCACGCTGCACACAACTGGCCCCTGCGTCTTCGGAGAGGAAACCCTGCCTCCCGATGAATAGATCTGGCTACGTGGGCGAAGCGATCTGAACGGTGAGTGGTCGAGGTCATTGTTGGTACCGACCAACGTGCTCATCTGAATGGGGTCGACTTCCTGGCTGTCGGCTTTGAGGCTTTTGGCCAAACTAGGCTGGAAATAGCTGCGTGTGTGTGAGAGAGAAGGGAAGTTTTGGTTTTAGTTAAATATGTTACTGATAATTGAGCTTCTGCTTCCTTTACTAGCTAGCTTAATGTTGAGTGTCTGCTGCATAGTTAACATTAATACAATATGTGCATCCGTTGTGGCTAACAATCGATCTTGCGGGGGGAACAAGAGTGAAAAAGGAATGGATAAACTTCCAAGACTCGGGAAGCCGATCGATCTTTAGTCTGCTGTGTTGCAAATAAAACATCTTTCAAAGAGCTTTTCTGCTGAACATCCCCTCACAACTTCACACTGCTTAGTGCTGGAATCATATTCCCCTCCAGTTTCTTTCTCTTCCTGATAGCTACTTCCCCCTCAGCTTTCCTCTGGATGCATGAGGTCTTTATCACAATGCACAGTGCAGAGAGAGAGTCAAGATTGCTGCAGGACAACTCTCGCTGATTGTACTCTCATTGTAGCAGAGTTACAGTTCAAAATCGACTCTTGAGAAGTTGTTTTACTATTGATTTGTGGCAGTGGGAACTACTCCAGCATTTTAACATTCTGCAGTAGAAGTGGCTCGGGAGTTTGGGGATTTTACAGCCATTATACGTCTGTAGAATACAAGATTACTTTTCGATTCTGATTTCAGCAAAGCATAATCCAGACCAACAGAATATATTGTTCTTACCCGTTGGAGTCCTGAACGCAGACGGGCTTCTTCTGTTTCTGCTGAACGTAACGTTTCCTGACGCAAACGAAGATGGCAACCAGGAAGAGTAATCCCAGCACACTGGCACTGATCTCCATGATTTCCATGTAGCCAATCATGGGAGATACCTGCTAGACAGACAGGATGATGGATGTAAAGTGTCATTCCACTCAACAGTTATAAGTATTTTGTGAAACTGTGGAATGAGATCATCATTTGTTGCTCAGACTGACCTGAGGCAGCGGGTCGCAGTGGATGGAGCCATCAGATACCGTACAGTCAAAGCCTCCAGGACAGGGATTGGGCGAACACAGTCTGTCCTTGATCTGATTGTGGCACCTACGGGTGTACAAGAAGTCTTAGGGATTTGAAGATGACAGGGAGGACCATGCTTTTAATTAGCATTTTAATGTTATTTTTTTGTAATGTAATTGTTTTTCCTCAAGCTGCAAAGGAATCAAATTATCCTTCTGCTGAAATTAAAATATGTAAGTAAGTTTTATAGTTTGAAAAGTTTCCCATGACAGCAGCAACAAGCCTGTGTCCCCCCCCCCCCCCCCTCACTTGGACTTTGCAACTCCTGGAATTGTCCAAATTTTTGGCCAAAATCAGGCAGTTTCCCTCCGAAGAGTTAGTGTTTATGACCAAACTGCTGTATCTGTCAATGTGGAGTGTGAACAGGAGCGCTACAAAGGCTGCCGCCGCCGCCGCCTTGGCCGGAGAATGTAGGTTAAATTTGGCTGATGACACTGAGAGTTTCACTGCGGCCCTCCATCTTCCAGGCCCATGCATGAAACATGACCCAGAGGATCTACTGGCAGAGCGCTGATTGCTAAGTGCCGCTGCTGCGGCTACTGACAAAAACCTATCATTTTGTTTTACATAAAACTGCCTGGTGTTCAGCTTTGCCCGTTCATTTCCCAGGTGTTGAATTCCCTCGTTGAACTGTGCTGAAAGTATATTCCAGCAGTTATACAGCAAAATACAGCATTCATTATTTTTTCTTGGACAAGGAGTTTGAAAGGGAGGAAACTTTTTCTAATAAACTCAAGTCTTGAATATATTTTTTTTAATTCTTTGCTGATTGGATCAGAACTGCAACGATCAGCTGATTGACAGAAAATTAATCGCCATTATCAATCATTTTGAGTCTTTATTTTAAAGAAAAAAGGCTAAAATTATTCATCTTCTATGATAGTAAAACTGAATATTTGGGTTGTGGACTGTTGACTGGGACAAAACAATACATTTTAAGTTGCATTTTGGGCTTTGGGAAACATTGATTACCATTTTTCACCATTTTCTGACATTTTCTAAACACCAAACGACTACTTGATTAATCCAGTAAATAATTGAAAATGAAAATAATTGTTTGTTGGAGCCCTTTGTTTTGATGGACGACATTTGCTCATGGAATTAATGTTTTTCTCCTACAGTATTTGCTGCTGTCCAACACTGGTGTGAAGTGATGCGTCCACTGCACAGACGGATTATTACAATGTGACTCACATTTTAAGGTAATTATCGGACACACACACACAAAAAAAAAGAACAGCATGATAAAAGATCTATCTGTGTGTTTTACAAGTCACACAGCAAACTCCCACTTCCCACAATTACAAACCACCAGTGGTCATTTTTCATCCACTGAGTTAATCAAAACTCCACCTGGAACATGGGACGCTGTTAATACCCGCGAGGAGCGACGCAATCTCACAGGCGGACTTAATGAAAGGAGGAATATGCAAATGCTGCAGTGATTTTGTTTGAACGTGACTCTTTCTCTCGGGCGGCCGGCGGTGGTGTGAGAGGAATACAACCAGCCGGTTGCAGGCCGATGAACACATTCGTGTGTTGGTGTACATCTGAAGAGGTGTGTGTGTGTGTGTGTGTTCACAGTTTTAATAAGTGTGTCCAATCACATATACATGCAAATTCATGGCCATGCATATGGTACTTTTCAGAATGCGAGCGTGTACTTCACTGCAAATGATGTTGCATATAATTAGGCTTGTGCAGGTTTTCATGTTTAGCCGGGCCTCATTGAAATATGACACCTCAGTGTAGGTAATTATGATTTTGTGAGTGTATGTCATTTGTTTGATGTTGCTGTTATCTTCAACAATAATTAATGTCTTCTTTTTAGATTATCTGCAACTAATCATCAATTATTTTCATTATCAAGTATCATTTATTTGTCTATAAAATGCCAGAATACAGTGAAAGATGTCCATCACAGTTACATAGACCCCAAAGTGACCTGTTAGGGCAACCAACAGTCCAAAACTGTGGCACATGGGCACAAACACAACTACTGGATGTGTAAATAACAAACTTTTTTCAAACATCAGATTTGGTGTAAATATGTTTTTGTTGTGCTTAGAGTTTGTTTTGCTTTCCTCAAATGGCCAAAAATAAAAATCAATGAAGACAGCTTTAATGATTAATCACTTATCAATCATTCATCTTTTCATTATAGCAAATTTAGGAGTCAGTTTTAATCTTCTGTAAGAGCTTCTACAGCAGCGTTTCAATTAATATTGGACACCAAAACTCTCCAGTTAAACCAGGCTAATCATTTTTTTACAGTTATCTGCTCTTGAAGGAAGGATAATCCAGCATACGTGTTCAACAACAGGAGCACTCAAATATGCATGAAATAAATGAATAAATAAAACGTGCGTGTTGTGTGTGTTTACCATGCGTCGGTGTTGTCCAGAGAGCAGTTGCACATATAACCTTGAGCCTTGGGCACGCACACCCTGCCGTCGACACACGGCTGGGAGGTGCAAGGGTTGTCAGCCAGCTCGCAGCGGGCACCGTGGAAGAGCCCTGCGCACCTGCAGCGCAACTCTGCGGAGTAAATAAAACACACTCAGATGTCTGAGACAAGAGCGACTGATCAAAGCCGCGGTGAGTTTCCCCCCACAGGCGGTGAATAATCAAAGCAAAGGTCAAACTGATCTAGCCAGAGAACACGGGAGGTGTGTTTGATATTTGAAAGGAAAAAAATCACCCTAAAACAGCATTTTTTTTCCTCCTTATTTTTCCTCTTTCTCCTGTGGATAACTGGCCAAACACACAAAAAAAACGTGACATCAAGGCCAGCAAGTTATAAAAGAGTCACATAAAGAGTCTGATAACAGAAATAGTTTCCTAAACACCAACAGTAAACATCACGTTTTGTCAGGAAAGCAGGAAATAGACCAGAATGCAATGCAGCAATGACAATGTTTTCTGAGGAAGGGGCATGACCTTCATCTTCGAACTATTACCGGAGCTTGATGACAACATTTGGAAACTGTAAGAAAGCAGTAACAAGTCAATGACACCTCGAAATAACCACTTGGTTTTAGAATAAGTAAGGTGGATCTTTACTTTCAAAGTTCAAATAAACCACAGAAGGGTTTTAGCTCTAAAATGACACATCCTCACAAGAAATAGTACAATATTTTTTTATTACAGGTATGAGTCACCATAGTACTTAAACTTATTTGGTTTGCCTCTAAAATGTTTGTGCTTACAAATTTTTACTAATGAATGCAGCAAAAACGTCCCTAAAAGGAAACATTTTGGTGTTGGTTTGAAATTAAACCAGTTATGAAAAGTTTTTATCAATGACGTTATGCCTGCCTGTGGGTTCTTTTTATTTATTTGCTCTCGTTATATAACAGTGAGACGCTTTTGTACAAACTGCCTGTTTTTCCTCTACATTCAGGCACATGGTGAGCAATTTGAGGTTTCAGTGTCTTGCTCAAGGACACTTTGTTGAGGACAGGAAGGGCTGGGGATCGAACCAACAACCCTCCAGATTGCTACACATCCATGTCTAATCTGTATGTTAATAATCTGAGATGTCTCATTAATTTAGCACTCAGCAGTCACCTGCTTTTGGTTTCATTTTTAAGAAGATGCATGCACGGAACTTCATTATTGACCTTTGGGAACAGAAAAAGTAACAAAATAAAGCCCAAACATCCACTTACTAGCTTTCGTAACTTTTAACTACAGATACACCAATAAATCAGCTAGTCAATATACCAGCAGATATTGGCTGATCTATGTCGGCCAATAAGTAACAAGAAGCTGTCGTACAGATATACCAAAGATATATTTAGCTAATTTAGAAACGGTATATAGTGCAAATCGCATACTTTTGTACTTACACTTAACATTTTGAGTGCATAAGTGCGTTCACACTGTGAAGTATGAACGGTCAAAAAGTTGAGTATGGAACTATGGACACTTCTCGCCCTCAATGGTCGCCATCTTGGCTACGTAGCGGAAGGGGAGGGGCCGCTTTTCAAACTGGAAATGGCTGCCGAGGACTTTGTAACTACGGTGAACATCGCCACATTATACAAATGTACGTTAAACATGTGTTTTTAGCGCTAAGCACCACTAAACTGTAGTCAGATCTGTAATGACTTAATGGCACGAACAATAACGCGAATGCTAACGCTAGCTAATGCTAATTTGCGATCGTCATTTCCGCTAGGACCTTGTTTGATTGGAGACAACACTACCCTGTCAAAAATTTGCGCACTACGCAAGTAAGTACATAGTGTACACAGTGTACTACATGGAAGTGTGCTAACGGAAGTATGTGATTTGAGACACAGCTATAGTTTGTCCGTGAATCAACATTGATGAGTTTATTTTTCAGCTGTAAAATTCATTCAGTACTAATTATTTAATTACCAAGTTTAAGTTGGTAAGTTAAATCCTTCTCAGAAATGTTTATCTTGTCTGTGGATATCAGCTGATCAATATCAATCAATCTGTCAGGTTTTACTTGAAACAGCATCTCACAGTCTTCAGTATAAATGAAGCTGAATCAGTTGTCATCATGTTACCTAAGTATGGCAGTAAAGTCACATGAAAACAGGTGGTTTTATAAGGTAAAGGTTGATAACCTCTGTCTCTGCTGAAAGATGTGAATGTCCTCCCTGATTCTCTCTGGCTGTCCGCTGATCGATGACCTCTGATCCCTTCCCAGTTCACAGACAGCTGATGTCTGTTTATCTTGTTCAGTCTGTCGTCCGGGGTCCTTGCCGTTTCACTGATGTTGTGTTCTTACGCGATGTCATTATGATGACATCTGACACATTTGCTGGTTGAAATCTCTGAGAGCTAGTAAGTGAATCTTTGAGCTTTCATGCTATTTGTTATTTATCTTTCTTGTTTGTTTAACTGGCATTTTTTGACATGATAAACCGAGACCTAAATAGGCTCAAATCGGATGTAAGAAGAAAAAGAAAACAAGCTGAATCTTATTACTTTCGTCTGCCTTGTTACCTCCTCCTGTGTCAGTAAGCAAAGAAATTGAAGTCTCAGTAAAACGGTGGGGAACAACTTCATAATGCATTAACAAAAAAACAAAAACCATCCAGGACCAACATTGGTTTTCCCACCTGATTACATTTCCTTGACCTGGAAGGAGCTTTTGGGAAATAACATTTAATAGTTGTTGTCAATATGGCACCCCAGAATATGTGCCTGAAGCATAACTGAAATGTGATTTGACATGATGATGAATTAAGTCCTAAGAAAAGTAATACCTGGCTGTAACCTTCTGTCCGGTCCACAGTGAACCTTCTCTTATTGTACTGTAGGACAATAAGAAAACATGTTGCTCGGTAACCTGCAGTAAATAAATATCAACAGGCGGCAGGTTTTTGATAACAACTTTAGGGTTTGTTTGTTTACACTGCTCTTCCAAAGTACACAGATGTGTATCTCCTCCAACTTTATGTTTGGTTTCATATTCACTTTCATACAAAAAGGACATACTGCCTCAGTCTCACTCAAACCCATGAAAATAATATTATTTTAAAGCTGCTGCTCTTTTATCTGTAAAAACGCAGGTGCGCTTATCAGCTGCTATTCAAAGTAAAGAATAAGTCAAACTGGCAGACTTTATCTTTTATGATATATACTGTAAAAAAAAAGACATTGCAAACCTCTCAGACACCAATTTGTTATCTTTTATGTTTTACGAAGAACTGATGTATTCGGCAAATTTATGATAACCTAAAATGGCAATAAGCAAGAATGTGACATAAAGGGTCAGATAAGGATTTGAGGCCAAACAAATCCATCACTGCTCGTCCCTGAATTAGATGAACTGCTGCCCGAAGAACTTTTCACAGTGTTGATTGAGTAAAATGTAAAAATTTCATGTTACTTGCTTCTTCTTTCTTGTGTTTTGGGCCCCTTGAAAGAATATTTCTGTGGAAACATCCCCTTGTTTCAAGGATATGGCTGCTGTTATTCTTTATTTTTTTTTATTATTAACAAATGCCATCAAAAGACCAAAACAACGACATGTTAGTCCGTCAATACTTTGACTTCCCTACTCTACCTGTGGCCCCAATAGTCTGTATATAAAGATGGATGTAGCGAGGCGTGGCATCACCCGTTGGTTTGCATGGGAGTCGGTTGGCTTCATCTTTTCCGTCCAAATAAGGAGTGTGGGGTGTTTCTTTTCACGCTCTGGAAACACACCCCCACTACCCTGTACCCAAGCTAACGCTAGCTTACTGGGAACATCGAGCGACGCACACCTGGGCTAACGTTAGCTACTTTAGCTAAATTGTGCTAACAGGGCAGCTATAGTAATCGAGTAACATTAAACTTAGTGAAATATTGAGACAATTAAACTCAGTGCAAGTCTTGCTGGGGAGCCAACTGGCAATCACAGCTGTCAATCAACGTTCTCACAGCAGACATCCAAGCTACTATAAGTCATCAAATCTTATTAACGGAGCAATAGTTTCCAAAATGACCACCAGCACACTTATTAGAGGTCCTGAATTTAGTGATTGAGACCATGGCTCGTTGACAAAGATGATTGACTTAGTGTTTCTAGAAAGAAATTTGTGAATGGGAGTCAGTTGGAGCATCTAGCAGCCGTCAGTGGCACTGTGGTAGTTGCTGCTTGGTGGCACCCAATGGTTTATTAGAGGAAACAGCTCGCGTAACTGTTCTACTTTGTTGGAAGCGTGCATGGCATGATGTGTTGGGGAGAGTGTCCTGCTACTACAGGAAGGTCTACCTGTTTAGTTTTTAAAGCCGTATGTAAATGAAGTTTACAGAATTACATCCTTGGTGCACTCACCTCCGCTGGCGTCTTCCTTGCAGGCCCCTCCGTTCTGACAGGGGTTGTTGTCGCAGGCTCCCACCGCGCCGCAGCATTGATACACCCCAAACACCCTCCTGATCCCCGGCCCCGTCCACTCCGCCACGTCACCCACTCTGATTGGCTCCCCATTGAGCTCAAGGCGCTCAAGGCAACCGATGAAATTACGAGGGTGGCTGTCGGAGCCCTGAGTGACGGAAGCAAAGAGCAAAGCACCGTGGGAGCGCATCATCCGACATGGTTCAGTCAAGGTGATGGAGGCTGGATGATGCTGGTCCAAGGTCAGTCTCAAGGAGGTGGAGTTGACCTCCAGTAGGACGTTGTGCCAGTAGCCATCTGATAGTGAATCAGATCTGATCAGCAGCGAACCAGGAGAGTTGTTTCCACAGCTGTATCTGAACTGCAGCTCTCCACCGCTCAGCTGAAGGAAGGAAAATGAAGTTCAGTCAGCAAACAAGAAGAACTTCCCCAGTCAAGTTATGGCTTAATGAATTAATCAATACTCTTACACCTTGAAAATGGGGTTCTTTGTAAAGGATAGACTTGTCCACTTTGATAAAATCTGGTCAACTCTTATCAGCTGTGTAGAAGCTCAAGATTAATCCTTGACTTTCACCTTATGTGAACTTTAACGTATGTTCTCTCAGTGTTTTATTTCTTTCTTTTTTTCCAGAAAGCACTTCTTTAAACAGCGGGACGGTGTGGGAAGGTGAGAACAAGGAAATTAGATTGGTAATATTGTTTTGCACTGTATTTTAAAATAATAACAAATAATATATTCAGCTTTAAATAATAAATGTCTTGTATGGAGCTGATGTGTTTTGATTTAAAAAATAAAGTTAAAAATGTCTCTTTTCACAGAACATAACCTTACAGATGTTAACAGTAATTCATGGTTTACCTGTGTTTGACACATACAGATGTTGGAAAAGGTTAAACACACTTTAATTCGTCACCTGTTTGCATTCAGTCGGCATTTAACATGTTCCTCGTACATTCTGTTATTTTATGGATATGCATCACGTTGTGGAGCCTGTTGTATTGATTTGTTTGTAAAATTATAGCAATTTTTTTACCGCCATCATTACGACTCTCCAGGAAGCATTGATTGATAGTTTGCAGGTCAGGAGATGTCTTGATTAAAACCTAGCAAAATTGGTTGAAAGATGAAAATGTTTAGGTTGCATATGACGGTTGTTTCCACATTATCTCAGTATATTTTAACATGTATTTAATGACTTTATGATCAAATATGACCTAGACTTTTCAACCAAATGTAGCCAGGTTTTAAACTAAACGTCTAGATGTCAGGTACACGCCAAAACATACTCAGCAACTACAGAGTGCACTTATCTACATTCAGCCTTTGGAAACTGCAGGCTGTGTTTTTGTTGACAAGTGTTTTGTGTTACAAATAAAAAATCTGCGTTTGCTGTCAGCTCCCCATGTTGCTGATGTTCTCCCTGTATAACACCACATGGAGCACAGAGTCACACATTTATTCAGCGTTTCATCAACATCAGCGGGAGCCTCTTAACGTTTCTGCTCACTCAGCGCTCATACAAACTAACAAGCCAGCAGCTTTTCCTACACTTTTATCTATTCATGTTTTCTTTATGTAACGGAAGACTCCTCATAGCTTCCCAATTAAAAAATACAGACGGAGTGTGTATCTTGCAAATTGCCAAGCATCACCCCATCGGACACCAAAGGCTGTGATGCATTATTGATACCAATCTGCTCGGCTTCTTTAAGTGCTGCAGGACGATGAGCTTTTCTCTTCTTTGTCTTGCATACGTATTTTCTTTCTTGGAGTTTGTTTTTTTAATTTATTTCTTCTTCATTCGAAAATAAAGCATGAACCGGTCGCTCATTCAGGCCGTCTCATTCAATTCCCCATCACTGGAGCAATGAAAAAAATAAACAACTGGAATGATTCATTTTGGTGGGATGGACGTGTAAAATTCTTCACATGGATCAGTGAAAGCAAACATGGAAAGGGGAGGTTGATAAGGGCTGCTTTGGCTTTTCCTTATCATGGAAAGATGCTGAAGCACTGGCAGAAGAACAAGTGAAAACCTGGAGACATCCGAGGCGCCTATCGCTTGTCTTTTAATCTATTTTACATGACTTGGTGTGACTTCTCTCTGTGATTTATGGGTGGATATTTGAAGAGAGATAGCATTTTGACTCACTGAGGATTTTTTTTACAGTATCAGCACAGCCGAAGCAGCGCAGGCAGTGTGTCAAGTCAAACTCCACAGAGACCGAAGCTCTACAGCATCAGTGCTTCATGACTTCATAAATCACAGAGCCAGAGCGCTGCAGCAAACGTGAGGTTCCTGCAGGGAGCTTTAATGCTGTGTGGTAAAGTTCAATATGACAAACAACGGCTGCTGCACTCGTGCATTCTGCTTGCATGTGCTTTATGGACACATACACACACACAAACGTAGGTGTTGCACTGCAGCGCTGCATCTCTGCAGTGATAAAAAGCTTCACTGAGAGCGCTCGCTTGGTTTTGTTGTACATAATGAAAACTGAGTAACATGGGGATGGATTCACCATCACGACAACATGAACATGCACACTAATAATCTAAAATTTAAATAAGGTTGTATGGACATTTGAATGCACTGTTGGATTCCAGCAGAGGATGAAAGATGGACAGTGAAAGACTAGTGCCCCCTTGTGGTCATTAGTCCAGTCTATCTTCTCAAACTCACTGACTGTTTGAAATACGGACGTCATGACAGCTCCCCAAAGGTGAGGCCAAAATATCTCGATCGCCCCCTGGTGGCTGGCTGCAGTACAGGTCATAAGTCCCGCCCCCTCCATGTTAGGAGATGGGACACGAGCCAAACTAAAAAAAAAATCAAAGTACACGTCAAATAAATCTTCCCCAAAGATGGTTTCTGTCATTTTAGGTCGTTCTTATCACACTGACGTTGGTCCAGATGGTCATTTTTCTGATAAATTTGTTTCTAATTAGTTATTTGACGATATAAAGAAGGGGGTGTGCACACAAGCAAGATGGCGGCTCCTGGAAAAGAGATATTTTGGCTTCACTTTTGCATGGCGTCAGGAAGTGGAGACATGTCGTCTGTATTTATACACAGCCGATGGTCACGGACTGTAACAGGAGGCAGAATGCAGGAGCAACTTCTAAACTAAATATTTCTACTTTATTTACACAGAAAAGGCATTTTTGAGTATTTTTCACAGAGGCAATTGTCTGTATTATAAATATAATACTATGAATTAAACCTCTGAACACCTAGCTACAACAGGCTCAACAGCTGCTTTAACTTGAATAGAAATGAGCTCAGAAATGAAGACTATCCAGGCGTTTTATAAATCAGTAGGTCTGCTGATATTGGGCTCCTACACACATAAATTTGGAAAGCAAGGCACCTCATCATTAGAGACTGTCCACTGAGTGAAGGGTCTCAGGCTTTATTCTGCGGGTCCTTGAGTCCTTCCTGCTCACATGTGGTAAAGATAAAAGCCTGCACTGACATGAAAGTCAATCAGTTTGTGTTACTACAAGGAGCATGAGTGATGAGTGCTGGTCCAGTGATTCTACATCTTTGTTCACCTCCAAGCCTGCAAACTGTTCGGCTGTCAAGTCTGAGCTGTCACTCCTCATCACTGACGGGTGTTTTCCTCCTTCTGACAAGTCACCTTTACTTCTTCTGCGCGGCTCGTCACAGTGGGTTTTTTCCACGCAAGCGGCCTCGATTTCCATTTCAAAGGTGACGACTGGGAGTGAGATGTGCGCAGACATAAAAGAGAATTAGCTGCAGCAAATAGGTCTGAACTTAAATTTGTACCTTCTTCTTCAAAAAGGTGTGGCTCTTGAGGGGGAGCGTATTGATGAGGTCTGACGGTTCGTAGGGAGCCACAGGCAGCTCGTGTCCTGATGGGAATAAAATCACACAAACAGTGTATCTCCGGGAAGTTTCTCTGAAGTCATCACAAAAAAAACCTGGCGAGGGACTTCTCAGATGACCACGTTCATAAATTCCTTTTGAAGCCGTTTCTGCTCACAATGAATCAGGCAGGGACGCGTTTATTTTTTTTTTTTTTGTGCGAGCCGAGATCCAAAACCCAGGAGGTATAGCCTTTGGAAAGACTGAATGCTGCTTTTGAAATTTTTCCTAGAATCAAAATGATTGAATATTCTGCCCGAGTGCACACGGATGTCACACAAATGAGAAGAGCCCACGAGGGGAGGCATCATGCGGCATTTCAAGTCCATATCAAGCTGTTTTTTTTTTTTTTTGTTATCTGTTTGGAGAATTATTCATGTCTCTCAAAGAATACAACAATTCATTATTCTCTTTCAACGTGCCCATTTAATATGGTGCCGTAGACTTTGTATTGTAGCGTTATAAGATGAATCCTAAATTCCCTTGACAATTCCCAAAAAGCACGTCAATAAATCTTGAAGAAGGGAAGTTTTTTTATTAGGACTCCTGCAGAAGTCTCGCTGGTTCCCTCTGCATGTGTTTTTAGAGAAAAGGGCAACATGCAGCTCACGTGCTGCTTCAGAGCCAGCAGTTATCACAACTCCAGTTAAAAGGGCACTGATGAAATGATTACGCTGGAAAAAAAGAAAGGCATAATAAACCAGACCTGTATCGGAAGCTTCATAATCCGATCTGGAACTTTAAATGTGTGCAGGGCGGGAATTTACCGCCGCCTCTGATATTCAATCAGGCATTTAGCACACATAAACACACGAAACAATCTGCCACACAGAGATAAAGGGAAAGCTGATATGCTCTAACATGTGATCATCCAATTAATTCAATCCTCTGGATTTGGCGAGAGAGAGAAAGGTAAATGTTAGATCGGATAGAGCGGAGAGGATGAACTCTCGCGAGCGCGGTTAGGTTTGGGTTAAAAACGCGGTTAGTAAAGAAGAAGCGCAGTTTCACAGATTGTGTCGCACTGACGAAGTTCAGAACAGTCATTACACGCGGCTCTTTACACCAACTATATCATTAATTCATCACATGGATCGGTAAACCATTGTCTGCAGGGATATCTATATGATTAATCAGTATTACGTTTGTAAATGTACGTTTGATTGCATTTTATAGATCTGTGTAAACTCAAAAAAATCAATTGTATTTCATCTCCACCTCATTACATCACCTTCAGATCGCTTTAGATAGACGTGTGTACGCCTGAAGAATGTGTACCAGTTTATGTGCCTGGGTTTTGTGTGTATGTATCATTTATGCATCTGGCTCCTGTATTGTTAACATGCTGGCACAAAGCAACAGATAAAATATTGCCATATTAGAAAGTATCAGTTAGTACTGTTGAATGTGAATGTGAACATTTTGGATTGAAAAGCTTCACTCGTTGTCGGTTTTATCATTCTCAGAGTAAATTAGTGTCAAACAACAACATTACATTAACAGCGTCTGAAAATTAGGGAAGAGATTTTATCTCCCCACAGCAGCAGCGGTACTCCAAGAGTAAATGATCTGCTGTCTCAAGGGGGGGGGGGGGCGCAACAAATATCCACACTTCTTTCAAATAATGAAAAACTATCTGTTGTAACCGAACTGCTGCCTGCGTGAGTTCTTTTCATTTGATCTGAGAGCTTTATGTCTCATGTGAACACTGACAGATGTGGTTTATCATTGGACCCAACATGTACTGATGCAAATAAAACGCCAGTAAGAGCACGATTCAATTAGTTGAAAATATGAGCTAAAATGTAAATGTTTCATCTGAATCAGGGTTTTATGCTTGAGTGCCAACTTCATCTCCTCCAGCCCAATCACAGGGATTTTTCTTTTCACTTTTGGGATCCTGATAACTTTTCCCAAACTATTTCAACTTTTACATCTCTTCAGAAAACACATTTTCACTGTATTTCATATTCATGTAATATTGCAGTCAAAAAACAAATATCTAATGCTTGAAAAAGTCTGACTGGCTGCAGCAATATCAACACCATGAAATATCCTTTTACAAGTAAAAGTACTGCATTCATTCTTCAGTACAAGTACAAAAGTAATGGCAGCAAAATGTAATAAAAGTATCAAAAGTACTCATTTGGCAGCAGTTTGAGCCTTGTCATTGTTTTATTACATTATTGTGGAGCTGCAACGACGATTAGTCAATTAGTCGATTGACAGAAAAATAACTACTTTGAAGTTAATAATTGAAGTAATTTTTTTAAAACAAAAATGCTAAACATTCCCCAGTTCCAGCCCGTCATTTAGCGTTAGCATCGCATTGAACTTTGGGAAACTGTGACAGACGTTTTTCACTGTTATCAGTAAACCAAACCATTAACTGATGAATCAAGAAAATAATCGGCTGATAAATCAATACCTAGTTGCAGCCCAATATTACTAGAGTATTATTACTGATGCATCAAGGTGTACGCAGTGTTTTCATATCGTAGCTGGTTTAAGTTTTTTAACATTAGAATAGTTGGTGATTGACTAATTGATTAATGAACTCATTGTTGCAGCTCTAGGTAGTTAAGTCTGTAATGCATCATATTTTATAAGCTAGCCATATGTTTTAATCCTTATAGTAACTAGTAGCTGTATCATTAATCTGTCAGATAAATGTGGTGGAGTAAAAGTAGAAAGTTACAGAAACTGGAAACAATCAAGTAAAATACCTCAAAACTGTACTCAAGCACAGTACTTGAGTAAATACTTTGTTAAATTCACCAGTGGATTGGCTGTCCTAACTGCAGGCACTTCTATTCCCAACATACTGTATGTTATCAACGAGCTACAGCAGAGCATCTGCAAGATGACAGAACAGCACAAACACCTTGTACCAGGCAGCACAGTTGGAACAAACATGCTGCATCTGTTTGTGTACAAAAAGCTGTGAATTACAAGATCATAACATCTGCCACGGAGAGCTGAAGAAAGAATCCTGCCGTGTGTTTACAGAGATAAATACCTGCAAGGTTCCCCAGTCAGTGCCGTTAGCCGACATAATGAAACCTTCCTCCTGGAAAGTCTTGAACCTCAGAGACAGTTTGAAATGCTGGTTGTCCTCGTCCATCCCGTGAAGGTACTTCAGATACGCCTCGCCGTCGAACCTCACCGCCGACTCTGAGACACGCAAACAGAAAGACAAGCAAAAGTGAGCAGATGCAACAGTTTGATGATGTACAATACAAAACTTACTTTATAATTAAGTGCACATTTTCCTCAGATAGATATAACTGACATCTGATCAACATGATCAATGGAAACTTCAACCATTTCATTTGTATTTATGTTAACAGAACTTTAATGTTAAAAGTCACGACAGAAAAACTGTGGAAGTTTGGTTCTGTTTTAGCTTTTTAAAGGAAACTGTGCACACAGCAGTGAAGACACAAATAACTTTATAATCATTTATTGGAACTGAACACAAATGATTGTGTGATTGATAGAGGATGAAGGTGACAACACGCCTCGGTACAACATCCTGGGTAAACTGAGTGATGAAGCTCAGATAATTTCTACAACGTTCTTTGCAGATCAGCTCTGATGTGTAAGTCTTCTCTTATTTGTGATTATGGAGCCTGATGACGTCGACACAATCAGAAATTCTTTAAGCGAGCTTTCGGAGGCTCCAAAATATCTTTAATCAAATTCAACTTTTTTAACATTCCAAGTGAAAGCCGTAAAGCTTTGAGAAAAAACCAAAACAGATTAAATAAGAAAACTTTATCAATCCTCAAGGCAGCAGTTATTCCACCCTCACTTTGCAGCAAATGTGACAGCAGAGTCTGCAGAAGAAAACTCAGATCTGACAGACAAGACTGCAAAGAAAGAGAAAAGAAATCTTTATAAATGTTTGTTTGGTCTTTTTTAACTGCCAAAAGCTGAAAAACAAAAAAAACGCCCAAAGCCAGAAAAACAAGAACAAAGTAATCAGTGAAAAGGGATCTCGAAGGAAAGTTTAACCTTCAACAGCAGTAACAAAAGAGGAAGGACTGGATGAAGGATGAGCAAATTCATGAATCAGCGGATCAATGGTGATTCCAACAGTAAAAGGGAGCATATTAGTCTACAGACAAAACTTTTTTTTTTCTTGTAGTGTTTCTAAGATGAAACTTTAATAGCGCCTGTGGGGAGCCTCAGAAACAACACGTTCCCACAGTCTGCTGAGAAGAAAGCAACTTTTCCTCTTTCTTGGTGAAAAACAACCTTTTTTTCCTGATGTGGGATGTTTTTAATCCGGCGTCTTTGATTTTGACCTTTGGTTCACACTGCTCTCTGGTAACAGAATCAATCAATCAAACTTTATTTAAAACTGCACCTTTCAAACAAATCAAAGTGCTTTACAAGTTCGGAAAAATATATATTGAGAGACTAATGCACGTCAAAATAACTAAAAAAAGCAAAAGATGATGAAGTTTGAAAGAAAAGCAGATTATTTGATGAAGTTAGTTAAATATCACCAGTTTGGCTCGGTGATGAACGGAATGAAAATCTCTTGTTTATCGGTAGCTCCTGCCGAGGCATGGCGACGATCCCAAGGGCCCCAAAAATGCTCATCATGTGGTTTGTGGCCACATGATTAATTGTAATTTTGTTTCAGAATATAGGAATAAACTCAGATATTAATCTCTGTTGACAGAATCTGTGCTTACATTGGTTTATTCCTACATTTATTTGTGTTTTAAATGAATTACAGCACAGAAAACCAGCAGAAGAAGCCTGTACACAATGCACAAAGAAGGAGCAGCGAGTTAATAGGCC
The DNA here is from genome assembly GCF_914725855.1 of Thunnus albacares. Taxonomy (NCBI): domain Eukaryota; kingdom Metazoa; phylum Chordata; class Actinopteri; order Scombriformes; family Scombridae; genus Thunnus; species Thunnus albacares. The sequence goes on along the minus strand of NC_058115.1, from coordinate 30,803,344 downwards.
CCCAAAGACATTAATGCAGACATGCTCAGTGGCTACTGGAAGAAAAAAGTGGTTGTACTGGGCAGACACCAGTGTGAATAAAGCAAAGTTTGACATAATGTATTGCTGTATAAACACTACAGTGATCAATTAAAGGATAAGAGCTAAAAAAAAACACCTAATAACCTTTAAAATTTCATGACAGACTGTGACAGATCACCAAAGTTTACAGAGACTATCAATCTGTGAACTAGATCAGTATTCTCAACTGGTGGGTCGCGATCCAAAAGTGGGTCGCGGACCTGTTCTGGGTGGGTCACAGACAGCTGGTCAGAAATAAATAATATTTAAGACGCATCTGATGTTGGACTTGTCTTTTATTTTGAAAAAAATAAAAAAAATTTTTTTTTAGATGTGCAGCAGTCTTGCGCTGTAGCCATAGTAACCATCATTTGATTGATGTTCACTTTAAGTTTGTGTTGATGTTCGGAGGCAAGATGGTGAAGCACAAATATGACGTGTATATATATGTGCATATATATGTATTTATGTTAAAAAAAGATGACATACGTGTGTTTTCGAAGGATATTTTTGAAAAATAGATTTGCTTGGTTTGAATTCTGTAAAAGTGGGTCGCGACTTAATGACAGTGGGAAAATGTGGGTCCCAGGGTGAGACCAGCGGAGAACCTCTGAACTAGATTACGTGTAATCCATCCAACAGCTGTGGAGACATTTCACTCTGAAACCACAACTTGCAACAAGAAAAGTCAGAGGAACGCTGAAGTCTGCAGTCTTCAGCCTCTCGAGAACATTAATGAACGTCTGTACAAAAGTTTGTGGCAATCCATCCAATAGTTGTTGAGATATTTCAGTCTGGACCAAAGTGGATGAAAATCAGACCAACACTGCCGCCTATAAATCATTAAAATTAACACCAGAGAAGGTACCATATAGATGAAAATTAGCAAACTATTACTTGTACTTCTTCTTCTGTACTTCTTTTTAAATACACGTTTTTTTCTTGCCTGTTCTCCATCCTAAAATCTCACCCCCTTATCGGCAGACTTCAGTCTCTTAAGACCAAAGAGGTATCCGGAATAGTCAAAATATGGTGGCGATACCACATTAAGAAGATGTTCCAGAGGGGAGAGGACTCTAAACAAGCTGATAAAGAGTGTACATCCTGGAGAACCTCTGTCTGACTTTTATTCTGTCCGCACACCACTAATCCTCACAGGAATGCCAACAAAAATCACTAAAGACGACCCGACGAGGTGGCGCCGCTGCTCAGCGTTCCCTTCAGACGATCTGACGGCTGTAATCGAAGCTAACTGAGGGCACATTCACACCCAATGTGCTCTGAGCGATTTATATGAAATCTCTGGGATTTGCTCCTTGAGTTCACTTTGTTTTAACAGGTAAGACGAAGAAGAGCTTTTGATCGCTGGCTGAGACAGACGTCTTCATTGAGTTGAAAATATAAGTCTGTCTGTCTACTTCCAATAGAGCAGGGATTTTATCTGAAGGAAATGATGATGGAAGGCGGTTCTTCATGCTTGGAAATTCATGCAGAATGAAGACGAATCACACACTAGGCTCTTCTTTTTCTTCTTCTACAGTCCTCCTGACTGGTACAAATACCAGACATGATATTTAATGACTCACCCTCAACTGACATCTCAGTGTTGGATGGTGTTGAAAAGTTGTCAAAAAAAAGCAGCTTGCTTTAAAGGACAAGTTCACAATTTTTCAAATACAATATAAGTGATGGAGGCCAAAATTCACAGTCATTTAGTGCCAAATTATGTTTATCTGTTTATCTGAAGCTTATATAAGTCTTCAGCAGTCTGAGTTAGTCACATCCAGTGGATATCTGACACATTTACAGTCTTTTTAGCATCAAATTCCCTCCTTGTGTTTCCTCGGACAGTGTTTCCCTGTTGAGCTGCGGTGGAAGTATAATAACAAAAAGACTTTGGCACTAAAAAGACTGTAACGTTGAAAGATATCTACTTGATTTGACTTTTAAACTTTTAAATACATTTTTTTCACAGAAGGAGGACTGTGGATTTTTTCCTCCATCACTTCCATTGTAAGTGCATTATGAGGGGATCTGCTAACAGTCAGTATGAACAAGAGGAATGATTACAGCATGACAAATCTGTGAGTTTGCTGTTGATGACACTACTGTCAAATGCACAAAGGTTCTCACAGCTGTAAAAGATTAAAATAAATTGCAGATGGTGGTGAGACAGCTCCAGAAATCTTTAAAAATCAACTTGTATGTTTTTGGACAAAAACTTTTTGCATTCTCTTCGTGAAGTTTCATTCAAAAGTAGCAGTAAGAGTGACACACATCTGCACATATGTTGTTTACGGTATTTCCTGTTGTTGCAACAAATTCATAGTGCACACTGCATCAGACTCGTTGGTCCGGATGGGAAACAGAGAAAATGAGGATGTTGGTGAGTTTTTCTACGAGTACGAAGCCGGAGCATTGATTACATAAAAGAAATAAGGAAAGATAAACAGCTTCAGCAATAACTTACAACTATACAATCGTTGCTTCGTTTGTCATTTTTGTTTGTTGTGTGTGAAACATCTTGAGAGGTCATGTCAGCTGCTGTTTCTAAGGTCAAGAATGAACTCTGAAACTCTAAAGTTTGAACTTTGAAGCTTTAAAGCCAACATGGAAGTGAAGATCCATGGCTGCGTTCACACACAAACACTTGCAGCTCTTGCTCGGGGAAAAACAACTTTGCAAACTCCATGTGCTAATGAAGATCATGTGATCGTATGATTTAAAGCACCAGAGTGCCTTCTACATCGAACAACTTCATGTAGTTTTCTGCTGTGCGCTCAGCGTGGATGTTGAGAGAGTCGGCTGACATGACTCTGCCGGAGCGCACGTACAGCTCATTTTCTTAATCAACTCTGCGGATTTGAACTGGATCAATTGTGAGAGCAGCAGGAAGACGCTGCTCCCGCTCTTCAGAAGAAAGGAGGATGATGAGCTGTGTTAGTGTGTGTACAAACATCAAATGTGTTTTCCCGCTGATAAAAAAGCCGCCGCTTTCCTCCGTGGTTCACACACTCTCACGTCGATATCCAGACACTCATTAACGCCTCTGCAAAGCAAAGGTACAGCACACACACACAGACACGTACCGTTACAGGGGCAGACGCTCTCCCAGCTGTGGTGTGGGGTGATGTAACCCACTCTGGCGGTGGTGAAATGGCTCAGTCTGTCTCCCATCAGCCGGATGGCGTTCCTGCAGCCTCGCGGCGGACAGCCGGGACCCAGACACCCGTTATGGCTCACCCTGAGGATGTTCAGCCCCAGGGAGTCCTCGATGTCCGGTATAATACCTACATCAAAGAGTTCAACATTTCAAACTATACATACAAAGAGGCTCTTGATCTCACCGGGATTACCTGACTCCTTTTGAAAGTATTTCTTGTCGGCTTTAATACAGACACGAAGAGTTTTACCTGATGTCTGTTGCTCTGTGTTTCAGCCTAGTTGATACTGTTGCTGTGAATTGCAATTATTTCTCCATTAGAAGCTAATTACTGTTGTGTTTTGGGTCTTTTTTTTGGTTCACACGTCTAACTGCGATGTCACACGTCAGTCCCTCCAGTCCCAGTCCACCCTCAACATTTAGGCCTAAATACTAGTTATGATACCATATTTGGTATCATAACTGACTGAGATTCATTAAACTAGTGGCTCCTGTGCTGCAATGTTTCCCACTATATGAAGAATGAATTTCAGATGGTGAAACTGTTTTCATTCAGTAAATTTGTCACATTCTTTCATTTACTTGGTGATACAGAGCAACATCCAGGTAACTTATAATGTTATTTTGTCTTATTACTGAATAAGAGATTACCGTTCATTCATTCATCAATCTCCACCGGGATCAGAAACTTATAGGAGAAAACAGCCAATCACAGCTCTCTACAACGTAACTACAGCGTAACTTCGGAGTCTCTATGAAGCCGCCTTAGATACAGAGAAACCACTTAACGCAGAAGTCCAGCTATACTTTGAAGCAGCTGCAGACACTTAGGATAGCCAAAAAAAGCTAATTCTTTACATATAAAACATATATTTGTACCTTTTGAGTTTAAAAAAAAGATATCTCATATTTCCTACTGGAATCAACACAGTACTCTATTTTATCTTATGGGGTGGACTGGGGATCACTGGGACAGCTTAATGAAATAACTAATTATACAATAATTATCTTGATGGATCACCTGCGAGTCTGCTGGTTGGTAGAGGTTGGACGAGTCCGCTCTGAGGCCTCCAGATCAGCAGAACCTCCAGGACCTGGGTGTTGGGTATCCGCTGCAGGCTGGCCAGGTGGAGCTCTTGCCTGGGTAAACCCAGAGCCTGTCCCAGGCTGCGCTGGAGGCCTCTCCAGTGATCACTCAGAAACTCCTCCGGTGAAATCCCAACCAGCTGCAGCGTCAGACCCGAGTCCAGCGCCCTCTGTGCGGCCGACCACAAGTGGATTTTGACCCCAGTCCAGACGCTGAACTTCCCGTCCATCACGCTGACATTGAGCGAGTACGAACCCTCCTCCAGGTTTTCATCCGCCCAGATCTTACCGTCGACCACGTCTACGGAGAACCTCCCTCCTGAAGGGTTTTCTGACACCAGCTTGTAGGTCAGAACGTCCTGCAGGTCCTGGTCTGAGGCGTGGAGCTTGCCGATGACCCGGTTTGCGAACAGCCCACCTGCAGTGGTGATGAAGACCTCCAGGGGAACTACGGAGGGAGGATACTTGCTCTGCTCGGTGACGTTGATGTTGACCACACAGATGGATGAGAGGGGAGGGTGGCCGCTGTCCGTCACCTGATTGGAGCACAGATAGCAGTTAGCAACTTAAAACCAGATATAATACAGATATTTGACCTTTTAGTAATAGTCTCAATTGATTTTGTAACTTCAAGACATCCTTCACAAGGGTTCAACAGATGATTCTAATGGGACACTAGATGATAGATGATAAGACAAAATGAAACTCTTCTACCAAAAATTATTTATCTACCTATTTTTCACACATTCCAACATTTTTTTTGTATAAATACTTTATAGCTTTACTTCTATCTATCTATTAGGAACCGCTGTCCTCAGAGAGATTTGTTATCAATGCATCAAATGACAATATATAATGTGTTGTTCGTAGCTGGTAGTGATGAACCTACAGAGAATTATCACTGGCTCTGCAGCTCCCTTCAGAGTTTCAGCTCATTGTTTAGCTTTATTTGGTTTATTTGGTTCACTCTCAGAGCTCTCATAGCAGCAGGCAGCTGTTTTCAGAGAAAAACCTCTAAAAAGCCGCTGTACACCACCTGCTCAGCACCACAGTTTAACTATAATTTCTTATAATATTAGAAGTCATTAACTTTGAGAGCTGCCGAGTCTCAAGCTTTGACCTTGAGACTCACACAGTTGACACAGATCACACATGGCTTTCTAACACTAACTTTTCCTCTAATGTAAAATTTGTGATTTTTAAGCAAAGGAAAAGCAGTTTGTTTTTTTTTTCTTCTCCAAGTTCAGACAGGCTGAGGCACAGAGCGTAACAAGGTTAAGGGAGCACTTTTCACGGATTGTCCATGAATGCACCGATCATCATCTGTTTGAACCCAAAGCGAAACAAATCATGGCGATGCATCTTCCAGTGGAGCTGATTATTTATTCACATATTACTTCTGTTTGGATAAAAATGATGATCTCTCTTATGCTATTTTTTGAAGAAAAATATGTGTAATATCTGGAGTGCAGAGGGTCAATTTACCACACATAAGGCTCATTTTTATTATGAATAAATACATAACTAAATACTACTAAAATACCGCCCTCATCCCACCCCGGGAACAAATCTCACTCTAAGCTGAAGTCAAAACTTGGCAGCCAGTGCTGTTATTAAATTCACAGGGGTGGAATCTTAATAATAAAACTTGATTTTCACGACCCCTTAAGGACAAAACACATCTGTCTGCTAACTATAACGATAACAGGGAAAAGAAAAATCTGAAATTAACGTAACCCTTGAGTCCCTGTACCCAACCAAATGAAAAAAAGTGACAATCATCAGCACTCTGAGGGCAAATTATTGACTTTTTATCTGATTGTTGAGCCTAAAGCACCACAGAACTTTCAGTCATATCACTCCTGAACCAATGAAAATCACTTCCTCTACCGTACTGCCATCTCTCATGACAGCACTGTCAGCAACACAGCGACTGAGGCCAGGAGGGACACTCTGCAGTGCATCAGCATTTCATCACTGAACCGGGATTATAAGACACACTTTCTTGTTACTTTCACAGTGTGACAGTTTGTGAGATTTTCTATTTTATAGTCATAAGACTTCAGCAAAGACAACTGGGCGTCAATCCCTGGGGTGAAATGTGAGGTTGGACGGATATGAATGGATTTTTTTTTTTTTTTCTCTCCACATGGTGAAAGCAGCGTAGGATTTAAAAGTTCAAAAGGTCAGATGGGAAAAAAAAGGAGGAGAGCAAGGAGCGGAAACTGGAACAGACATATGAATCAAAATCAGGTCTCAGGTGAACGGTTCCTGCAATCATGTGCTGTTAGTTCTAACAGCCCTCTTACCTGTATCTTGAGCTGATGATGGGGTTTGATCTTCTTCCTGAGAGGAGCGGAGAGCGACAGCAGGCCGCCCTGGTCGACGTGGAAACGGCGGTCCTCGTTGCCGCTGACGATGTGGAAGGAGAAAGGGGGACCGTTCCTGGGCGTGTCCTTGTCCATCACCAGCAGCTGGAGGACGCTGCTGCCGACCGACTCGCCCTCCTGCGGGAGACGATGTTTGTTTTTACTCTTCAACTTTGATTATTCTCATCTTATCATATTTAATTTATTTCATATCTAGAGTATAGTCATGATACAATACTTACCCCATACAATACAATCTCTTACCAATTGTAAATCAATCAATTACTACTGTTTTCTTTTTTAGGGGAATTTTTAACCTTTTATTGACAGCAGGAGCTGGAATCAAATTCACAACGTTGTTATCATAACTAATTTAAGTTACCATAACGACCCGTAATTACCATAACTTTTTGAGACTGATTTCCAAACTTGTCTCTACGCTAAAAAAAAATGAATAAATGCCAGTTTGTCCACTGCATGAGAATAAAAACATTTTGCCACATGATTTGAGTGTATTAAGCTGCACAGAGGAAGCACCCAAAATACATTTGCAACCTTATTGCAATGCCCGTGTGTTCAAATTACTTGTAAATGAAACGCTTTATGGCAACTGACTGTAAACTTGAAAAGAAAACCAAAAAAATCCTTCAAACTGTCCTTCACTTTAATGTTCATACAGACAAACAGAAACATGTGAACTGCACCTTACATATTAAGACTTCTGGGAAAAATCCTGCCAATCAGAGAGAGTCAGTGAGCTCTTGAAATCTACAATTATAGATATATGTATAATAAATATAAATAAATTACAAATCTGACTCTAAATTTAAAAGTGTCTCCAGGAAAAGTTTTTGGGAAGACGCAGACGCAGTCCAGTGCAGAGCCGGTACAGATCGTCTCAGCGGAGTTAAATTTGGGAGTCAAACACGTTCACATGGATTATTCATGTGTCACTGCTTTGCATGCTGGAGTGAAGACAAACTTCAGTCAGCATTTTGAGCGGATCGACACAGATGCAACTTGATTTATCGCCGTGCCGCAGCGCTCCTGCGTCCTTCGAGGACGTTCTGTGAAGATACCGGATTAACTCTTCATCCGCCGCTTTTACTCAAATGAAACTGCAGCTTGATACGACGCCGTCGCTTCACTACAACAGATGTGCGACAGATGCTTGAGCAACAGATGCTTGCTGATAAATTCAATACCGCAGGACAGTAACATATCTTTTAGACAAAAAAAATAAAGTCCTAAAACTGCTCAGAGTGATGGATTACCAATTACAACAAACCACTTTACGGGCTGTTCATTTTCACAGCATACTGGATTTGATGGAAACCAGTGGTGCCCTTTGAAATGGGTTATCAATCTCAAAACTTTGGCAGTAAAGAACATTCAATTTGGAGTTAATGAGCTAAAACATGCAACACCTGAGGTGCTGTCATTCAAATTTCAAGGAGAGCCAACATCACAAAATATGATCCAGTTTCCAGGTCATAGCAGTTTTGGCAAATTCATCAGAATGAACGTGAGTTTATGAACAATCCATCAAAGAGTTGTTGAGACGTTTCACTCAGAAGCAAAAGTGTAACGTCATGGCGGCACAAGAGAAAGTCAGGAGGATTCATCCTTTGGGAACGATGAATATCTGCACTAATCCATCTTAATTCATCCAGTATTTGTTCTGATATTTCAGTTTTGGACCAATCAGAGTCGTGCTGCTAGCATGACTGAAAATCTTAAGTTGCTCCCAACAAAACAGCCTGTTAAATGAATGTAATGTAATGTTTGTTTGTAGAAAAATGAGACAGTATGAGTGAAAGCTGGTGTGTTCTCACATTTTTTAAATGTGGAAATGCCACATGTAGTGATTTTAAATTGCTGTATTGCAATGTTTCAATTAAAATACAGTCAATCGTGTTGAAACAACAGTTCAACGTCAATGTCAAATCAATCAAATTTAGCCCAGTTTCAACATAGACGTCATCTAGACAGCTCCTCTCTGATTCACCTTACTCGACAGAAAGATAAAACAGTTGCAGTCCGGTACAGATCATCTCAGCGGAGTTAAATTTGGGAGTCAAACACGTTCACATGGATTATTCATGTGTCACTGCTTTGCATGCTGGAGTGAAGACAAACTTCAGTCAGCATTTTGAGCGGATCGACACAGATGCAACTTGATTTATCGCTGTGCTGCAGCGCTCCTGCATCCTTGGAGGACGTTCTGTGTAGATACTGCATTAACTGTTCATCTGCTGCTTTTTACTGAAACACTCAAATAAAACTGCAGCCTAACACGACACCGTGGCTTCACTACAACAGATGTGTGAGTCATAAAAGTGGGCGTCTGACTGTCAAATAGAGAGTCGAAGGCATGTAATGGCTACGGAGGGGAGGACACGCAGCAGACGTGCAACACCTGTTTGAAAATGAAAAAAAAAAGATTTATTTCTCTTGTTTCAGTAACATCCATCTGCTTAATGCAATCATAGTTTTTTTCATCAGGCAGAGCTGGCTGAGGAGACATTAGCAGATGGGGACGGAGTTTGGATTCATCGCCGCGCGGTGTTGACGCTTTTGGCTCGCGAACAATCTATTCTGTGACTGGATGGGAGTTTCTGAGCTGGCAGAGCTGCGGCAGGTGGAGTGATGGAAAGCTGGCAGAGAAAAAAACAGCCAGCCTGGTTGAAACAGCAGCGAGGTATAGAAAACTAAAGACACACATGTGAGCATGCGGGCAGCTGCGTCAGACTGAAGCATGTAGCAACACACACACACACACACACACACAAGTGGAAGTAAATTGCCTGTTAAAAGTTTTTTTTCCACACCAGCAGGTTTGGTCCTGTGATTATATGTGTTAGAGACGGAGGCACTGATGTCCTGCAAATATCACATTCTCTCACACACACACACAGCGCTTGTAGTGAGAATCCATCCTTTTAGTGTAACTGTATGTGTCATACAGGTAAACAGAAGGAGTCGAGCCAATCTGGGGGGAAAAATGTATTTTTTTTTTTGTGAGAATCAACGCTCGGTGTTAGCAGCGCTTGTGATTTTAAAGGGAAAAAAACAACATAAGGTGTGGGTGTTTGAAATGCATCAAGCACCACTTTGCACTCAAGCGCTGTTGTCGTTGGGCCAAGCACAGCTAAAGATAACTATAGATTAGTCGAGTCGGGAACATTTTAAGTGGCTGCATCATCAGCCGAGTATCCAAACACGCGGTCAAGCAAGCAAAGTCGTCTTCAATTTCATGTCGGCGTTCAAAATTGAAAGTTTCGCAGGGAGACGAGAGGAGTTAGTGGGTCTCCTTTCGGTATCCTGAGTCCACTCGTGTGAACAGACGTATGATGAGTCGTTCAGGTCGTCGTTACCTGCAGTAGCAGACTGTGGTTGATCTGGGAGAAGACAGGCGGGTTGTCGTTGACATCGGTGACAGTGACTGTGATGAGAACGGCTGACGACAGAGGAGGATCGCCTTCGTCTGCGGCCTGCACCGTCAGAGAGTAATGAGGGATCTGAAGAAGAGGAAGAAAATATGTCATCAAATACAGATTTATGTTATGTTTTTCTAACTCTTCCTTCTTGCTGATTTTGCTACTTGTTTCTTTTATTGTGTTTTTTTTTATTCAGTCATCTTCCATTTCTTGCTTTTCAGAAAATACACTGTAAATGTTTTGTGTCTTTATTGAAACACACACTGACCTCCTCTCTGTCCAGCGCGGTGCGGACAGAGATCTCTCCGTTGCGAGGGTGGATAGAGAACTGCTGCAGAGGGTCTCCGCTCACGATGGAGTAACGCAGCAGGTTGTTGACCGGACCGTCTTGATCGGTGGCCGTTACCTGCGGATAAAGGAGAGGAGTATAATAACTCGTTCCGTGTGAGAAAATTGTGTTTTGTCTTGTCTCGCTCCTGAGAGACGGGGTCAAAGGTCAGACAGGAAACAGTCAGGATCTGTACACTGTAACAATACAGTAAATCTCGACAAATTCAATCCAATAGAAAAACACTTCAAGAGATCTTCGTCAAGTAAAGTGAGGTCAGAGGTCATGGTCAGCTACACAGCAGCATCTCTGACGATTGTTACAGACACAAAGGTTTAAATGTAGATGCTTGGGTTGAAGGACGATCTCTTGACTGACAACATTTACATCAGAAACTAGATTACTGAGGGAAGACAGGAAACATCTGCATGGCTTTAACATCTGTGTTCAGTGTTTGTGGTTGTAGCTTCGTTAACCTTCGTTATTAGCTTGAAAATAAAGATATAAGCTAATGAAGTAATGAGGGTTTCATGCCACAGTGCATTAGCAGATGTGTTAATACATTAGTTATAAATAAAATCACCAAAATGATCAAGACATCAGGTGCTTTTTAAAAACTGTCTAATCTGTTTGGGAATAAACTAAAGCACATTGTCTCATAGGTCTGGTTTAAGTTAAAACTCATATATCAGCTCGTTTTTAACTTGATGTCAACATGAACTTATTTTATTATGGCTGGTTGTACACTGTACACTCTTTACGAGTTGTTCCTAGTAGGGCTGGGCATTATATGGATATTATATGGATATGGTGACATGATATTACAGTACAGCTGCTCTATATTTTGTCTTTTGTTTGATATAATGCAGAAAGCAACATCTTACAGTAAAATACACATTATTTTACTACAAGATATTTTTTGTCAGGTACACTCGTGTGAAATTCTTTGGCTGGGAGGTCCCACTACAGAAACATGAAATAAATATATAAAGGCATATAAATATAAAAACAGAAAGCAACAAAAGGTACAAAAGCAATAAAAAGTGTAAAAGGCATTTACATATAAAACAAAAGTGTAAAATTAAAGTGTAGAAATAAAATGTATGAAGAGTAAAAGGCATATAAATATCGAACTGACTGAATATAAAAAGCAATAAAAGGTATAAAAGCAATTGAGGTGTAAAAGCAATAAAGGCGCATATACAATCTTGGTTGGATTGCATTTGTTTATGTGTGTGTGTGTGTGTGGGTGGGGCGGAGGGGAGGGGGGTGGTAATGTCTATGTGTGTGTGTGTTATTAAGAAGTCTTATGGCCTGAGGATAAAAGCTGTTCCTTGGCCTGCTGCTGCATGTTTTGAGAGACCTGTATCTTCTTTCTGAAGACAGCAGGGAGAACAGACTCGTGTGGGTGTGCTGGGTCTGTAACGACCCTCGAGCACTTCCTGAGGCACCGCTGGGTGTGCAGCTCCTGCAGGCTGGGCAGCTCGCACCCAGTGATGTGCTGGACCGTGCCAACCTCTCCACCACTGTGCCTTTGATAGTGAACACCCCCACCCACCCACCACCACCACCACCTTGGTCTTGGAGACATTCAGGGCATTAAGACTGGCCACTTTCTGCTGTCTAGGAACAGGGATGGTGATGGTGGTGGATTTGCAGCAGGTGGAGACAGTCCGGAGGGAGAGGGACGGCTTAAATATGTCTGTTAATACACATCTTCAGGATGCGGCCGCTTGAACGACCGGCGAACATCAGCCTCAGTGATGGAGAGGGGGGCAGTCCTGGTCTGCAGTGGTGGCGGTGGAGGGGTTTGGGTATGGAGGTCAGGTTTTCAGTGGAGGCAGGGGAAGGGGCAGGTCATGCCAGGGAGTCTACTAGTCCTAAAAGTAATTTTTTTCTTAAAACAAATTTTAAAAATCCATCAGAGTCGATTAAACTTTTTCAAGAACTTTTCTTCAGTCTTGTTTTGAGATATTAAATTATTAACAGAAGAGAAAATTATTGAAACATCCATAAAAATCTTCAAGGGCAGATTGTTTCATGTTTTAAGACTTTTGGAGTCAATAATGGACAAAGTTGACTCATTAATAGTGATGTCTTGCAATAAAACCATCGTCTCAACCACGGATCTCCTTCTGACCCTGTTTGTCTCTTTATCGCCGCGGCTTCGGCTCATTGCAACAATGAATCCTCTAATTTTCTCCTCTTACAGAGGATCCTCTCCCCCAATTATATGAGTTCAAACATTTCAAACAGCAAAATGCTGCAGTTAAATGTTGAAAACAGAGGGAGGGGAAAACAGGAGCAGGAGAAGAAAAATGTCAAATATGAAACCATATGATTACAGACTCATCATTCAGCCGTGGTCCGACCATCAGCGAGCCACTGAGCTGTGTTATTGCTGTGTTATCTCTGCTGCTGGCCTGACAGATGACGGCTGACATGTCGGATAACTGTGTGCTCACGTGTGTGTGTGTGTGTGTGTGTGTGTGTGTGTGTGTTTAACCTGTTTCATGACGGAAAGACTGTTTATGTGTGTGTGTTGAATTCTCTGTTTGTCCTAAACTTGTTGGAGTGTGTGTAATCTTTTTTTTATTACCTGAATCGTCTGCAGGATGCCAGATGTCAGATGCCGTCATATTAGTCACATGTATGTGGATGTTGTGCTCGTGCGGGGGTGTGTGTGAATTGAGATAGCGAGATAATAAATGAGAGCGCATGTGCTCGCATGAACAGCAGATATTTCTGTTACACCTATGATAAGTGTGATGTGTGTGTGTAAACTTGTAATGCTATCTTTGCGGGGACCTAATTCAGTTTTAAACCCTCATTGCGAGGACATTTCTGCTTTGTCAGTATGTTTCAGCTACTTCAAACGACTGTTTAAAGGTTAAGACTTGGTTTTAAGGTTAAAGGAAATGGCTGGAGATTTTCTACATTCTTCTTATTGTAAACAAATCTCATGTGCAGGGTCAAACCAACAATCAACAACAATCTACTTACAAGTATCGTGTGTGTATCCAAAGCCTGATATATCTTACTCCTCTCTGCCTCAGTTCTTGTCCAAAAACTATTAAAAACACGTCTGCGAGCCACACCGCTGCACTGGGTGACGTGTTCCTTTTCCGACAAAGAGTTTGGTCACGTTAGTTTGCTTAGAAATCTCCTTAGAGGTGTGAATTAGGTTAGGGTTAGGCTTTTTGGTTTTCAAGTCAGGTTAGGGTTAGGGGCTAGAGAATGCATTATGTCAACGTGAGTCCTCACAGCTATAGAAAGACAGTGTGAGAGTGTTGGGGCTAAAAAGCATAATATGGACAGTCTATTCTAAAGATACAGATAGCAGTGAAATGTCCTTCAGTTAAATTGAACCTTGGAAATATATTCAATTTAAAGTCTAATCCAATTCAGTGATTCAATTAAAGATTACTGATGTTTTTGTGTCTCTGATGTATGATGTGCCCCATATTCTGTAATGTACTGTGTGTGTGTGTGTGTGTGTGTGTGTGTGTAAACTTCACTATTTCTTCTCCCCTGTTTGAGAGAGTGTGGCCCTCCAAAAACCACAAACTGTCACATGATCTGTTGCTTGTCTGGTCCAGGTGGGTACAGAGGGCAGTGTGGCCTTCAAGGAACCTCTAGTTGGGCTTTTACATCAGTTTGTAACACGTACGTACAGGTTTTCTGTGAGCTCTACCTTCATCACGAGGCCTCCGGGTGTCAGATCCTCTGATATCTCAGCGCTGTAGTCGCCTCGTCCAAAAACCGGCGCGTTGTCGTTCACATCCGTCACGTTGACGATCACCGTGGTGATGTCGCTGAGGGACGACTTGCCCCGACTCCCCTCCACAGACAGGTAGTGCTCCCGGGAAACTTCGAAATCAAGCGGTGCGATGAGGGTCAGACAGCCTGCGGACCACAGGAGCAAAGAATTATTCATCACAGATAAATTATTCATACTGAAAAGTGAGAAAAGTTCATAAACTCTACAGAGCTGCCTGGTTTAACATTTACACAAAAACAGAGCGGAATTCATAAAACATGGTCCGTCATTACAAAAACATGTTGCAAGGACAATCGCTGCTCAAAAGCTTTCATCAGAACTTTAAAGTCAAGATTTCAAGGTTTTTGAAAGATACATAAAACTCTGAGGGAAATACAGATAAAATGATGCTTAGCGCATCTAGAATATTAAGACATATAAAACATGAAATCTTGGGTCTGAATATTTCATTTGGCTGAGGTAAGTCTCCTTCAGCTTCAATGACTTTCTAGAAGGATAAAATGAGAGAAATGAATTACATCTCAACACATCTTTTTTGGAAATGAAAACAAAGTTTTTGCTCACTTGCTATAACTCACACTTCCCTCTGTGATGCTGCTCTGCAAGACTGTGTGGTTATATATATTATAACCACACTTTCTGCACATACCTAATATATATATATATATATATATATATGTGTGTGTGTATATATATATATATATATATATATATATTAGGTATGTGCAGAAAGCCCAGTATTTGTATCTGTATTTGTATCTGTATTTGTTGAGGCAGAAAAATTATTTGTATCTGTATTTGTATTTGAATAAAAGTGGAAAGAGGCTTAAAAATCCTGTTTTTTTTATTACGCTTTTAATTTTAGAAAATTAAAGTGTTACAATAAGTGTTCATAAATAAACTACCTTACGAAGGAGGTCCCCACACCGGGTCTTGAACTTGAGTCTCCCAGATCATAGACGACTGCACTGACTACTGAGCTCAAAACCCCATTATTTGTGCTTTGCTGAATAATGTATCGGACACATCCCTAATATATATATATATATATATATATATATATATATATATATATTCAGTTAGCTAGTCACCCAAAGTCACATCTGATTGGATATATTTTTGTTTATTTGTACAGTACTGACTCAGTTATTCACAATGACCCTGTTCCTTCTTCAGACTTTATTTCATGCATTTCCACCCACACTGTTCGCTCAATCACACATCTGAACCGTCATCATCTCTCCATGTAAACTTCTGTTACGCCGCTGTGCTCGAACGCGCTTCGTACATGAATGCAGAATATATATTATGTAGAGTGACAGATACGATATACTGTTTAAAACGGATGTATAAGCAAGGTTCTTTGGATGGTAATACGCACCATAAGTCAAACACATACACATAGGAGTGTTGGTGTGTGTGTGTGTGTGGTATATCATGTGACATATCTAGTGAACTCTCACTTTTGTCAGCTCAGTGAAGCTGTGAAGAATTTATAAATCTCTCCACAGCTGGCTGCTGTCTTCACATGTTATCTGTCATCGGCGTGTGAAGTCTAACCTCATTTATGGCGGCAATAAAAGCGGCGTCGGAGTCGTTAAAGGGATTTACTGTGTCGTGTCCACTTTTTTTTTTTTTTTCTTTTCTGTCTGTTATTGAGTCACTCAGTTTCAGTCCTCGTTTATCTGACCTGCTGTAAACATGCTGAACTTTATCAGATGGACCTTTTCACCTCCTGCTCTCTCCTCCTCCTCCAGTCATTTCATCAATAGAGTCTTGTTATTGAATGTTTGGTCTGTGGTTTTGTGGTGGTTATGAATGGCATGTTGGAGGAGTAATTAAGAAAATAAAGAAAGAAGAGGAAGAGTTTAGAGCTGAAACTGTTAATCAATCAACTAAATACAGATGTAAAAATGAATTGCACCTATTTTGATGATATTTTTATTGAATGTAATGAAGTGCTGAGAGGTGGAAAAGTCGAAGGGTTTATTGAATGAAAAGAAAAATATAGAACAAACAACACCAGACTTATAATTTAATAAAGTAGAGCTGTAGAAGGTTATAAAAATTAAATAAAGACGACAGACATCAATGAAAAAAAAGACCAATACTCTTTTATTGGATGAAAAAAAACAAAAAAACATTAGAAGTACAGAAATTACAACCTAGAAGAAAACGATAGAACAGAGTTCAAAGTTAACAGCAGCCAACAATGAAAAGTATTTGTTGTTTCATCAGCGGTGTGTAGTTGTCACTCTTGCTCTCTCTTTGCTCATTTTTCCTCATAACTACTTCTAAAGAAACCATTTTCTTTCCCTTTTTACACATTTTTTTTGTCTATCTGGCTTCACATGTCTTCAGTCTGACTCTTTCTGTCCCCTCTTCCTGTTCCCGACTCACTCGTAAACTCCCGTCCAAATCAAATCAAACACCTAATTTATGTTTCGGTGAGCCAGGTACACTACAGCCAGTTTTTATAGATTTGATTGTTTGGAGGGAGGACACTGCACAGGTCTGAGGAGACAGGATACCGCTGTTAGCGAGCTTATTACACCACACAAAGCCTGAGTGTATCTGTCGACTACAGCTTGTCACATCCAGCGGAGTGTGGGTGAGAGAGCCTATTTTCTTGGGCTGCCAGCCAGTCTGCTGAACCATACTTCATTAAGATAAAAAACAAAACACGGGATCCAACAAAAACAACCATATACCATTCCCCTCAAACTTAACACCTCCAGGTTTCAACAAGTAAATTATTTGCACTTCACACACACACAGTACAGATCTCACTTTATTGATTTTTCTCTAACATCAAGGAGATTTGTACAGCCGGCTTGAGTCAGAATGATCTGAGCTGTGTTATTTATTCATTTCTTTATTTATGTCTTTTTAGCTTTTTTCCACTGGAACAACAAGTTGGCTGATCTCCATTTTTTCCCTTCATGCCCCTCTGTCTTACTGGGTCAGAACATCCACAGTCTAGATGTTTTTATCACTGGCTATTTAGAGCAGTTGATGGTTTTTACATTTATATCACACTTGAGTCACAATCATGAGTTTCTGATCCAAAGTAACAATCATTTACATATCTTTGGTTGTTATAAATAAATTAGGAGGACTGCTATATGGATGTGTTTATGAGATTGTAGCATCACTGTCATGAAGTGGGTGAGAACACACCATTTGTCCCTATTTTCACCATCAATGCCACATAGCTTATGAATTTAACCATGCTTGTTAATTGTTTGTTTAGCCATAGGTCCTTGCAGACACATACTATCCCGGGTTTGTTTGTGGTTTGCATTATGTTTGGTTACAGTTCACATATCAGCAACATTTTTGGCTAAAGTAAAAACACAGACAAGTATTGTTAAGTTCTGCATTTCATAAGTGAATCATTTTCTTTGTTACTTACCGTCCCCACTGTGTGCTCCACAAACAAAAGGAGGGGGCACCCAACTACTTCTTGTATGTATACACCTGGTGACATCATCAGTGATGTCACTGGGTTAGACCAAGTATAGGGGGGATTTATGTTATTTCATTAAATAGTTGGTTTAGTATCGATATGATTTGTACTTGTTTTGGCTCAGGTTGAGGTTTAATGTTGTTTAATGTGTTCTGTGTGAACAATGTTGACTGATACAAGTAGCATTGTTATATTACAAGGTGGTATAAGGGAAAGGACACCCCTGCAATAAATATGGTTCTACCTGATAGACTGGAGGGCCTATATAAGGGGAGAGATGTAGGTTTAAGGGGATGATGGTGTAGCTGTGTGCACGTGATCATGCCTGAGTTAAACTAGTTAACTTTGATTTTGCTTGTGTTAATTCCATTTTTTGAGACACCTTTTTGTTTGTTTTTTTTTGGTACACTGGACTGAATAAATCAGTTTTTTCTCATTCAACGAGAGTCTGAGTCTGCCTCCTACCGCCTTCCTAGCCACTATGGTCAGGCTTCCTCACATATACCTGATGTGTTTGCCTACCAAGAAGTCAAACTGCCAAAAAACATATTTTTGTTTTACTGATGTCAAAGTTTGCATAAGAACTTTCAATGTTAAGTCTGGTTTTTCAAGTTTCTTTTAACCATGATCATATTCATCCCTCTTAAACCTTTAAGTGGCTATAATCAATATTTTTCATAATAACAATGTATGAAATGACAGAAAGACGTATGTGATGAACCTACAGAGAATTATCAGCGACTCTGCAGCTCCGCTCGGCTCTGCGGAGCTTCACAGCGAGTTTCAGCTCATTGTTTAGCGGAGGCTCTGATCCAGAGCAACTTGCAACATACAGCAGCTGTGTGTCCGTATGACAGCTCTTCAATCAGACTCCAAGGATGTTTTAAAATGGTTTTAAAGATTCAGTCACCCTGATGATGACGATGATGATGTCTATCTACCTCATGAAGACTTGCTACACTTCTTTTAAGTCTTACAATGCCTCAGTTTTTGTTTTGTTTTTCTGAAAAATTCATAAAATATTCAGCTTCTAACCTTGAGTCTTTATGTAAAATGGATCTTTTACGTTTTGTTGTCCCAACATCTAGAGGATGAATCATCTGATTCAACCGATCAGTTGAAATCTGGTTGTGTGGCTACAACTGAAGCCTTTTTCTCTCTTATATTGTTATTTATCTGTTTTTTTCTCTCCATCTTGTCGTGCTTTATTGTAATACTGTGTCTGTGTTGGGGTTGGAAGGTGTGAATGGTTCATGTGTCTTTGTCTTTCTTTTAACCCTTTGAACTCTGCAATAGAAATGGTCCGCCGGTGCCTACATTGGTATTTTTTGCTTATTGTGATGTCATTTTTTGGAGTATCTCCAAATGCTTCATATCCCTAGAATCTGTACAACCTAAGCTAAAAGGTTATGTAAGTCAATAAACCATAATAATTAATATAGGTATGATATAGGTATTGAAATTGTGTCATATATTTAAAAAAAAATACAAAAATCGGACATGTTTTTTCATCAAATTTGACTGAATAAACACACAAAACACATTGATTTCACATTTCTGAATGTAGAACATGAACAAAATATTTCTTAACATTCCATGAGTTATTTGAACTACATACATGTTTTAGTTTTTGAGATATGCTCATTTTTATGAGCAGAGTGCAAAGGTGTTTTGTTAGTTTCATCTGCAATAGACACATTTCCTCAGTGCCTACACTGGTATTTTTGCTTATTGTGATGTCATTTTCCAGAATATCTTAAAATGCTTTATATCCCTAAAATCTGTACAACCTAAGCTTAGAAGAGATCAAACTGAGATCCTTCCATCTTTTGGCAGAAATTAATTATATTTCCGAGTAAGAATAAACAGAAAAACTATTATTTGTGGCTTTGGAAATGATGTGAAAATCCCCTGTTTTTTGTTTTTTTTCTCTTTTGTTAAAAGTCTTGGCACCAAGTTCACATCAGCCTTTCCACCATCTGCCACAACCACAAGCTCTGAAAGCTTTAACTCATTTTGTTTAAAAACTGTGTTTCTTTTGTACTATTACAGTAAATAATTCCCTCCTCCTCATTCACACCATGTAAACTGCAGAGCAGAAACCACCAGAGGCTGACATCCCTCCCTCTAACAGTCATGTTTGTGCTGGTAATTATGCTAATGTCTGAAATTTATTATGGCAGTGACTTACTGCTGCATGCATGCTGTGTCTTTAATATAAACCAAAGATATGGTTTGTACACAGCAGCTCTTACAGGGCTGTTTGTGCTCCCCGCTGTCTGGTTTCTGTCAATAAGGGTTCGTATCTGTGTTCTGTGTTTTGCTCAAAGCAGTCTGAGCTCTTCCTGCTCAGTGTGATGCGACTTCTCAGAAAGAAGAAACTGGGTGAAGGTGATTTGTCATTGTCAACTTTCCCACATGCTGCACTGTGTACACACACAAACACACACATACACACACACAAACACATACACGTGCAGGTTCAGAAACTCAAACTGAAGACTTTGAAAGACCTTTTGGATGCTACTGGTAATTTAATCTGACATCAGATGAGAACACTTTTCTTGGACTGTAATCCAAAACACAGACAAATTTGAACACGTATAATTACAAGCAACCTCGGTTGTTGTACTAACACATTCCCCTAGCTCCTGATCCTGCAGTCTCTGACACCCTGCGACACAGATGCAGACAGCCGATGTGCAAACAATTCTGTTTATACACATACTATGCTTGTAGGCTCATAGATTGTGCATATAGTAGCATATTAAATTCATGTCACACATGTGGATGCATAAAGTATCATTTGGCCTCAACCTTAACCATCACAACTGCATACCAACAGACTACAGCCATGCTAGCAGCTCTGTGAGGCTGCGGTTAGCAGTGAAGATTTGCTGCCCCTTTTTGTATCATCATAAACTGAACATCTTTGAGTTTTAGACCGTTAGGTGGACAAAATTTGAAGACGTCGCCTTGGGCTCTGAGAACTCTTGATCAGAATTTTTCACACATTTCCGACATTTTATAATGTTATACAAGTGGCGTAGTCTCTTTAAGAAACAGCCCAGTGCGTAGGAAGTGCGCATGACACGTGTGTGTTTGGTCGAGCGAGTGTGTGTGACTGTGACAGCGGCGACCGGAGCACGGAGAGAGAGTGATGTTAGCGGTTTAGCTGTGACAGTATAGTACAGTGTATGTACAGTTTGAGTTGTTCCGGCAGAGAATAAATGCTGCGACTTATCAAGACCGACGCTGAGCTCCCGTTTCTTGCTTGCTACCTGTTGATAGAGTGGAGGGAGGTAACCCCGAAGTTAGCGGTGACTTCGGCCCTGGAGTAGTAAACAAAGTCTCCTCTTCTAATGCTACCCCTAAAACCAAAACTTCATCCTTAAACAGTTCTGAATGTCCTTCACTGTCTTGCCACAGCTCACAACAAGGCAACTTTTAAGGTCTAAAACTTCATCTAAATTTAATCTCACTCACCGATATCAAGCTTAAACCAAAGTAATATTTATACTTCAAATCCTACATTCAAAATCTGACTATATGCCTGCAATTTTTCTTCATTTTTTTCTCATAACTGCGACACACACACTGGCAGCGACAGACTGTAGACGAGGTGCAGTCTCTGTGATGTGCCGATCGGTTGAGTGACATAAATGCTACTTTACTGAAGAGTTGAAATGTGTCAACGCTGAAAAAAACAAAAACAAAACCAGGTGAATCCCGATGATGCACGCTTTGTTTGTACAAAGAAAACAACACGCATGGGTGTCTCGATGCACGTCTGGTTTGCAGCCAGTGTGTTTTAGTTGCCGTGCATGGTGATGATTATAAATGTCACTGTTTTCTTTGCATTGCATGTCAGATGCGTAAGGAGTTTATTCAGCTTGTTGACACTTTACTTTCAACCGCAGGCAGACAAACAGAGTGTCAGACACTCCTCTTGTGATTCAGCAACGAATTTATTTTGTCACGTTCATCCGGCACTTGCTGTAAAATATGTACAGAAAAACACCTTCTGATCCAGGGTCGGTGTGAGATTTATTTATTACAACGGCACCTTAACAGCATCCTTGAGGATGTGTAGTGATGATGCAGAGTATCCATAATTGATTTAATTCATTTGGATTCATTCTTTGGAGGTCAAAAAATAAAACTCATTTATCCATCATGGTCTCTCAACGAGCTTCTCCTGTCAGCAATGGAAAACGCAAGATCATTCAAACTTTTACAAAAATTCAACCTGCCTCCTACGCTTTGATTTGTGTTGATATCCCTACGTTTTTAAGCATGACTCGCGACAAAATCCCCTGAGGAGAGATCTGTGCCTTTTGTTTGTTCCTGTTCGGCTTGTTCAGCAGGTGTTGACAGCAGCGGCACAGTAACATTAACAGTAAGCTCTTCAAATAAACAAAAAACAGGATTTAATGCTCTATTCTACCAGATGTTTTATCACGGCTGCGCTGCTCTTCAGGGATCTTGAGATTGTAATAATTAATACAAATTCAAGCAATCCTGACAAATTTGTACGAATGTCGAACTGATCTGAAGAATGGTTAAATATTTACCACCCTCCCACATGTAACTGTAAGAAGCCAAGGTCAAATACAAACAAACATCAGTCTCAACAAACCGACATCCCTGCTAATGAAGAAATGAACCCATGTGGGGCTGATTTCCCCTTGAGTTGTCTCTAACAGAACAATCAACAAGCTCAAGCAATTTAAATCTATCACATAAAAATAATCACTTGCTTGTGATAAAGAGGTGGAAGTAAAGACATTTCAGGGCAATTAAGTCCCTAAATAAGATTCATCTCTCTAATTATCAAACTGCCAGCTGTTACAGAACTGATCACATTTAAAAATAAAACTTTCTGCACTGAAACTTTTTGCTTTTACTGTTATAAATTCCACATAAAATTAATTATATATATATATATTACAGTAAATATTGGTGCGTGTGATTGTTTAACATTAAAACAATAACAAAACAAAAACGAAAAGTTGCCAAATTTATCACAGTTTTTCAGGAAAGCAGCTGATCATCCATCCGTCTCTAGATTATCAATAATGAGGAGAGGCAGCTTTCATTAATTACACCCTAAAGCTCTGGACACATCTGCTTGAGGGTTTTATTAATTTATAAAAATTTAGAGATAAAAAAAACGGAGGAGCACAACACAACTAGTGAGATCGATCACTTCTGGAACGAGGTTCATATCTGGGTCATGTATGTGTGTGTGTGTGTGTGTGTGTGTGTGTGTGCGTGTGCTGGTAATACTGGGTTCTAGATGAATTTTCATTACTACCAGTGACATGTCTTTACACGAAAGCTGACTCAGCAGATATATTCCTCCGCGGTTCAGGCTTGTCGACGTCAACGTTCGGTGACGTGACTTCAATTATTTAGTAGTTATTCTGGCTGAGATGCTTGGAACCGCACTATGAATCAGAAACAAGGTTAAAAGCAGAGGACACTCGGGTTTGTTGTTCAGGTGGCTGGTTGTTTGTACAGTACTGAGAGAGAAAACAAAAGAAGAAGAAAAGGGAGTACAATGTGTGCTGTGTGAGAGGACGGTCGAGGGATTTATTGATCTGTACGAGTTATACAGAGAGAAAGAGCGAGTGATCAGAAGATTGAAAGTTCTTCTTCTTCCAACTTCTTCTTTTATGTTTTTTTTTCCTCTCCTATTATCACTCGGCTACACATTTAAAAGGGATCAGAGCAGCTTTCCAGAGCAGAATGTCTCACTTCTAATAAGTTCCTCGAACTCAAAACCAAAACTTTAATCCTCTTAACAACCGTCTCAGTCTGCTTTTCGGTTCTGTTACTGTCGGATTGTTTTGCTTTTTGATTTTTGATTGATTACAGCGCAGACATCCAAACTCTGCCTGAGGTATTTATCCAGTAAGACACTTGACAACTTCCCTGGTCATGCCATTAGACAAGCTTTTATACTTCTGGTTTAACTCACCTCATGAATAAAAATACATTTTCCTGCCGGAATTCGTACCAAGAATGTCAATAATCTCAACAAACTTCATGTATTCCTATCAAGGTCTGTTTATTCCTCTGGTTTAGCTTTTAATTTAGTTTAAGATTCATATCGACACATCTCAGCTTTTCAAACTTTTACAACTCTTTGCTCTCTACAAATAATGAAAGCTAATGCAGCGGACAGTGTTCAGGGAGTGTGGTTCTTCTGACCATTAAAAGGCCAGCTGCCTTTAATGGTTTACTGGCAGTGAGCCCTGACGGTCCAACATAATCCAAAAGGGCAGACTGCAGCTCACAGTTCAAACTCTGCAAGTTTTTAAATCCAGCAGGGGAGAAAACTTGGAAACTCTGGATACTTTACTTAAGGTCAGAAGTCCACTTCTCTAACTTTGGCTTTAAGCAAAAATGATAAAACTTTTCTCTTTAAAACTGAAAAGAGGACACATGATGGGCTTATTCATACTAACAACCTCTTTAAACAGTAAACCAGATGAGAGGATGTTGTAGATTTTAAAGCAGGAGAGAGGAAACCTCCAGTTTAAACATTATTATGGAGCTAATTCTAATTTCTAACTGTGCCTGAGGCATTCACACTTTGGCCTCCATCAGGATCTCGAAGGTGTTCACTTATAACACAAACAAAATATTACATGATTATTAATTTAGAGACATTACTAATTGCTGAGTGGACGCGTAGCCTCCAGCAACCTCGGAGGGAAATAGGATTAAAGCATAAATGCTTTTTATTATTGCTTCCTGCTTTGTGCTGTTGAACAAATCATGAGGATTTACAGCAGAATGTTCCTGCTGTGTTACTGCAGAATCATTAAAATCACTTCTCGATAGTTATCTCTTTTAAATCTGTGGTCTCCCCCAGTGATCAGGGGGATTTTCTCAGGCTTGACGAATCTCCTGCAGAACCACAGAATAAATGATGTAACTGGTTTCACAGGCTGAAAAGAGCTCAGTGTGATAAGTAAACTGACCTTCGTGTGTAAAATTAGTGGAATGACCCTTTAAAGAAACTTGTTCAGGTTCATTATAACCAAAAAAACTATCTTACCTGTCTGCGAGTCCAGCAGGAAGCGTCCGTCGTCGTTGCCGGAGATGACGCGATAGAAAACAGGATCCGGCCCTCCGCCGTCTCTGGTTAGAGCGGAGACACTCACCACCTCCGAACCCACCGCTAAGGATTCTGGGACCTGGGCGGTGTACTCCGAGCTCAGGAAGACAGGTTGGTAGTCGTCCAGGGAGACTACGTCCACTGTCACTGTGGCGACGGAGTACAGGTGACGAGGCAGGCCGCGGTCAGTAGCCTTGACCTTCAGCTCGAAGGTGGGAGGGGTGTCGGGGGTCAGAGGTCGCTCCAGGCGCAGGATCCCCGAAAACTCGTCCAGAGAGAAGTAACCGCTGTCGCCAGCCAGCAGGGAATACTTCACCTCAGAGTTTATACCTGCAGGAGATACAGATCATTCATTAAACATTCATTTTTGACCAGTAAGTGTCTTTTAGCACCAACATAAAAAGATTTAAAAGGATTTGTTTAACTATTCAGGTGTATTAGTTTAAAAAAACACACATTTGGCACTTTTAATCATCATTTCTTTTAGTTTCAGTCACGTAACGTGAGTATGAGCTGGATATTGGCATAGACATGCTGCTGCTTGACACCTGGATTCCTTCCTGCATTAGGAAAAACAAATAAGCCACTGAATTGCTACCGTTTTATCAAAACCACATCTGGCTTTTCACCAAGTGTGTTTATGTATAAAAGTAACAACATGGTGTCAAAGCACCGTCGTCACAGCGTGTGGAAACGCAAAAACAACACAGAACTTTCAACGGTGCAATCAAAAGATTAAAATCTGTTGAGAAGAAACTTTTATGCATGTGTTAAAAAAACAGATAATAATTATCAGACTTAAAATTAATACTCTATCTATACATATCCAGTAGATGAGACTGTTTCTGCACTGACTTGCAAAAACAAGAAAATGTCACACTGGTCAGACATGATTCTGACAAACTTGGAGGGAATATGTTTTCTAGCATCATGTAGCTTTTGTTCTCCATTTCACTGATTTGCATGTTGAAGATGTAAATAAATAGTAAACATATAAAACCCTACAAGTGGCAACGATTTTTATGACATCCACAAAATCAAATGTGGAGCATGAATGTGTTCAGCATATTTCATGGCAATCTGACATTTAGATTTTCAAATTTCTCTTGTAAAAGTAGCCGGATTGCCATCCAAATTTTTCAGAATATCTGCAAAAGAAACTTTCCGTGTTAATGCGTGTGTCCATCTGCTGCCGTTCAGCAACGGTTCATCGAGATTAACAGCTGGTGGTGCTATTTTTCCAGTCGGTGTCACTAAACCATTTAAGAAGAAGAGGACGTAACGAGATGACATCATGAAAAGAGCGCCAGTCAAACCTCAAACTGTGAAAAATGACATGATGACATTTCTGTTTGAGAATATCATGACTCTCCTCATCGCTCCACACAGATCTGATGTCACTGCCAAGGCTAAAAACTTATTTGCAATATTTTCTGCATTCCCACTCAGTTTTTTTTATGAGCAAATTAAATATTGGAAGGTTCGTCCTATCAGTGGTGCTAGAGGGACACTCAGGGAGTCACCAAAGTCTGGGACCATGGATGGAAACCTACAGCATACTTAAGCCAGTAGATGTTGAGATATATTACACAGGACTGTTGGGCTGATGGACCCACTAAATGACAAGAATCACCAGTTAAAGTCCAGTTAAATGGTGGAAAAGTCCCAATTACCACACCATTATTCCAATTAACACACAACTGGTAACACAAGACTGATGGTTTCTAGGAATGTGGTTTTAAACCTGTGGATTAAGGCAGTTCTCTATATTTTCATTAATATTTTTTGTGGATACCAGACAGTTTTACCTCTTCAGGGAGGAAGAAAAATTCACTCATGATTGAACCGCCTCACTCTACGGTATCACAGGCCTCAATGTTATCTGAAGCATCACCAGAAATCTGACTGCAGTGGGTATTTGGCTCGTTATTACAAAAATGAGGAAAAAACAGGAAGCACTGATGCATCTTCTGATAAAACACAGAGGTCTATTGTTGCCCCTCCTGGTAGAAACACTCTGGACACGCCTCCGCAGTTCACAGACATCTGCAACCTGTGAGGTTAAGTTGCAAGCAGAGTTTTACTTTTGCTGTAAGCCTAAACGTTTTAGGATAATTACGCTAATAGGTTTGCTGTGATTAGAGGTCAACATTTTTAACTCAAACAAAAGCTTCTCACAGGTGGTGTTGTTCTGACAAGCCTGTGAGGGAAGCTGAACTTTTGTGTTCATGAATTAGAAACTTAGCCTGAAGATGGTTTGACAGCTAAATGTCAAGATTTCAAAATCTTTGTTTTTAGAATTTAGAGGATCAGTGGTTGAACCGATGCTTGTCATTTCTGCTTTTTTTTTTCTCTCTTATATTCGCTGATGCATTTATCTCACAGAAGTCTAATTCTGAGAGATGATAACCGCTTCGATACCAGGAAACAATCTTCAAACTGCCAAGACAGAATCACAACATCTTGATTTCTATCTTTACCCTTTTTTACATCTTTTTTCAGCCATGGTGATGCTGATTCATTGGTCCAGACTGAAATATCTCAACAGCTACTCCATGGATCACCATAAGATTTTGTAAATACATGTATGACTCTCAGACAACATGTTGTAATGACTCTGGTGATCCCCTGACGTTTCCTCTAGTGCCACCGTGACGTTGACATCTGTGATTTTTTGCAAAATATCGCAACAACTATTGAATGGATTGCCATAAAATTCTGGTGGTACCGTTGTGTGACTCTACAGCTGACAAAAAAAACCAAAACTGATTAGTAAGTGTCTGAAATCTCAAGTTACTGCTCACGATTGAGTGTGTATTATGTAGGAGCGCTGAATGAGTGAATGAAGGAGTGATTTCACATAGCAACAGTCTCATTGAGCTACTAGCATAGCTGTAGACTCTTAGCTTTGTTGCTCCCCCTTCCACTCTTCCCCTGCAACACACACACACACACACACACACCAAAAAAAAAAAAAAACCCTTCACAAAGGTACATGAGTCATTGTTGTCTGTGAGAAAACTGCCATTATAGAGAAAGAGAACAAGCTGCTGCACATCTGAAGGAGTGGCTTACCTGTTCTGTCTGCTCCAGCTCTGTTCTGTTATTTATGTGTGTGTGTGTGTTTGGTGTGTGTGTGTGTTTGTGTGTGTGTTCGTGTGCGTGTGAAAGCCTGTCTGAATTTGTCTATCTCAGTGTATTCAGAAGCGTGTGTGTGTGTGTATATATGAGTCTACCAGTCTTTATGGTTGGAAGAATAATGTTTTTATTTGTGGTAGTATTTCTGCTTGTGTGTGTGTGTAAACTATGACTGTTCAAGTGTGAATGTGTGCGTGTCTACATGTGTAATTTAGTATACTTGTATGTGTGTGTGTGTGTACGTGAGAGAGAGAGAGAGAGACCATCCTTTGAATGGTACATCAAAGACCACACACGCCTACCAACTGAAGTTTACGACTGGTTTCAGATGAAGAAAACTGTCCGTTGTACTTAACTGACTTTACTGTTCAAACACATGAACCAACCAACTATCAAAGGCAACAAATAAATAAAACATTTAAACGCTGCAGTAGAAATTTGTACCAGACTTTGCCGGCTCACTTCTATCAGCAGAGATCGGTGCAGATCTGCTTGGTGTTTGTTGAGTGTCAAAAAGATAAAATTCAGTGTTAAAACACACAGACAGACAAGAATGACACATTTTGCAAATGAGATTAGAAAAAACAAGAGGTTTACATAAATCACAGGAAAGAGAGAAATTAAGAAAAACAGAAAGGAGGTCATGAAGAAATACACAAAGGGAAACAGAAACATAAATGAAAAAGCACATAATGGAAGGAAAGCTGGTTTGGTGACTGTAATTAAACTGTAAACTGTATGTTGGTGATCTGTTTAATCTGTTTAATAATCCTGTTTGTGACATTTCAAGGTATTTCACAAAGGTCCTTGAAAACCTTTAGTTGGATTACCATGAAATTTACAGAGACATTGATTCCCAGTGTTTCTGGTGTCCACTAGAGCACGGCTTCTTGCTTTTATTTATTCATTTTTAAATCTTGGCACCAATAATTGTAATTTAGTGCATCACAGGGACCCAAACTCATGAATTCATAATTGACCACAAAAACAAATCAAATGGTCCACCATATATGAAAAAACTAGTGTTGTATTTCAATGAAATTTACACTTTACAATGAAACACCCTTAGTAGCCCCTTCAATAGTTTCCCAAGCAAACCTTTGATGTCCTCTATGAGGTGTTTGACTACTGCTGGTGCGATTGAGCAATGTTACACAGTTACTACTTGCACGTGCAGGACGCACACGTACACATTCCTGAAGACTTCAGATGTGTAATGCAGGCAAGTCATGAAAACACAAAAGAAGAAGGTGAGCAGGTGAGGCGAGATGCAGCACAGGTCCAGGTCAACTGGAGAAAGTGAAGCAACAGTCAGAGCAAAAAAAAAACGTTAAACCTGAGGTGACATGAAGGCTGTATGACGTCTCTCAGTTTCATAACAATCCACCAATATTGTGACCAACACAAGTTCCAAAAATGTATTTCAAAAATCTAAAGCTTTAACGATTAATCGATTGTCAGAACACTAATCAGTAACTATTTGGATAACGTCTTCTGGTTCCAGCTTCTCATATGGAGCGATTTACTGTTTTTATATGACAGTGAATTGAATATCTTAATAAGGTTTTGCAAACTGACGACATCTCTGTGGCCTCTAAGAAACTGTGAATGCAATTTTTTCACTGTATTTTAACATTTTATAGACTAAACAATTAATGAAAATAATTGCAGCTCTACAACAACCGTTTATGCAAATGTTTTCTGAGAAATGAAATGCATTGATGCACAGGTTTGTTACTGTTTGCCTCAAGGACACATACAATATAATAATAAATACTCCACAAGGTACTTCCCAGTCTTACTTATCATATCAGCTTTCCTTTCAAAAATGTTCACAACATTTTTAGGCACATTGCAAACACACTCTCATTACTCAAACCCCCCTTTCATACTTTTAGCCTCAGTACTTGTAAGATTAAAAAGACGTCACACCTGAACTTGATATTAGAATCTAGAGCTGAAAACTACTTACGCACAACAACTGACAACTGACCGGCTAATGCTGCTAGGGTAAGAGTGCAGCAAATAATTACCAACACAGCTGGAATAACAAAGTGGAAAGGTATCAGGTGGGTATTTCAGAAAGCAAAACTCTACTGGGAATGGCTTAGTCGTTTATTATGTTTGGGATCAGCAATACCGCATTGAACACACATACAAAGACAAGCCTGTGCAATAGGCTTTAATATTGTTAAGGATCACTAATAACACACAAACACACACACACAGCAGGGCTGACAGGACTTTTCATAACATGTTCAGACCTGAGAGAAACTATATAATGTTCTCTATGGTCTTATTGTGTTGTTATTTAAAAACTCAGCAGCAGCCTACCTGTGTCTGGGTCTTTGGCGTATATGACGGCGATGGGCGTCCGGACCGTAGTGTTGTCGAACACGGTGACCTCGTAGTGGCTGGTGGAGAAGCGAGGTGGGTTGTCGTTCATGTCCTGGATCATCAGCAAGATGTCTGCCTGACAGGAACGCCCTCCGCCGTCCGTGGCCTTCGCCACCAGATTGTACTCGATCACCTTTTCCCGGTCCAACACAGCCAGCGTGAACAGCTCACCTGGGGAAAGGTGGGATTGATCACAATTAATACATTTATAATAAACTGACCTTATCACGATATGTACCTTGATAAAAAAATGACCTTGTTTTTCTTTTAGCATTAAAAACATCTACTTCGATGAATATTTTCATTTTAAAGGTCATAAAATATGAATACATGTATCTTAATTTGCTATTTGTATTGTATATTTATTTCCTGCTGCAGTTTATTCATAGGGATAAATACAGATTATTTATTTATTATTTGATCTTAAACTAATTAGAAAAGAGAGTGTGTAATGTGGTTTGAAGAAACCAACAAAGCTTATTATGTTTTATATTTTCATTTTCATGTTTCATTTAACACACTACATACAGGCTCATTTGTTATCAGTGTATCTAATGTTGTCACTGTTGGATGAGAAAAGAAGACTAAAGGTTCATCCTAGGAGCCTATTTAGGCTCATTACACACCAGAAACAAAATTAATGGACAGATGAAACATTGTCAACTTTGCTACAAAAATGTAATGTTTGTCCTGAGAGTGGCACCAGAGTAGAGGCCATGTTGTTACCTAAATGAAAAAGGTTTATCCTCCTTATGGAAGCTGTTTCAACATATTCATGCTAACTACTAAATGTCAAAACAATGATGTTCAAACACGCACCATTTAGCATGTTTACTAAGATAAAGTTAGCACCTATTCTTGAAGATGAACCATTTAGTATGTTAGCTTGCTAGCATGCTTCATTTGTATTTTTGGGGACTTTTTATGTCTTTATTGATAGTCAAATAGTTAAGACAGTTGCAGTTCATAGTTGACATCTTAACCTCGAGACCACCAGGGCACCCCAGCATGTGAACACACTGATGTTTAAGGTGTTAAGTGTGTTAGGAAGAAGGGGAAAACCACAGTTATTAATCTGATTGATTTGTTTTATTTGAAAGCCTGCTAGCTTTACTTGGACTGACCAGAGCTAGCATGGGTCGTGAATGGTTAGGAAATAGTTGCTACGCTACCCTAACACCACCTATTTTGCAAGGACACAAGGACCTTTTGCTGTGCTACTTTCTGATGTGAACGGGTCTAAACACTTGTTAGTGTGAATTGTTCTTCTTTGTTAGAATTAATCTAGAACTATAGGTTTTTGGGAAATCTGCTCTTTAGTTTTGCACATTTTCACTCATGAAGTGTCAACAAGTGAATATTCCTAACTATTGGCTCTGAATGAAAAGTCAGGGGATCATCAAAGTAGCAGGATTCATCCATCCAATAGTTGTCAAGATATTTCAACCTGAACCAAAGATTGGACTAGACTAACTCTGCCATCTCTGGAGCTTCTCTGTTAGCATGACTAAACATATCTGATACCTTACAGGAAATCAGTTGGCATTGAAGACATGAGACTTAGATGTTATGACATAAACAAAGCATGGTGAGTATCAGTGAGGTGCCCCTGAAAATGGAAAAAAAGAAATGTTTTTGCCTCTTGTCAACATTGAGGATCTCTGAACAGCTCCAGAGTGTCGATGGTATCGATAAAACACTCAGCGCCGCTCACTTAGAGGGCGCACTTGTGTTTTGACACCAAACAGACACCATCATACCTGTCCTGTGGTCGAGATGGAACTTGTCTGCGTCGGGACCGTGGAGGGTGAAGGAAATTTGGCCATTAGCTCCCACGTCTGGATCTGAAGCTGAAACCTTCAGCACAAACATGCTGGAGGGCGAGTTTTCCATCACCACCTCTGTGTACACCAGCTGGAACAGGAGGATAATAACAATAATCATGTCTCCATTTGCACACTGCACTTTTCTCAATAAAGCTACCGACTGCTCAATAAATCAAATGAATTATAACTGCAAGCAGCAATGCAACAACTGGGCTCCAGTCACCGGTCGTGACAATGATTTAAATGTCTTCGCACTAGTCACAATTCACTGTTGGAGAATTAAACTTGAAGTTCAGATGGTTGTAACGGAGCCGCCATCTGATCAATTGTCCCTATAGTTTAGCCTAAATCATCAAAGTCCAATGACCAAAAAAAGATGTCAAAAACTCAAGACTGGAGAAAAAAATCTGAATAAAACATCACACACGATCACTTTCCCATCAATTTCGACCATGAAATCTGTATAGAAATCTTATTTGAGCCAAAAACATTCAAGATAAATGCCCAAGATAATTCCCCTCAAAGCCTCGACCGCGAGTCACCCGTCTGCTATTCATTTCACACAGGCCATTCAATGAATACTTATTAAAAAGTTTTTACTTTTAGAAATTGACCAGTTTTTGTACTAAATTACACCATTTCCAAGCAGAGAACACTAAAATACTCCAGTGTAACCCAAACTAATGAGATTCTTTATTAGTGAAGGTTTCAGGAGGCACTGTGAAGCAGGCAGGGTGCCATTAAATGAAGACTTAATTTACTGAAAACATTATTGGTACAACTATAGATGTAAACAAAATGTGCAAAGACAATACAATTAAATTTCTGTGTCATTAACTATTCCAGTCGATTTGTACTGAGCATCTTGCAGGTGGGAATGTGTTTAACCGACAAGCTGATTTTTTTTGATGGGAGTGATGATGCGGTTGTCAATCTGTAAATGAAAACACAGAGCACCACTCGTGACCTCTTTCACCTGTTCACACAGAGGACTGTTGTCATTGATGTCCAACACGTGGACGTCCACGGTGACCGGAGTCTCAAACTTCCCGTCGGTGGCGGTGACTTTCAGCGTGTATCTATCTTTAGTCTCTCGGTCCAGAGTTTCCTTCACGATCAAACCCCACTCGCCCTCGTCCTGCTGGATGATGGCGAACTGGCCCAACGGGTCTCCATCTGCACGTGTGATGAAGAGCTGAGTTACTGGATGGTTACTGGATAGACAGATTGTTTCAAACCTTTTTAGAAATGTCTTTAGTGAGACAAAGGGTGGAAGTAACAAAGAGAAATTTAACACAATGTGGTGTTTTGTAAGTTACTAAACTATTTTCAAACTCAATATAAATAAATAAATGGATCAATTTGTAAAGGAGACAGTATTTCATCACTATAGTTTTATTTCTGACAGTGTAGAGAAGGCTTTGAAATAGAATTTAGACCTTCATGTTGGGAGATAAACTAATGAGGGGACATGACCTCTGTATTTCTAAAATTGTGGTGAAGGCTCTGTAAGAAAATATATCTAGCTGTTGTCAGAATAAAAAGGACAGAAAATGAGGAAAAGAAAAAATTCTAATAAAAAAAAAATGTAATTAGCCAACTGACAAAAGTAAGGAGACAACCCAAAAGATGACTGAAAAGTCTTCTGAACATTACTAAAATTCTACAGCTATGCTAGCGACTAAGCTGTACTTAGGCACAGAAGTGATAAAAATTAGTTTTGCAAGATTTTGGTCATAAAGCAGAAGATTGGACAAACTGTGGGTTTGTATCCCCGAGCCATCGTTTAGAGTTATTTTGTTTTTCACCATTTATTGTTTATGTAAATGATGTTTTCTTGTTTGTCTCCTGTGTTGTAATGTTTGTTGTTCACATAAAAGAAAATGAGGTGAGGACAGAAGAAACACTTTTAGTGGAAATACACATATTACAGATATGAAGTTCATAATTCATGCTGCCGTAATTTATCATGTCTAAGTGTTTGTAATGAAGCAAGCAGACAATAGTCTCTCTAACACTGAATTACCTTTAAAGCAGTACAAGTTTTGTTTTTTTTTAATTCCCAGCCTTCCTATTTAGGCAGCACAATCTTTGATAGCGAGTACCAATGCCATTTTGTCTCTGATGAATAATTCAATAACTTCTGTTTGCCATCTTGATTTTTTAGTCTTCTACTGCAGGGAAACGTTTTAACATTAAGTTGACTCACGTGGGTACTTTCTATATAATTGTTTTCTTCTTTTACCCAAAAACTTTTCTCTTCACAAATTGAGACAGAAAACTTGGAACATGTTATTTTCCTCTTAGAAAAAAAAAGCTGACACCGGCTGGTGAATATGTCCATAAGTCTGGATGTTACAGCAGGTTGCATCACAGTCAGTCAGCCACCTTGTTTGACAGGTGACATGTGAGGATTCAGCCGCCGTAGACATCTAACCTGTTCGCTGAACAAACGCTTCGACCTCAAGAAGCTTTTGATTTCTTATCAGCGGGAAAAAGTTGCGATACAGGTCTTGAGTCTGAAGCGTCAGTTTTCTTTGGCAGGAACAAAAATTGTAATTTGGTTCTGTACATAAACAGCCCACAGCACAATGAGGGAGAGATGTATCCCTCAAATAATTTAAAACACTTAATCTACTTAATCTACCCCTAAGGGTTGGTTTTCATAGCTTTTGGTCCATTTTAAGAGGTTTTTACTACTTAAAAACAAATAATCCTTTCAAAATACCTTTTTTTATTTCAGTCCATTAATTTATCCATTAATTATCCCCTTAAAATCCCATGATCCCATGACAATACATTAATTTCATGATGAGTAATTGGTAAGTTAAAGGAATTTTAAGAAAAAAATAAAGGATTCGGTTAAATGGTGCATTGAGGATAGTATTAAAGGTTGGGTTGTGGAGGAGGATAAGGGTTTTATACAACCCGACAAGAGGTTTAAATACTACAACTACAAACAAATTACACAGGGTGTATCTTTAAAGATGATCCTAGTATTATTTATATTTTTAAATTAACTTTTTTTGTAGTGGCAAGAAGTCTCTGACACATCATTTATTTCATTCTGAACTGAGAGAAAAAATATCAGTAGTAATGAATTTTGAATTTTGTTGGGTGAAGCAGCTCTGTTGTCGACACTCCTGAATAACTAAAATCATGTCCTCGTGTCAATCATATTGGTGGTGGGTAAATTTAATATCAAACGTTCAAACGTGTGTTTGTTTCATTCTGACAAGCCAGTGTCAATGCCTAACCCCACCATTTATAAATTATTCCAATGCAAATATTCCTCTGTAACACTTTCCAGAAAAACAATGTTTTGACAGCAAGCTCCTTTAGAACAGTCCAGGTTTGACTGTTTGGAGGAAAACAGAGGATTTACATCAATTCAAGGCTTTGTTGTTGTTGTTAGCTGCAGGGCATACAGTTGGTATTCAAGCCTTGTCTGCTAGTCAACCTGGTCCTCTTTGAGATTAATCTGAGGCTGAATAACATAATATCATGACTCAGTTGAGGGCGATTAAAAGAGATTTCACTTCCCTCATAAATGTCTTGATAAATCCCACAGAGTAGCAAATCTCCAACAGGACAGCAATTTGGCTGATACACACATTACTGATCACAAGTGAGTAAATGAGTGACACATAATTACACATTTGTACACACATACTCACACACACACAACTTTATTCCCTGAACAAATGCCTAAATACAAAGGAAGTCGACACACAAACCCACATTCACATCTACAAATCCACCAAAACACATTTAGACATACACACCTGTGATGTAACACGTCACTAGGCGGTTCTCCAGGGATACATCAGCATCTGTGGTCGTCATGGAGACGATGACTTCACCGGGACCACTACTCTCCACCACCGAGCCGCGGTACACATCATCAGAGAACGTCGGTGGGTTGTCATTCTCGTCTGTCACCGTCACCTCCACCAGGACGCTGGATGACAGCTTGACTTCGCCCCCATGGTCCGTGGCGACCACGTTGAACTTGTAGAGCCTGGTCGACTCACAGTCGGTCTCCTGTACGGTGGTGATCCAGCCACTCTCCCCGTCAATTGAAAACACCTTGATGATGTCCACCATGGTGTCGTCAGGAAGTGACTCCAAGCTGTAGGTCACAAGACCGTTTCTGTCTGTATCCGGGTCGTTGGCAGTCACCTAGGAGTCAAGACATGCATTTGGTGGTCACATTCAATTTTTATTTCAGACTGAAGTATTTAAAGAAATATTCTTCCCAGGAGTAAGATAAGATCTACATAATTGTTTAGCTTTTTTTGTATAAATATTGGTCTACATGTGTTTAGGGAAGTATTAGGATAAAACTAGGAAGTTCTCAATATATACTAGAATTAGTAGAATTTATAATTTGCTTTTCAGTATGGAAGACACATTTAAAGGCTTTTAGGTTGAAGCAACAAACATTTATACTTCTCCCCTTCCCACATGAATATCATATACACAACAAAACTTTCTTTATCTTACCTGGATAACTGTGGTTCCAGCAGGCATGTTTTCAGCCAGGAAGGCTCTGTATGGGTTTGCATCAAACACTGGCTGGTTGTCATTCACATCCTGGACCTGGATACTGACTGACACCAGTGATGCCACATCTGTCCCATTGTGGTTCCCCTGAGCTATCACATCTATCTGGTACCACTTTGTCTTCTCATGATCGATGGTCTTCTGCAGCAGCAAAGTTCCACTTTCTTTGTCCAAGCTGAACACTTTATCTTTATTGCTTTCAATTGTGTTCCCGTTCACAAGGCTGTAAATGAGGGGCATGTCGGAGTCCGCCTTCACAGAACCTATTTCTGCCCCTATGGGAATGTCCTCAGCGGCTGAGAAGGTGTAGAGAGGCTCTGAGAACTTCGGAAGAGGAACCTCAGCAGGAACGACTTTGACCTGAACAGGGACTGTAGAGTTGTAGAAAGGAAGGCTACCATCGCGAGCCTTGACTTTGAAGTTGAAGATCTTGTTCTCCATGCCGACAAGACTCTCTTTGACACTCACAACTCCAGTGAAAGGATTGATCTCGATAATATCTTCTGTCACCTCTTCGGCTTCATCTACAGTGTAGGTGATGTCAGAATTTTTGCCATCATCGGCATCATAAGCCATGATTTGAATGACAGGGGAGCCTTTATTTACAGTAGACTGGATTGAAACTTGGTACTCTGATGCTTTGAACTGAGGCATGTTGTCATTCTCATCCGTGAGAATAATCTTGACCGTGCAAAAGGCTACTTTTCCGCCACCATCTTTTGCCATCACTTTAATAGCTATGACTCTCTGGTTGGGGTTTTCTCTGTCTAATGGTTGTGTTGTTACAATCTGCCCATCATTATTGATTGCGAATTTTTCATCTGCAAGTTTGTTGATGATGGTGTAGTCAACACTGCCGTATGGCCCATCGTCAGGGTCGATGGCAGCCAATCGGATCACACGAGTTCCTGCCTCTGCATTTTCTGCCAACTCTGCTTCATAGATGTTTTGTTTGAAGTATGGGCTATGCCTGTTGCTGTTTATCATGTCAATATTGACTGGTGCTGTTTTCTGAAACACCCCGTCAGACACTGCCACTGTCAGGTTGTAGTAAGGATCTAGATTCCTCTTGCAGACATTAGAAAAGGAGATGATTCCTGAGGATTCGTTGATGTTGAAGTACCGACCTTCATTCCCTGAGAGGATTTTGTACTTGAGGTTATTCAGGTCACCTGTATCAGGATCTGAGGCTTGGATTTTGATGACTATGTGGCCACATTTTGCCATTTCATCCAGTGTGGCTTCATATTGAGAGCTGACAAAGTCTGGTGGATTGTCATTGACATCAGTGACATTTATGAAGACATGGGCCTCACTGCTGAGGGGAACAGTCCCATTGTCGGTGACTTTGATTTTCAAATTAAAGTAATTTGTGCTTTCATGGTCCAGCACCTGTTTTGTAATGATCAACCCACTCTGAGAGTCTATCTCAAAGAAATCAGTCTCGTTACCCTCTGTTCTCATTATCTGGAATGTCAGATCTTTATTTCTGCCAGAGTCCCCATCAGAGGCAGAAAGTTGTATCACAGAAGTGCTGATTGGGAGCCCTTCAGCAATGTTCACAGTGTATGTTAGCTTTGAGAAAACTGGTACATTGTCATTCACATCTTCTACCTCTATTTCAATGGAAGCCTCCGAAAAAGCTCCAGTCACAGAATCAGTCGCTCGAACAGTCAACACATGCATGGTCTGGCTTTCATAGTCGAGTGGGTTGGTGACAGTCAACACACCAGTTTTGAAATCAATATGAAAGTGTTTTGAGGCATTTTCCTCTTCGAGATTGTAGATGAGCCGATAGCCTTCTGGATTTCTGGCCTGGACGTGTAGTATGGTGGTGAATGGAGGAACGTTTTCAGGGACTTTCAGCGGATACAGAAGAGTCTGGAAAACTGGGTTGGTTCGATTTCTCACTTGAATTGTGAGCTGTGCCATGGTGCTGTGACTGGGTTCACCGTCATCTACAGCCGAAACTGTCAACACATATTTATTCAGAGCTTCAAAATCCAGAGGCCTTTGAAGGGATACATCACCTACATCAGGATCGATCCTGAAGAGGTCATAGTCCTCCTCGAGTGAATACATGATGGATCCATTTTCTCCCAGATCTTTGTCAATGGCAGTTGCTTGATATAAAACATCTCCTGGTTCTGAGTCTTCAGAAATCATCATCGAAAAAGGCAAATTTAGAAATTGAGGAGAGTTGTCGTTCACATCATCTATAAAAACTTTTACCTGGGTGATAGCTGTCCTAGGCGGTGTTCTCATGTCTTGTACCTTCACCACTACATCATACACATCCTGTTCTTCTCGGTCAAAGGGGATACCCGTGGTTTCAAGTACACCCGATGTTTTGGAAATTACAAACCTCCCCACTGGGTTTAAAACAGAATATAAAAGAGGCTCATTTAAATAACAGCCTGTGGCTTTGAGTGCCGCCAAAGTTTTGACTGTCTTTAGGTTTTCTGTAACGCTTGCTGAATACACTCTTTGCTCAAATCCAAGATCACTTGCTGTCAAGTTTGTTACATTTACCTTGACGATAGCTGAGTCTTTATAGAGGCCATCAGAGGCTTTGACAACCAGTTGGTAAAATGACCTAAACTCAGACACATTGCTCACAGTGATGACTCCAGTGTTGGGGTGAACTGAAAAGGCATTGTGAAAATTCCCCTCGGTGATGCTGTATGAGACTGCCGAGTCGGGGTCGTGGGCCATGACACGCACAACTTCTGTATCTCTAACAGCTGGGAAGATGATGGATTGCTCATACATTGAGGTGGTGAAGTGTGGAGGGCAGTCGTTCAGGTCCAGGACACGAACAGTGACCTTGGCAGGCTCTGCTGCATATAGTGATGGTTCCCCAGAGTCTTTTACCTGTACAGTGAAGTGATACTCAGCCTGGGCCTCAAAGTCAACTGGTGAAATTAAAGAGATTGTGCCCATACTTGAGTCTATCTTGAAGACTTTTAGGGCCTCTCGTTCAAGGATTTGATATACTAGCAGAGAATTTGCATCTCTGTCAGCATCTGAAGCCTGGATGACCAGAGGAGTGTTTCTTTCTCCCATCACCATGCTGTTAATGTGAGCTGACTCACTAATCTGCCCCAGGTAGTCCCTCTGCTGAAAAACAGGGGCGTTGTCATTCTCATCAATCACATAGATGTAAACAACAGTCCTGGACAAGGCTCCAGCCATGGTGGAAGCTGTTACTTTGAGCTTG
The DNA here is from genome assembly GCF_914725855.1 of Thunnus albacares. Classification (NCBI taxonomy): domain Eukaryota; kingdom Metazoa; phylum Chordata; class Actinopteri; order Scombriformes; family Scombridae; genus Thunnus; species Thunnus albacares. The sequence continues at coordinate 30,763,372 of NC_058115.1, read as the reverse complement.
TAGGAGGCACAATTCTCAAAATCAAGGTGCTTTTGGACGTAAATCAGCCCAGTGTATTGGTTGATATGAAATGTCCCATCTGCATTGCCACTTTCTATCCCATAATGCACTGCAGCAGGGCTGGAGGCTGATATGGTGACCACTGGTGTTCCTAGGGCACTTGATTCGCTGACTTCTTTTAAGTATTCGTCCAAAGGGAAGGCAGGTGGCGTTCGGTCGGAGATGTGGATGTGGACATGTACGGAGCAGAGGTCACTGCGCTCAGGGAAGCCCTGGTCAGTGGCCTTCACTGTTAAGTGGAACTGATCCTGAGGCTGAAGGTCCAAAGGTTTGGACACACTGATGGAGCCCAGCTCTGGATCTATGGAGAAGATGTTGTCGATATTACCTGCAGAGGGAAATAAAATAGTGTGTTACACAACTGAACCACTCCAAAATGTGATACATGTTTTGTCTTTCTTTTATTTTAGTCTACTGCAGAAGTGTCTCACATGTGTGCCTTTCATTATGTTACTTTTTAATAATAACAATATATTTGTTATCATTACAAAACATTTTATCGGGTAATTTATCTAGTTTTCAGTCTTAAAATTGTATTTCTTAAAGGATAAGGTGACAATTTGTGAAATGCACTTCTTGAAATTTGCTTTCTTGTCAATACATAGGAAGTCTCTACTCCTGGCTGAGAAGTAGAAGTGACACATTACTCCTCATAAAACCACAACTTTTCATTTTTACACTTGTTTTTTTTTGTGCAGTTATAAGAGCCATAACATGTTAATTGATGAGCTTTAGAGGTGTTGGTAGATAGATTTTGTTAACTTGGGAAAGTTAATAAAATCTACAGCTTCCTATTAAACAAACAGACATAAGAAAGGTATTGATCTGAAAATCTAACTCTCGGCTAGGATCTGACTTCTGTACACAAACAAATAAAAGCTGGCCCCAAGAAACAAGAACAGGCCAGAGAAAACACATATATAGTAGTTACCTGGATGTAACTCCAGGTCTATGAGTACATACATAGCGCTCTAGCCAACCATCACAGAGAGGGGAGGGGGCACGTGATATCGTTTAAATATGGGGATAAAGGCACATATTTTGACAGCAGTGAGCACCAGGGTAACTTGGCTAAGCCGACGAGCATATGGCACATCCATGGGCATGCTACCCACATGCTACAGCTAAGTGGTGCACTGCCAAAATGTTTCGAACAGAATTATTGTTCTGCATGTCGGAGTAAGTGGATTACTGTAATTACTGGTAATGCAGTCACAAAAATTTAACAGAGCAAACAGAAGCAGATCAGAAAACGAGGAGGCTTTGTAAAATAGCAAATACACTTATCAAACAGAAGGAATTAGAAATAAAGGCCTCTCTCTAATATGAGCTTGCTTCCAATAAAGGCCTGGTACCCTCTGCAGTTGAGATAAATAAAGGCCCTGGCCACTATTAGAGGAAATACGGTAAGTGTATTTCCCAAAATGTTGCACTATTCTTTTAGAACAAGGAACAAGGAAACAAGGAAAGTTTGTATTTCATGTGAACAAGATTAACTGCTCTAGGAACAATAATACTTGTAAAGATGGATGGTCTTTTCAGTAAAAAATACAATGTGCAGGCATAATGCATTCCTCGCAGCAATTGCGGTCATATGCTGTGCTCTGCCACACATTTTCCCCAACTGCTTTTATCATACATGATCAGCAATATCCCCTTGGTAAATCTTACACAATTGCAAGAGGATGCAAGATGTATGGCTCAGCTGTTCCACAAATCTCTCAGAGGATCAAGATGTTTCAGCGTAATTATCCGTGTGAGAAGCAAACACAGAGGCAATAAAACAACAGAAACAAGAGCCCAGGAGGTTGATACTAAAATCCCAAACAGAAAATCGCGAAGGTAATACAGACATGCTCTGCCCTCTCTCAGATATCATCATGGTGTCCTTGAACCCTTTGCTTCAGTGGAGCTGTTAAGTGGCTGACATTTGAAGGCTGCGGTTGAACAGGGCAGCTCCCAGTGCTCTGTATTAGAGAATGGTGGCAGCTCCCAGGTGTGAATATGTGTAACAGAATGAATGTGAAGCAGAGTGGAGTTGAAAAAAAACCCAGACATAAATAAAGATAAAAAATAGCCCCCTTTGCTGCTCACCAGAGTGCAGAGAGTAGCTGATATCGGCATTGCTGCCTATGTCCTTGTCCAGGGCCTTGACCCGGATGACCTCGGAGCCTGTGGGGGCCAAGCTGGAGATGCTGGCCTCGTAACGGGCGCTCAGGAACGCCGGCGAGTGGTCGTTACAGTCCTCCACGTGAATCACCACCTTCACAAAGTTCCTCTTGACTGGGATCTCCTGGTCACGCACCTGAGGAGGAGCAGTAAAATATTTGTGTCAGTGGTGGTAAGACTGAAAACACAAAAAAAGTTTTCTATCCTATAATTTTATGTACAGTATTTGTGTGCTGTTTTAGTTTCTTCAAACCATATTCCACTTTAAGCTCTATTTCATATATTAATGGTGTTATGTGAAAAAGTAGAGTTTATCTGCTGAAGAAAACTGGGTAATATGATTGAAGGCTCCAGAGCAGCTAGTAAAAGGCCTTGTAGTGAGGTTGCTTTGTCAATTGCTGTTTCTGAGGTAAAGAATAAACTTTCAATCTCATTTTTAACTTGATGTAATACTGAAAACTGCTTTTTTGTTTTGCACTACGTGATGAGAGAGCTTCAATATTCATTACAATCCTCATAAGACTCTATTTTAGTGTATTCTATTGATTTAAATGCATCATTACCATAACGATGAGTGTGTGGACGGAGATCATCTCATAGTCCAGCTCCTCCGTCATCACCAGGACGCCGCTCTTTGGGTCCAGATGGAAGAACTTGGTGCTGTCCGGGTGGAGGCTGCTGTGGATGGAGTACACCAGCTTACTGTTGGTGTCGGCGTCCTGTGCGCTGATCTGCAGGATGTCTTTCCACGGAGAGGTATCCTCAGGAACCCTCACCTTAAACAAAAAGGGACAGAGGAGGAAATGAGGGAAGTTTTTCAATGTACTTGAAAAATAAATAACAACAGGAAACAACAGATGGGGAATGGAATACTTCAACTTTGACTTTTCAATCTGAAAACAATTTTCATTGTGTTTTGAGGACAGTAAACCTTTTGTGGACAAGAAATCATCCTGTTACACTAATAATTCTAGAGACAAGACGAGACTGATTACTGTGATTAAGGAAACAACAGTGATGCAGCCGCCTCGTATTGTCTGATAATCACAGTAAAGAATATCTTCTGGTAACCTGATAGACTGGTAGTCTGGTAAACTCACTTCTTTCTAACTCCACACTAGATTTTTTTCATGCTTATACTTGCAGTCTTCAGTCCCAACTGACTAATTTATCAGATTTCACACCTCCGGAGACACATAAGGTTTTATTCAACGTTTTTTACATGTGCAGTAGTACCTCCCCAACACCTATAAGAAGACTTTGATGAGCAAAATCTGTACAGTTCCCCTTTAAGAGTACAGATCAGATAATCTCCTGGATCTTCACTGAGTCTCACCTCATATAGTGGCTTCAGGAAGACGGGACGATGCTCGTTCATGTCCAGCACACGGATGTAGGCCTGCAGTTTGGGGATGGAATACACAGGGTTTGAGAAAATGGATGCTCAGCATGAACAACATTAAATATGGAAGGTAGCACTCCGAGGCTGCTTCAGACGCAGCACCTGATCCACTGCTGCCTGCAGGAGTTAAGATTAGAGTCTGAACCACACATTTTCAAAATCAAATAAGGATATGAATAAAGTCGTGGGATATTTTGGTGTAATATTGCTGTCGTTGCTATGACTCACGGATGCCGTCACATGAACTATTTCTTGTCTTTGACTCACTGAGGATTAGTTACTTCTGTCTCCCTAAAACCAACACATGACTGTGATCATCTTGTGGCCACTAATATTTATCAGTTATCTAAATATGATGAAACCAAGAGAATAAATTCTTCTAAATTTGACAGATTAATGTTGTGTTTGGTTATATGGAAGGATTTCTCTGATACCTACAGGAAAAATGTGGAACCAAAGGGATTTTTCAGTCCCCACTCAAACCACAGTTCATGGCTCAATGTAACATAAATGTTACATGGCTCATCAAATATTACTGTTATCTGTGAATCCTAGCAGCCCAGAGGATGGGGTTTGAACCCCAGACTGAATGAACAAATCTGGGAAAACTAAACATGAAACTATTCTGTCCAAGTGTCAGAAGAAACACATATTTTCATTTGTTATACTTTTATATTTTACCATTTTTACTATTCTTAACTTATAATCTTCCATTTAGTTCTATTTTCAACGGATTTGCATGTCATTCATACACTTAAGATACAGTTTTCATTGTCAGTGATGTTTTGGACTCTTGTTCACACACTTGTTTTGTTTCCTTGGTCCTTCTTTATACATCAATCACTTTATTTTCACACATTTGTGGCATGAATTTATCTGATTTTTGTGTGCTTTCCAGTCTGGAAAAAGCAATACGGTTCATGTTTCTAACCTGCGTGGTGGCACTGTGGTTGCCGTCGGTGACCCGCACCGTCAGGTTGTAGTTGGAGCGTCGAGCGGCATCGAGCCGGCGGGCGATGGAGATGGTTCCTGTATTCTTCTGGATGTCAAAGTCCTTTTCCTCATCACCACCTGAGAGAGAGAGAGAGAGAGAGACCGAGGAGGGAAAATGAGAAAGATTTTTTATGTCAGGTGTTGATGTTACAGTCTGTGAGGGTTATGGATCAGGTTGTGTCCAGCTGTCAGGTGTAATATCTCAGATGATATGTCAGACACCACTGGTCTGATTTTGAATGGTTGCAGGGAAGATGCATCTTGGCATCGTCCTCCAGCATCTGAAGAATTGCAGTGATTCCCCCATGGGGGGGCGCTATAATTAATGATCCACTTTACCTTTGAAAGGCCAAAACTCCTTCACCAACACTCACAGTTTGAAGAAAGAGATTTGAAATTATTTATATAAATTCAATCTTTACACAGTAAATGAAGTGCTCTTGTATAGTAAATGCTCTCACAACAATTAAATCATTTGTAATAAGGTAGTTAATCACGAATTAATGTAGTTAATTGTAAAGTCTCATTCTGGCTTGAATGTATGTACGGTTTTGGTGTATGTTTGTAAAATTGTTTCCGATAAAGTCACTCGGTTAAAGTTACTGAGCTATAATAAAACAATAGAGAAAAGATCCAGAGAAAAATAGATTTTCTTCTCTTAATATGAATCCATCCATCACAGCAGGACATTTTGATGGTTTCTTATTTTACGGACAAATCCTCTCAGCTGAGAGACCAACATCCAAATCCTCCACAATAGCAGCAACACTGCCTGTCTGATCACCTGATTAACTACCTGTCTATCTGCTTGTCTGAGACTTTATACTTAATCTTGATTGTCTCTCTCTCACAACAGTAGTGGCGGATGGTGTAGTGTTAGTTGTCAGCAGGCTGTACAAAAGACAATTAACAGCTCCCTCCTTTACTCAGTAATGTCTGTCTTCATATATATGGACAAGTGTCTTATGTGTAGATTGTCAGAAATCAACTTCTTTAAACATCTGATTGGACAAAGCGGCACTCACTGGACTGTTGCTGGTTTTTGTTTGATTTGCAAGCTGAGGACAAGTTTTTTTCCTAAACCATTTTAAGAAGTCAGTTTAATAAACTTGTTTCGTTTCATTTCTACACCTTGTTCAAATTGTTTTTCACATGGTCTGGGTGTTTTGAGGAGTATGTTGCCATACAAGCATGAGCGTTCTCATTGGTCTGAAACATACTGTATGTAGTCGGGCTTATTGGATACAATCCAGACTTAAAGGTTCCCTGTGGAGTTTGTGACCACCAGTGGCGCTGAAGAGCAATAATTTGATGAGTAATCAGACCCCTGGTCATCCACAGGTCTATTCAGTTACGCCTTAATGACTGAGCTGAAACACTACAGACTAATCAGCCACATTGACAGGTCTGTTTAACCGATTTAGATCCTCAAATCACTGGATTAACTTCCTCTGAGCCACACATCAGCACCCAGGAAGTCTTTCTGAATCTGACGCAGCACCGCGCATCACCAGTTGTCGTCTCAGCACATAGAGAGGAAGATGAACTGTAAAAGCAATTTTTCACTTTAGTGATCATCTCCAGGAAGAAATGATATCCCTGCCAAGGTTGGAGGTTCAATTCCCCAACAGGGCCGGCCAGGCGCAAAATATATTTTACTCATGCTACTGTAAGGAAAAAAAAGTGTACGCCAAATGTCATGTTACACAGGAAGAAAATCCACTAACATAGGAATTTCGCTGACATTTTTATTTATCCATCCGTAACTTCCACCCATCTTCTAGATGTTTATCTGGGTCAGGGCCACGCTGGCAACAAGGCAAGCTGAGCAGTCAGGAGCTCATCCGTCATTTAACAGGTCATCCTTGACTTTCCCCCAGAACTTGCTTATATGTAGCACGATATGTTCACATAGGTGGACAATACATTCAGAGCAGGAAGCAGGCAGGCTGAGAGGCAGAGTTGAAAAATTAAACTTAAACAGAAATACAGGTACATCTTAAGCAAAGCAGTCATACTTGGTTACTGGTTACTGTTCAGCTCTGCAGCTCTGATAAACCCGCTGTTAACTATTTAAAGAAATCGGTTCCTGAATAAACATGTGTAAAATATTTTGCATGCAATTTGAAAAACACCTTGATGTCAAAATGTTTCTCACGTGGTCTAAATACTGTATGTAGTTGGGCTCAGTGGATACAATCCAGACTTAAAGCTTCCATGTGGAGTTTGTGACCACCAGTGGTGCTGAAGAGCAAATAATTTGATGGGTAATGTGTTGTAAAGAAGGCCAATTTGCAAAGACTAAAATACAATGTAAACATTGCAGATTCACAGCATGAGAACAAACTCTGCATATTAATATTTAAGGTTAAAAATCCGATAATGATGTATCAACTAATTTTCATTTTTTACATAATCACATAAACAAATCATTATTGATATTGGTCCCTTAAATTAGTTTTTTATCCAAATGGCAACTACCGCAGCTTGAGACTGAAGCTGATGTGGAAGTACCTTAAAGTGCAACACCAATGATGGTCTCTAGACACTCCAACTGGCTCCCATTCAAAAAGCATCAACTTCTCTCTAGAAATACTAAGTCAATCATTTTTTTCAACAAGTTATTATGGTCTCAATCACTAAATTCAGGCCCTCTTATAAGTGTGCTGGTGGTTGTTTTGTAAATGATTGCTCTGTTAATGAGATGTGAAGAATTATAGTAGCTTTGTTGTTTGCCATGTGGATGTTGATTGACAGTTGGCTCACCTGCTGCTCTCTTTGGCTCCGGGACTCTTACTGAGTCGGACTGTTGCTGCCATGTTTCTTTAAATGTAACTTGATTATGATACCTGCCCTATTAGCACAGTTTAGCTAAAGTAGTTAACATTAGCCCAACTAACGTGCAGCGGTCTGTGTTCCCAGTAAGCTAGCTTTAGCTTGGGTCCGAGGTAGCAGGGCGTGTTTCCAGAGCGATAAAGGTAACAACTCAAACAGAAAAGCGGCGACTCTGGGCTTCAAACCATCTCCAATGTAAACCAGTGGGTGACGTCTCACAGCACTATGTCCATCTTTATATATGGTCAATGTTTTTAACGGGATATTTCACAATTGAAAAATATTCTTGTCAGTGTTCTCCAGTAAACAACCTATGTAATGGAGATATGTAATGTTTCTCTGCGTTTCTGTACCACATTTTCTTGTTACTTTCCAGCCACTTTCCACTGATATATCTGCAATACTGGAAGCTAATATCGGCCTGGCTCACTCATCAGGCTCTGAAAGGAAATGTATTCAATGTGTTTGTGAGACTTTAAGGTTGATGCATTCTGGTGAGAAACCGAAAATACAGAAAATGTATTTTGTTCAATATGAAAACTCCATATTCCTCTAAATCTTGAAATGAAAACTGAACTCTGAGCCGTAGTCTGGCTTTGAAATGCTGCTCTGCTCTTGTTGCTGCCAATAAAATTAAAACTACCAGGTGTTCAGAGGTGGGTTTGCTTTAAATTATGCATCACTGTACTTTTAGTTCTGTTCTGTCCTTCATATATCTGATTATTTTACCAACTGTGATTGTTTTTCTTCTTTCTTTTGTTATGTATCATCTGATTTTGACATATCACACGTTTTAAATCTGCAATAACACTGACTCACTCAGTCCATCTGTCTCTCTTTTCTCTCCCTTAATTCCTCTATCCTTGTCTTTGTCTTTCTTTCTTTCCCTCCCTCCTTGCTCTTTTTCCTTTCTACTTTTCACTCTTTTTGCTCTTCATCCTGCAGCCTTGCTTCATATCTTTCTTCTCTCTCTCAGCAGGTTGTGTGTGTGCATGTGTGAAAAAGGTAAACCTCATGCCTGCTCTGCCAGATGGTGTTTATTAAGATATCCACCTTGCGAAAGGCTAAAGACACACACACACACACACAGACACACACACACACACACACACACACACACACACACACACACACACACACACACACAGTATGTTTCTATCATGTGACGGCTGGGGCTCCACCACTTTAATTTAAATCATGTTTCATGTTTGTGTTCATGAAAAGAGAAGCATGAATACATTTCTCTCATTTTCTGCCTCTCATTGTTGTTTCTCTCCTTCTTACATTATACACAAACACAAATACACACACACTCATTCTCCTCTCTGTTTGTTCCCGATCGATAGATAATTGAGTCATTCAGAAGTCTATTTCTGTCAGTTACGCCTTAATGACTTAGCTGAAACACTGCAGACTAATCAGCCACATTGACAGGTCTGTTTAACCGATTTAGATCCCCAAATCACTGGATTAACTTCCTCTGAGCACCCAGGAAGTCTTTCTGAATCTGACGCAGCATCGTGCATCACCACCACTGTGTCATCTCGGCATACAGAGAGAAGATGCTGTACTGTAAAAGCAATTTTTCACTTTAGTGATCACCCCCGGAAAGAAATGATATCCCTGCCAAGGTTGGAGGTTCAATTCCCCAACAGGGCCAGCCATGCGCAAAATATATTTTACTCATGCTACTGTGAGGGAAAAAAAAGTGTACGGCGAATGTCATGTTACACGGAAAAAAAGGATCAACTAACGCAGGAATTTCCCAGACATTTTTTATCTGTCTGTCTGTCCTTCCACCCATCTTCTAGATGTTTATCTGGGTCAGGGCCACGCTAGCAACTAGGCAAGCTGAGCAGTCAGGAGCTCATCCGTCATTTAACAGGTCATCCTTGACTTTCCCCCAGAATTTACTTATATGTAGCACGATATGTTCACATAAGTGGACAATACATTCAGAGCAGGAAGCAGGCAGGCTGAGAGGCAGAGTTGAAAAATTCAACAGAAATACAGGTACATCTTAAGCAAAGCAGTAATACTTAATAGCAAGACTGTCAGTGATCAATATTTTTAATGTTAAAGAATTAAAAGAGTCTGTGTAATGTGAAAGGGTTTTATTATAGTGATGAACCCAGTGAGAATCGTCATCAACTCTACAGAGCGTTTCAGCTTCTTTTAGCTCATAATTTTGGTTTTATCTCATTGTTTCCAGCAAAAAGCTCTGACAAATCTCTTGTACACTACCTGCTGAACATCAGACAGACAAAGTTAAGACAAGCTGGTGAAGAAAGTGGAACATCTAGCAGCTAAAGAGCCAGATATTTTTGTGTAATTGGTGGAGACCAAATCAGAGCTGAAAGGAGAGTGAATGTTGGTTTTGCATTCATCAGGAGGATACAAACACAGCTCAGATATGCTGTTTACACCTTTGCTATAACAAGTTATCCAGGTTCAGTGTCTGTTAGCTTGTTTTAAGATTCTTCTTCCTTCTCGTGGCCAAAACATTAATCCATCTTTCATTTTTATCCCAAGGACGCCATCTGTCTTACACTTGCCTCCAGAGCAAGATACTGGGAAAACTACTGGCAAGACCGCCACATAATTAGCTATGAGAATTCATTGTCCCCAGAGAATAAATCCTAATGATTTAGGTGAAACTCTGATCTTTCTACAAGCACCACAACCAAGCCAATATTTCCAATAAATAACAAAACCTGCCACGTAGATTGCCATGAAATTTATTGACATTCCTGCTCTCCAATCTAAACTTTCCGATCATTTTTTTGTCCTTCTGACCTTTCCTCAGAAATCTCCCTGAGAACAATACCCTCATTTTTTATATGTTGGGATAGAAGATAAAGCCTTTGGGCACCTTTTTTTTTTTAGACTTTTAGTCTTTATTTTTCTTCTTCAAGAGCTTGGGTTATTTGGAAACCTTGCTCGTAAAGCCAAATACACACACAGTAAAAATACTGGGCTTTTCAAATAAACTTCATGCAAGTCTTGTATGAAACATATATAACATTTTGCTTGGTCCACCATGAATAGCCATTTGGATGAAATGATGAATGATTATAAAGCATTTTGTGCTCCTGAAGTTGACACCATGTTTGACTCACTCTCCTGATCCTCAAAGGGTCAAACTCAGACAGTGCAACCGGATATCAGAGAAATGCTCTTAAGATGGCAGCAGACAGACATTCCCTTGAGGGGATGTCCAGGAGGGCAAGTTGAAATGACCATGAAACAGATGTCCTTTTTCTCTTCCTCCTCCAGGTACCTGACCTGCCTCAACAGCTCCACCCAAGAGAGGCGAGACCGGACATGTTTCGTGACCCTGTATCACGAAGAGTCAGGTCATCTATCCTGCAGAGAAAACATTTTTGCTGTTTCAATCTGCAGATGTATTATTTTAGCCTCTCTCCACAGGAGGCGACAGCCAGTGAGGGTCAGAAATGAAGATCGACTGGGTCTTTTCTTTGACGATTAGCTTTCTTCTTCCCCACTGTGCGAGACAGTTACAAACACCTCTACAAACACCAAATATAGTGTATATTCCTTCACCCGCAAACGCCCATAGAACTGTAATTTCAAGAATTCCTCAATATCAAAGATACTGTAGGCCAAACATCCAATAGAAAGCATTTCTTCTGACTTCTCACATCATCTGAGGACAGTTCTCATCTTGACTTTGGTCGGAGTGACAGTCAAAACTATCAAACATATCATCACGATCAGTATGAAAACATAAAAGATTGTATGTCAGTGAGGGAGGATGAGAACAATCATGGGAGAGATGTATGAAATGAAATATCTCGCTGTAGAAAGAGATCAAACAGGATGAACAAAAGCGGGTTTCCAAAACTCATCTGGGATAGCCATAAAAATTTTTAATATTGGTTGTTTATGTCAATAAATATGAAACATTCTCTGGTTTGAGCTTATTAAATGCAAGGGATATGTACAGATTAAAAAAACAAGATATAATGTGTTAATTAGGTGGATTTTATTACAGTTTGGATGAAACCAGACGAGCCGTTTCTCTAAGTTCTTCATCTCTTTGCTAAGCTAATATAACCAGCTGCTGGAGGCATCCGTAAATTACCAGACAAATATAAAAGTGGTATTGATCCTCTCATCTAACTCTCAACAAAAAAGCAAATAAGCGGATTTCCCAAAGTGTCTATTCTACTATCCCTTAAGAATTGCAATCCAATCCTTTAATGAAAGTGAAAGGATTCTTTTTATGCAGGCAGTTCTTATTCTTATTGTGTTTCTATCACAAACTATCAGGAAACCCTGCTGGATTCAGACCCAGAGTCGTCTGAACTCCTCCACTCAGAGCAGATACTCAACCCTCCCCTGCAGGGGACAAAGCTCGTCCTCGGACCTGCAGGTGCTGACCCTCATCCCGACTCTATCACACCCAGCTGGGCCTCGCTCCAGCGCAGAGATCACAGATCACAGATCACAGTCCGGTGAAGCTGGAGGGATACGGCATCCATCCACCCTTGTCTGCACTTTGATATCCTGTAGCTTATTTTATGTTTCCACAGCGTGTCATAATTTGTGCAGATTCACAGAAGGAGTTTGAGTTATTATGACAGCAAGGGAAGTCTTCATTTGTCTCCCTTAAGAGTTATCTCAGAGCCAGAGAGCGTCGATAGGCATCTGGGTCCTGCTGTTCGAGAGGAGGAAGGTAAAGCGGGGCGATAGACACCTGATCATATCTGCATGGGAGAGGAGTCCTGTGACAGAACAACATTCCCTCATCTGCCAATGCTCAGATGAGGGTCAGTGATACACGACTGTGGAGCAGACTGAGGTGGAATAGAGAAGAAATATGGTGGCCAGTCTTTAGTCTCATCATGTAGTCATAGAGGCAAGAAAGTAAATTAAAACTTAGGTTGGGAGTATCATGTTTGTCATAATTAAAACACAATTAAAAGATAGAAGAGAGAGAAGAGAAGACGAGAAGGATCGGTTCATCTGACGGCTGACGGGCCATCGGAGATAATTACTGAGTTATTTTTGCAGACCACACAGGGAGAACACCTCAACAAAATTATCCAACAAAACAACAAACACTTCATCTCATGATTGATTGAATACAGAGCTGTCAAAGCTGCTGAAAACACAGCACGCAGAGGTGGAAAGTGACAATGAACATCTACTAAGTATAATTTAGAGGCGCTGTTGTTTTTATTCAACTACATTTATCAAACGGCTGTAGCTACAAAACATTAGAAAATCTCATATAATGGTATGAAGTTCTGACTTCATTTATTTGTCTGACTTTACAACATTACGCATTAATTCATCAATATTTGAAATATTGACCATAAATCCTAAACATAAGATCATTCTTCAACATGACTGACTGGTTTTACTTTTGCTATGTGGGTAGTTTTACAGGTAAGTGTAATTTTTGAATTGTATTGAGTATTTTTATACTAGTATTTCAAAACTTTATTCAAAATTACACTGACATTTGTGATAAAGCAAATCATTAAAATTCCAGCACTGAAACATAACCTCACTCAGCAATATGTTGTGTAGTTCACTACTAAAACATTTACTAACGTCACTGTCATAATGTCTCAATGTTTTTGTTTTTAGCATCTTTTAGAGACCATCATTTCCCAGAAGCCCTAGACCACTGCAGGTAAAAAGTCACCTGCAATGCCACAAAAGTGGCGAGCCAATGGGTGAGTTGAGTTTAGTTCAGATGTGTCTGTAATAACAGCAGGACAGAGAGGACCGAACAGTACAGAAGTATATAAACTAAAGAGATTACAGCTAAAAAAAGTTGCAAAATTACAGGATAGAGTATAAGCAGATATTACGTTTATGGAAGAAACTAACATACGACATTTTCATGCGTGTTGTAATTTTTTTTTTTACATGCTAACAAATTATTGTTATTTCACTTTAAAAAAAAAAAAAACTACAAAGGTTTCAACTTCTTGTAAGAAATGCTGTGGTAGATACTCGCTTATCAAATAATGATAGTAAACCACATGAATATGTTTCACTTCTTTTAGAAAAACTGTTGAAAGGACTCCAGAATGAAAGAGCTAGTATAATGGCAACATGAAAAAGTTACTGCCCAATCAGAGCAGAGTATGTATGTAGCTATAATAGATATGTAATATTGATTAAATGCAGTCAGATTTCTCTCTGGCTAATAAGGAGTTGTAAGTGTGGTCATGCAAAAATGTAATGCGCTGATGATAAATCATAGATAACAGACAAAGATGAAGGAAAAGTTGTAGCTAAAGTCTTTTTTATAGAAAGCAAGTCTTTTGTTTGAAAACTATATTCATGCATCACGGGTTTAGGGTGATAATGAACAGCAGCTGCTAGTATTCATCCATCAGAACTTCTTGTCAGACAGTCAAACAGCTTCAGAAACCCAACACACCAACACACACACACTTCATGCTGTGATTGGCCAGCTGCGTGCCATGAAACTTTCAATCTCTGGCACTAATCATGTGAATAACAATACTATGAACGCCTTCCAGGAGACCTCATATCCTCATATTTCAATTATCCCGTCTCTCTCCTCTCTATGACGGACAGCTTTTTCCCTCTGCCCCTCATAGCGTCCGCTCGGAACAGCTATAAACACTTCTGATATCACACCGTCGCACTAGCCAATTCTTCTCTAACCCATCCCAAAATCTCACCAGGACGATCAGGACTCTGTCGCTTCGTGACATAACGTAAAACAAAGAAATGTCACCAGATGTAACATCCGGCGTCAGCAGCTATGAGTCAACTGAACGTCCCCTCAGGGATGCGCAGAGTCTGTTGTGCTCCGCTGTGCTCTGGCGCGGGTCGAGCTTGGCAAAGCAAACCGAACAGGAGGAAACTCGGTCCTTTCTCTGCACACGCTGCCCCTCCTGGCAGGAAACGTCCTGGCAAAAGCCTGATGTGTTTTCCTGCGAGGTTTAAAGGGTGGAAGGAGATGCTGACACCTCCGGAGTCAGAGGGCTGATGGCTGATTTCTACTTCGACCAAAAAATGTAAATACACCTTTCATGAAGAGCCAAAATAGAGGGCGCCGGGGGAAAGGGAGAAAGGAGGACTGGCTAGTAGTCCTTCCTGTGGTGATCTGGCAGGTGATGAGAGGAGGAACGCTGCTGATTTATCCTCACAGAGAGAAAATGTCCTGCTGATACCGCTGACACCAAGATCTTTTTTTTCCTCTCTTCCTTTTTTCCTCTATTCATCCATCGCTCTGGGAACTCTCAACCTTTTGTCACAGCAGTATTATATTATGTATCTATCTTGTGTTCGTATTTACTTAAGTCTATCGATTTATCTATCTAAAGTATCGATCTATCTGTCTTTCTGCAAATACTGCAAGGAACTTTACCAACATACCAACGAGAAACCAGCAAAGCCTTTAAGCAAATGTCAAGAAATTAACTATTACACACAATAACTAAATATATAACACAAATCAAGGATTTATAGTTTTGTTGAGTTCACTTCACATTATTTTAATGAGTCTACAGCCTCATTCTGAAGATTTTGCAGAAATTATCATCAGGAAACAGAATTTAACGTTCATGTTTTCATCTTTTTGTGTTCATGTGCAGGTCTGTGCATGTGCACTGACTGTATATGTTGGGATAAGTGTCAACATGCAAGGTGAACAGGGTCAGATAAAGCCAGCAGTCATAAACCACTTCTGCTAATCCTTACATTGCTCCTTTAAGGCATGTCCTGGTCTTTTTTTAAAAGGCCACAAAGGGGACTTTTGTTTAGATTAAATGTTAAACTCAGCTGCCTTTCAAACAGAACATGAACACCATCACCAAAAGCCTTTGTGTACCTTCAGGGCTTTCTGCACTAATTTCCACTGTTGCTGTTCTCCAGGTTTTGCTTTTCATCCATTTTTTAAAAATGGTTTTAGATGCCAGACAGCAGCCCAGAGAGCAACAATGAGCTTCTAAAACAGGCCACCAACCAAGATGACCCAATTAGTCCCATTTTTTCCTCCTCTCTATGACAATAACCCTCCATACTACCAAATTGCTGACAGTAACTTGAATCACCTTCATAATAGTCTATTTTTTACCCTGACCTAAGCCTCCTGGGCAGCACAGAGACACCAATAAACAGCAGGTTTAGCCAACACACACAAAGCTACTTTGCAAGTAAAGTGGTTCCAATAAGACCATTAACATTGTGGCTCTAAAGAGCATTTTAACACCATTATTCATTTTTGGATTAACAAGTTTCTTAGTGGTCCTTTAAGAGACAACTCTGTTGCTGATGTACTTTGCTCTTCTTTTCTTTCTATACATTTCTTTGTGTCTTCTTCCTGTTGATAAATGGCCACACATAAACATCATGACATCATGGAATATTTTCCAGCAGCACCAGCGGAGTTTGATCCCTGAAAATGTACCAGAGATGCACTGAGGTCTTTCTGTCAGTCCCCAGAGATCAAAGAGAAAGAGCTTTCAGGGAGGAATCCGTTCGGGAAGATGGACAGAGACAAACTTCTACAACCCCCGGAGCAAAACAGGGTTGAGTTTCCTTAAAAGGATGCTTCTCTTTGATTTAGGAAGACAAAAAAACTTCTGGAAACACTGAACTTCACAGATTGATGATATGTAACGGTCTTCCTTTGTCTTCCTTTAAGTCCTGCTCATATCGTTTGTATCTACTCTGCTCTAATATCATTCACTGTTGCAGAACTTTGCTGACCTTTAGAAACTAGTCTCCTATTTATATGGAGGCTCATAAGATGGATGATGGTCGTAACTTTGTTTGTATCCTCCGGGCCAGCCGGCATTCTACAAGTCAGCACTTTGGTGTAAGTGGCAATATGGTGAATGTCAGATATTATTTCCTAATATGTTGTCCCGAATGCCTCGGATGTGGGAGCGTAACAACAGACATAAGCAGAGACTGTGTGTGATCTATGAGAAGTCGTTATACAGTGATCACGGTGGTCTGATTTCAGCGCCGGGTTTTTGTTTTTCCCTCTTTCTTGTCAAATTGGGTGTATCATGAAAACAAATTCATGTTTTTTTTTTGTAATCCATCGTTTGTCTTGTTTTAGGAGATTGTTACTCTCATTTGTGTGATGCTTGTTTTTCATCACTGCTTGAAGTTTATTCTGTTTTCCTCACAGCACCTGAACAGCAAACAGCTTCCAATCAATACTCAGTAACAGAGTGAAGACGCTGTGTGTGTGTGTGTGTGTGTGTGTTCGTGTGTGTGTGTGTGTGTGTGTGTGTGTTCTTCCCTCTCACCTATGATATCGAACCACCTCAGTCGATGCGTCTCCGTCATGATGATGCCCACCATGTGAGTGACAGGCTCCGTTTCCATCACGGCGAAGGTGAAGTGGGGTTCGTCAAACGTGATTGGCTCCGCGGAGGGCGGCGGGCGGACGATCCACTCGATGTCGAGTCTCGCTGTAGACGACTTTGACGGGCTGCCCTGATCTGTAGCTTTAATCTGGAAATTAACATAGAAATTAAATTAACATTTTAATGAGAGTTTTAATAAAAAATAGCAAAACTGTGACGCAATCTGAGGTCTCAATGAAGACCTGCAGTCAGACTGTCTCCACATAACACACAATTTTGGACCTTGGATTTATTATGAGTAGAGAATACTGGACATTATATCAAATTAAACCTTTCATGCATGAATTATTAAATCACAGAGTAAAAAATGTTTTTATTGTTTGTTTTTACTTTAGTGCATGAAAGGCTTAATTCAATCTATTATAATTTTTGTTTTTGCACAATGTGTAAAATGTCTACATCATGAAAATCAAGTTCTTACAACAAGCACAAAAAGGTTATTTTAAAGTAATGTTGACAGTAGCGGGAAACATTAACCGTCTTGAGTCACTTCCCTTTAACTGTGACATGAAAAGTTAAACTATACGTGCAGCTGCGTCACTTTAAGGGACTGTCGTGACTCCAGGTAACTAGTTTGTTCTAGTTACCTGTCTAAGAGGGACAGACTGAAAAAAAGACTGCACACTGATCTGAGCTCCTGATTTGTGTTTGTTGTATTACCTGGCTTACTTGTAAGTAATTCAATTCAATTCAATTTTATTTATGTAGTGCCAAATCACAACAAAAGTCATCTCAGGGCATTTTTCACATGGAGCAGGTCTAGACCATACTCTTTAATTTACAGAGAGAGAGACCCAACGATACTTATAAGTATTATCTGGCTTGCCACAGGACTCACCTAAAAAGTGAGCAGATTCTACATCATTCATCTGTTCCTGCCTATTGGGTAACTAACGCTAGCTAACTAGCCGTTTCCTGCTATCTCATTACTGAACCGGATGTCCGTGCTCTTTTTATTATTCTTGCTCGACTGTCTCGTGGATCAAGTCTTAAAAATATGATTTTTGGTGAAATCCCCCACCTCTAGTACTGAACTGGAGACTACGTGATGGCGCTCCTTCCAAAGAAAGCTGCTCAGCCACTGCATAAGTCAAAAAAAACTTCTGAAGTTTGGCTTCAGAGTTGTTTGGCTCACTGAACATGCGGTTATCAGCATTTCAGCAGGTATTTTTATTCCTTCATCACCATGGATACACACTGTAGTTCCACACACACCGGTCCATCCTGCTACCAGAAATACTCACTAGTATTCTGGAACGAATTAATGCAAACAAGTATAAATCTGCGACTGGAAATAGTCCCTAATAAATGCACTTATTACTCTTGTTTATGTAACACTTGCTATAAACTTCAGTGCCCAGCTGTTAAAGGAGCCTTTTTTAAAAATGATACAGAAAGAGTAGGGAAGTGGGAAAGTATTGAAGGATGAACGGACACATTAACACATTGTTGGTTTTTGTCTTTTCATTGGATTTGTCGACGAAAAGAGATAATTAACATCAAGAGAAAAAAAAATCTCACTGAATGTTCTGTGTGTCAGCGGAGAACCAACAACAAAAAAAAAAAGTTTTTTGATGTTGCTGAAATCCTCCAGAGCTGTTTTGCAGCTGATTAACCTTTCTGCCTTTCACAAAGCAGAGTGATGACAAGGACTGAGAACATTCACTGGTCTCAGAGCAGGTGTTAGCGAAGTGCCATTCAGGGCATTATACACGGGTAATTTAGCCTCTTTAACAAAGCTGGTGGGCTCGGTCAAGTCTTTAAAGTCTCCACACCTTCTACAGAGAGAGCAAATGAAGCACAACTCCTTATAGAGAAAGTATTTACCTCAGGCCTGTTGAAATACAAACTCATTATTACTCTCGCCGAAAGACGGGAGGCACTTTTTTTGCCACCTGTCAGCAGCAAAAGCGAGATGTCAGTGTGTATGAAAATATTAACTGGCATCTCTGATTGTAGTTTTTAACAGCTCTTAACACCTACCGTGAGAATACTGTAGTTACCGGGCCAGAAATCACCGTGAGATGTCACCACGCCAGTCACCGGGTCAATCTCAAATCTCTCATCCTGGTTTTCTTGCAACTTGTAGGTCACCACGGCGTTCAAGCCCTCATCGTCGTCACGGGCGACCATCCTGCAGACTTCATGTTTGCCCGCCCGGCGGCGCTGTTCAGGTAACTTGACGTGGAACAGTTTGTCCGTGAACTTCGGGCGGTTGTCGTTGTCGTCCAGGACTTTGATCACGACGGTGGCGGTGGAGCGTAGCGGTGGAGACCCGTTATCTAAGACGATGACCTAAGAATGAAGATAAGAGTGTTAATAACTTTTTAATGATGATTACTGGGCAAACTACTCCTACATAGAGCTTTCAGTAGCGTATCAAAACCTTTTAATTTACCCCGAAATGTAGCTCCAAATGTTGTCTCCAAATATGTCTCAGGAAGTTTTATGGATTTTATTCCAGTCAGTAAATTCTTCAGTATGTATAAAGGACTGGATACATAGTTTTCCAGGTACCACAGGTGGTTTTTAGGTATAATTTTAGTTTGATTTTGAGGTAAACTTTACATTGCAGAGACTCTTGCTGCCTCCACAATACAATGACATCTTCTTTTGGATTTTAACAGCATATCTAAAGGCAGATTTTTATAGTTTTATCTCAGACTGTTAAGACCTGCAATGAAAATCAAACTGTGTAAAACAGAAAAGTCTGTCTTTAACTGCCAGTAGAACTTTTTTATTATTTTATTATGGATTTATTGATACTCTGAAACTATAACTGTTTCAGCTTTGATCTGAAGGGAAATGAAAATACTGTTTATATGAGTCTCACCTCGATACTGTGCTCCGCTTTATCCTCCCGATCCAAGGCTGAAAGAGTGCTGATAACACCTGCACACAAAAGAATCAATGACGTTAGTGTGTCTGAGTCTTAAGTCCCGGGAAGTGAGAGTGCTAATTAGACCTAAAACAAACAAACACTAACAGAAGTTTTATTGCTACTGTTATTGTAGGTGTGTGTGTGTTTACGTAGGTGCATCACTCACAGCTGTAACAGAGCTGATCGCACCTAAGCAAACACATTTTGGTTTATGGATGTTATTTCTGCTCCTGCTGCTGCTGTTGCTGCTGCTGCTGCTGCTGCTGGTGTTTGTGTGTTTGCTTGTGTACTTAAAGTATATCCTCGTGTGTATGTACAGTATGAGAGTGTATAACTGTGTTTTCATGCAAACAATTCAAACATTTGTTAAACTAAAATCTTTGAACTCAATGTCCACTTTCTAGATTTATCCAAAGCTTCCGATCACATCTCACAATCCTAAATGAGCTGTCCTGGAGATGAGCTTTGGTTGAGAGCCAGTATCCTCCTCTTGTTTCCGAGGTTCCAAGACTGACATCATTTCTGCGTGGAAAAAACGCAGCCCTCCCATTCAGAGTGTCGAAGCAGCGGGGGTGTCGCTGCAGATGGCTCAGCAAAAAAAACTGCACCGGCTGTCCGGCAAAAATAACGTTGAACCAGGCTCAACTTTTACTGCAACGCACCCCGACGTCATCTGGCAAGATGACATGCAAGCGGACATTCCTGGTGGATTACTTTGTTACGTGAACACCATTTCCGACTGTTTACCTCGTGATCGTCGCAACGAAAGACAAAACTGTAATCCTGTCTGTGAGTGTTACAAACCACTGTGCTGTGTTTTAGCTTCTGATAAGTCTTTAAATGCATTAATCTGTAGCTCCAACTGGATTTCCTGGATCCTATTTCAAGTTCCTCAAACAACACGGCCCCCCAACAACGCAGCCTCTTGTACCGTTTTCAGTCTGAACACCGTCTAAGACAATCAAATTAAGGATATGACACCCTTAAACAAATCTCTAGATATTTCACAATCCAAAAAAAGACTGTACAAACAACAACAATAACAAAAAAGTAAACTAAACATGCATTTTTGAACCAGTGTCAATCTGTTGAAACGGTCTGAATATAAATCAGCAGCCTCTGATAAAAGTTAATCAAGTTTGGCTTTGCAAACACGCTGTGGTGTTTACTTATGGGAGAAGAAAAGATATGCCTGGAGATTAAAAAAAGATACATTCTGAAATGTAAAAATCACTAACATTAACTGGGCTGAACAGCCAATCAGAAAGCTCTCTTTCTCGTTTCCAACAGGTTAAATTAACAGTACGAAAGGGTCGACTACAACCAGCCAGACACTGAAAAAAACACACAGAGACGCTCAAAGACACGTTATCGGCCGCAGACGGCAGACTGTCAGCGCGGTCAGTCAGCATTTGCGTCTGTATTTCTAACAGTGTGTTTGTTTCTGATACGAGATATAAAGTACATGGCTCGACAGGTTACTCAGACACATTTGGCAGCTGCACAGATGTTTTGCTGGGAATCTCTGTGTGTGTGTCATTCTGCAGCTGTCGGGAAAACTTGGACTCTTCATCTCATCTCATCTCATCTCACATGAGTAACCTGTTCAGGACATTCAGCAGGAGAACAACTGAATGAAATACATCTGAATTAAAACAGAACTTTTTCCCTCAAGCAATCAAAAGTATTCTTGTTTTGTTGTGTTTGTTGTTTTGTTTTACATCGTCTGATGAAAAGTGGAAGACTCCCAGTAGATTAGCTGATTAATCAGTCACTAGGCTCTCGCTTGATTGGGGGAATTTTCCCTTGATTAGAATATTTATGTGTGTCTGTTTATGAGCTTTGAGTCATCAGTCATTACCGGGATAATGATCGTATCTATTGCATCAAAATTATATTCACAAATATGTTTTAATAAAAGACAAATAAAAAACTGCTGAAGGATCTCTTCAAATCCACAGAAGAAATAACACTCAACAAAGCACTTGACATATTTTGTGATTAAAATCAACTAATTGATTAAAGCAAAGCAATCTTCTTGTGAAGGACAATTAATCTTTTTTTTTTTTTTTAGCACACTACAGACACTTCATGTTTAAAGCTCCCACTTTGTTGTATTTCTTCTTTTCCTGCAAATTTCCCAGTAGAGCTGATGAGTGTATATTTTTGACCTCATCTCATCTAATCTAAATAAATTAAGTCAAGTATTTTAGGGCAGCCATTATCTGTAATAGGGACAGATGCGACGCAGGGGAGGGCTACTAATGCTGCTGACAGAATAATAATGGGGGGGGGGGGGGGTGTTTGGATAAGAGAGAGACAAGGGTGTGTGTGTGTGTGTGTGTGTTTTTCATCCACTTTCACACCAAAGGAATAAGCGAGGAAAACCCATGTTTGTTGTTTAAGTGAACAGAATAAGGATCCTGCTGCTAATCAAGATTTTTATGTGGGTCTGACTCTATAGAAACTATATGATCACAATACGATCATTTTACAGTCAATAAAGTGACCAATGAGCAGAAAGAAACCTTTAAACTATCACAGATGACCATGAGTGCAACAGTGAGTCCATTCATTGATTTGTCGATCAACAGAAAATTAATCGGACGCTATTTTGATGATCGATTAACCGTTTACATCATTCATCAAGATGTGAGGATGTTCTTCTGTCAGATAAACTAATTAACTGAAAATCTTGATGGCTGGACAAACCAAGCAATATGAAGACGTCAGCTTGGGAAATTATTGAATTGATTAAGTTATTTATTAAGAAAATATTTGGTGGCAGCCTCATATATGATTGAATAAAAGTTTTTCAATTAAAAATTATATTAAAACTCAGGTTGAATGTGTTGATGCATTGATAAACTATGTGTGTGAAAGTGTAATTAGGCTTAAAGGTGAAGGGTGCTATTGGGGAATGACATCATATGGATATCAGGGTAAAAATTAATTTAAGAATATACTTGAAAACTAGTTTTGTTTGTACACAATGTCTGGACACGGCTAGAGTCATAACTCTTAATAGTCATACTCAACATACACGCTGTTAGATGATCTGACATGGACTTCTTTTGAAGCGGATTGAGGCCTTTAATGCTGGTGTATACTCCGATAAATGAAAGACCGTAGTCAATTGAAAGCCGCTTCTCTGATGATTAACTCTCTATGACAGTCGGCTTTTCACTCTGCCTTTCTGTCTGTTCAGAACAGCTGTAAACACATCTGATTCCCGTGTCTGAGTCCTATTAACTACTTCCTGTTAAGCATGCACAGGTGTGAAAATGAGGGAAAACTCAAAGTCTCCAAGTACAATATAAACACTTTCCTTGCCTGTTTTTCCTCACTGCTTAACTACACAGATCACCTCTGTATCTGCAGTGAAGGAGGCTTTGAGCTCGAGACAAAAAGGAGAACACTAAACTCTCCTTTCACCTCACCTTCATCTGTTTTTTTTTAAGTGAACCTCTCACTGCTGTTTTTCAACGCAGCAGGAAATGCAGCTTCCTGTGTGCATCCTGTAATTGCGAGATTTTATTTTTCTATCGCTTTCTTCCTCTCTTATACCAAAAAAACTACTTTGTAATTTTGTAATTCCTTCCCTCATTATAATAACTAACTTCTTTACACCACCTTCAAAGGTAGCAGCTCTGATCAAAAGTGGGGTTTTATTAAGGTGACAGCTCGGAGTTTCTCCGAGGAAAATTGGTAAGCCGAGATAGTGCGTTGTGACGTGCCGCTCTGATTAATTACCGCACAGCAAACGTACTCTGATGCAGCGCCACGGCTCGTTTTCCCTGCTGCATAATAAGTCTAGTAATAATTTATTTCAGGTGAGGTGGGGCTCCTCCACTATAAAACACCGTGGGTAAATGATGTCTTTAATCCTGACAGCTCTTAGCTTTTTAAATAAAGTATAATTCAGCCGTTTCTTGCTGTAAATGAACCTTTTTCTCTGGATTTCGTTGTTGTTGTTGCTTTCTTTTATACGATTTTGGTGAGCAGTGTTGACTGACGACATTGGTGACAACGGTGTCAGTTGTGTATTTTCTTTATGTATTTATTGCTTTATAAATATATAGCACTCTTTCATTTTGACAACCAAATTGCCCTCAGAGAAAACAACGCTCTTCTTTTTTGCTCTCAATTTGACTTTTTTTGACTTTATGGGCAACTGGTCGTTCTTTTTGGATGTGTGTACATTGGCCTTACTAGTTGGAGTAGCATGTGTTAATTAGCATTAAGTATCCCCTTTTCCTGGAAAAAAAGACTACATTACCAACTTTAGAAAACCTTGAGGATCATATCTTAACACTTCTGTGTGCTGAAGGTATTTCCAGAATCCTCAAAGACTCTTCTAACCATCTAGATGAAAAAGCGCACAAATAAATAACGCCGAGTATTTATTTTTCAGATGTTTAGCTCAACCGGGGTTAAGGCTGGATATACACTAACATTAACAGCGGACACACTTCTGTTTGTACTACATTGGGTGTTCACAGTTATACGTTACCGCTGGATTGATCCAGGATAAACACATGAAGGGGAGGCACTTAAGTTAGACACTCACATCTATCTGTTTTGTAGAATTTAGGTTAAAGAAATCAGGAAGAGACGTGATCTCCGGTGCCAGAGCTGTTCTCTGTAGACAGAGCCGGGGGTCATAAGCGGAGTGGAGACCCCGCTGAGGGTCGTTGAGTCCTTTTACGACAGTGCAAACAAGCCCTGCTGTGAGGACATCATTAGGACAGGTGGGACACATTGGAAAGTGTGTTTTTGTCATTAGCGCAGACATGGGAATCAAGGGTAAAGCTTTAGTCTCTCCCTCACCCACCGCCTGTTTTCACTCAGCGGACTGCTGTCAAAAACCACGTGAAGATAAACAGTGTTGTCTAGCATGTCAGGGCCCGGTTTGTTTGTTTCCTCGTCCCTCCCTGGAGTCACTGCCAGTCGGCCGTTCTTCTTCCATTCTTGTTTTTTAATTTTGCCTCTATTTCACTTGGCGAGCACTGTCAAAAATCGCATTATCAAGGGAGTCTATTGAATTACGAAGCATTTCTGAGTAACATTTCAGAAATATCCACGAGGGAGAAGGAGGAGGAGGAGGACTCTCAGGATCAACAAAAAACAGAAAGTCAGTCAAACATGATCGCAAGACAGGAATCTCCAAATGCACCTGGGTTGGTTTGGAAAGTTAATTTCTTTTGTGCACTGAAGTGAACTGAAGCTCTAACTATGAATACAGAGTTACTTCTTCAATAACAAATGTATGCAAATCAAGTCGTGTATGTAAACAAGCTCCTGAAAAGAGCAGCAAACCGCTCAATTCACCACTAATTGCAAGAGCAAACTGTATCCCTGGGTCTATAGGAACCCATCGTTATCAGATCAGATTGTTTGCCTGACTTACTAGCGATGATATCTGATCATTGGAGCGATTCTGAATGGACGGGCTCTCTCTTAAGGTCTGTTCTGGTGAAAAATGTGAAATTTAGAGGCTGTGCAAAACATACTAGAGGTACGTGGTTTAAATTAAGGTGAGTTTGAGTTGAAAATGTTTCAATAGAAGTGAAACATTTTCAGTTATCCCAATCATACTCAACTTCATCGATGCACAGATAGACATAAAACTGACAGAGATCCTTGAGGGAAAGGAATGAAACATGTAGAGGATAAAGCCAGAGTTTTTCTATGCTTTTCTTACTGTCAAGAATCCCATGAAAAGATCAAAATCAACAATGTGTTACCCTCAGTACATCCTGACTTTCTGACTCTGTCTGTGGCTATATAGCCCCAAGCCCATTGGTTCTTACTGAAGAGCTATATTTTTCTGAACAGGTAACATATATATTGTCATTAAAAAAGGCTCAGTCAGTCCCTAAAACAGCTGTATGCAGGTCTTAGCAAACATTACTCAAACTGGAGTAAATTGTGCATATGTTGAGGACTAGTTTCCACATTTGGTGCTCCAGTGAGTATTTCTGACAGCAGGACGGGGTGTGTGTTCATGGTGATGAAGGAACATGTCAACCAGTGGAACGATGTTGTTTTTGGACAACAAGCTCTACGGCACAGATGAATAAGATATATCAGGCTTCGGATACACACGCAATACTTGTTAGTAGATCTTTACATGGTTATTTTCGGTGTTTTCATCGGATTTGTTGACAATAAGAAACAAAGTTCTCCTTTAACGGTTAATCAGTTCTCAGTTTGTGGCTTGTGAACTTATAGCTGATAAAGCAGAACAGCCATTGTAACAGTTTAAGGATGTCAGAGGCTCTACAATAATTTGTGGAATCTGCGGTTGCAACATGCTAATGAATTGGGCACATTCCTGACTTGCCTGGCCTTGTCAACAAACAACCTTTTTTTTTTCCCTCTGTGAAATGCATAACGAAACTTACACTGATCTTACATAACCGAGACATACCAATTTTGGGTCATTTTGGTAATTTGGCACACCCTGAATCCAGTGCACAAACCTGTTGTTTTGGTCAACTTGTTCAAACAGACACTTATCTGCTGAAACTTTATCAAGTGATTCCTCTAAGTTGACTCAGACAGAAAATGCCTGCTGCGGTATAAAGTATAAACTCGCTTGAGGAGAAAAGCTTCGTCAGAAACCTGCATTTATCCATGAGTCATTTTTATCCTGTTGAGGCATGAAAAGTTTCTACACCAGTCATCCTGTACTTAAGTAATAGTGGGTTCATTTGTGAGAATAAGACAAGGTCGATCATGTTCTAAATATATAGTTACAACAGCACCTTTATATTGTTCAATGCACACAATCTCCTTCATTTAAATGGATCATTGAATGAATTTTCTTGTATTCTTTGTCTGCTGCGTCGTCACATCAGTTACATTAGTTTGAGTGTCGCTGCCTCCAAGTAAAAGGTTGGATTATAAGATTATCTTTTTATACCCTACATGCTGTTTCACTTTTGATTTAAACTACCTGGATAAAAGTATGTGGACAATCCACAAACCTAGCTGCAGGAATTTGCTCCCATTCAGCCACAATGCCATTCACAGCTGATTTTGGGGCGATAAGACCCGTTCATTTCAGTGTTCTGGTTCATCCCGAAGGTGTTGGATGGAGTTGAGGTCAAGTTCTTCCACATCAAACTGGGTAAACCATTTCCTTATGGACCTGGTTTTTCATGCAGTGTCAAGTCAGAAAAGGGAAGAATTATGTCATAGCATTAAGACTTCCCTTAACTGGATCTAAGGGGCAGAACGCAAATCAATGAAAAGCAACCCAAGAGTGTATATAGGAGTACTGTATGTGGACAGTTGTGTCCTTATAGTGTCTTTCTGGAGCTAACATAAGGTTACAGTGGCAGTTCATGTAATTTTGAGCAAATATTAAAAAAATGCAATATTGTTTCTACAATGCATTTTTTCTTTTTCAGTTTGTTTCTTTACAGTTTTGACATTTTTTATGATTTTTTAAAAATTATTTATACTTTAATATGTGAAATCTGTTTATTTTCTGATATTCATGTGTGATTTTTTTCTCTCTTTAATTGGTCTTTGATTCTGTCTGATTTTAAATTGTCATTTATTTTTATTTCTACTTTACGTTGACCCCAGAGGAAAGCTTTTGAAGGCTAATACAGATCCAAATAAAGAGCAGAGTGCAGTATTTGTGCTACATAAATTCAAGTCACCCACACTCGAAACACTGCAGACTACAGCTAAGATTTGACATTAGAAAATCCTCAGAATGTACAAAGTACACACAGATATAAAATTAGTCAAACACATTTCATCCTGTGCTTGTATGCATGAGTAATTGAATATCAAATATACCTGCTTTTGCACAAAAAAAGTGCTTGTTTTAATGTAACACACTCTGGCTGTTTCAACACCTCCTGTCCCGCTTGCCTTTGTGTGGAGTCTCTTTATTAAAACAGCTCGCCCTCTCTCTCTGTAATCCTTCAGTATACTGGCCTTAGGGTGTGGACAAACACTAGAGCTACCTGGAGATTATAAGAGGAGGACAAGGGCTTGTCGCAGCTTGTAGGGTGAGAGCTAATGCTGCACTAATTTGCCTGAACATCAAAGTCCGCACCAGGAGACTCAACAACTGAAACTGTCAAAGATGAACATGCAGACACCTGAGGAGGGTTACAGGCAATTTTGCCTTTTTTTGTGCCATATTCTCTCCCAAAAACTGCACATCCTTTCAGAGCACAGATGAATGACATTGTGAGTGATCTCTGAGGGTGTTTCTTCTTATGAAGTTTTATTTTCAGCTCTGGCCTCTCAGCTCTGCAACACACCCAGGTTCTGCATCCCTTTCTTTGCTCTGATTTGCAGCAGTGCATTAGGAGATATCAACCATTTTTCAACTCCCTTTTTTTGGAAATATCTTGCTGTTAGGCTTTACAGCTGCCAGTAATACCTCCGAATCAAAATGTAAATCTGCCATGGGGACATGTCAATGTCAATGTCAAATGTCACAACAATTTGCGAAACAGAGGTCCTTCAGATGTCTTGTATTCACAGGGGGAGTTTGAATCAAAATGCAAATCAAACACAAGGGAGCACGCAGCCTATATTTCTGTCCAAACGTCTCGTGAAATGGCAGGATGACACTATCCATGCTGATCCAATTTCATCCCCTATCCCAGAGTTCTTGTGCCTGTCTGCATGTTGGCTCGCAAAAAAGCTTCAAATACAATCTTTGTGTGGCTGTGCTAAATATTTAAATGTCTTACCTTCACAAAGCTGGAGGTCAGAGAGTCTAATTTCATAATTGGATCCTAATTACTATTAGAAAATGAAAAGTTACCTATGATCGTCATGATATGTCTAAATCCTTTTTTTTGCATTGCAGGCTTTATTGATTATCTTATATGATAATAGTGTATTTAATTGGCAGGCAGCAGGCTTTGGGTAAGGGTTTGATAAGGAGGCAATGGGCATCAGGAAAAGGTGGAAAAGGGGAGGAATGTTTGCATTATATACCATTGTGAATCTGTACTATTCCTGTTGGATCATATTGAGAATGTGAAAAAAAAAATAATGGTGATTATGTTACATAAAAATGGTACATGGTACATAAAACATATAATTTTTAGGTCATTATGACCTGTTAAACCGCACCTGCCTACATGTTTGAAAGTTTAAATTTCAGTTCAGTTTCCATTT
Source organism: Thunnus albacares (assembly GCF_914725855.1). Classification (NCBI taxonomy): domain Eukaryota; kingdom Metazoa; phylum Chordata; class Actinopteri; order Scombriformes; family Scombridae; genus Thunnus; species Thunnus albacares. Next base: position 30,734,472 of record NC_058115.1, on the reverse strand, counting down.
AATTTCATTATTATGAGTTACTATGCAAATATTATATAGAATTTTCTATTTAATGTAAAGGTAAAGTAATGAAAATGAAAATAGAATATTGTTTTTGAAGACTGAACTAAAAAAAACATGTGACAGCATCATATGGTTTTGGAAAATACGTATGTTTTCATATGTATTCGTTTGTTTAATGGTTTTGTGGTAGACAATGTTCCTACTCATTACCTGTTTTGGGATCAACATCAAAGTATGTCCGATGAGATTCCAGCATCTGGAAGGAAAGCTTTCCCTCTGAGGACGTGTCCATGTCTGTGGCCGAAACCTGAATGACAGACTTGACCTTGGCCACGTTCTCCTGGACGGACGCAAAATACATCGGCTGGGAAAGTTCTGGAGCGTTATCGTTAACGTCCAGGACCTCCAGGAAAATGTGAGTCCAGGAGATCAGAGGCTCAGTTCCCAGGTCGGTGGCGTAGACAGAAAGCCAGTAGTGAGGGACTGTCTCGCGATCCAACGTCTCTGTTGTACGAATCACACCTGAGACACATGAAAGGGTGGGGAATAAAAACACTGCTTCACGTGTGAAGAGAAAATCAGTATTTACTTGTTTCAAACATGCTGCTGTGACTCAGAAATTAATAACTCACCAGTATAATCAATTTTATATGTAATAACTGTAACCACCCTAGAGGATATATCAATCACTTTGACTTTCATCTAGCTTAAGGTGCATATCTGGATTTTAGAAAGTCTGGATTTATGCCCAAATGTGGGTTGAAGAATATTTTGCCTTCTCTGCTGAGCAACATCGGTGACACGTTTGTGTTGCCAAAACCTATTCAAGCCTATACAGCATGCAAGAGAATACCACAAAGTAGTTTTTGTATGCCAGAGGTGTGAGAACTGACTTTTTGACAGTTCAGCCCTCAAAAGCAGTTTGAATTTGGATACCCTGAGGGAGAGCTCAAACACCAGCAACACAGAAAAGGAGATATATTTCAGCAGGGTTCCATTATGACAGAGAACTCCATTTGCCCTGATTTTATCTGAGCCTTAAGTGCAGCAGGCTAATGGAATGCACTATGATATGTTGAGAGGGCGCAGGGTATCCTCTGCAAAGGATATGCTGATGGAAAAAATGACAAACTACCTTATCCACCCCAGAGGAAATATCATGTTGTACAACCATGCTCGTGTCTCATCTTATCGTAAGCTAAAAGGGAAACTACATGAGGAAATGTACTGCTAAAGATCTTTTGTGACAACGTGGTGTAGACATATTGGTCTCTGACACTGAATATGCACAGATGCTTCTTTGGTATTAATGCAGACTATACCTGAATCTGACCCTTATCCTGCGCCAGGGGGGTACTGATGCTGCAACTTTTTATTCACATTATTTTATTACATTATCATTCAAACTTTGGGAAATATTAAATACATGTTGAGATTTGAAAAATGTTGGAAACAGCAGTTGGCAAAACTGGACAGGACAGGACAACGTCCATAAGTAGCTGTTCTGGAGATTTCAATCATATGACCTTCCTCAGCAAACGGGGTTTTCATGGAATTGTAGATGTTCAATTGTAGACTTTTCATGCATGTTCAAAAGCTCCAGTACAGCTACTAACGGACCTTGTGGTGTGATTGTTTTTGTCAAGTGATTTCCAAAATGAAGAATGAACTTTCAATCTCAACTTTTAAGCCAAAACAAGGCTGACAAGTTATCCTAACAGAACAGCTACAAACAGTCATCTTGGTGAGATAGTTCAGCCAATTACATGTATGATCTGTTTTGATTCAGAATTCAGTCTATAAGCACAACAGACTGTTTGAATTAGTTTGCCTTGTAGTCCAGCAGGGTGCATTCATAAAAAGGACTCAGACTGATCAGTCGTAAACTAGGCTACTGTTTAATAATGTAAAATGAAAAAAACCGAGGAGTCGTGCTGAAAGAATAATCACAGCACTCAAACATATGAGAAGCAATGAGTAAAAGTATTAATTTGGGTTCTGCACCATAGAGGGCAAAATTATGAATAAAGACAAGGAATATAAAAATGAAAGGGTATCACATCATCAAGAAAACATATTGCCTCCATTAATCATGCAAGTCAGGCACATAAAGGCTCCACAAATTAGTCAAACTATGTCAATTCTATAATATCATTTAGATTCAGGCTATGCAGGATGTTTTTTTAAATTAATTTAGACAAATGCAGAACCCAGAATTAGATCAAGAGAAAAATAAATGTTCTCATTTTCCTCTTATTTCCAACAATACTACCCCTATTATCACACAAAAAAATATCATAACCATAATGTTAATTACCTGTTTCCTCATCGATGGTGAACACTCCTAGACCAGAGCCTTCATGGATGTGGTACCGGACGACTCCATCTCTGCCCAGATCCTTGTCTGAAGCCGTAACAGTAACCACTGTTGTCCCCACCGCTGCATCCTCCATCACTGCGGCATCATACACAAACTCTGAGAACACCGGTCGATGGAGGTTCTCGTTGACATCCAGAACCTCAATCTCCACAAAACAGGAGGATGACAGGGAGCGAGGGAGGCCATGGTCGACAGCCCGGATCGTGAGGTTGTAAGATGGACGCCTCTCAAAGTCCAGTTCCCTCTCGAGGGTCAAAGCACCCGTGGAGGAGTCGAGGTGAAAGATCCCACCCTCTGTGTTCTTGAGGTTGTAGGAGACAAGACCCCCACTGCCTAGATCTAAATCGACACTCTCCACCCAGACGAGGAGGGTGCCCACCGGTACGTCCTCTGGAACTTTTATTTTATAAATCTTAGGTACAAATTTTGGTGGGTTGTCATTCGTGTCTTGCAAAACCACCACGAGGTCAATGGTGGAGAACAGCTGAGGGCTGAGTTTGGCTTGGTCTCTGGCTTCGATCCAGAGGTCATGCCTGGGTGAGGTTTCTCGATCCAAATGACCTGTCACAGTCACTTCACCAGTCAGTTCATCAATTTTGAACATGTCAGTAGATGTCAGCAGGGAGTATTGAACATTTCCATTTGTGTCTGCGTCCAGATCTCTAGCACGGGCTGTAAAAATAATGGAGTCCACCTCTGTGTTTTCAGGGATGCGTATCACGTATCTGGGCTGATCAAAAGCTGGAGGGTTGTCATTGATGTCGATGACATTCACCGCGATGAACTTCCATGCAGATGTTTGCGGTGTTCCCAAATCATAAACAGTGATGTTCAAAATGTAGAACTCCTTAATCTCTCTGTCTAGAGGGCAAACTAACTGAAGGTCACCAGAGAAAATGTCGATGGAGAAACAGCCATCCTCATTCCCACTGGATATGGCATACACCAGTTTACTGTTAAACCCTGTGTCATTATCTGTTGCTTTGAACTGAACAATGGTGGAATTAAGCGGATGGTCCTCAGGGAGGTCAATTGAACTGGGGATACTCAGGTCAAATTTGGGAGAATGTCGGTTTATGATGTGAATATCGGAGAATGTGTCTTCCTCTGGATTGATTAAAATGGGTTTGATCGACTCTATCAGTTTATCAGTCACCTGTTTGAAAATACCTGTTTCCTGACAGTGGAGCGTTGGATCATCACCTCTGTTAGTGACAGTTACCCTGACAACTGAAGCTTCGGAGTGATGCTTGCCATCTGTAGCTACAACTCTCAGATTGAACGAACCCGCTCGCAGGGGGATTGGTTGCTTAAGAGTGACAGCTCCTGACACCGAGTCAATATCAAATACTTGGAGCTCATTCCCCGACTCGATGACATACCTCAGCTGCTGCAGCTCATCTAAATCAATAGCTGACAGCTCAACGATTTTGTTCCCCACAGGTAAATCTAGAGGTATGGTGGCATTGCAGCCCACCCTCTCAAAAAGTGGGATGTTATCATTGACGTTGTTCAGGGTTATCGTCACAGGACATTCGCTGACCTGACTAAAAGGGCTGCCGCTGTCAGAGGCCCAAACTCTCAGGTGGTACCGCCGTTTCATCAGCTCGTAGTCCAAGTGTTCAGAGGTTGAGATAACACCGGTAAATGGGTCTATTGTGAAAGGTAAGGGGCCTGAGTTGGCAATAGCGTAAGTCACAAAGCCGTTTTTTCCTTTATCTTTATCTGTGGCTGATACTTTCAAAACACTGCTGCCAACGGGGGTGTTTTCATCCAGTGTGGCCTGATAGGAGGTCAGTGTGAACTGTGGGCTGTTGTCATTTTCATCTGTGATCTCAACCACTATGTGACTCTGCGCTTCACCTTGATTGGCCACCACATCAAACTCATATCGATCCTTACTCTCATAGTCGAATTTCTCGGTGGTTATGATAATCCCCGTTTTGGGATTTATCTTGAAATTAGCGCTGTCTGGATTATTTTTTATACTAAAAGTAACATTATACAGGACTGAGTTGACAGAGACCTTCAAGACATGAGTTTTGAGGGGAGAAAACTCACTCAGTGTGACAATGTAGGTGTCTTCCAAAAATGCCAATGGGCTGTAATGATAGGCTGGTATGTGGATTTGTGTAACTGGAGAGAGTAAACTCGGGAAGTTCCTGTCTTTAGCTTGCAGGGACACATTCAGCCCAAAAGGAGTTTGAAACCAGCTAATCTTCTTTGTAGAGATCACTTGGAAGTCACAACCCTGCACACCTAAGGGGATTATCTCAAAACACTTGTGGGGATCCCCTCCAACAATATTAAGGGATTCCACAGGCTTAACCCCTGCTTCCACGTGGATATCGATAGTTATTTTGCCGTCTGTAGAAACTGTGGGTTTGGGAGGAGGCTTGATAACTGGAGACCCCATAGACATCTTTTGTATGTTTACTGTGACCCTCGCAACATTACCGAATTTCTGAACACCGGATATTTTCTTGGTTCTGTCTTCTGCTAAAACAGTGAGGTCATATCTCTGCGTCCGGGTGTAGTTGAGCCTCTTGATGAGGCTGACCGTGCCTGTGAAAGGGTCGACGACAAAAGGATGGGCTCTGATGGTGAACGAGTAATAAAACTCTGCGTTGCTCCCAATGTCAGCGTCCGTAGCGCTAACCCTGAGCACACTTGTCTTAAGTGGAGTGTCTTCTCTGATGGCCACGTTGTATGAGGCAGGATAGAAGAGAGGCTTTAGGTCGTTTGTGTCAAGCACCTGGACGAACACCTTTGTCTTCACCTGGAAGTCAAAAGTGCCTTCTGTGGCCTCCACGGTGAGAGTGTAAGTGTCTCTAACCTCCCTGTTGAGGAGAGCTGAGTTACTGCTCCGTGTTTTGATCCTGAGGAAGCAAAAATCTCCAACTTTAACTGCTTCTGCTTGGAAAAGGCCGTCGTCGTCCCCTGAGACGACATTATATGTGATTTCCCAGAGTGGCTCTGTCATTTCAATGCCCATCTTCACTGACGTCTCAATGTACGTCCGCGGGGCAGAGTTCTCATTGATGGTGGCGTTGTAGAGATGGTGTGTGAACCTCAGTGGTGAGCTGTCCTTTCCTTTTCCCATACTCCCCTGACATCTGGCCACATTTAGGAGGACTGTTGCTAAAGTAAGGACGATTGTTCCTGAAGCTGCCATCTTTAGTGCCTCCATGTGGATCCTCAGACCTTTGAAAAGGAAACAAAAATGAATAAATAAACATTTTGTGATATAATGTAAATCAGGAACAGGAAAAACCTTTACAGGGCATAAAATGTTTCCTTACAGTGAGTCATGGTTCTTCTATCTTGTATCACCTATATCTGCAGATGAACACATAACACACACAACAATCGTACCCATACTATTTTGTAAATACACCAATCATGTCAAGCTCCAGCTCCACAAGGACTACAAAATGGACAAAGAATACACAATGACACAACAGCAAAGAGGAGGCCTGTGATGAGGGATCTGACTTGTTCCAACTTGCCTTGACCAGAAAAAGAAAGCAACGCACCCTTTCAAGACCAGAAATTTGCCTCCAAGCCTTTTCAGGCAGGTGGCAGCCCAAACTCCTCTCCATAATTATTCCGTTGGTGGCCAAATACTAGCAACATTGAGATTATTACACTTAAGCCTTTGTCATCGCAGAGCTATCAAGAGGGATTTGTCATTTGATGATTCGGTATCATGCAGATGACAGTGGGTGGTTCAGTCATGATCCAAGTGTAAACGACTGCATGTGTACTGTCAGCCTGTGCTGGTGACTGCTCTGTGTGCATTAGATGTCCCCAGAGGCATGATCCACTGAACTGCTGCTTTCATAATCTACAAAGGATCAGGATTCCACACACTGCTGGAATGGTTATTTATTGAGTTATCTACTTTCCATTTAACCAGGAAATGAGTTGCAATATATCTTTTTCCAGGAACACCAGGCTAAAATGGCCACAGGAAGTTTAAAATAAAACAAATTTAGATACAATATAGAACATCGAAGATACATCAAGAGTCAAGGACAAAAACCAGTGCTCTCTATATCTTTGACATATACATTTCTCATAAAAATGCTCTTGATCTTGATTTGGTCAGGTAAAGTTTTATTTGTCACATACACATTATACAAGACAGTGGCAGTGAAATGTTTCTCCACTGTGTGACATATAGATGCATATAGATATGATGTGATATTTAAACACCTGAACCTGAAAACTATATAAATAGAAGTGTTCTTGTAGGTTCTTTTGAGTACATAATATGAAAAGGCAGTTACTTCAAGTTCAGAAAGTAAATTGATAATTGATAATTATAATAATAATAATAATGAACTGAAATTGAGATTAAACTCTGAGAAAACTGTCTCATCATATTTCAACAATCCACCTTGTAACTTCATCTGTATCTTAATCTGTGTTATTCATATTTCAGTGTTGTAGTTACGGTTGCATAACCGATGTTATCGAAATCCCTGGAATCATTACTTTCATTTGAATGCAGGATGTAGCATTCCTTGGCTATTCTGGCTGTTTTTCTGTGTGTAGGTAAACTTGGTGACCCTCATAGTGATAGTGAAAAGAACAAGGAGAGGGGTCAGGATTAAGATAAGCAGGGAGTATAAGTAAAACCAACAGTTTAAACGTTGCTCTTTCTAACACAGGAACTTTATAAAATACAGATTTAGACCAGTTAATTTAATCATTTATTGGTGGACATGAATCAACACCATACTCAATGCTATTCACAAATCAAGGGACACAGCACAGGTGATTCTGTACTGTAAGCAATTTACAAATTAATCCTATTAGCATAGATAAAACCACACATAAGAAACCCATGTGGGAGTGCAAAAGTAAAGCATAATGAATTGCAAGAAAGGCCTCTCTTCAGATTTGACACATGCTTGAAGATGCAACCTCTTTAATAGAAACCAAACGCCCAAATGTGCACAAGCTAATGGTCTCACCCAGCTGATGCGTGGCCACACCATGCCAGCTCGAATTTCACAACACTCAGAACTGACAGCGGAGAGAACTGGAGGGCAGAAGACTTTGCCCTTCACTGCCTCTCTGACAGCCCATCTACAGCTAAAGGCAATCCGCACAACTCAGTCTGGAGGGCAGAAGTGCCGTCCCCCAAGATCAGAGATGAAAAGATCTGTGTCACGTTTCCCCCCCCCCCCCCTTTCACACCTCTGCAAAAATAAGCTTGTTCAGATAGTAATACGAAAGAGAATCTACAACATTTGACCTCATTGTTGGGGGATCGTATACTGGTGCCTAGATGAGGGTGAAAACACAAAAATGCAAGACAAGAGATGTCTTTAAATTGAGCCGTGAGTTATGAATACCAGTGTCATACATTATCTCACAATTTATAAGGGTTTATGAAAACAGCTCTCCCTGGGTATACCATGTACTGAACATTCAGGTCTGCGTCTCCAGGTAGACTGGCGCTAGAGGTTTCAGTGGAGGGTGACAGGTATGTGGGGCTTTATCTCCAGTCAGGGCACTTGGTGACAGATAATCAGATTACTAGTCTCAGGGTCACTGTTTGGGTTTCAGAAGAGATTTAAGGCATCTTATAATCTTGCCAGATTTTCTGTAGTGTCATTTTTTCTATTATTTTATGTCTGTCAGGCTGGATTAAAATAGGTTTTAGCATAATTTAGTCTACGGGCTTGGTCCTATTTTAAGCCAGGGACCTTTCACATGAGACACTTGAGGATTTTTCATTTTATTCTAAAATATCAATTGAAATACTTCTATTACTATACTGCAGGTCTTACTGCATAAATGCATGCAAGGGTGGAATATTTCTAATTTAGAGTACGTGCATATACATTCAATTTCACACTGATCTCAGTCTCAAGGATATGGATATACACGATTGGCATAATGAGTTAAAATTAATCCTCGGTGCTGAAATTATAGGATTAGGACAGATTCCATCTTTGGAAAACACCTGAATAAGCTTATTCCTGTGGACAAAACAAATCTGTCTAAATATAAGTGTCTCCAGCAGGAATTAGCAGTGCAAACCAGGTTCTTCTTAAAGGGTCAGTTCACCCAAAAATGTAAAGAAAACATTATTTTCTTGGCACATCAGCAAATAAAACAGAAACTCTCTGCATAGCTCGATAACAGTACAGGACAGAGGTCTTTCTGTGATTTGGGTGAACTGACCCTTTAAATCTTTAACTTGGAAAATGGATATTAGGTTAACACAGATGAGATAGAGGTAACTAGCAATGATTTTTATTATGATTACTATTTTATTGTGTGCATGTCATCACAATGAGGACAACCATTACAGAATAAGCACATGTAACAGCTAAATCACAAATCTTTGGGCATCTTTAGGTACTTTCAAGGGAGAATTTATAACACACTGGCTAAATACTAAACATCTAAAACACAGACAGAACTGAAGAAAGACTAAGCAAGTAAACGCTATCTAAATGCACACCTCGATGAAGTACGTTAGCTTGTTTGCGGTATAGGTTTATGCTATGGCCGTCAATTTGTTTTCTCTCTCAGCTCGGTATGCCGAATAGCCCTAAATACTACGATGATACTGATTATTCAAATGGCAGACATGACGTACAAAAGATTTTGTTCCTTTGTGTACAAATGAGACAATACTTACACTGAATCACTGGACAGTTATGATATCCCGTAAGTAATGAGCAAGAACTTAATGAGATTTATCAGAAGCAGAATGATCTGATCTCCAGTAAAGACAACGCAGAAATCATCACGCATTCAATTTTGTTTTTTGGTAAACGATTACTACTACTAACTACGCACAAACCATATCACTGATGAGCGGGTAATATGTAATAAAAGCAGACCAGCCATCACAAACTGAAGAAAGAAAACAAGTGTCTGGGGAAATACTTGTACAGATATTTGCTCGTGTAGTGTTTCCCATGAGGCTGAAACAAAGTTAAATCAGCAGCTGGAGGCTTTAGTGAGCAACCAGAGGAGGGAGAGGAGGATGGATTACACTCTGATTGAAAAACACAGAAATATAATGAATTCCATTTCAATATAATGAACGCTGAGCCAGACATGTAATGAATCCTACAAATCAGAATTATTTGCCTCATCATCACACTCGTTAATATCGGTCCCAAACACCGCATGCAGAGATAGTTATTGTTGGAAGTGGCTGCTCTGTATTTATTGCAAACGAGGTGTTATAGTTGCTGAGCTGTAAATCATAATTTATATCTAAGATAATCCCAAGTCTGAGGAAACAAAACTGTATTGATTTTTGGTTCTTGAATTGTATATTTGAGTTTCTAGCAAGTGGATTGTTGGTGTTTGTTGAAAAGCTTTTCATGATTCTGCTGAGAGCTGATCTGTCACTCAAGAGTTTCTCTGGAGTGTCTAAACTAAACTGAACCTGAAATTGAGACTGAAAGGAAACAATCATGTTTTCATCTAAACATCCAGTGCTGCAGGGCAGAAACCTCAGGCCATTACTGGTGCTGCTGAGGTCAGCTCAATACATGAACATTTACACAGCCGGATCACACACACACACACACACACACACACACACACACACACACACACACACCCACATCACACACACACACCTCTTTCCTAGTGTGTGTTCCAGGTAGCAACCTGCAGCCACATGTTCAGCTCCAGCTTCCTGGATCACATTTCACCATCACCCCTATGGCTCCCAGCGCAGACAGAACAGTATCTGCAGTGGTTTTTCCTTTCTCATCTTCATCGCCTCTGTCTGTCAGTGCGAACACGGCCGGGGCCATCGCTCTCTGCTGGAAGCTAAAAAGTGTTGAAATCTGCTGCAAACACAACTCAGAGAAGTTTCTCTGTTTCAGCTTCCCGCTGCAGGCTGAGGCCACGTGATAGTTGCTGCTCATCACTTCTGCACAGAGCATTTCAAGTACAGCCGGACTGATACCAGCAGCCACTTATCTTGGCAGATACGTAACATAACTTAATGTATTTTTTTTTGTTGTATTAATTACACCCCCCTCTCAAGACATATAAAAACAGAAATTAACTCTCAGAGCTGCAGAGAGTTTGGAGTTGTGATTCATGTTAAAGCATTTGGCTGACAATTTTCTATAAATCTCAGTACCAGTCAAAAGTTTGTTGCCTTGAATGAGAAAGTGTGTCCAAACTTTTGACTGGAACTATGTATCATGTGTGTATCCAAAGCCTGATATATCTTATTCCTCTGTGCCATAGACCTCCATTGTTTTACAAAAACTATTAAAAACACATCAGTGAGCAACACCGTTACACTGGGTGACATGTTTCCTCACCACCAAACCACCGAATCATGTCTCACTCAGTGGAATAAGATGCTAATTTCTTTTGCAGCTTTATTTAGTAATTTTACAAGGTGAGACATTTGTTTTAAAACTTATCACAGATTATATGGATAAGTTTACTAAACTGTGCAAATTAAAACATGTTGCACAACTTTACCCCAGTAAACGTTTTCCACTAACTCGCCTTCATCAGGGTGGCATCTGAGGCCGCTCCCTGAACTCAGAGTTTGAGAGTAAATTGATTCCGCCTATTGAAGTTCATTTAAATCTCCATTTTATTAATGCAAACAGTTGATTTATTGAAAAACAGAACGTTTGATAATCTATCTGTTAAAGTTAATCTGATAAATCTCGAAGATAAAAGAAAATTGTAGGCAAATGCTTCCTGGTTACATGTGAAGATTTGCTCGGTTTTCCCTTCATTTCTTTCGTTGGACAAAATTTTGGTAGCTTGTAATGATAAAATTAAAGATCAATAGTTCAGTAGAGTAATAGTTCAGTTTATGTGTCTGTTCTTGGCCTCATCACTGTCCACTTATTCAGCCTTACGTGGCAATTACTGTTAACCACACACAACACAAATGTAAAGGTAGTCACTCATTTCCTGTGTGATGACTATTGCAACACAGACAAGTCCCATCATGGATCCATATAGCTGCCAATCTGGCTTAACCCCCCGGGGCATTTTATAAAAGGAGGGAAGGGAATGCGGTTTGATCTGAAAGCCAACAGCACACAGCAGGCCCTGCCAGGCCCAGTGGCATACAGGTAATTATCTCCATATGTTTGTACAAAGGCTCTCCACCAGTAAATTGCTGTAAAATACTTATGGTAGAAGTGGTTTTATAAGGGAATTATAGGATTTCAGGATTTTCCTTTTCTCACTGAAAACTATACGGCATTATTCCTCCTCCGACTGCATTCATCCCTCCTACTTGTTTCCTGGTTTTTGTGAAATGATTACACCTCCATTCTCCAAGAGAAAGGAGAGGAGAGAGCGCTGCTGGGGTTCAGCTGAAATATAATATCGAAGTAAATCACATCAAGGTGCTGCTTTTGGATGTGGGCGTTTCAAAGGAATCAGCAAACGAAATAAAAAAAAAACCAGAAGGACCATGAAACCTTTCTGTAAATTAATATCCAGCTTCATCCGTCTGTCAACAGTCTTTTTGTGACGTTACACATCTCTACGATAAGCCGAGTCATGGACAGTTGAGGCTGACACTCTGACCACTAACACTTTATTTTAACCCATTTTATAAGCAGCATAAAACCACTTTACATGTTCTTCTGTGCAGATTTAAGGACATTTTTAAGTGTTAATGAATGTATTTGTCAACAACTATTCCTCCCGTAAGCATCATTAACTGGTATGTGAATATGTAATATATAATATTTACTATTTATATAACGATATTAATTATTAGGGGTATGCCCGAATACAAATACATTATTTGGCAAAGCACAAATAGTGCGTTTTTTTTACGAATATTTGTTTCATACAAATATTTTTAGCTTGGGGACCTCCTTCGTAAGGTAGTTTATTCATAAACACTTATTGTAACACTTACATTTTCTAAAATTAAAAGCGTAATAAAAGCAAAAACAGGACTTGTAAGCCTCTCTCCACTTTTATTCGAATACAAATACAAATACAAATAATCTTGCTGCCTCAACAAATACATATACAAATACAAATACTGGACTCTCTGCACATCCCTATTAATTATATCCATTCATTACATACTTGTTATAATTATATCTATTGTATTTATTAATGAAGCATTTTTATACATATTTCTTCTTCATTTTTCATGACAACTGAGCAAACTCTATCCGCTGATGACAAAAAATGTATTAAGTCTTAAAGGATAGGTTATCAAGTCTGTTCTAAAACAATATACAGGAGCCCAAATGAACAGTGAGGCATGTTTTTATTGCCATAATCATTCCTCCTGTTCATACTGACCATTAGAAGATCCCTTCATAATGCACTTACAAAAAACGCAGTCCAAGTTCATCTGAAGCTAATATGAAGCTTCCGCCGTCCAAATGAGTCAAATCAAGTAGATATCTTTCAACGTTACAGTCTTTTTTAGCTCCAAAGTCCCTCTTTTTGTTACTATACTTCCACCGCAGATCAACAGAAAAACACTGTGTTGAGACAAAAAGAGGGAATTGTTACAAAAAAGACTTATTGTGGAAGATATCCACTTTATTTGTGCATTTGGAGGGAATCCTCTAATGGTCACTATGAACAGGAGAAACAATTAACTCAAACAAAACCTGTTTGAATGTTTATTTGGGCTCCTGACTATTGTTTTAAGGCAGACTTGAAAAATTGTGAACTCGTCCTTTAAATATACTCCATCTGCCTGTCCTGGCACAGTCCCAATGACGCAAACACGTTTTCCTCCACGTGAAACCTAAACTTTCTTTCAGACTGTCTCTTATTTGCATAATTGCCAAGTTCAATTTCCTCCTATCCATAAAAAAAGCATCAACATCCATAGCCTGTAACTTGGTACAATCTAACAAGGTAATGACTCTGTGCTGCAGTATTAAGCCGTGATGGATGGGGAGGCTTTACTTGGTGTCAGTCTATTAAGTGCTCACTCTTTTTTTTTATTATGGTGAAAAAAAAAACACCCCTGAATTTGTTACAAAGTGCAAGTCATGTTTTACTCCCTCCTTTAAGATTCTGAGTGAAATAACCTGAAAATGTCAAATTTGACAATTATGCGCTACAACAAGATATTATAGCAGCTGGTCCCATTCAGATAAAAGGTTGTTTCTGAAGCCACTTAGTGAGACGTGAAGGTCTTTAGCATTTCATTCCCACTTTAAATCTTCTGGTGTCTTCTGGAGTTTTTTGTCCCCACTTTGATACGACATAAAGTTTGTATGAGTCTTTTAAGGTGAATAAACTGCATTTAGGGGGTTTGTCCTCCACTTCATCCTTGAGGATCATACAGTATAATCCATACTAATCCCTATATAGCTGGGAGGATTCTGTCAATTGTCAGCAGAGCTTTTTGAATGCCTGCTGTCTGTACATCTTGCAGTTTCTGCACAATGTGAGCTTTGTGTTATTTCTTTCCCATACACATCCTCTGAGGGATTAACGTCCTTTTTTTTTTATATTGTGTGATCTCATACAATACTCTGCAACAGATTAAATTCAGCATTCATACATTTATGTGTGTTATTTTTGGGGGGGCGGGGGTGGATTTTTATGTCGTTGACTCACAAAATGTCAAATCTGGAAAACATCCACTGAGAAGTTATTGAGCTTGAATGATTCATGTTGGACCGAACGACAAACTACCGGCGCCTGACGTACTGTTTCGGTTCACTCTCGAAGCTCTCATGGGCGTTGCTTTCAGATACAACTGCAGTTTTCAGCAAAAAAAAAGTCAGATAAACCCACAGAACACTACAAAGACAGACAAGACAGGCGAAGTTATCGCCAGTCAAGTTTACTCAGGAGTTGGTGGAGACCAAACCAGAGATAAAAGAAGATCATCATCAGGTGGACACAACAAATCAATGCTAATAGCCAACTGTTTGCTAATATGTTTGCCATATTAACTGCTTAAGTATGTCAGTGTTGTTTTTACAGCTTGTTGCACTGCCCCCAAGTGGCCAAAAAAAATCTATTAATGACTGAATAAAGACTAAGAGGAAAAGTCCAATGACAGCACACTGTCCAATGAGTTGTGAAGGATGATTTATGGTTGATCACAACTGATTCTTACGACATGTTGTCTGACCATGTCAGAAATCAAACGTGTTTATAGTTGTTCTGAGCAGCCACACTCAAAGGCGGAGTGAAAAGCTGATTGTCATAGAGAGCGGAGACGTGATATCATTGAAATAAAGGAGATAACGGCACATATGTTCAGACGGTCTCTCATAGTGTTGCACTCGGTTGTTCACATAAACGGAAATAGTTTTGTCATGAATGAAAAAGGAGAGCTGGAGAGAGAAATTCAAACCTTTCTTAACTACGCACAGCTGGCCAATCCCGGCCTGAAGTGGGTGTGAATCTTGGCTTGTCTGTGAAGGAAAGTTACAGAAATGGCCACACACACACACACACACACACACACACACACACCCCTAAATCGCCATCGGAAAGGTGTGGGGTGGAGGGCATTTCTTACGCTATTCAACCATCAGACAGGCTGTTCAGAGGGAGTTTACCGGCCCCTTAAGAAGTGTTTATATTGCAGGGTTACTCCCAGGAAATAGGTTAGCGGATAAATACATTAGTGGAGGCGTTCTAATTCAGGCAAGAGGTGTGTTGATGTCCACAAGAAGAAGGCAATCTGTCAGCCGTCTTCTCTACAGCCTGAACAGAATATTGATTCCTACTCGTCTTTGCCAGACCACCATGAGAGGAATGAAAACTGTGAGCTGTTTTACAAGACAACTGTCTACAAACTGTGATTCGAAATTCACTTTTACAGCTGCTCCTCTCCCTCATATGTCTTCCTTTTTTTTGCCAAATACCAATTAAATCATGCAGCGAGGGGTCCGGGGGGTTAGAGGTGGGACTAGATGAGCCTAGACGAGCCTCCATCATTTCCCTTTCCTCGCTCTGACTTGTTCTCATTTGTGGAAACTGCCTCCTAGCTCTGCTCTCACTTTATTACTTTTTTTCCTGCATGACTGTTGTCAGCACTCAATGACTCTGACCCTTGACCTCTGTATGACTGGCTCTCCTCTCTTTTCATTTCATTTCATGTCATGCATTAGTGTTGGACTACATTATTATTACTACATTTCATACAACATTAGGGTCAATGTTTGATGACAGAGAGTCTGTTTTTTTATATATATGTTCAGCCCACAGCCCACCTTAATTGCAAGTTTTGTCTGTTAGCCTCCAGCTAAATCATTCTAATCTAATCTAGATCTAAGAATAAAAAGCTCTTTTTTTGTTTTACTGTACTCTGCATAAAAGCATTACACTTAAATCTAAACTGTTAGTTCTTGCAAAATGCCATTAAGCAGCCACTCTCACAGCTAATGGCTTTGCAAGAGTGTAATTTCAGATCAGTTGGATTGTGTTGGGTGGGGTTACGATGCTAACCCCCCGTCTGGAAGGGTTCAGGGGTTGGGAAGGGCGCGGCCTTCAAACCTAACCTCTCTAACACCCACAGCATGAAGCCAGGACACGGAGGCCTTTAAACTGGAGCTGTGTGGTTATATTAGGACGAGCCCTGTGTCCCTCTGTTTTGGAGGAACTTAACCCTGTCAGGACTACAGAGCGGTCAGGCTAAACTCAGAAGCTCTGAGAACACAGACTGGAAGTGTCTGTTTGAAATAAATACAAGTGTGGAGGTAAGTATACAACTAGAGCAAAATATATGAGCGTCTTCACTCGTAATGTCTGGGGTTTGACAGCAGACTTTGACTTATTTCCTCATTTTAGCAAAGTTTAGATGCTGATTTACTTAAGTATTCACAAAATGGGTATATCTCAAGATATAGTGATATTTCAGGAAAATCAACTGAGAAACTATAGGATAAAATAACCAGAAATCTGTCTGTTTTTGCCTTATCCAGCCTAATAAATGCCTCAGGTGCATCATATTGTTGTAAAAAGACATGTACATGTGTTTTTTTTCCCCTGAACTATGCAGCCATATCACACTGTTTTATGATATACTGTGCTATTTTTTTTTTTCTGCTTCATGTTATGTGTGTTATGTGTTATGTGGCACTTTGTAATGGACTTTTCACTTCATTTCTATTGTATACCATGAAATAATAACAGAATCTTCCACACTTTTTCTTCCTAACTCCATACTGCAGTTGTGTACAATAATACAGCATTTCTTCAGGGGTCAAAAATGACAAAAATATTAACTAACTGATGTCAACTACAGCTTTTTGTCTTATAAGAACAATCCCGGGACCCGCCCGATGCCTGCAACTTTTACATCATGCCGAGCTCAAGTCCACACCCACAAAAATTTTTACAGTCAGAGCGTCTGTAAAAGTTGTGGTGTCGCACCGCAGTAGTTCAGTCATAAAAACTGTGTGTGGGAAACACGGATAAACAGTGTGCATGTGACAATAAAACTACATTTGGACTTGAAAAATATTTATTTAACCCCTCTAATCCCTCTAGAGTTGAACATTTAGACAAAATTGACTGACTGAACCTCTGCAATAATATATTAAACCATATCAAACAAAATCCCTTATTATTATTATTGTATGACAGGTTCCACTCTGTCATACAATAATATAATACTACAGTTTGTTTCACTGTATTTTCATCTGAGCCCTTCAACTCAGAGCTGCAATCTGCAGGTCATGTCATGTGAAGGGTGGGAGGTTGAGTGGAGGGGTCAGGGGGTGTCCTTTAAAGTTAAACTACCCCTCCACACACACACACACACACACACACACACACACCCAAAGGGTCACTCAGGCCTCACAGTAAATACCATAATTACAGGGAGGGTCCAAAATGCCTCGGCAACATTCCCTGTTAACAAGCTCAGCCTGTCAATCATTCAGGCTGTCACACGGTTCGTTTGGACCTGACTGTATGGGATGAGTGGTGTGGATGGGTGGAGGCGGGAGATAAGTGTGTGTGTGTGTGTGTGTGTGTGTGTGTTTATTGGGATTAGGTTACATTTAATCCAATTTTCCACTCATATCAAACTATTTTTGATGGGTTTTTTCTAGTTTTCACTCTATTTATTTAATTTTCAGAACTTCCCTCTGTGATTTTCTGCAGCTTACACTCACAGTCAGGCAAACAACCACTCAGTCAGTCAGTAATTTAGGCAGTAAGACCGTCAGCGAGCCAGCTGAAGAGCTTAACGGGCCAGCCTGATTGCAGGAAGGTTATGTCCATCTATCCTTTATGGCAGCCAGTTCCATTCATCCTTCCAGCTACATCTAGACCGTATCTCAACGACTCCAAACAGCCCCGTTATCAGCGCTGTCAGTAATGAGCCTCGGCTTTTTACCAAATTACTCATCAGATCATTTAAAAAGCTCTCAGTCCTCATTGAATAGTTTGCACGTGCTTTTCTACAGAAACCTTGCACCTTCCAAAAACTCGAGTTGATGGAAAAACTAAAGTGCCTTCATTCTACTTAACAAGTTATACCGCCTTATCAGAGATATACCATCTCTGGGTCATGAAAACCAATTATTTGGCTACACGCCTTAAAACGAAAGCATCAACTGAACATCTGACCACAATATTGCCTGAGGTAGCTTTCAGGTCAAATAAGGTTCAGGAAAACAAGTGTGTTGTTTTCTTTTCACACACCGTTTACGAAACAACAACCTGTGCGCCACTTTCTATTATGGAAAGTCACCTTTAAAGGAATTCATTGGTCCGTTTTTTTTTTTTAAGATTATCTTGGCGCCCATCCATCACAAACGCCATCCAACATTTCATAGTACAAACCGTGCAAGCAGGTCTCAGTGACAGGGGCCGCTCTCAGCAGGAGAGAAAAACCCACAAATGTTCATCTTCTCTTATGCTGGAATGTAAAACATACATTTTAGAGGACTGGGTGCATGAAACGTCACTTGCTGCAGAGATATGATTGAGCAAAATTTCACTTCACAGAAAGGAAATCAGCTCTAGGAGCAACGAAGAGAAGGGAGGGACTGTCAAAGAGCTCTGCTGCGTGCGTTGACATGCGTCCTCACTGCTGCTCTTTACCTCTCCCGTGCAAACGCTGCAAGCTAAAACTGTCAGAAAATAAGGCTTAAAAATCTTTTACGAAACTCTCACACACACATATGCCGGTCGCTCACACACTCTTATCTTTCAACTCTTTCTTAAATATGGACTACATGTCTAAAATAAAGTTAAACGCTTCATTGATTCACTCATTAATTTAAAATCTCCCTTTTTGCCAACCATAAAGCATCACAAGGAAACTGTACACACATGTCAATTGCATGATTACAGCTAGAAGATGATATAGGAAGTAAAATGTTAAAAAAAATATAGAGTGAAATGTCTGACAGATACTTTGCAAGAAAAGTTTAGTGAAGTTTTCTGAGATGCCTCTACTCTGTTTACAGTGTAACAGTAAAGCTACTCCTCTGCAGTGTTTAGTGATATTGTAATACTAAATAGTGGTGTTATTCTCCACAATAAACAGCAGTGTGCAGTGCAGCGAAGCAGCATGCACGCTGAACAACAGAGAAAACTTACCTGAGGTCCAGTTAGGTGACTCTTCCAGGAATATTTGTGTTTTTTTTTCCTCCTCTCACGCTTCAGGAACTTTGAAAATCCTTTGACAGGACGATGACGACAACCGGTATACTCCCATGGTGGTTTGGTGTAAAGTCCATAAAAAAAAAAAGAGAGATAAGATACGGTTAAAACACATGCAGTGAGTGGTGAGAATGTGTTTCTACTGCCGCTAACTTTAACTTCAGCGCCTTCAAAAGGCTCTGAACCAAAGTGCTGCTGAGACACCTCAACACTCCCTCAGGAGTCCCATCTCCACCCATTTCTCACACTGTCCCTCCTCTCTTTCTGTGACACACACACACACACACACACACCCCTTCCATGTGCCCAGACTGTGGGCTGTCCTCCCCCCTCTCTTGCCTGTGGGCTCAGGCCTTTGGGCCTCAGCCAGGACTGCGCTTCTAGGGTGTGTATGTGTGTGTGTGTGTTTGTGTGTGTTTGTGTGTGTGTGTGGAGTCATCAGTGTATGTTGTACATCTCTCACCAATACATCAAGTTAAATTTAGTTGGACTGCAACTAACAATTATTTTTATTATCGATTAATTGTGTAGTCTTTAAAATGTTTAAAAAAATAGTGGAAAAAATGCATCCATGATGTCTTTAGAGGCTTCATTTTCACTTGTTTCATCTGACTAACGGTCCAAAACCTTAATATGTTCAATTCACTGTCATTTACACTCACCGACTTTATTAGGAAAGTGTTTCTAATATTTTATCCATCCCATTAACCAACACGAGGGTGGCACAACATTAAGAACACCTTTCAATTTAACGCACCCCAGTATGCCACAACCACCCGCTACGACCTCAGTAATAGACATGAAGTAGAATTATCACCTTTCTGACAACAAAAACTTAAAATACAGAAGCTTTGTAAAAGTAGAGTTTTATGGCAGAGCTGTTGTTTTAGATCACACAGGTGTTCCTAATAAAGTGCTCGGTGAGTGTATGACAGAGAAAAACAGCAAATGGTGACAAACGACAAGACGGAACCAGGAAATGTTTTGAGATTTTGCTTGAAAAATGACGGAAGAGAGAATTTGATTTTCTGTCAATCGATTAATCGATTAATCGTTTTCCAAACTTTTTCCTTGTAGCAGATGTAATTTAATGAAAGGTTTTCAGACATCAACAGATCAAACCAAACAAAGTCTTTACATGTATATAATGAAATAAAACTAAATGGGTCTGTGTAAAGCATATTCATGTATTTGGGGGAATCTCTCAATTAATAGCAACTTTGAACCAGGCTTTATATTCAATCAAATAATTAAATGTTGAATTGTCTCAGTGTGGAAGGAAACTCTCTCTGTGTGACCTGTACAGACCTCCGAGCACAATCAATAAAACTGCAGCAACAAAAACAC
This sequence comes from Thunnus albacares, assembly GCF_914725855.1. Lineage (NCBI taxonomy): Eukaryota > Metazoa > Chordata > Actinopteri > Scombriformes > Scombridae > Thunnus > Thunnus albacares. Next base: position 30,714,140 of record NC_058115.1, on the reverse strand, counting down.
TTAAAGGGTCTCTTCACCAAAACGACAGAAAATAAACCCCACTAACCCCTCGCAGCATCTGGATGTGTAGATAAATTTTGTTTTATTTGCTGAGCTTTTGAGATGTGCTATTTGCCGCCGGGACTCCTGCTGCTAAACACATACAGTGTGTGTGAGAACATATTTGTTATGCTGAAAATGACTTCTGAAAAAACTCTAAATTACTCTGGATAATCTACAGATTTCAGCCTGTACAGTTTTTCCAATGGATGATCTATTAAAAGTTCAAAAATAAATATATTAAAAAATGAGCCAAAGCTGTTGACAGTGAGGTTTTTTACGAGTCTGGCCAATTATTAGTGCTGCCCACAGTATGTCAAAGCCTGATATATTTCATTCCTCTGTACACAAACCTCCAAAATCTATTAAAAACATGTCAGTGAGTCACACCGTTGCACTGGCTGACATGTTATTTCATTACATGCATGCACATGCATTGCTCATGATAATGTAGTTTATTTTGACTCGATCCCACATACGCTGTCCTGTTGCCCAAAACACTCACTAGAGTGCCAACTACTGTGTATTAATCCGCATCTTAAAATAGTCCCCTGCAAATGCACCGTTTAATCCTGTTTGAGTAGCATTTGCTAAACACTACAGCGTCCAGCTGTTTTAGGAAATGTTTGAATGTTTAAAAAGACAAAATTAAACTGTTATTTGTGTCCAGCTTTTAAAGATTTATGTCTTCAGTAGGAACCAACTGGTTGAGGCCACAGACACGATAAGGAAGTCAGAAAGTATCGCGACTAAAACGTTGTCAGTTTCGGTCTTGACATGGGAATTTTAGATAATAAGCAAAATTTACAACAACCCCAACCTCACCCTTTAATTAAGTGATTGCAAGCTACAACTATGATCGAGCTTTGTAGATTGCGTGATAATTTACTGGCCGTCTAGTCTGGGTTTAACCATGTGACAGAGCAGGGACTAACAGACTACTCCCAACCATCCCAACCTAATGGAGAAGGGTAATTAGCTGTTATAGTTTTGTAGAGCAGAAACTCAACAGGCTTTGTGCTGCTGTTGTGTAAACACTACAAATAAAACTCAGTGCATACAGCTCTCTAACTCCTGGCCTCGGGCCATGAATGTGGTATAGTACAAGAGGGAGAATAATGAGGGCGGTGGTGGTATCTTAATCTATAGAACGTGACTGAATGAAGAGGTATTAAGTCATTTCTGCCTTATCAAGATCTAAAGAGCGAGGAACTACTCACAACCTGTGGCGTAGCTTTCAGCAACCTGTAAGTGACAAAAATCTAAAAGCCACAGTTAACTGTTAAAGTGAGATAGCAGATTAGATCAACACAAAGGTATAATGAAAGGGTAACACATCGTTATGGTAAATACTAGAATAATTCCTTTTGTGCTGCAGAACACCGGTCCCTACTTTGTATCACTATCTTGTCAGTGAGCAGAGGGAAATGCTAAATAAACAGCTAAATAAACCTGCCGCAGATGAGTATTAGACTCACAGCACAGCAGGGCAAAGTGAATCTCGTTTAACATCACCTTTATGTTTACGCCAGATGTCTGTTACAGAAGGACAGGTTTATTTATTCTTTGGAGATTTCATAGATTATACAGTAAAAGCTGTGTTTTCCATACCGTGTATCGACCGTGTGCTCACTGGGGCTTTTAAAGTTTAAAGGAATCCAAACAAAATTTCAATGCAGCTCACGTAGGCTAATCTTAAAAAACACGTTGTAAAATTAATGTAAAATTGATTTGTGGAATGTTACTGTAAGGCGGTTTTACCTTTTATATCAACAATCTCCATCTATGGTGTCAAATCCCCCCCAAAAAAACGCTTCCACACGTTATTTCTCAGACGGTTTTCGTGTCGTGATTATCTGTTTCGCACAGCTCGCTAGTTCTCTTAGTTTACTGACAGGACAATATGCATTAAGTTAGATAAACAGTTTATCTTAATAATGTTTTTACTACGACCTCAGACTTTTACAACATTATTTTTCTCATGCAGCATCTTCATATCTCATAGTAAGCTCTGTAACGCTTTATCTTTGAACAAATGTGAGAGAACTGACAATGCTCTTATTCCATGATGTTATTCATTTATACCCCTGTGTCAGTGCTGCCACCGTGATAAGAGGAAAACATCTATCCAGAATGTTTATGTTTAGGACCCTGTATTTTGTATGTATTGAGGATTTACATACAGTATATATATATATAAAGCCAGCAGTGTTATATCTCTGTGTGTGGGCTAATCATAATCATTTAACATGTGCAGTAAAACGCTCATCTAGGAAGAAGTAGACAAGAGAGGTTAAAGCAGAAGAGAAAATAGGGATTTATATCAAATGTATAAAACCTTGTATTCTCCCTTTAAAGCTGAAACAGAAGGTGAACAGAAGCTTCCCTGAGGCTCCAAGTCCACTGTTTCCAGGCCAAGGTAGAGAGACCTGATGATACATACAGGAGAGAGAGAGAGAGAGAGAGAGAGAGAGAGAGAGAGCACATGGACCTGTTAGAGAGTGAGAGGGAGGGAGGGGAGTGGAAGAAGAGAGGGGGGAGAGAAAAATGGGGTGACAAAATAGTAAAGGATGGCAACAGTAAGAGGAAAACATCTTTTTTCTCTCAGGTCTGGCCCTCCGTCCACATGCATACATGTATGTACTGTATCAAAGGACAGAACTCTTCATACACAGCCAGTATTTTCGGTCGCAGGAACATATAAGGCGAAAATCAAAATTAACCACCGTACACTGTAACGACTTTACTGTGACTTTATTAAGAGCGAACAGCGCGTTTCGCCTGTAGCTTCAACTGCTGAGTACTCACAGGTGTGATAAATACATGTGAGTCACATGACTAATTATCACAGTCTTCATTTTCTCAAAGTGAACATTTTACATTTTAAGGGCACAACAATGAAAATAAACATATTACAAAAAACATGACGTGATTAATGTTACACAAAGTTACAAGAATTACAGCATTTTATATAATTAAACTTCATTAAACAACTGACTGAATAGGATGAGTTAAATTCCCTTAACAGAATGGACTACAGGTCCTACAGCTGTCCCTCTACATCACTAAATGGGAAGAGTGAGTAAGAATTATATATATATATATAGATAATTAGTCATGTGACTCAGATGTATTTATCACATCTGTTAGTACTCAGCAGTTGTACTGAGCAAACCTGAAGAAGCTACAGGCGAAACAGGTTGTTCGCTCTTAATTAAGTCACAGTAAAGTTGTTACAGTGTGCGGTGCTTAATTTTGATTTACACACTCACTGTGGTCCGTAATCACTGTACACAATCACTACAGGCGTGTAGTAGGGCTGGGCTATTTGACCAATTAATTTAATCTTGATTATTTTTTTTCAAGCTTGGAGTTGATTCATAATTTTAGTCTATTTTGCAAAATACAGGCTTGAAAGATCATGTTTTTAAGACAGCTGAGCAACCATAATAAAAGACGTGCACCATCTACAAGGCTGAGGTCGGCTCACTGACTGATCTGCTGTGTGTGTTTCTGTACGAGACATCAGCCGGCGTTAGCTGTGCGGCTTTTAAGGACAGACTGAACAAAGTAGAAACTGGAAACTGTTCAGTTGTCTCCCAGGACATCAGCTCTCATAACCAGAGATGAGACCTCTTCAACTAACACAAACCGAGAGCGCAGATCAGCATGCAGAGTCATTTCCAGTCTGATTCTGTTGTAGATGTGACAGTTAAATTCACTGACAGCTAGCCACCTGTGGTCATGACGGTCCCGTAAACAGCAGTAGGTGTGTATGTTATGTAATTAATCATGTCACAATTTACAGGACTGTTGTGACTCAAAAGGGTAACGTAGCATCTATGTTACATTTTGACTAAAAACAACTTTTTTGTGCATATTGTAATGACTCGATTTTCATGATTTCACTGTTTTTCAATGTGCTGCTAATTGAGATCTGAATCCAGAGAATATGATGCAATATGTATGATTGTTTTTGTGTGACTATATGTTTAATCTGTGTGTTAACCTCTGAAACAGAACTACCTTAGGATGCAAAATGGATTTCAGTGTAAGCTGACAATAAAGTCGTATCGTATCAGGCAAAAACAATGATTTGAATGAACTGAACTAATTCCAGATATCACCCAGCCCTGACTTGAAGTGTAAAAATGTGCTTTGGGTCACATAGAGCGCGAGAGAAACATGACCTGCACATGTAGACAGTTGCATTGATTTAGTAATAGAAGCATATCCTCGTCTAACAGAACAGAACGACGACGGTAAACGTGGCTGAAACGACTCCTGTGAAGACTTAAGAGTAAATGAAGAAAACTGAGCTTTAGGAAAACAAGGAGCCTGTTGAAAATTTGTTGTAAATTTAATAAGACATCTTGCTGTCACCTCTAAGGCTTGTTCAGATGACTTTAGTGATAAAAGATGAGTGATTTGATCAATTTCAAAGACCACAAAAGTTAATGTTCGTGTGGCTAACAGCTAATATTTATGAGTTGCAATCAAATCACTGCTTCAGCTGTATTAAACACAGTATAGTCGATGATGTAGACAGAATAAGAAGACATTTAGCTGTGCGTTATCTGTGTTATTGTTCAGGGTGTATCAGTTTAAACAGATCTTAATGAACAAACGAAAAAAATGTGTTCACATGTAAACAGCGTTTTCAAAATTAGCTTCCATAGTGTGGACGAGGTCTAAGGGATGGGATAAACAGACAGAAAGGCAAAGAAAAAGAGAAATTCAAAGGAAATAATGAGAGAAAAGAAATGAGGAGAGAGCAGTAGAGAGGAGGAGACAATAAAATATGTTGGTGATGATAAGGGTGAAGAATAAAAGCAAAAAAAAAAGGAGGGAAACAAATGCAGGATTATGCAGAAAGACTGACATTGAGAAATTAAAGGAGGTCTACAGAGGGAGTTTTACAAAGAGAGAAATGGAAGGATGTGAAAGAGATAGAGGAGCGAGAGAAAATGTGAAAAGAAGGAGGAGGGTCAGTAGGAAAAAAGAGACCATTGAAATGAATAAAAGGGAACAGAGGGATGCAGGAGGTGGAGGGGTGAGGAAGGGGAGTAGCAGAGAGAGGGAGACAGATGAACAGAGAGAGGAGAAAAGGAGGGAGGTCGGGTCTAGAAATAAACACCAACAGAAGGTGGGCATGATGCCACCGGCAGCAGGTGAACCTGAGCAAAAGAGCAGGAGAGCCTGGAGGAAATGAAAGCTAAAATCCACCTTATGTAACCGGCTGCTGCTGTCTCATGCTGTTCAATCCATACTGCTCAACATTTACATTTACAACAACAGGATGCTTCTGTCCCGAATGACTTACAAGTGGAACAAAATGTCTCTGCAATTTTAAAACGTCAACGGGTAAATGTCAGATGATGTTCGTCCCTCATTATAAAAAGACACAAAGTGCTTCCTGTATATATATTTTTTTTCCAATATTCAACAGGCATACAAGAATAAATCCATCAGTGAAGAAGAAACCAATTAGAGAGCAATTACTGTACGCGAAGGTTGCAGGAAATGCTGAACTAGGGCCTTTATTTGTCGAGCATCTCAGAGGACATCAACGCAATCAGGCTGTGTAACGTTGGACGCTTTCTGTCCACTCTGAATCTGTTAAATATGCACTTCTGTTACGTCATGTAAACAAACCACATACCTGTCAGCTGTGCACTCCAGATCAGACTAGAGACGTAACTACTCAAGTAAAACACGGGTGAGTACTTGATATCTTCCTACATTTGTACTTTTTAACCAGAAAACACACGTTTTATGATGTGATATTTAGATGTGTCTTTACTGGAAATGACATACAGCATAGCCAACAGCAACTCAACTGCAAACTTCCATCTCCATGGCGATCTCCCTCCAACCTAGCTGCTACCTTATTTAGGCTTTTTGTAGTGAAATGAATCAATGAATTAAAAGTATATAAACACTTTCTTAACTTAGCAGAGTGATTTTGTCTGCTATGGGATATCAGAAAGCAGTGTAACCTGACAAACACAAGAGGTGTGGAAAACAGAAAATAGGACGTTTGATTTAAAAATGATTGACTGGATTCAAACTTTTTGTGACAGATTTTGTCTGGGACAGTTTCTTCATCTATTGCTCCGTCCTTCTACTCCACATAAAACAAAGAAATAGCCTAAAATTGAAAATTGTCAGCAGAAATGATTTGCAACTGTGACAGAATCAGCTGCATTTCAGAACCCGACACTATGCACAACCATTCATGTTCAGTAAATCCAGTGCCACGATATGAGCTTATGGATATGGATATGGATTCAACACATTCAACACATATTGGTACTGCATGCATGAGCCAAATGTCAAAATGCACATGAGATACACCCAAATCATGCAAGTGGATCAAATCTCACCTTAGAAATATATTTCCAAGGTCAAAAATCAGCTTTGATGATTTAATTTTAAGCCTCCTGTGCACCGTCAGTAAAATCAACCTCACAGGACAAACTATGAGTAAATAAATACATCTTGAAAAAGATAATATGTGAATTTAATCATTTATTTGACTTCAAAAGCACACTTGCGTGTATGATGTGTGTCATAAAAGCTGAACACAGCATCAGTCAAGACGGACAGATATCATCATTGTGGATAAAACACACAGTGGCTGACTATCGTTGTGTTATTTTATTACAACTCTAACCAGAAACATAAAATAATACTGCTGTGCCCTGGAGGCCCCCACAAACTATAATGAACCTCACTCCACCAAACATGGTGCACACACACAAACACACACACACACACACACACACACACACATACCAGTCTGTTAGCAAGTGTTGCAGGCATCCAAACTACAACCTGGGGTTAAACAACACAGTAGACTGCAGGTTGAGGCATGACTGTTAGATTTGCATTAGTTCTTTTTTCTCAAAATTACAGCTTTGTTTTAAGGAAAGTAAGCATTACCTCAGATCCATCATTAAATATTTGTAAAACGCCGAGGATCCAGTCTGTACAAGAGCTATAATTTTTTTTTTCAACCAATGAACTGTGAATCATTTTAATTTTGTTCCATCAATCATTTTTTAAGTGCATAAATCATAAACGTTCTAACAGATAAAATCTTCTCATTTAGAGTAAATTGAAGGGATTGAAAACACTGATGTGTTTTGTTGTGTAACATTCAACATGTTAGCTTGCTAATTTTAGCATTATATCATGCAGTAGGGGTGTGCCCGAATACAAATACGTTATTCGGCAAAGCACAAATAGTGTTTTTTTTTTTTGTTTTTTTTTTTACAAATATTTGTTTCATACAAATATTTTAAAAATTATTTGTTTTCAGGAAGAAAAATAAACCATGTCAAATACCAGCACACAGGTCGGTTACATCGCTATCTCAGTCTCTGTCCTCTGCTCCGCTGTTACATCTATCAGCAGGTCTTAATGAGGGGAGTCACATCCACCTGCTACATGATGCAGATTTCCTAATTTGGGCATCACTCCCAGAGTTGGGGGTGTTCTCCAGAGATAAAGCTGAGCTACTGACACACAATTCATGAACACTTATTGTAACACTTTAATTTTCTAAAATTAAAAGAGTAATAAAAACAAAAACAGAATTTTTAAGCCTCTTTCCACTTTTATTCGAATACAAATACAAATAATTTGGCTGCCTCAACAAATACAGATACAAATACAAATACTGGGCCCTCTGCACATCCCTATCATACAGTAAGCATAGCTTGGTTTCAGACTTCTGAGTCATTATCCATTGTGTTAATTGACAGAATTGTTTCCCCCCTTTTGGAGAACTGAGGATACAGTTAGCATGATAGCATGCCAATATTATGTCCAAAGTGACATATACTGTGCATATAAAGTGCATTCAAACCATGTAGGAGTAAAACTAGATATATAGGAAGTGTATCCCTAACAACTAAAAGCATTTTCAGTGATATAAGTATAAGATTTATTTTCTCTGGCAAAGCTGAACCCAACAGGTCATTAATTTTACAGGTATTTTGGCAGGAATTTAAGCGTTGGTAAAGTGACATTTTTGAGATGCCGGTAGTGCTAGATAAAAAGTCAAGAGTTAATCATTACAATTCATCCTCCAGGGACAAGGAATGTACTGAATTTCATGGAAATCTATCCAATAGGTATCAGTATATTTAATTCTGGACCAAAACCACCAGCTGAGACTGGCGCTGCCATCCCCAGAGAGAAACTTTTAAATAAAGTTATTTTTTTTATTTGATGAAGCACTTCATCTGAGCACATTTTAGTGATTTGTCTTTCTCTTAAGGCTCTCCAGTTGGTATTTAACTGGCTATGGTAATTTGTTAAACTGTAATGTCATGAAAGATTATCTAAGGGCAGCAAAAATATACTACTTCAGAATGACAGACCATCTCAAAAATGCCTCCAGTGAGAGTAGAGCTACCCATCATCCCTGCTGTTCTCAGTGTGAAAGCAGGGTCAGCTCTGAGTTCATCGCTTCAGCTACGTCCTGTTCACGTTCCGTCCTGTCGCCTCCAGATCGACAGATAGTGAAAGGAAAAACTGTCGCCACATGTCGACCAGACCAGTTTGCAGGTGCAGTAATGGACCGAGGCTTCAGGGCCTTGAATAGTCCTCAGCTGACCTTTCTCAAAATGTGTCAATGTGTCTGTCAACAAGTTCACTTCTTCGCTCCCTCTCCCGCTGATGATGACAAGGAATTTGGGGTCGAGAGAAGGACAGGGGCCAGGGAAGAAAGACAAGTAAATAGTCTTAACTGTTAACTGCAATTATCCTTCAAGGCACTGTATTGATGACATTGTTGGCCAAATGGTGCAACCAAGTCACGTTTTTGTGTTTTCATTGGAAACTAAGGGGATCTTGAATCTGTTTTCTTTTACAGCTGAAACACAAATGATTATTTAATCACACTGATCAGATGTTTAGGGCTGTAGTCTCCTGGTCTCCTGGTGATTAGTTGGTCGATGCTCTCGTCCGACTAAATTCTCATTGGTTGAATAATTGCTGTGTTACTTTCATAGGGAGAAAAGTGCTACATCAACAGCTTTCCAGGATTAATCCATTATTTTCTGCAGTGGGAGGGACAGACTAACAAATTACCTGTGAAAGCGACGGTGTATTCACAACTTTGAACTCGCCCAACCTAATGGAGACTGCTAGGACTAACTGTACTCAGTGTTTACTGAACATTTACTTAATCAGTGTTTCTCCTATAATTATAACAACAAGAACCCCCGCTAGGCCAAAAAAATATTTTTTAATGCCAAAGATAAAGCCAAATATCCATTCATTCAGAAATCAATAGTGTTTAGGAGCCTCTGTGCAGTGCTGTTCTGAAACATGAGTCAACCTCTGCGTTGTTACCTAGGAAACTATTGATAGCCTAACTCTGTAATAAAAGGTTAGCAGTAAGTTGTCAGTCTGGCAGTAAATGTACAGCACAGACTACAGTGTGTCAGTTAATAAATGCTAAAAAGTCACATCTGTTGTTTCCTCAAGTGCTGGAAAAGTAAAGGGGGTTAGCTCCAAAGTTAGCAACAATGGGTTAGCATAACCTGAAGACGCTAAACAGAGAAATAGAGAACAGGGAAATGTGTGGCTGCTGAGTTCACTGTGCACTTTGTCCCATTACATTCCCCCCACCGCAACTATTAACTGATTAGTTGAAGATTATGTACGATTTCAGTCAACCAACATTTTCTTTGGTTGACTACAGCCCTACAAATGATATTATCCTGTCAATCATAAGACATTTCTCCACTTTCCCTTCAGAACTTGACAGTGATCGTTTTGGTGTTAAATGATGCATGGCGTCCTCCACAATTTATTTAGTTCCTGTGAGAAGTCAACTGTAAACTCCCATGAGATGAAGATTGATAAAGATCAGAGTGAAGTTAGCTTAAATTCCTCTAAACAACAGCATATCATGATAGATCATAGCCGCTGAGCTAAGCGCTTTTATCGTTCCTCTTTGAGGTTTTGTCGCTGTGCAAATAAACTAAGATAAAATGCAACAATATACAACACAGAGAAGAATATGAAAATGACTACTTGGAGCAGGTTAGTTTTAAAAAATGTAAAAAAAAGTATTTCCTCAAAAACAGCTCAACTCTAACTTATGTCAGAAGCAAGTAGGAGGAATTAAGTTGCAAGTCAGTTTTATAAAACAAAAACTTTTAAGCAGTGAAGGAATTCAATCTGAAGTGTCTTTCACATTTCAGTAACTTGCTCCTCTCCCTGAAGGCTGTGGGGTAATATCCCCTATTGGGGTAGCTTTGATTTACAGCGTTTGCCCCCACCTCACTTAACGCCTGCCCCAACAGTGCTGATAAAGATCATACAGGCAGCCACAAGCTAGAGAGCTCTTGTTCCCCCAACATGAACAGGAAGCCACTGTCCCTTCATTGTTTCTTTGAGGATTTTCATTGATGTATATCCACTTTCAAGATTGACTTAACTACTAAATATCCATGATTTGAATTAGGACAAAAAGGAGGCACTCATATTAATGTTTTCACCCCAATGAATTGTCGGCTTGTTTGGCCTTTACAGTGTTAAAAAGCTGCCTGAACAAGCTTTTTTAATGGCCTTTAGTCAAACTTAAAGTCATGAAGACAGAGTTAATCAAAAAGATTTGTTCAGGTGTTGCTCCTATTAATGATTTTTTCTGCAGTTGGAGAACAGAACCTTTGTGTTACATTACTAATGTTTAAAATCAGACATGTATGTGTCTTCACCTCAATTTCTTCCTCTGAGAATGATTGTTAGCATGCATTTGCATCTTTCCATTGACTTTGTATGAAATCATGTCACCTATAAATTTCAGTTTATGTTATAAGACAACCTGGCTACACTGGCTGGCCAAGATTTAACTAGAGGAACAGCCTTCAACAAATCTTGCCTCAATTACTTCTGGTCTTAAAAGAGGAAGCTATTTTTTTCCCTTGACAAAATTTTGGATTCTTCCTTGGATTAATTTCCTGCATCTGAAACACTTCATCATGTGTTATCACATATTTTACAGGCAAATTATCTTTTAAATCTGCTGGGTAATGCAGCTAAAGTGACGACTGAAAATGACAGTATATCATCTGGATCAGAACGTCAGTCACTGGTGAAAGATTAGAGTAAAATTAAAGCCTCTCCTTACAAGAAATGTCTCACAAGAAGGCAGTGTCAGAATGAATGACGAATGTGACAAAGTGATCATCCGGTCTGAATATCAGGCCAAAGCCTCCCCACCGTCGCCGCTGATTCTCTCTATTTACCAAATTAAACTGCTCTCGGTATCGACACTGTAGCAGAAAATCTACTTCACACAGAGGAAGTGACAAGATGAAATTTAAGGAAAAAAAATCCTCCTCTGAAATGTCAGTAAATCATATGAATGAAGCCATTCATTCCTGTAATTAATTTTAGTGTAATTTACAGCTTTTGGCCAACCTGCTTTACCTCAACCTGACCTTTGTCCTTGAGTAATGTTTTATTACATTACCTTTAATATATTACATTTCCCAGAATGTTTTTCAATCCCCCCACCCAGACAAGGGAACAAAGGGTTCTGAACTTGATGCATTCAGCTTTGAGCTCTGTAGTATTTCAACTATCCTGACACCCTCAATCCCCGTTTCTACTGCTGTCATTCACACTTACTTTTTCTCTGCTTATCTTTATCCCTCCTAAAATTTATGTGACATCAAGAATGTGTATACTGATTTATACCAATGGTTACTAAGCACTTATAATAAGACTCAATCTCTTTTCCCGCTTTCTCCATATTATCATTTTCTCCTCCCTGTCGTCCTTTCTTTCTCTTTTTGGCTCTTCTTCCCCTCCACACACACACACACACACACACTCCTACTCATCCTTCGACACCGATCGATAGAGAGCTTGGCTCCGCCCTCAGGATTCAGGCCTGCGATTGACAGATGACAGATGTTAACAGCAGGTCAATCTGGATAAACAAATCCCACCGGTCACAATGGCTGGTTAAAGGCAAACAACGATGACCAATCAGAGACCAGCTGACTTGTGGACTGTCAGACTGAATTAGTGGCGACAGGTTGGCTGGTAGCAAATAGATCTTTGTAGATGAACGAGATAGACGTACCAACAGGGTGAAGCCCGCAGTATATTATTCTCTTGCATAATGTTGCATTCCACTCAGGGTATCAACAGGTCCCTGAAGGCCACATTTAAAGATAGCATTTTTTTTAAAAGAACATTCTTTTAGCATGAAATCTCATGACATTTCCTAAAGTGACCCTGAATAGTCTATACACAAATGGAAATATTTCAACTGACTTATTTTTGTGCAGCTGATACATGTTTTTGTACATTATTTGACCTTTATTCATTCAAAAATCCCCCTTCAAAAATATTGCATTCTTCATATTCAGTAAAATTAATTGAAGTCATTATGGTTATATTCTACTGTTTTTAGGAAACATAGCAACATAACAAGTGTGTGAATGTTTTTCTTCTCCATAAATTAATAGTGTAAAACCTAAAGAAGTTTCATTAAGGATTGATCACCTATTTATTAATGACTGATGAGGTATTTATGAATTAAAACTAGATTTGTGCAGAAATTGTGTTTAGACACTAATTATGAGATCCTGGATGCTGTGAAGGGTCAGAATATGTACTTTGATCTAAATGCTAACTTAACTATGCTAACATGATAATGTTACACAATGATAATGTTAGCTTAGGGTGGGGTTTAGTTTACTTTTGTTTGTTCTTTTGGGCATTGCTCAGCTCCTAAGTCTGTAAAATAAACTGCTACAGTGAACTTTGATGGTTGTTGGGATGACCATTCTTGGGATTGGGACGTAACAACATGTATAATGTTTTAGTTGAGCATGTTAGCATGCTAACATTAGCTATGAGGGCTGAATGTAATTAATCTTGCAGGTATTTGATCAATACAAAAGTATTGCACCAATAGAAAAAGCTGATGATGGCGTTAGATGAAAGGTCAGGGGATACTACTCATGTTCTCAGACTGCTGATTTATTTGCAAATTACAACTGTAAACTCTCAACAGTTAAATTTTGCATATTTTGGGCATGCTAGTTGGTGAATGGTGGTGACTTTGCCTTGTTTTCTCTTAAAAAAGACAAACTATCATTGCAATAAACACTATACACTAGGACCAGAATCAATTGATATTATAATACTGTACATATAATTTGCTGTTTTAGTGTTAAGTTACTCTTAAATAGTTCTAAGTTGTACTAGACTAATGTAGGGCAACATAATACAATGTCAAATTCAGGCACAATTTTAAATTAAGACAGTTTTCAAGTGTTGGCAAAGATAGTACAACATTTCCATGCAGATTCAGACATGAAATCCTCTTTGTGAAATCAGCATTTTACATAAGTAACAATACACAAGTAAGAATTTGTGGCTAAGTTACATCTGCCATCCTTGGAAAAGTTTGTCAATGTATCTTTGTAGAAGCATCGGCTCTTGAGTTGCTAGTTTTTGAGCTTTGCTTGTCATGATCAGGGTCAATGCACTGAATATCCTGTAAATGTATTTATTTCTTGTGGAGGAATTGCTGATACAAATGAGGCCAGGAAAACCTTGAGAATGCTGAGCTGTGGCTTTTCTGTCCTGTGAGATGAAACATGTTTTTATCTGAATTAAGCAGTGTTTTGTTTTGTTGTTTTTTTTAGATAACTTCGACTCATTTCCCTTAACTTGGGATGAATTTCTGCAAATTCTGAGAATAGGATGTTATGCAACATAAATGCTGCTTTCCCTGTGTGGCATTAACTAAGTTGTGTGTAAGCTGAAATCTGTCAGCACTTATCAAGAAGATTAAAGAGTCAATTTACATGAAAAAGTTCAATTAAACTTGCTGAGAGATTGTTGATTAGTTGGCACTAAGTAAGTATTTACTTTTTTAAAACATTATTATGATGTGATGTGTGTTTAGTGGAGCGGTGGATGCCTGGAGGTAAGAAACTGAAAACGCCAGACCACAATTACTGATTATTATTAATTAATTATTTAATTTACTTTCATCTTAAAACACAACAAATTGTAAGGGAATGATACGTTCCCACCGCAACCACCAAGGTTTCCAAGAGAAGCATTATCTAATTGGTTAAACTGTGCAGCTCCACTGTGAATGTGAGTTATTGTATCAGAGTTGTGCAGCTGGATAAGACATAATATGCAGTAAAGCTCCTCCCTGAGTAGATAACACAATACTGAGGAAGATTAAAGTAAGGTTGAGGGATTCAGATGGAGGGGGTTACAGGGACACAATTAAGGACTCATTCATTCTTGCATGGTTAGATGCTAAAACTCAATATGGTGCATTATGTTTTGTCGTCACAACAGGAAGCAAAACTTGTGTTATGCACTTGTAAAGCCTTTTTTAGTAAAGACAAGGGATGAAACGGATAACAAAGCTCACGGTTCAGATCATATCATAGTTTTGAGTCACGGATCAAAAAGAAAGAAAGAAAGGAGACAATTATAACTTTGCTTTCCATTTATTCTGTAAAACACTTAAAGCAAGGAACATTTGCTCATGGTCTTAAATGAAAACAACATTCAAGGCGTCCAGTGTTGTCCAGTGATTCCTTCCTCCTTTAAACATGGTAGTGAATAAAACAACAGCCTGTATCCACATCATCAAAACTGGATGATAACTTACAAACATGAACACACGTTTTGTCTTGCAGCTTGTTGAACAAGCCACCAAACAAACATTCTCTGGGGAAAAGTGCACCGCTAATGTCAGTTAGCAGCTAGATAGCTAATTAGCTGCTCAGCTGCAGCACATTACACGGCATGTAAACATACCTATAAAATTCACTTAGACCTGTTAGATGCTGGTTTGGTCGTTGCTCTTATAAATCCCTGTTATTGACACACTGTCTGTCCTTGACTGCTACTTACAGCAGTTTTTTTTTTTACTTTGTCTCCAATGAGACATTAAATTTTACAGTTAATCTGTAGTTCACATGTGTGCTGAACTGCAACAACAACAACACAAATGTCTTCAATTATGTGTAAATATTGGCTGCCTGTTATGCAGAGTTGGGCGAAATGGTCTAAAGCATGAGACGGTATTACATAAAAGTTTACACAAAAGTTGGTAAATTCCCCAAGTGATGGCGGCCATGTTGAAAATCAATCAGCAGGATTTCTTTATGGCTAGATTGGATGTTGGATTCTTGCATCAATGTGATGTTTACCTTGATTTGTCAGGTACTGTACTTCATTTGCTTGATTAGCCAAGTCTATTCATTAACAGTTTCTCAATTCACCGTATTCATCAATATAATATACATGGTAATATGTGACTATCCATATCGTCCATTCTTACTGTAATGTGATCGGGCCTGTAATTTCTACCTACAAACAGTTGAAAGCAACCACAAAATGTCATTAAAAAAAACAAAAAAGAACTTTGGAGATCATAAATGTAAAGATATAGGTAAACTGGGGAGCAAAAAGTTTAAAAGAAAAAATAGGAAATAAATGCCATAAAATGCTCTGCTTTGTGCAATCAGTTACTTTTCAAGCACAAGAAAAAGGATGAGAGGATGCATCATCTCACCAGGGTCTGTCTGATTTCACCATGTTGGAGACAAAAAGCTTTGATGCAGGGAAATAGAGAGGTGTGGCAGCAAGAGGCAAGCTGCTAAATGAATGAGTGTTAATATAATGCCTCAACGTGTTTCTTCAAAATAGGCGGAAGAAAGCGTTCATGCAAGAAAAGGTGGTGATAGACAGTAAGTGGGTGAAAGTGTTGAATGAAAAGTAATTAAAAGTCCATGCTTATCATCCTGAGGCCTGTATAGTCTGTAGTTGAAACTGTGCTAATTTGATCATCATAATTTTGTACAAAAGACTGAGTGTTAATAATAGGTCTATTGTAAGGAGAAGCTCTGAATATGTGAATGTTTACCTGTGGAAATAATGCAGATTTTCTCCTCTTCCTCCTGTTTGAAGGCTGACTCTTGAAAAAGGATCCTAACCTGAGACATTTCTGAAGTCTGCCTTTTTTTGAAGCTTGTCTGAACTAAACAAAATGATCCACTACGCTTTTTCACATCACATTTCTAAAGCGCTCCTCCAAAAGGATAAAACATTATTGTTGTTTCAATTTTGTAAAAAAAAAAAAAAAAAAAGAAGAAGCCACTTTCCATTTTCACCAAACAAAACCTCACTCAAAACAGGGGGGAGGAGAAGGGATGAAATTGGTTTTCTCTGAAGAAAAATGTTATTTTTCAGAGTCAGGGTGAGAGTGGGGACCACATGTTGGAGTGAAGGTGCTTAAAACATCACTTGACCTGCAGACACTTTGCACTTGAGGTTCACTCCTTTTGTCTGTTTTCAAACACGACGGATGTCAGACAGAAATAATGATGCCGTGCAGTCATCAGACAACAGCAACAAAAAGATGAAGTTTAAGTCAGCAGAAGGGGCTTAAGATGCATCAAGTCTAATTTTGAATGAATTCCAATGATAGGACCATGGTCAATTAACTGAAATATAATTAACAGCAATTTTGATAATTGCAAAATCATTTTTTAAGCAAACATTTAAAAAATCCACTGGTTCTATAATCTCATGTGTGAATACTTTTAGTCTCCTATGACAATAAATTGAATACTTTTGGACTGTTAGTTGGACAACAATCAACCTGAAGACGTCACCTTGGATTCTGGGAAATTGTGTTTGCCATCTTTCACTTTTTCAGACATTATATGCAGAAATGCAACAATTTGCAATCACAAATTAGATGTCTCGCTTCAAATACTTTGTCAGGTTTTTCTATCTTGATGCGAGAATAAAAGAAAATAAGAAAAACCACCTGCGTTAATGTGGTCACATTTAAACTAGGCGATAAACTGGGATGATATGATTATATATATATATATATATATATATATATATATATATATATATATATATATATATATATATATATATATATATATATATATATATAATGTCATGTCAGGATTATCCTGGCCAAAATAATTGTGATTAACGATATTCATCCAAAGCATACTTATGAACATCCTTTTTAGTGAAAAACAAACAAGGAAGGATTCAGACTCTCGCCAACATCCAGCAGGTAATCACAATAAAAAAGAAAATCCATTAATAAAAAGAATCTACCTGTCAAACTGATATCTAAGCATTCACATTCTGAGCCTGCAGACATAGTGACGAATGACTGGAAAGATGCAGATTTCCCCTTGTGACTAATGGGAACTCAACATAGATCAGGAAATCAATAGGACTGTACGTTAGTAAGCTAGGCAGCTTTTTCAAGTCACTCATATGAGGATATAGATACATGAGGATTATATTGTGTATATTTTATCTTATATCCTCCCATTCCTAATTTAAACCTCTTGACTCTTAGTTTAAATTATCAGCTACTGGGAGCGTCTACACTAAAAAATATTGCATCTTAAATCCAAACAACTGTTAGCACCAACCTTATGTTGCTCGTACTAGTCAGTGTTATGACTCTGTGCAATCAAAACCACATCGCTGTGTCTGACAGTGTCAGTGCTACTTATGCTTCCTCTGGGCTCTGCTGGCATTGAAGTTGCACAAGTTTGTTCCCGTCTAGCATATTGAAAACTGGTTACCCACTGACAATAAAGTCAACAATGTCAGTTATGGAAATAAAGACAATACCGTCCCAGAGTGTTTTTTAAAAAAAAGGGATTTCCCAGATATCTGCTCCACATTTCATGGTAGACAGTAGTTTTAATAAAAACTGTTGACAGTTATGCTGTGGATTATCCAGAGTAAAACACTGCATAGAGACACGTTGCTATAGAGTTTTTTGTTTATTGTAATGTTTCAATGCTGTGAGCATCAAAACAAAACGCTTTTCATCTGTTTTTGTGTGACGGCAGACATCTCAGGGATGGATATCTCAACATCTGGACAAATAAAAACCAAAACTGTATGCATGGCTAGTTACCACTCGAGGGGAAATGAGATATTGTTAAAATCTTTGTTGTTGAATCTACATGTTAATGTAGATTGTACAGGCGATAAGGGGGAGAAGGAACAAGGTAAAATGAATGCCGGGAGAGGGAGAAAGCTTAGAAAGAACAACCCAAAGAAAACAGAAAAAGCAGGGATTTGTACACAGACAGTTAGAAACATGAGAAAGTAAAGAAGACTGGGTGAAGATCAAGGGAACACGTGCTAAAATCGCTTTCTTTCATCATGTCAAACAGACAGCTCTCATAACTTAACAGGTTTGAACAAACCCGTCACGCCTGAAAAAGCCGCGTTGCCAAAATACTTACCATCGATATTGTCTCTGAGCTCTGAGGGATCAGAACCAACTTGTCAAAATCTAAGCTTTTCTCAACAGAGCGTCAACAAAGAACAATGAGACTCATTTCACTTAAAAAAACATCGGTAATTCATCTTCGAGAAAGGCTGTAATTAGGAAATGCTTGTTGCAATCCTGAATTATAGCTCTTTAAAATGAAGTTCCTCCCTAAGATGAAATTTTTGAGAGGCAGTAACATCAAGCTTGTGACTAGAATATCAGTTCTCTAAGCTTTTAGCAGCCGTTGCCTTTTTATGTTCCACTTCCATAATGTAATTGCAAGGCTTTAATAACACAATGAAGCAAGAAAATTACACCTGTCTGTAACATCTCGTCTGACTGGTATTAGAGACAACAAGATCCCAGCTGGTGCATGCTGGGCTTCGTATTATGCACTTTCGGTTGCCACGCAACTGTTAGCTAAACTTAAGTAAATAAGGGAGTAATGGATATTGAAAATCGAGATGAACAAGATAAAGATACAGTAGTTTTTTTGTACTTTAAGATGACGACAAGTTGATTCCAAACAGTGAACGGCATTACTTTCGAAAAAACAATAAGAACCATTTTTCCAAGTGCTTTTTTTCCTCCCCGACTGAAGCTGAGTCATCGTCAACTTGGCGTGAAAGAAAGTCGCCCAAAAACACTGCAACGACGTGACCCAAATAGGGTACAACTTGCAACACACAGGCATCAGGCACGACCAAACAACACATATAGTAACACCTAAAAAATGCACCAAATACAATTACGGCCTAATGGTCTACTTGCAGTCACAATCCATACATACTGGACACATTTATCTTTATCAGTGAAGTCACAACTCGCTGACTATGTTTTCTGTCACAGGAACATTTAGTACATCATTGGTTATGAATGTTCTTGGGTGTTTGCTTCCACATCTAGTAGAGGTGGAGATATTTCCAGGGATAATTGAAAACTTTGACCTGCTGATGACCCTACATGAAAAGTCAGGGGATCACCAAAATCATTAGGTTTCATCCTTTTGGGGAATATCTGTGCAAAATTTCAATCCAACATTTAATTAGATATTTCAGTCTGGACCAAACTGGTGGACTGACCGACCTTAGACCTCGCTTGTCTGCTTTTTATGTTAACTCTTGAGATCTTTAGCATCAACACTTCTTCAATCCTTTAAGTATTGTTATGATTTTTTTCATGTTGATTACTGAATAAGTGAATATCATGAAGAGGTAACATTTTATCCTTTGTCTTGTAGTAATGCTAAATATTTTTTCTTTGACTCATTAATGGATCTATTCTACTGGAATTATTAAATTGGACTGATCTCATTTCACTATTCATTTGGCTCAACCTATTGTGAAAGATTGGATTTGGTACGTCAGAACTGGATTAATTTAAACCTTGTGTGTTCTAGTATATATATATATACACCCTGTAAAGCCCAAATATAGAAAAAAAATGAGCAATTTTTTTTGACCTTTCAGATGTTGTTTTAAGAGGCCTCTGATGCAGAATTTTTTAAAATATTTAATATGATTCTTTCTCGACAAATCCGATCCAATAAAACAAGAAGATGAGCTTGATGGAAAGGTTGCAGGTAGTGTGAGTTCATGGCCAGATGGCCGGACCTATAAACACATTTACTATCCAATAGCATTGCAAGGATAAACAATAGGACCCATTGACTATGTAAATGTGGTCTTTCAAAAAAAAGCATTTACAGATTTTTTTTTTTTATTAGAGCTAAAAGTTATTGTTGTAATATTGCAGCAGTGGGCCTTACAGGGATACATACATAGTCTATACATTTTCTAAACCATGTTGTAACTGCTCTATCCCACCAACAGCCTGCCTGCACTGGGTAGGAAACTGGTGTTTGGCTTTTGAGACATTGTATGTGTTACTGGACTACACAAATAAAACTGTCAGGTCAAGTAATTAGTTGATTTTTCAATAGTTTAACACACTAGGCCACTTCAGAGTGGCATTATTTCAATATTTTCTATTTCTACAATGAACGTTTCACTACTTAGGGGGGAAAAAAATTGTTTTAGGGTGAATTATGCCGATTTTAGTTCAGATGCCCAAAAGGATAATCTGTAGTTGATCACGTCTTAGGCTGTATTCACACCAAATCAGTCGCACTCATTTGAATGGGGGTAGTGCGGCTCAGCTGCGGCCGTTTTGGCCGCTGCAGCGCCGCATCGGACCACGGCCGGAAAGTTGAGCCAGAGTCAACTTTTGGAGAAACGCAACCCGATGTCACTGCGACTGAAGGTTGCGGTGGCCAATCACAGTGGGAGATCAGACTGACAAGAGTTGTAAAGTCTGCCATGAGGGAGGACAAAGACGTTACTAGACGCGCCCACAAACCCGCACACCTCCGCTCGACCCTGCTGCTGAACGCCACACTGCCTGATTTGGTGTGAATGCAGCCTTAGTTGGTCAGAACAAAGTGCCAACATCATGTTTTTGGCACTTTCACAATGGCCTTGTGGAGTCGTTTGCATCTGACATTCTGTTATTCCTATGTGGTGACTTGCTTTGTGTGTAACGGTGGAATAATCTTCAATTCCCAGATTGCCAACGATAACTGAGGTTCAGAGGTCAAAGCCTCTGATGAGAAAGGAATCAAACTTTTCTTGTGACCATTGAAAAGATGAAAGACACGTGAGGAAATAGCAAAGTGAAAATGATTTTTTTTTATTCACAGGAGCAAACCGGGGAAAAGAAAATGTGGGCGAGGTGGTTGTTATTCATAAGAGAAGGTGAAATATGAAATACTGCTTTTAAAAAATAAGTCCTTTTTCTTCCATCAGATGATTTCTTTTTTTTCTTTTTTTTTTACTTTAATACAGGAGCGTATCAGAGCAAGAAAAATAGGAAGACAGCTTTTGATTTGGGGAATAGAGTGGGTGGCAAAGAATTTCAGAAAATTGATTTCACAAAGAAAGTTTCATTAAATCCTATTATACAGCTACACACACTAAACGGATATCCGTCATTTTATTAAGTTTGCTAAAGTCTGAACAGAACTTGACTTTTAGCCTCTACATTGCATTTATTGTGTGATGTTTTCTTTGTTGGAAAAATATTGATTCCCCAAACAGGATCAATAAAGACCTGAATAATCGAGGTTGAGTATTGTTTCTATAGGAAAAAAAGTCCTTTTAGCTCTTTTAGTCCTTTGCTGTCAGTTACTCTTTCACAAACCATCACAAAAAGGGTTATTCACGCTTTCATACTCTGATGATGAAAGTGTCGGGCTTTCATTAAACAGCCGTCAGTATTACTGTTGTAAGCAAGTGATGGTTCACGTCACACATAGAGTTATATTCAAGAAAGTAAATCATGTCTCTAATGGATTTAGATGCTGCTCAAGACGTAACTTAACCTTAAAACTCAAATTAAGCTTCAGACTGAGTTACAAACTATGTGCAACATCAACCATTCAAGCAGAAGAAGTCTGTCTGCAAAGAGGAAGAAGGAGGAAGAGGATAGCGATGGACAAATTAACAATTTTATCAAAAGTTTCCTTGGTACACAAATTCTGAATATGAAATTCCTGCAATCTGAAATTTCCAACTTGCCCAAATGGAACGATGTCTGATGATCTTCCTCTCATTCCTCTTCGTAAAGTTTAGCTTTTAATTTGAACCTTAATTTGTGTTTAAGGGAAAGTTGAAGTTGGAAATCTGAAATGTTCAACTTGAAATCTTGAAATTGAGAACTTGAAATAACAAACCAGGAGCTTTGAATCATTTCAACTCTCATATAAAATTGATTTCAACTTAAACGATAATTCTAGTCTATTGCTTAGATCTGGGAACACGACGACATCACTACACGTTGCCAGCGAGCCAGAAGTTCATCCAAATGATCTAAACCACTTTATTTGTAGCTAAAACTGGAAGTGAATGCACCTGAAATGTCGGTAAATATGCACAAGTCATGTACAGAGGGGTCAAAGTTGAACCAGGAAGTCAGCCCATGTAAACTGACATAATAGTTTGAGTAATAATCTCTTCCAAATATGTTAAATATGTCTAACCTGGGGCTTTGTTTCTAAACTCTCTGATCATCATGTTCATGTTTCTGGATCCACAGGAATTCATTTTTAGCGATGTTTCAGAGTCTCTAGATTTCCTTCAACTAACTTTGTGATTACTATGGTATTATTACCCACAGGAATGAGGTCCACAGCTATGAAAAGAGCTGTAGTAGTTGTACTGAACCAGAGTCACCCATAAGATTTAGTAGGGGTGTGCCCGAATACAAATACATTATTCGGCAAAGTACAAATAGTGGGTTTTATATGAATATTTCCACTTTCATTCGAATACAAATACAGATACAAATAATTTTGCTGCCTCATCAAATACAGATACAAATACAAATACTGGGATCTCTGCACATCCCTAAGATTTTGTTTCACAACAACCAGCGAACTAGTACATTTGTGTGACAAGTCTAAAACAAATGTTGGCATTTCCCTCATTAAAGGGCTTTTAGGGGGAAGTTTTTCCTTAACTGAATCGAGTTTATAAGGATAGAGGAGGTTGTACGCTTTGCAGATTGTAAGCCCCCCGAGGCAAGTGTGTAATTAGTGATATTGGGCATAGCATACTTCTTACGTGAATGCAATATATTAACGTTATGTAAATGAAACACAAGTGGGATTGACAACAGGTACCCAGTTTAGCTGCCACTCAGCGGGAACAAATACATGTCACACAGTTGTGACATCCAAAGTGCCTCCAGAAGAGCTTCATTGTAAAATGAGATCAAATGATACGCATGAAAAAGAAAGTGACACACCCAAAAGAAAAATAGCATACTGTATAACACATAGAAGCAGCGTGTATGTGTGTTTTTAAAAGACAACTGTGGGCTCTTTGTTGAGAAAATAATAGCAAATCATCTCTGTGGGGAAGCTGGGTCACTGCAGTGGGGGCAAGATATTTCTTGGTTAAATAAATACAACAAATAAAGGAAACAGGCCACAGTGTTTATATTTTAAAAAAAGGTGAGAGAAGTGGAGAGCCTGTTGTGATGACATATCTTTAGATTAATACCAACACTTCAAGCACAAAAGCAGAAAATTAATACTTCAACCTCCAGATTTCTAATGATAATCTTGATATACTGTACATATTATTCATGTATGTCCATTAACAATCAACCTCTCAATTATTTTATTTAATCAATTGATCATTTAGTCTATATATCAGAACATTGTCATTAATGGACATTCGAGCTGCAGAGATTAGTCAATTAATCCATTAGTTGCCAACTATTTTAATTAATTGCTAACTATTTTGTTAACTGATTAATCATTGAATTATTTATCATGAAAAAATGTCTAAACTCTCTGACTCCAGCATCTCAAATGTGAGTATTTTCTGGTTTCTTTAGTCTTCTATGACAGTAAACTGAATATCTTTTGTTGTGGACTGTTGGTCAGGATAAAACAAGACATTTGAAGACCTCAGCTTGGGCTTTGGGAAACAGTGATTGACATTTTTTCTGGACCAAACTACTAAATGATTAATCAAGAAAATAATAGATTAATTGATAATGATCGTTTATTGCAGCCCTAATGTACGGTGGCCCTGAAGCGCAAATCACAACGACAAACAGGAATGGGAGAACGTCCAATCAGCAACAAACTTTGTCGATAGCAGGTACCTACCTTTTCCGGTAGAAGTTAATGTTGTTGTGTTTTCTGCTTTTGCGGTTGTGCTTTGTTATTTGTTGTTGTGTTTTCCTATTTGTCATTGTGATTTGCACTTCAGGGCCACAGTACTAATGGACAATAAAAGTCTGTTGATCAACTACCTGCTGATTAATCACTTCTTCTGCTCCTCATTCATCGGGGAAGTAAGAGCCACTCACCTGCAGTGAACATAAGGGAAAGCAGAGAGTCTCATAAAAAGCTAATTTGCATGAAGGAGCCTGTTTCTGCTTCTCTCTGACACTCTGACAGGTATTTAAGCTTTAAAAAGAGTTTAAATATATGAGCCAATATCATCAGTGAGAAGACAAAGCTCTCAATCAAACTGTCAAGACGTGTTTTTGTGTGTGCCCACCTGTGTTATCGCAGGTGTGTGAACGTGTAGACAAAAGTGTCAGGATGGATGTATGTGTGGCCGTGTCGTATGTACATGTGTGGTCAGGTGGGTCGGTCACGCTTCACCAGCATTACGTCAACGCTACATCCCCCGATCATCCTCCGACCAGCTGATGCCCGGTCAGCGCTCGGTGGCCTGCTGTGTGCATGTGAGTGTGACAGCAAGCGAGAGAGAGAGAAAAGGGAGGGAAACAGAGAGAGAGAGAGAGAAATGGTAGTAATATGATCTGATAATGATAAGCAGAGGATGAAGGGGAGATGAGAGGGAGTTCCATCCAACTGTAAAGCAAATCTGAAGCAAATATTTGAAGTGTTGCCAAAAATCACAACAGGCGAACATTTTGTCTCCTATTAATGATGCGGGCATCTCTTCATCCAGCGAGTGACGAGACGCATCGTTTCTCCAGGTTCCGTCTCAATCAGACGAGCGGCGTCAGAGATATTACAGAGACGTAACAGTCTAACGGTCTCTAGTTTCACCTTTTTTTTTTTTTTTTTTTGTTACTATAGGTGTAGAAATTTGTCAAGAAGATTGTGTTTCACTGAAAAATGGGACTATAATTGATATAATTGTATGGGTTTTAAATGTAAAGCACTTTAAATGTACTTTTCACATTCATTTAGGACAGAGTCACACCGGCAGAGAGAACATTTTTTTTCTTATACCACATTTAGGATTTTCTTTCTAGGTGCAAGTTTTTGACCACTAGTAGCACTACGGAGCAATGTTTTTAAGAGTGGGTCCTTGTTTTGTTTGTATCATGCACGTACACACTGGTGATGTTATCTGCTAGAGCTGAAACAAATATTCATATTTCATTATCGATTAATCTGTTGGTTATTTTCTCCATTAATCCATTGGTCGTTGGGTCTGTAAAAAGGTGAAAAATGTTGATCACCGTTTCCAAAACCCAAGATGACGCCCTCAAATGTCTGGTTTTGTCTCAACCAATAGACCACAACCCAAAAATATTCAGCTCACTGTCACAGAGGACTAAAGAATTCACATTTAAGAAGCTGGAATCTTAAAAAAAAAAGTGACTCAAAACGATTAATTGATTATCACAATAGTTGGTGATTAATTTTCTGTTGATTGTCTAATCAATTAATCCATTAATTGTTGCAGCTCTAATTCCTGCTGCTGGTTTCTCACAATACTGCTAATGGTAAGTAACTAGCAATGCACCGACAAAGGTAGCGAACAGGAAGAAGACTGCAAGCTTGCAAACATTTGATCTAAACTATGCACAATTTAAAATATATAAATCAACTTTGCATAAGGGAATACCTTCAAAGCCACTTGTTCGACCTCAACACGATGTGTTTTAGTGAGAAACTAAATGTATTAATAACTTTAACGTTTAAGAGGGTTTGCTGAATCCAACTTTGTAACTTGTGTACGAGCATGGAAGAAAGAAAGAGAGGTTTAGGATAAATATGTAGTCCAAAACAAAACACAAACGTGCATAGACATTAATCTGTTAAAATATACATAATAATAAATTTATATGGATGTGACAACACATCATCTATTTTGAACCAGTAGTCAGTTTGTGGTACTGTTGGAAAAACAACAACAATGAACCCAGTGACCACACGAAAACAGAAAAACAAAGCACGTCAGCGAGACTCTTTTTAACAGTGTAAATGTGATGAATGGTTGTTTGTTTCATGTTTATGACCTGCGTTTAAGGTTTAAAAATAGACATAGGATCCTCTTTGAGTGAAAAATAAGGGAATTAACATGGTCAATGAAGGTTTACAAAAAAACAGGAGTGTGTGTGTGTGTGTGTGTGTGTGTGTGTGTGTGTGTGTGAGGGGGTGTTGGTATGCTCATATATCAAGTAGGCAGATGGTGCTAAAGCAGGAGGTACAAGACCGCCCAGAACTCCTGTATGTATGTGCATGTGTATGTTTGTGTGTGTGTGTGCGTGTGTGTGTGTGTGTGTGTGTATGTGTGAGGGTGTGTGTGTTTGTGTGTGAAAACACAGCAGGTCCCAGGAAGCAGGAGCAGCAAATTCCCAGCAGATCTGCTGGTTCTGACACAGTTACTGTATGCTCCACTAATATACACACAACACACAGTCGGTCTGTCTGACCATTCATCCATCTGTCTGTTATTCCCTCTCTCTCCGCTCTGTTCTGCTGGTCCTGCTGGTTTTTTAGAAAGTTCCCATTAATGTGATGACAAATATTTTTGTGATTCACTGTTGCTGTTGTCGCCCTCACGACAACAGCAACAGCACACACACACTACTCCTCTATGTGTGTGTGTACACAGATTTTCACTGATAGAGGCAGGTGAGGGTAAAGAAAAAAAAAAAGAAAAACAAGGAAGTGACACTAAAACACAGAAAAACAAGAAGTCCTGAAAGTATACAGTAAATTTGATGTATAATACAGGAATTTATGGTTTTTTAACTGTTAAAGGGGACATATCAACTTTTGTCATTTTATTTTATTTTTATAGTTGAAAACTTGAGGTGAACGTACGTAAAAATGCTCCTTGTAAGTCAAAAACCACGGCAGTCTGTTCAATAACCTTTGTTGCTAAGGGTGTTCTCAACGTCCACTTGCATATTTCAGATTTAGGCTCAAACATGTGCGGTTGTATCTGAGAAGTCTTTTATTTCAAGTAAAGAACAACAAAAAGAAGTGAAATCCAACTACTATAGTTTGTAGCCTCTGGCCCGATTCAGCCGGCCAATCAGAACAGAGTGGGCTCATCAGGAGGCGGGCCTTAAAGAGAACGGCCTGTTTGACTGAGGGGCTGCATAATGAGCCAGTATAAGATAAATAAGGAGTTTTTAACTTGAAATCATGCAGATTTATCCCAGTAGAGCCCCAGAATATGAATATAGAGCTGGAAATGTGCATGATACATCCCATTTAAATGTATAATGCCATTTTATATAACCACATCTCAGTGTTACACCTGTTACTACAGTGTTAGGTGGATCAGGGTTCAAACTTTTTAAACTTTTCCGTTTGGACTTTTATGCAAAGTTTTAAAAACATTGTTTCAGAGAACCGATGATAATGCCGGTGGAGCTGCTGAAAGGATGTGAAAACACACAGATTTGAGCCAAACAGCTGCACAATTTGTTATTTGCCGTCACAAATGAAGGGAAATAAGCAGCTTTACTAAAGGAAGAATAATAATAGTGCTGTTTGTTTATTTTAGACTATTTAAACTTGCGATTAATTTTTATCAGTGCAGAGGGTGCAACGTGACAATAAAGCAAAAACCAGAAAAAAACATGCATGTTTTATTTTAGCCTGCGGCGTTCTTATCACAACAGGAAATATGGAAAAATCCTGCTATCTTGCGCCCCAGCGGGTGTGTTGTTCTGCCACAACAATGCTTTCGTTCATATCATAGACCGTCATAGAGTTAGGGCCTTCGCTTAAAGCTTTGAAGCTGTTCTGCAGAGTTTCACTCCGTCAGACTCACTCCTCACTGTCAATACTGAACCGGAGGCCCTAATCAGATGTTAACATTTGCAAAGCAAAACCCCCTCACAGTATGACAGGACTCCCAAAATTTGCAAAGCACACACTGAGAGTGTCTAACCTGCAAATGACGCCTTACAATAAGATCCTGCTCATGATTAAAACTCTTTGATTAGTTGCAATCAAAGAGTTTTAAACCAAAAGATTCAACATTCACACATTGACTTTGATGTCTTAGACTTTGATGAAACTTGCCATAATGATGTTGTGGTGTTTGATGATCTAAATGTCTAAATCGTGTTTCAGAGACTTTTCTACCCTGAAGAATCTTTAAAACAACACAGAATACTAAATAAAATGGATATCAGTCGTAGAGCTGCAACAATTAATCAAAACTTTTGCAATCTGCATACATCACCTTTGGCCGTCAGAAATTATAACCATTTTCTGACATTGTAAAGACAAAATGATTACTCGATAATTAACATTCAGCTTCTTCTCTGTGAACATTTAACAATGTATGTAGGTGGATGAAGCGTGGGTTGGTGATAATAAGTGGGAAAAAAAAAAAACAACCTCTATTTCTTCTCTTGTGGAGGAGCACAAGGCCACGGCGAGGACATGATAACACCTGAAGGAGCGTCTTTGTCTGAAACTGGAACAGAAACCTCAACGGCCTTGAGCTGGGAGGGATACACACTTTCATTCACACTTCCAATTGTTTCTATGTTTGTTCATTTTCAAATTCTAACTGGCTTCAATAACATAAATGTGGTGGAAATTCAAGCCGTTGGTTACTGAAGAACTGATTAGCTTTTGGCGTATTATTCCATGGATCCCTTCGTCAATCCTATTTCGATTTTCTTAACAAACTTGTTTTTCTGCAGTTCTCCCCTACAAATGTAATCAAGTTTAAATAAAATATAGTAGATAAGATCCTCATTTGTTTTCTGAAGAATTGTTTTTTCCTGTAATCAGTTGTGAGATGTCTGAAGTCTCGCCCAATTTGACATAATCTTCTATATTTCTCATATTGTGAATTTAAAAAAAAAGTTAAGAGACTGTTCTGATGGGAAAAACTAGTGAGTCGCTTTAGATAAAAGCATCTGTCAAATGACAAAATGTAAAAATGAACCTGACAAGGATCTCTAGTGGCAGTATGAGTTATGACTCTTGCTTGTCTGGAACAAGCGGATGTAACATCCCAAAGGGAAGAAGTTGGGACAGTTGTTCAGATCAAAAAATGTGTGTAACCTGGACGATTTAAAATACTTTAAATCATAACTTCAGGGGCAATATGAGTGAACGTTTTATTTTAACCAAAACCACGATGTTTCCCTAACCAAGTAGTTTTTCTGCTTAAACATTACAAACCTCAACCATAGCAGTGCTAAACCTGACGGCGGTAATTTTAATGATTATTCTAAGTGATTTGTTACAGTTGATGTGTATATATATATATATATATATATATATATATATATATATATATATATATATATATATATATATATATATTATACTGGGAAGTCAGATTAACAACATCTTGCTTTTGAAGAAGAAGAAGACAAAGAAGAAACTTTTAACATAAACATAACATAAACATAAAATGTGGCTCAAAGTGCTTTACAGACAGAGGTACAAATAAACAAGCAGGCAAAAAAAAGGATATTTTATAATATTAAAAGAAAGGAGAAAGATAAATACAATAAACAATAAAAAACTACAGTGATAAAGAGGTAAGGACGATAAAAGGAAGTAAAATCATGAGATAAAAAAATATTAAACAGGTAGTAAATAAGCTGATAACAGTAAAAGGCAAATAAAATAAAAGAGTTATTTAAAAGCAAGATCATAAAAATAAGTTTTGAGCTGCTTCTTGAAAATATCAAACAGAGGATGTTTGTCTAATATGTGGTGGAAGTTTGTTCCAGATCTTTGGTGCCTCATCATAACTTCTTGCATTTTGTTTGTGGCACATTTAACAAGCCAGCGTTAAGTGACTTAAGTGAACGGTTTGGAGCATATTCTGAAAAGCAATCTGAGAGGTATGAAGGTGCTCGAGACCTTTTTGGGCTTTAAAAACAAGTAAAAGAATTTTAAAATCTATCCTCAATGTTACAGGTAGCCAGTGCAATGACGCTAACACTGGTGTAATATCTTCACTTTTTCATACACATTTTACAATCTGAGTGAGTTTACAAAATCTGATGGAGATACATTAAAATCCTAAATGTGAACGGCCACAACTTAGACCGGAAAGTAGGGCTGAAGAAAACTGTGAGCATCAAAACAAAAGCTGACAGAACAGGAAACTGCACGGACCGGACAGCACAGAGGATCCAACCAAGATTCAACTGAAAACCAGACCTTAAATACAAACTAATCAGGGAATGAGGAACAGGTGACTAGACACAAGGGCAGGCTGGGAGTGATTGGCAGGACAGGGCTTGATGAGACTGATACAGGGCAGGTGAGAGGAGGAGAACATGAACACAGGAGGGGAAAACACAGGGAAAACAGAAAAACCAAAAACAATAAAGGGTACCCAACTGACAGAAAGTCCCACAAAAACTCAAAACAGAAAAAGTCTGAGGGCATCTGATGGATAATGACAACCAAGGAATTCAAAAGAACAAAAAGACAAAGAGTCCAAACATAACAGAATGTCCTGGCAGGATGTGACAATCTGACTGGTTTGAAAGTTTGCACAACTCATCCCATCAGGGCTCTATAGTGCGAGTATTCCACTCACATTTGCCCCTAAAAACAGACGTGAGAACTGAAAACAGTTTTTCACAAGCACAGTATGTGAGTTAAGAGTACAACCTCCCATAAAATATCAGAACACACTAGCTGTAACCTCAGTTTGTGCCTCACACAGAGCTGCCGGTAGCGTTAGTGAGCCTGATAAGAGACGGCAGAGAGGCAACATCATGCTAATAAACCAAAGATGTATTCCTTTTCTGTGGCAGTAAACACAACACACAAGCCGCCGATAACTGTGATATATTCAGAGCATAACAAGATATTCAGGGCTGATGACAGTTACTGTTAACATGATAAACAGCAGGACTGGCTATTTACTGACACTCCCACACAGACACACACACACACACACACTGGAGAGTAGGGATGTGCAGAGGGCCCAGTATTTGTATTTGTATTTGTATCTGTATTTGTTCCCACTGAGTGGGTACCCACTTGTCAATCTCACTTGTGTTTCATTTACATAACATTAATATATCACATTCATGTAAAAAGTATTCTACTATAAAACAGAAGAATGCTGTTCTATAAAGAGTAAAACTAAACTTGGATCCATTTGAAACTGATTTAAATCAAGTCAGTTTTATTTAAGCCCAATATCACAAATTATACACTTGCCTCAGGGGGCTTTACAATCTGCAAAGCGTACAACCTCCTCTATCTTTATAAACTCGATTCATTAAGGAAAAACTTCCCCCAAAAAACCCTTTAATGAGGGAAATGCCAGCATTTATTTTAGACCCGTCACACAAATGTAGTAGTTTGCTGGAGGTTGTGAAACAAAATCTTAGGGATGTGCAGAGATCCCAGTGTTTGTATTGGTATCAGTATTTGTTGAGGCAGCAAAATTATTTGTATTTGTATTTTTATTTGAATGAAAGTGGAAAGAGGCTTAAAAATCCTGTTTTTGTTTTTAAAAAAATTAAAGTGTTACAATAAGTGTTCATGAATAAACTACGTTATGAAGGAGGTCCAAACACTGGGTCTTGAACTGGAGTCTCTCAGATCATAGATGACTGTGCTGACTACTGAGCTAAAACTTTACTCATCATCTCCTTGCAGACAGACCTCTACCTATTTATACACTCTTAACACCGAGACAGCACACGTGCAACGTGCAGGGAGGAACTTCAAAGGCGATTCTTGCGTTGCGTTTTTCATTTATTGCCTATTTTTTACAACCTAACTTTGTGGAAAGGAGAAGGGGAACAACAGGTTATGGAGAGTCTCTCGGGAGCACTTTGCTTGTGTCAGTAGCACAGCTTTATCTCTGGGGAACACACCCAACAAATAATTTTTTAAATATTAGTATGAAACAAATATTCGTATAAATCCCACTATTTGCGCTTTGCCGAATAATGTATTTGTATTCGAGAGGCTCTCATAGAGCCGCTAGCTCAGCTGCAACACAGATACCAGACAGAAACTTTTACAAAGGGCCATGAACGTGCTCCAGCAGACTCCTGTGTTTCCAGCATGGACACAGAGAGCACAGGAGCTGCTCATGGCTGGTTATCTTGCTTGAGTTTCTTCTTCATTGTCACCTACAATTGCTGTTTATCTGACCGTCACCAGTCTTTTCAGTAGTGACACTCTGGTATTGGTACGTCAGAATAGCTGAATCAATTCTGAGTGATCCAATGTTCAAATAAAAATGTATCAAAGCTTGGTGCCACTTTGTCACTAACAAGTGGAAATATTGTGATATGTTGCAATATTGATTTTTTTGTCCCACCCCTAATAGCTAGCAAATGTTTGGCATTTGTATTAGTAAAACAATTGTTTGATCGTCACAATAGTTGCTGATTAATCTTCTGTTTATTGTCTAACTGATGAATCGACCAATCGTTGCAGCTCTAGTTTAAAACACACAGTGAAGACTGTTCCTGATTAATGAATTCACTTCTCGACTGGGGTCCAACACAAAAAGGTGAATGATAGTTCATTTCCTGTTCCCTCATTGATGCTCCCTTTGGAGAAATGGTGTTCTCTCAGAATACAGATCTTGCATCAGGCTGCCTTTAGTGTATTTAAATTTGTTTGACAAAGACCTGAGCACACACACCCACACACAGCAGAAACAGCAGCAGCAGGTGGTAGCTGGCAACGGGCTAAAGACAGTAAGACACAGTAATGATTTAATGTGAAAGTTATATGGTGGAGAAGTCGACCCATTTCTGAGTTAATAAACTATAAAAATAAAAAGTTGCTTGAACTTTTTTCACCGTGCTCCTAAGTTTCTTTGTGTGCTCCTATTTTTTTTTTTTTTCACTTAGGAGCACATGTACTCCTTGGGGACAAAGTTAGCATGGAGTCCTGGAAGTACTAATATTAAATATTTAAGTGTCATCTAGAAATCATGGCCACCATCAGACAATCAGCATTATCACTACGGGTATGTTGATGCAGCTCCAAAACCAGATGCCAATCAAACATTTCTTGACATGTTTTAATGAAGCTTAGCGTAAATTCAGGCAGGAGGACTCTCTCGCTTTCACATCAGCTGTTAGTCGCTTCACTTCTAGTTGACAAATCAGATTCCTCCACGATCCCTAAACAGCCAATCACAGCCTAGCTGTCAAAGTTTAAAACCATTTCCTTCTCTGTCGCTGTCAGCTGTCATTTCAGGCAATAATCGCGTCCACCTCCACCCCATCCACCTCCACAGCCGCAACACTGGAGCTCGCTCCTCACCTCTCCATCCCAGATCATCATCTGTCTGCCCAACCTCCCGTTCCAGCGAGGCCCCGAGCCGATACCACACCGCCTCAATCCATGCCTCTCCATCACCGCCACCAGTGTCTAGACTCCATCGGGGGGGTTATCCTATTCATGCATTCATCACCCCCTCCATAGTAGGCCACATCATGATGGAGTCTAATCACCAAAGACTTCTACATTCATTATCATGCTGTTCAATAAACACCATTCACTGCGTAAAACATAGTCTCTCCTGATTGAATTACTAAAAAAGCACATTTTAAAGATTGGGTAACATTGGCAGAGGTATGTGTTCTCTGGCTGCTTTCTAGTTTAGTTTTTAAGTAAATTTTATTAATTACATTAGTAATTCAAGGGTTGTTCTGAAATGGGAAAATAATATTTGCGATGCTTTTACTTTTTTTTTGTCTTTTACACCTATTTATTTTCTTTTTTCACCCTCACAAATAGTCTGGATACATTTGAGGATAATCGCCTCACGTTCCAGTGCAGATGAGCAAAAACACTGATGCAAGATTTATTTCTCGCCTTCAACTCTTGTCTCCCTTTTTTTTTTTTTCCATTTCACCCTCCATTCCCAGCTGTCGCTCATGGCCAACAGCAAAAACACTGTGGTCATACTGGGCAGCTCCCAGTGTGAACACATGTACCTATATGAGTGTAAAGTAGGATGTTCAATCAAGCTTCCTTTAGCAAATAACTATAAAAACAATCATGCAGGATTTCCACCAAATCCCACAAATGATGACATGAGTAAATATTGATGACTGTGTTTCTGGCAGTGTTGTTACTCAGTCAGCATCCATCGAGTCTGCAGATGATTACGGCTGTATGTCACACTGACATGTTTAACAGTTTCAGAGACACTAAATGCTGCTTTCCTCCGTAATGCAGCGGAGGGTCAAATACACACACAAATACAGAACAAGTAAACACTTCATAAATGAAACATGAGGACAAATATGTATGCAAACAGAATTGAGTAAATCCATTTTTCTTGGAGTGTTTGTAGCAGTTGCTACACATTCTGTACATACATTTACGAACATATTTGCACAGGTGAATGAACGAATGAATGAATGAATGCTTGTTCGCAGTCTGTAACCTTTCCCCTACTGCAGCCACAACAGTGACAGTGTTTCTATACTGGAACACCAGCTCGCTATCTGTCCCAGCATGCCTGCTCACTTTTCGCTTTTCTTCCTTCCTGACTTATTCCCCCGTCTCTCCACTTACACTGTATCAGGTTTGCAGGAAAAATACACCAGAAAACATATAAATCCTTGAAACTATGACAAAATTTTGTAATGGATCTTAAATTAGACATTTTTTCTTTAACTGAGCAGCAGCTTCAGTTTGAGTTTAAATATTAAGACTATTCTATATTTCTCTTGTCAACAAATCCTACAAAAAAAACAACAAAAATGTTTTAGAGGTCAGACTTTAAAAACTGCTCCCTCTCCCTCTGCTGTCAAGGTATATTATCCTGGTGAGCAGTGTTTTATTGTTTAGCTTTAAAATAATTTTATCCCCTCAGTTTATAAGGTGTTTTACTACTGTTACTGTGTAAGTGTTGAACTTTGGGGAAAAATAAATCACTGTTTTCCAGCTCTATGCTCTGGTCTCCATCCTTGGGTCACTATACAATGCTCTCTCCCTTGGAACCTAAAATGAAACCGAGCTATTGAATTAAAACGCAGAGGCTTTTACAAACCCAGGTAGCATTGTCAGACAACAACCAGCAGGGATTTGGCCACACAAGTCCTAAAACTACATAAAGAGACATCAATTAAACAAATGAGAGGTGGTGGAAAATTCACAATATAGCGCATATATATTTTTATACTCTTTAATACATATATGTTCTTTAAGTACATATATACTCACGTATTCTTAATGTACTAGATATATGTTCTTTATTTGATTGCTCTATACATGTCTTTTAAAGCTCATATAGCCTCTCCTGTTTTTGAAACTGTTAAGCTGACATGACACAGAAGTGGAATTTGTCCTCAGTAGGGGCCGGGCGCCACCACCGTCAGACAAAAATCTTCATTGACGATGTTACTAATGTTTTGAAGACCAGATTTGCAGAGAGAAGTGAACCAGCTACTTTTGCAACCCTACTTGGTACCCAAGGCCCAAAGAAGACCTGCCTCAGCCAGACACCATCAAAAAAAAAAGAAATCCATAGGTGGAAACATCAGTTTCAGAACCACACTGGACCCCTCCTAGAAACAGCAAATGACACCTTCCACAACATAGAAATGGATCCTAACATCCACTGCATCTTGCATATATATCTTACATTGCCAGTAGTTCATATGAGAGATCCTTTTCTGCATTATGGAGGCTCAGAACGTGGCTCAGATCAAGCATGTCAGATGAGAGGTTGTCAGGACTTGCCATGATGTATGTACACGGAAACCCTGAGAGAGTCCTAAGGTGTTAGGATGCCTCTGGCCACTGGAGGATAGTCTCAGTTTTTGACAAAATGTAAGAGTCATGCTAAAGGGGGGGCATGCTTTTACAGTATAGACTATATTATGGTATTTGGTTACATGTATGTACTGAAGAAGTATGCATTTCAACACAGTGAACGATGAGAAGAACCAGCACTTAGGCATACCTGAGGCTGGGAGGAGGCCCTTATAGGGAGGAGGTCAGCTGCTGCCATTGGCATTATTCTTTTCTTTCTTGTTTGGCAGGTGGGCATTTCCTCCATGGATTTTCCCCATGACTTTTTACCGTTTTTTGTTTTTTTTTTCCTTTTATTAACAAATTTTATTAATGATATGATACCCACACAAACAGGTTGTTTTGAATTTGTTTTCAGGGACTTTGACCTGAACTTTTGCTCACACTTAGTTATCTAAATCCTGCCCGAACCTTCCTACCACCACCACCACAGATACACTAACACCCCTCTCTCTCCATGAATATTCTGATCGAACAGGACCTCTCTCACCCCCCCACCCCTCCGCCAGTCATTCCAGTTACTGCCATCAGGTCGACACTACAAAGTCACACTGGCCCAGAAAAAAACAAATACAAAAAATCTTTTATTCCCTCTGCGATCATCAAAATAGACACTGTCCTGTTTAACATTGTCCTTGTCAGTTGATGTTTTTAACTGTGTGTGTGTTTTGAATATGTTTTGTTGAGCCTTTGTAACAGACAATAAAGTTATCTTATCTATTGAATTTAGTAAAGGCTTACTAAGCAAAGTGCAGTTGTATTAAGTAGGAAAAGACTGGGCTGATACTAGGGGTGTGCCCGAATACAAATATGTTATTCGGCAAAGCACAAATAGTGGGTTTTTTTGTACAAATATTTGTTTCATACAAATATTTTTTAAATTATTTGTTTTTGGGAAGAAAAACACAAAACATGTCAAATACCAGCAAGCAGGTCAGTTATAGTCGCTATCTCAGTGTCTCTCCTCCGCTCCGCTGTTACGTCTGTCAGCAGGTCTCAATGAGGGGAGTCACATCCACCCGCTACATGATGCATATTTCTTAATTTGGACTTCACTGTAATTTTCATCTTTAATTTTCTAAAATTATAAGTGTAATATATAAACAAAAACAGGATTTTTAATCCTCTTTCCACTTTTATTCGAATACAAATACAAAAAATTTTGCTGCTTCAACAAATACAGATACAAATACAAATACTGGGCACATCCCTAGTAGATACTCTGTGCTGAAGGACTTTGATCAAGGGGAAAAAACAGGGCATCCCTGGTAGAATTGTGCAATTTGATTTAAAGTTGATATGTCATATATTAAGCTTGAAGTTGCAAACATTTCACTGAGGTATGTAAAACAAAACAAAATTTTGTTTTTTTATTTTTCTGCAGGTGTGTTCCCAGGATGATAAAAACAAGACAAGACAAAAATTTGATAGTTAACGGGCAAGTATCAACCCAGTTCTCCAGTCTGACTCTGAACACACAAATACACACCAAGCCACCCACACAGTTTCCTCCTCTTCCGTCTCCTCTGGTGCCCATTAGTGCGAGCAGTAATAAAAAAAAAACGTTAATCTGGTGAGTTATGTCGACAGTTTAAATGCAGATCACGACCCAACCTTCACTCCTAGATGGCTCCTGTCAAAGCGACTTAATGCAGAACCGACTGGTTTACTTTCAGCTTGTTGTTTATCACCAGGTGCTGCAGGGAGTGACTGACACTCACATGAATCACAACATTAATACAAGTTTATCTGTATGACAAGACAGTATTTATCCATTTGTTTCACCTTTTTTTGAAAAAAAAAAAAAAAGAACAGTGGAGCCTGACTGAGCTCTTTGTCTGTGCAGCCGTCCTCCTGAACATTCACCCAGTTTCACACACTTTCACACTGGGAGCTTCCCAATATAACTACAGTCTTTCCTGTGTCACTGAGATGTTCTGCTGCTGCTATGTGCTCCTTAACAATACTTGTGCATTTGTTGTTTGAACTACTTGTAGAGCAATGTGACAGCAACTGCATAAAATGCTAAAGGCTCACCTGCAGTCAGATGTAGCCTGAGACCCAAAACACGAAGGCCTTGTCCACTTAAAAGGAAACCGCTTTCACAATGTTTGACCCCTTGTTCTCCAACCTCCAACTTCCAGCAGGTCAGAGCCACTTCGCTGTGTAGCTTTAAGTTATTACTGGTAAAAAAAAACAAAAAAAACAACAAACCTTCGGGCTCCATAGCTCAGCTTGATCATAAATCTGCCGTGGCCACAAACATTTTTCACATTTCTGCCTTGACTGCTGCTTGACACTTAATGTGAATGTAACAATAGAGCAAGTTGCACAACATGAATAGTTGTGGGAGGTCATTGAGTCATTTAGAGACAAGCAAAGCATTAATCCTTGGTTTTGTGGTGGTGACCAGAGTCATCTCTTTGGCTAACAATAAGTAACAAGTCTTAGCCTCCGTCGTCTTTTTATTGGTCTCCTTGATGATTGAGTGATTTGAAGTTTTCCTTGCTTTTATGTGACATTTCAGGGTGGTTGTACTAATTTGTGGAGTTACTTTTGCTTACGGAATAATGTAATAACTACAAAGGTAAAGGCAGTTTTTGACAGAACTGGGGGTGGATAAATGTATTTGTTCTTCCTCACCATCCGCGACACATTCTCTGACACACATTAGATTTATTTGAATCAATGCACCGCCCCCTCTTCCTGTGTACGGTTTGTCTTGTATAGCAACGTGCCATTTATTGATGCAGCTTAGGGAGATTTCAGGTGCGTTTGTTTTGATGCAATGGATCTCCCTGCTAAACAAAAACTGAGATGACAGAGGTCTGAGTCAATATCATGATGTTATTTTCATTAAACTTGCAGCCTTATCTCCTAATATTATAATGAAGCAATGACAAAATTAGTATTTTTGTTTTTCAAATGTATCACAGACAATTTATTTCTCCAGTCTTACAAAGCTGACAAAAGAAAACTTGACTTTTATCCAACAATTGTGTTGGGGTTAATTTTGTCCAAGTGCAGCAGCAGTTCAGCAAGCGTGCAAGGGAAAAAAAAAAAACCTGAACCGCTGCAGCTGCTTCATGTGTAATTCAAAAGGGGGTGTCAAGGTTTACTGATGAGCCATTCAACTTTCACTGCCATTCATTAGAGTTTGTAGACACACAAAGACCCTCAGTCACACCTTTAGATTCCAGACGTAAAGTAGATGCTGACATGTAAGTCACAAGATGAAGTGGGAGAGAAGAACAACAACAGGGGAGGGAGGTGTTGGCACGGCAAAGAAAGGATAGTCAAGGCTCTGTGAGCGCAAGGACGACTGTTAATGAGGAACATCAGTGAGGAGAGAAATGAAAAGAACTGGAAATCTCTGAATTGAAAGTTTGCTTATTTCATATATTTTAAAACTAAAACTACCAAAACTTGTTATGTTTGATTAATCCTACAGTGCTGCCACAGAAGAAGTCATGTTTTATATACTGTATTATTTGGCTGATTTTTTATATTATCTGAAGCAGGGCTGCACAGTGCGACATATATGTTGCATGTACTATGAAAAAAATGTGATGAATGAATTTACCGCAGTAGCACACATGTGATACAGTTTTCCATGTGTGTGTGTGTGTGAAGTGAGGGTTTGTGTTCTTGTTTGTGAGGTGAATCAATGGTGCATTGCTACTCTACTTGGTAGTTGTAATCTATCGTGCAATTAAATATCATGTCCCCGGCTGCATAGAGTCCATACATCCAACACCAATTCCCACAATTCCTAGGGAATAATCCCATAATTCCTATGCGGTTGCGTTTCCTCATCGAGTCGAGCTAGCTAGACAAGAGAAAATGAAGCTGTATTTTCAAGAGCTCAACCAAACCCCTATGAAATGAAAAGGAAAATCTATAGATATAACGCCAGATGGAAAAGAGATTTCCATTGGCTAACTTTTGATGCGAAACAGCAGCTCTTGTTCTGTTGCTGGTGCAGCGACGCTCAAGAAAAGATTAGAGTAGACAATCCTTACATAATGGGTAACAGCATTTTAAAAAGGGATAACACACAGCACTTCCCAACGTCACCTCCTTGCCTTGATGTCTTCATCGCCAAACAACAACCTGAGCAGGCTTCACTCCCCGAGGACCCAGGCGGCCTTCCGTGAAGTGAAAATGAAAATGAATGTGGTGTACTGCATCACCAGAGAAGAACTTCCTTTTATGAAGTTTAAGCTATTGATTTTGCTGTGCAGAAAGAACGGAGTGGATATCACTCCATATTCCAATAACCACGTCCAGTATGGAGAGACGATTTCAACAATAGTCGATGAAATAAAGTCTGAGCTGGCAGAGGAAATTAGAGGAAGTTGCTACCTTTCTGTGATGATCGACATGGACGCGGACGCATCAAACAAGGAATGCATCTAAATGATCTTCATTCAAATCCTTCAGAATGGAAAACCAACAGACAAGCTGGTCGGGCAACAGGAACTACAACACAGCCAAGTCGAGTACCACTGTTAGGGTGTTTCTCAATAACGAGACAATAATGCAAATAAAGTATGTAGAGTTCCTTGATTTCTGATTAATAGAAGTTATCCATCTCATTCATGGAGAACTATAAGCCACTAAGACTGCTTTTGAGCAGCTGGGACAGGAGACAGGATGGATAAAGAGGCTAGTTGGCTTCAGAGCGGATGGAGCTGAGGTGAATATAAGACATTGTGGAGGTGTCATTGCTCAAAGAAAAGGTCAGACAGCATGTAATTTTGTTCCACTGCATGCTTCACACTTCAATTTGATTATTGCTGTGTTTAGAATGAAAGTGATCTAATATACATAAAATCAAGAATTGGTATAATTGCATCCCTGCAATTCTTATGTCATCCTTGTCAGAACAGTAATAATTAGTTTTTATCCCACATTTACTAATGGTAAGTTGTATTATAGACACTGTCATTCATTTAGATTAGAATTGACAATCCAGACTGTCCAAAAAAAAAAAGGAGGCCATGGTAGCTAAACTTTATGAACTCTTCCACCTGCTGTGGAAAACATACCGCTTCAGCCCAAAATCTCAGAGGGAGCTGCAGGCAGCGGGCAAAACTCCGGGAGTCAACATCAGTAACCCTTCCAACGTCAAAGGCGCACGCTGGACTCTTCATGCCGAGCGTGCATCGAATGCACTTCTCAAACCAGCTGGACAGGATGAAAAGGATGATAGGCTGCAACCCTGCAGCAGCACACGAGCCACCTGTCTGCATCCTCTCCCTCTGCAGATATGAAAGGAAAGGTGAGGACGGTAATGTATTACAAAAGAAACGTCAGCTTAGGGTTGCTCAATCTTTTCTTAACTATGTTGTTTCAAGAAATGATGTCATTTGTAGCAATCTCTGAAATAGATTTTTAGATCAAGTGTGAGATTGAGCCTCTTTGTGGCTGATCTTAGGAGCCTCAGCGGGATCCTACAGGGAAATGACTTGATCCTACTCAGAGCTTCTGCTGAGCTCCGGAGAAAAGTGTCTGAACTGGTAGGGATGAAGTTGAGGCCTAAGCCAGGAGGGATGTTAGAGAAGTTTCTAAGCTTTCAGCCCAAGGGAGAGAGAGTGTTACCTTTCAGTTGTGATTCGATGGCAAAATAAGAGAAAATATTAAGAAAATAAATATTTCAGTTCAGTATTTCAGTTTTGAGGTAAACATGCTTTTCGGGAGCTGAAAGGGCAAGTTACGTTGACTGATGGTGTTTTCAGTAATTAATCTCCACGTGGCAGCAGCTGTTGACATTGCAGTAGAGGAGATGATATCACACTTCAGTCATACCTAAGGTTATGGCAGACATCTCTCACCAAGGAGCCATATCGCTCAGACTTTGAAGTACGTGGGCAATGTTTAACATTCTTCAGAATTTACAAAGTCGTGTCTAATCTCCTGAGTTTAGTAACTTTTATTTCACACGAACTTCCTGCACTCGGTTGAAATACTGCTTGTGATGCCAATCTCCTCCGCTCAGTGTGAGCAGGGATTTTGGGCACAAAATCGCATTAAGAACACTACCTGCAGCAGCCTCCATGTCTCCACTGCTGAAGACTTAATCCGTATCAGCACAGAAGGCTGCTCATTGGACGAATTCAACCCTAACCAGGTAGCAGCGAAATGGATGTCCTCTTCTAAAAGGGCCAGGAGGCCGAATAAGAAAGACACACATACACACACAGAGGAGTTATTGGTTTAAATGTTATGAGGTATGTTTACTAAATATGGCTTGTTTTACATTGACTTGAATGTTACATTCTGTTAAAGAACAAAAAAATCTGTTTGTATTTTGTTTTTCTCTTATTAGTGATTTACACACTGTACACATTTACACATTGATGTAAATTATATTGTATGTATGGTATAAATTTACTGAGATTTACACTACTCATTTGAAGTGTAACATATTGGTGTTTTGTATAAAGTTGTTATGTCCCTGCAACATTCATGTCCTTTTCCAGTCACATACCTGTTTAAGTGATGAATTGCACTACTTGTGGTTGTTTTTAAAGATGGTAACAGATGTTTTATACTCGTACTGAACCTCTGTATCACCAGTGATATGTGCAAAAAAAGTTAACGTCATAAATCAGCAGCTCATTTGTAATTTCTCCACATTTTCCTTTACTTTTCAGTAGCAATAACATCCTTTTCAGGCATGTAAATTGAAAACCTTCTTTCCAGTCATTCCAGTAATGTTTTTGTGACACACAGGAATTGGGAGGATGGGCAATATGGACAAAAATCTATCACAGTCCGTATTATTTCACACCTAGATATCAATATCATGGTATAGTAAATGTAGATTTTCTGGGAATTAACCTGTTTATAAGGACGTACAGTTTGAGAGTTTTGGCCTTGATCCTAATCCAATATGGGGTATTGGTCCATGTGGAGTAGGATCCCTCACATAGATTAGAACTGACCATGCAGACTGTTCAAAAAAAACAAGGCCATGATAGCTAAACTTTCTGAACTCTTCCACCTGCTGTGGAAAACATACCACTTCAGCCTCAAAATCTCAGAGGGAGCTGCAGGCAAGAGACAGATCCAAATACTGCAGATAATGGTTCAAAACTATTAAGATGATACGTTTAAATAATAATAAATAAGATGTAATAATCTTTTATCTCTC
Source organism: Thunnus albacares (assembly GCF_914725855.1). Lineage (NCBI taxonomy): Eukaryota > Metazoa > Chordata > Actinopteri > Scombriformes > Scombridae > Thunnus > Thunnus albacares. The sequence goes on along the minus strand of NC_058115.1, from coordinate 30,671,057 downwards.
CTCTCTCTTATTTTTAGTATTATATCATGATTAATGATTATTTATAATAATAATAATACAAATATTGTTAAGCTCTGTCAGAGACGGCCAACCCAAACACCTCTGCTCTCTCTGTCAGTGTAAATCTGTTCAGTTGAACTCTGCCACCACAGTAATGTGACTGTAAAGTGTGCTATTCGCCAAATTCATCTAAAGATAAAAATAACAGATGGGAATGTCTCTTCATGTACAGCTAATTAAATGCCTCACAAATACTGATAAAAAAATATTGTAAATTCAATATTACCATAAAGCATCCCTGCTTTATGTTCGAGTTCAAGTTTCTTTATTGTTACTTCTCGTTACACAAGTATAAGTTTCAGCTCCTCGACAATGCAGTAAGGAAAAAATAAACACATATTTAAAATAGTAAAAGCAATAGCATGGGGAGTAGAGACAAGTACAGAAACCAGATACTGTTTTATTGCACACTCAGGCATGTGAATAATGTTCTGAGAAAGAAGTAAACTCTTCAGTAAATGCAACACTGCTGAGGTCTGTTTACTGTCACTTGAAACTCTAATGTGTAATGTTAGCACTGTATACAGTAGTAGATATTATAAGTTGCTCTCTATGAATTTATCCTGCAACTGAATGAACCAGAAGGAGAGAAAAACATCTTTTAAATCTAACTTTAAATGCCAACAGCCTTTTTTTTTTCTTTTATCTCTATGTCACACAGTGAGAGATAGAAAGCTGCTTGTGTTGTTGAGCTCACGGGCATCAGTGTTTGTGAAACTCAATGAATACAAAGCACGATAAAGTGAAATGGAGAACATAACTCTAACTCTCTCTAGGTAAATAAAAGTTTTTACACATAAACACATGAATCCACACCTATCAGACGGTGGTGTAGCCGAGGAAGATGAAAGTCACCCATATGAGAGCAGGAATGGAACTTTGTGTTCCTGCCAGCGAAGGCCAGATGCAGAATGTTGTGTTCCTTGTCGTACGACGGAGAGATATGATGGGCTGATAACAGCATGTAGATGTGGAAATTACACAGCGGCAAGCAGCCTGTGGGTCTCAAACAGTGACGGCCGTTGTCTCAGAATAGTCCTGCTGCTTTCTGGCAACACACAACCGCCGATGGAGCACAAACTGAGAAAATAACTAATCGAGCAGAGACAGAAAGACAGGAAGACAACAGCTGTGGCGACGTTATATACACAAAACAACATGACTGAGGGAGCAAATAAATAAGAACCACAAAATATCATTTCTGTCAATTTGCTAAATTTCACATTAAAAAGTCAAAATTGTCTTTTCAAATTTACAATTTGAAAAGCAGACAGAGTCTCTAAAAACATGTATTGGTTTTGTTGTTGTTGTTGTTGTTGTTTGTGTGATGGATTTGTACATTGGGTGGAGCACCATTCACTAACTGAAAAATATATGCATATCATCTTACTACTACTACTACTAATACGAACACTACTAATAATAATAACGCAAGTACTCATTTGATGATGTATATATACATACATACACACACATACACACACACACACACACACACACACACACACACACACACACACACATATATATATATATATACATATATGTATATTAGGGATGTGCAGAGATCCCAGTATTTGTATTTGTATCTGTATTTGTTGAGGCAGCAAAATTATTTATATCTGTATTTGTGTTTTCATTACACTTTTAATTTTAGAAAATTATTATGACTACTGAGCTAAAACTTTACTCATCGCCTCCTTGCAGCCAGACCTATTTATTTATACACCCATAAAACAGAGACAGCACACCGTGTAACATGTAGGGAGGAACTTCAAAGGCAATAATTGCTTTGCACTTTTCATTTATTGCCTGTTTTTTACAACCTAACTTTGTGGAAAGGAGAAGGGGAACAAGAGTTTATGGAGAGTCCATTGGGAGCACTTTGCTTGTGTCAGTAGCTCAACTTTATCTCTGGGGAACACCATCAACAAATAATTTTTAAAATATTTGTATGAAACAAATATTTGTATAAAACCCATTATTTCTGCTTTGCCGAATAATGTATTTGTATTCGGGCACACCCCTAATATATATATATATATATATATATATATATATATATATATATATATATATATATATATGTACATCTTCTGAGAGTCCATAATGACATTTGGTTTTGTCCAACCAACAGTCCAGAGCCTCAAGATAATCAGCTTTCTATCATTAATGATAAAGAAAAATGAATAATATTCCACAGAACCAGGAAATTTCTGCCGTTTTTGCTTACTTAACAATTTATCAATCATCAAGATTGCGGCCGATTCATTTTCTGTCTATTGACTGACCAGTTAATGTACTGTACTTGTGAATTGAATTGAGAGTTTGTCATATTTGTACTGGTTATATGTTCTAACACAAAATGGAAAAAAAAGAGACAAAAGATAAAAATGTGAAAAGGTAAAAGAAGGCAGGAGAGACTGTAAAATACAACATATGAGTGAAGAGCCAAAGAGAGTGATAAACATGTTGTTAATATTGTCAGTAAGAAAGAGAAAGTGAAATATTAAATGTACAAAACAGGGCTACACAACCATGAAGCCCTTATATACTGTCAGCTTGTTTCAGCAACACATGTTCAGCAGGGTATCGACTAATGACGCATTCTGCGACACGAAATCACCACCAGGCAGATGAGACACTGCTTCTCTGGAATAAAAAATGCAACACAATAAAGACAATTTAAATGAAACGAGTGATGATAAAGAGCAACAAGAAAAGTACAAAAAAGCCTGAAAAAGCTGGTGAAAAACCTTTTTTTGGTCGACTTGCCAGAAGAAAAGACAAAACAGGACGTTAACCTTCAGCAGATACTTGTACTACTTGCACAGAGAGTAATACAGATGGCAACTTTCTGCTTCTTAGCACACTTCTCCTCGCTTCTCAAGGATTTTAAGTGCTTTATATTCTTTTTAATGGTTTTATTTCACCATCCACAGAGAGGTCCCCATGGTGTGTCCTTCAGTTGACAGACATTCAAACATCCTAAACTATCAAAACATCTCAAAGTCAAACAGGTCCAAGTTAATTCACAGGAAACTGCCAAATACCAAAAAAAAGTGGTACTTTACTTTAAACTCTCTGTCTGTGATACCAGCATTTTCAACACATGATGAAAAATTGGCAGATAGTGCAGCAGATTAAAGGTAAATACATCAACGTGAATTATATTCACAATTTTCACTGTTTAGATCTGTCAGAGGAGTTTTTGTTGTTTAGTTTATGTGAATGATTTACCAGCAACTGATCACCACAACATGGTACAACATGGTATTCCCTCACCTGAAAGCATCCTTAAACAACCGAGAAGCATGCAAAGATCATTTTAAAGTTTCATTTAAATGACAAAGTATGGACCAGACAGAGTTTAGAAGTTTCAACATGTCGCAAAAAAAACAAAAACAACAACCTTTTGAATGGGCATATTGACCCAACCGTTCAAGGCTGGATTATTTCAATTCCTTATTATCAGGCTGCTCTAACAAGTTTCTAAAGACTCTCCAGCTGGTCCAGAATGCAGCTGCAAAATCCTTATCCTATCTTACAAAGCCCTTAATAGTCAGGCACCATCATATCTTGAGGAGCTCAATGTACCGTATTATCCCACTAAAGCACTGCGCTCCCAGAATGCAGCTTACTGGTGGTTCCTACAGTCTTTAAAAGTAGAATGGGAGGCAGAGCCTTCAGCTATCTTGTGGAACCATCTTCCAGATTCGGTCCAGGGGGCAGACACCCTCTCTATGTTTAAGAGTAGGCTTAAAACTTTCCTTTTTGATAAAGCTTATAGTTAGGGCCGACCAGGCTCGCCTTGGATCAGCCCTTAGTTATGCTGCTATAGGCCTAGACTGCTAGGGAACTTCCCATGATGCATTGAGCTCCTCTCTCCTCCTCCTCCTCTCCATCTGTATGCATTCATGTAACATCAATTCATGTCACTAACTTTGCTTCTTCCCCGGAGTTTTTTGTGCTTTCTCATCTCGCAGGAAACCCTGGGTTGCAGGCCTGGCCTTCGTGGTCTTTCGCAGTCCTGTTGGCATCCTTCCCCAGCTATTGCTGCTGTTATTGTTATTGCTTTCCCTCTTTCTTTCTCTCTCTTAACCCAACCGGTCAACGCAGATGGCCGCCCACCAAGAGCCGGGTTCTGCTTGAGGTTTCTACCCGTTAAAGGGGAGTTTTTCCTTACCGCTGTCACCTAGTGCTCGCTCATGGGGGAATTGTTTTGTCTCTGTAAATTAAAGAGTACTGTCTTGACCTGCTCTATGTGAAAAGTGCCCTGAGATGACTTTTGTTGTGATTTGGCGCTATATAAATAAAAATTGATTGATTGACTGCAATGAAATACAGTGTAATGGGAATTTGAATGCTGTGCAAAATATGAAGACTTTCCTTTGTAAGATACCTGCACCCTTTGTGAACAGTGGAGTAAAGGGCTTTAGGTGACTATTAAACAGTCCAACAGTATTTAAAGTGTTTTTGTGGCATATACGGATATACTGTAAAAGTAAAAGTTTATATTTTGAGTAAAGAACAAGAAAATGAAGTGAAACTCTTATACAAATGTTAGTTTATGTAGCCTCCTGGCCAGTCAGAAATGAATTGAGTAATCTCATTGGGAGCTAAAACAGCCTGTTTCAGACAGAGGCTGAACTGAGGGGCTGCATAAAGGACCAACAGGAGATAAATAAATCGTTTTTTGAACTGTAAATCATGCAAAGATATTCCAGGAGAGCCCCAGAATATAAATATAGACCTTGAAATATGCGTGATGTGTCCCCCTTTAAGGTTGTTACATAAATAAACAAGTTTACAGTAAATAAACGTTGTATTTATTATAGGGATGGTGAATTAGTGAGCATTGGTGCATTAGAAAAATAAACGTATCAATCTAAAGGTATATATTTGTCTTCTTCTTCATGTTCACATTTGTAATAATAACATTATTTCATTATTTTTTTATCATTTATGTTAATTCCATAATCATTGCATCTTTAGTATTCACACTAGGCTATTATAGTTTTGAAAAACTAATAGCGAACTTGCTGAGATGACACGTCTCTCATATTTTCTCTTCATTTTTTCTGCTGTTGAAAGCCTCTGATCTCCGGCGCAGCACATTTTCTACGACTCTGAAAAGCAGCTTTGTCAGTGTGACCTCTATCCCTCTTTAGTTTGTCTGAAGTAAAAGATTTTCTCAGCTCAAAGAGGAATATGAAATAATTTCACTGAAGTTTAACACAACCGTATTTTGTGAATAGTATTATATTATATTACCAAAAGTTTCACTGAATTGGACCTGAAGAGACGCTGACGCAGGTCTGCCAGCATGTTGACGTCGGCTGTTGTAGGGAAGAATTTTCTTTCCTTCAGTGACACAAAATGAACATTTTTGTAAGTTACGGAGCATTAAAAATGAATCAGCAACAATCAATAATTAAATTGGGCTGCAACTGTTAAAATAGTGACAAATCACAAATACGGTCTTGTTTTGTCCGACCAGCTGTCCAAAACACTCGGACTGAAACTAACGATTATGTTCTTCATCGATTAATCTGCCCATTATTTTCTCAATTAATCGATTACTTGTGTTATCAATACAATGTCACACAATAGTAAAAATCCTCCTTGTAACGCCCTCAACCCAAGGTCATGTCTTCAACCCAAAGATATCCAGTATTTTCTATTATTTTTGACAAAGAAGAACATCAAATCAAATTTGAGAGACTGGTAGGTGCAAATCTTTTGCAGTTTTGCTTCAGAAGTGACTAAAAAGATTATATGATGGTAAAAATAGCTTTCTGGCGATTGACTAATCGATTAATCGACTACTCGTTGCAGTTTTAAAGTTGACTAAATCAACTGATTGATGAATTTGTTGGTATTATGTCCTTATTTTCCGCCATTTGATAAACAAAACAATTAAAATCTTGAGTAATTAGGTCTATAAAATGTCCATTAATCATATATAAATAACAGATAGACAACTGATAATGGAGATAATCCTTTGTTACAGCCTTGATCCTAATATGTTTCTCCTCTACGCTGTGAGTAACATATCATTTAGTCCCAGGTGGGGAGGTTTTCTAAGATGTAGGCCATCGATCCAGAGGCAACAGCTCACTCTGTCAGTCAGGTTTCCAGTCAATCACAGCTTCCAGGTGTGGAAGTGGAAGTAAAACCGTGGGGCTATTTAAACTGTGGCCCTGTGACACACACACACACACACACACACACACACACACACACACACACACACATACAGACACAGTCTAAAAATCCTCTCCTGACCCCCGGAGGCTGAGAGACACAGATCATGTGAAAATCTGTCTCCTATCAGCGTCTCCTCCCCTCCCTCACTTTCTACACAGCACTGAAAGAGTATTCAAGCACTTCATTGAATTTTCATTACCCAGTGCGGCTGCACAGTGTGGCAGCCCACAGGCTCCACATGCACAGACTATCAATCCAGCCCACCATTCATTGGTTTAATAGGTATTCTGGTGTGTGTATGTGTGTATGTGTGTGTGTGTGTGTGTGTGTGCTTTTGTTACCTCATTGGGACCTCTTCCGGTATAAACACTGACCTTGTCAGGACCAGTAGTCCTCATGGGGACCAAAGCTTGGTCCTAATATGCTCCACATATCTGGAACAAATTCCCAGAAAACTGCAGGTTTGCTGCAACTTTCAGATCTTTTAAATCACAGCTGTTTTCTGTTTGCTGTTACTTTTAATTAAACCAAATTTGAGGGTTAATATCTTACACTGCACTGTAACTTTTAATGTCTTGTTTTATCTGTTTTATTCTATTTTAGCTTTTTTTTATTTCCAATTTAATTGTATTTAAATGTCTTTTTATTGCCTTGTGTTGCTTTTATATTCTGTCCTGATGCCTTTTATGCTCTATGTAAATCACTTTGAACTGCCTTGTTGTTGAAATGTGCTATACAAATAAACTTGCCTAATTAGAGAGGTAAAACGTCATTTCTGAGGTCCTGGTTAAGGTTTGGATCAGGGTTTGGCTTCGGCTGTCCACAATGAATGAAACTCAATGCAACGTCCCAACAAGGATAGCTGTGCAAACTTGTGTGTGTGTGTGTGTGAGAGAGAGAGAGAGAGGTAATGCAGGTTTAATGTGTAATGTACAAATTATTGATTGACAGAAACATATATAAAATTTATCTACTTTTCCGCCTGGAGCATTCCTCCGATAATTAACAAGTTATAAATATTGTTAATTCCGAGCAAATGGTCATATATACATGTATATTATATGTGTGTGTGTGTGTGTGTGTGTGTGTAAAGTGTGAGATTGATCCCACTGCCGAGACGCTGCCCATCTCATTCCCTGGCTGCCATCCTGAAGCTCTGATTGGAGAACCCAGTCCAGCTCTCCAATCCAGCAGATGCAATTTGGACCGTCATGTTATATATATATATCATTCGAGTTGTTAGTCAGTGTGGCTGTGATTTGATATGAGTCGCACACCACTGTGTCTCCCGATCTGCCTTTACTAGAAAGCGTTAAGTCTCTGTATAGGCTCGATCTCAGTGTTAACTTTTTCCATTGGCGCTTTAGGCTGCACGGAGTCAAACCATGCACACGCTGATTTGCCAGTTTAAACACGCCGAGTCGCGCCCAAGATGGACCGTCTCCAAAGTCGGGTCAAAGCGTGCCCAACCCGCCTCCAAACAGGATGTGGTGACATCAGATAGGCTTCATCATCATTAAGCAACAAGCCGGCTAACTTCCTGTTTAGCCCTCCGCTAACTTGAATACAGATAAAATGATTCAATCTTGATTTTCCAAATGATATCAAACGGAATAGATCAAACTCTGATAGTGAAACGAATCATTTTGCAGGGGTTGTGATGCTCTAAAAAAGTGTATCCACCATTATGTCAAATTGGCTTCATTGTCCAGCCCACTTCCTGAGGGCTTGAGTAAACAGCGCTAAAGACAAGTGCATCATCAGTTAAAAGACACACCTTCAAGCAGATGGCCGTGTTGTAATGGAGATGAAACTCCCTGCCGCGCTGGGCTGACACATCGAGTCATACCGAGTCAAACCGAGCCAGCACGTGTGTACGGAAAAGACCTTAGCTAGCTAAACGACGTGAGGACTGGGTCAGGTTTAGCTTATTGTTAGAGTACAAACACACACCTACACTCGGACTCTTTGCTTTTTTGTTTGAAGACTCTGAGTCATGAGTCCTCTTCAGGTTGTATTTATTAGGGCTGCAACTCACGATTATTTTCATTATCGCTTCATAAATTAGTTGCTTGGTCAGAAAATGGTGAAAAATGTCAGTAACTGTTTCTCAAAGCCCAAAATGACGTCCTCAAATGTCTTGTTTTAACCCGACAGACAGCCAACAACTAAAAGATATTTATTTTACTATCATAGAGGACTAAAGAAGCCAGAAAAATACACATTTAAGAAGCTGGAACCAGAGAATTTGGACATATTTTTCTTCTTCTTAAAAAAAATGGCTCGAAACAATGAATCAAGTATCAAAATGGCTGGTGATTAATAAAACAGTTGGCAGCTGATCAATTAATCGTTGCAGCTCTAGTATTTATTTATTTGATTTAAACAGCACATTCATGCCTCTTTTATTCCTGTTATTTGTACATTGAAGTTAATTGCAACCGATCATTTCAATAAATAACTTAATTTTACCAAATCTATCTGGTTTTATGTTGCTTCTATTTCCAATAGAAACCTGAGTCATAACAGGTTATATAAAGAAATCACTTAAAATGGAAAAAACTGTAGTTTTATCTGAAATAAAACACAATCGTGAGCAAAACATTAAAAGGAGTTTTTGTTTGGAACAAGAAAAGATCAGTGGCCTGTTTTATGTCAGACAGGAGAGAATGCACACACACACACACACACACACACACACACACTCACACACACACACACACACACAGTTGTGCTGTTGCACTAGTGTGGCAGAAGATGAAAATCGATACTATATCACCATCTTGTGGTTAAAGAACATCATTGACAATCTGAATTTAATTGATGCTGCATTATCTCTATAGAAGAGGAAAAATATGAAACAAATGTTATGATTCACCATATTTAAGAACATACAGTATAAAACGAAATATGCTAATAGGCTATAGGGTCAATATATAATAATGGCTGAAGAGCCAGAACTTATCAATAATCATGCTGAGTTTTCAACAGACATATAAAATGTGCTTACAATTAACTGTAATAATTAGCCATTTCTTAAGCAATGTGTCATTAATTTAGACAGAAGTAGACAGAAGTATATTGCCAAAAAATCTGAGTTTAAAGGACGGGTTCACTGTTTTTCAAATCTGTCTTACAACAATGTCAGGTGACCAAATGAACACTGAAACATGTTTTTCTTGCTGTAATTGTTCCTCCTGTTCATACTGACCATTAGAATATTCCTTCATAATACAATTATAAGAGATGGGAGACAAAATCCACAGTCCTCCGTCTGTGCAAAAATGTATTTAAAAGTTTATCTGAAGCTAATATGAAGCTTCAGCGTCCAAATGAGTCAAATCAAGTAGATATCTTTCAACGTTACAGTCTTTTTAGTGCCAAAGTCCCTCTTTTTGTTACTATACTTCCACCTGCAGCTCAACAGGGAAACACTGTCCGAGGAAACACAAAGAGGGAATTTGATGCTAAAAAGACTGTAAATGTGTCAGATATCCACTTGATATGAATAACTCAGACTGTTGAAGCTGAATATAAGCTTCACATCAACTTTTAAATGTATTTTTGCACTAAATGTCTTGTGAACCGGCCCTTTAAAGCTGTGTTTACGAGCATGATTTGTGACATCACAACTGGTTTGGAAGCCAGTCGTGGTCCAGTACACGACTTACACAAGTGAGGTATGGAAACATTAAACTTCCAGTGATCATGAACTTTGAATGAACTTCAGTTGCAGTTGCAGCAAAAGTAATTAGTGTTTGTTGTTGATTAGTTTTGATAATTTCAGTTCTCTTTAGATTTTACCCTCTTTGAGTACATACACACATTTTTAATTCTTCTTTTGTTTGTCCAGTGTTCTCAAGATCTTTGAAGGAAGTTCTGTAAAGGAAACTGTATCTGCAGGTGCATGTGAACTTACAACACATGAATGCAGGTTAATGCATACACAGAGACAATGGACTCCAGCAGTTAAACTACAGACAATATATTTGCACATTCATAGATTTTGGATTTCCCAATGACGAAGGAGCAGATGTAATTTTAAGAATATTAGAGTTGTTAATCGAAAAACCATACCAGACATATTATTCAAAGCAGAGTTGGAGGGGATATTTAAATAACTGTAGTTACATGACTAGCTAACGTTACCTTGATTAATTGGTTGAAAACCTTCTGGCAAAGTTTCTTATTTTTTATCTACTCATTTGGAAAAATACAAATAAATATCTTGCCTGTTCATTAGATTTCCACATACATGGGATTATTATAACAAATCCTTGTAATAATCTACAAAAAAACACCACAATTCTGTGTTTTTTTTTTTTCATTTTTTTCATTTTAATAGATTATTTCTGATGAGAAGAGCTGTTTCAAGTCTCATTACAAAACTAAGTGATGTGGCAGAAAAAAAAAATACAGAAATGATTCAAGAACACAGGAACAGTGATCAAAATTTTGTTTCGGACTAAAAACAAACAAACAAACAAAAAAAAAAAACAAACAATCTGCATGTTTCAGCAGCAACTAAACTACGAATCCTCAATTTTACTTTGAACATTTTTGTTAAATGTTGTTTAAAATTATGAACCAAACAAGAGCAACAAAGAAATATGATGATGAAAGAGTTTAAAGGACAGGACTGCCAGTGTAAATGTGCCTTTGAATAATCGATCCACGGTCGGAACAGCTTGGTAATTAACGTCGTCTGCTACCATTCGTTAATCACGCTTCTTCTCTTATGTAGCAGTTAATTACACTAATATTCATTATACTGAAGAACTGAATTCAAGGAACCTGTTTCTCTACCACACTCAACAAGTTTTAATCACAATTTAGCATCATTAAAAAGGTACCCTGCGGAGCTCTTGTCTCCTTTAATGCAGCAACAGGACGACAGAAGCGGCGAAGAGGAAGACTGTGAGCTAGTAAACATGAATCTTTTAAGTAAAATAAGCTTTTCCAAATATTTAACAAGGAAGAAAATGGATTTTTACATATTGTGTGAGTAACACTGAATGTGAAGAGCTTTTTTTTTTTTTGTTTGTTGACATGAAAACTCCTCAGGGCACCTTTAACTGAAAAAAACAAACACTTAGAAAAACAATAAAAAGGCATATTCTGGATTAAAACCCCCCAAAAATGCTGTTCGAAAGACCCTGCAGGGGAAACAAGACAAGAGAGCGTAAAATGTTCTGCTGTATTAAACTACAGAGAGGCTGCGCTGAGTAGTAACAGCTTCACAAGACTTCATTCATATAAACCAGACTTCAGAGGTTATAATATCCACCTTTACAGAGCTGATTTGCCACTTTATCTATAATCTCTAGTATAACACGGTGAGGATTCAACAGTCTGCTAGTTTGTAAAGCTTTAAATTGACCGTCCGTCTGATGTCTGATGGTGTTTTTATTTAATTAAAACATTAAGACCCTTTATTATCAATTTGGAATAAACAGAAGAAGAAGTGGCTAGCGTTAGCATGACTGAGCTAACAAAGAAAAGAGCGCCACCTACAGAAACTTCACCGATAAAGAAATCCAGGGGAGAACGACGTCTCAGCAGTGACCCGCATTATTTGTTTAACAGTTGAGCTGTTATGTTTCTGCACTTTTCTTGCCAATTAATTTAAAAAAAAAAGGAGAAACTTTAAGCACTCAGTGGTTATTTGAAAAAAAAAAAAAAAAACCTATCCTAAAATGTAGATTTTTTTCTAACCCACAATAATCATCCAGTTCTTTCTCAAATATATGTTGGAGAACATGTTGTAACACAATTTCAAGCGATATAAAATCATTGTGAAATAGCTAAAAAAAAAAAAAAAATGCAACCAGCATTTCTAAAGAGAGAGAAGCAGTAACACGTTTCATTTAATTTCGGTGGTGTCGCCACAAAAACCAAAATGTTGATGTTAAACGTGGATATTCTGGCAACATCAGCCACTGATGCTATAACGTGGAGCTGCTTTGCTTCTTCCAATCAATAATCATGTAAAAATACCCTGAAATACAAAAAAGAAAAAACACCATTTGGCGCCAAAGTTCACAATCTGTGGCAGGAAAAAAGCTGATTAAGCAACAATCATGTGGGAACAGTCTTTAGGGGAAACTGAGAAACTCAAAGTTTGACAAAAAAATTGACAGTTTGTCAGTTTTAACCCTGCGATGAATAAACACAAAGACAAGGAGAAAACAAACCAACCCAGCATTGATCAGGGACACTCATGACGGTCGCCATTAGTTTTGCGCCTTCTTACCAAAAAAAATCACAAGTAACCATATTTCACTCCCAATGCAGTGCTTCAAAAGATATAAACATCTGTACAATCTTTAGAAAAAAAATTCACATTGAATGTGCTGAATCTGTCATCTGGAAACAAGTTCATTCCACGACAAACATCTCTCTCTCTCTCTCTCTCTCATAAAAGGTTCTTCTTCTCTCTCTCTCTCTCTCTTTTCTCCGCTCAGTAAAACCTCTTGTTCCTCTCCTGTCTCTTCTGGAAAACTACAGCTCCCACCACGGCGCACACCACGATTCCCAGCAGAGCGCACAGCAGAAGCAGGAAGACCTTCCAGCCGGTGAGGGGCGTGCCGCGGAAGTTTCCGGTGGGATCGTCGATGTTGTCTGTAAAGAAACGAGAGAGTCGACGTTCATCTGAAAGTCCGGTCGCTGCTCATCTGAACTCATGGTCTAAATATATATATTTTTTTATCTGTTAGAAACTTACTTTTGATTTAACTGCACACAAAGAAACATGAGAAAACTGATTTTACTGAGACAGTTGATTGGTGAGTAATTTTAATGAACCTTTTGGAGACTTGAGGAGGCTGACGCTGGGCTCGATCTTGGTCCAGTCCAGGTTCTCCTCCTCGGGGGTGTGTTCCACCATCAGCTGGTAGAGCTTCATGGAGATGATGTCATGGTTATCTGGAATATAATATAGATGTTAAAACCGATTTTTAATTCCGGCCAAATCAAGTCACGTCTGGCTCCAAGCTACATAACAGATAGGGATGCATGATATTGGATTTTTTGCCGATATCCGATATGCTGAGATTTCCAACCCGTTGTGGCCGATTGCTGATGCTGATACTGATATATGCACATATTTTTTTTCCAGCTGGCTGAGGAGACTATTATGCATGCACGCATCAACTGTACTAAGTATGATCAAGAAAGACAAGAATTTAGGAAGACTGGAGTTCAGGAGCTCAGCATTAAAACTGTAATGAACCTGCCAAGTTGGTGGAGGAGTAGAGTTTTCATTGACTTTATTAGACAGACAGGATTAATATGTAGGATTTAATCTCTGGAGCAGAAGGTGGTGGTAATGCACCTGATACGCTGGTTGCCAACCGCCGTTATAAACCAAAAAGAAGAAGATGAAGTTTTTTTGTTTTTCAAACAGAGTGGTACATCCTGTCACCCGAAGGATTTCTTATCTGTGCAGCCGAACACCGCAGCACCTCGAATAACAAACCGGGGCTCGGTGGTCCAGTCGGATCCACATGGAGAGCCAAGGCTAACGTTAGCTGGGAGGCTAGCGGAGCGTTAGCTGCAGCATGACCAGAAGAGCCAGCTAGCCTTCGCTAGCCTCCCAGCTAATGTTAGCCCCGGCTCTCTATGTGGAGCATCGAGCCCCGGTTTGTTATTCGGGTTAAAGTGGGAAGAAGCAGGTCTGATGGGCAGCTGAGTGAAGTGGAGCCTGCGGAGGAAGCACCGGGACCGTCGGGGTGACACAGTCCATCAAGAGAAGCATAGTCAGGCAGCGGAGGAGATGGCGACATATCGGCCTCTCATAATCGGCAGAATTCACCAGAATTCGCTGATGCCGATAATTCATTTTAGAGCTTTTATCGGCCGATAATATTGTGCATCCCTAATAACAGATATGTTGACCCCGTACGAGCCCGCCCGCAGCCTTAGATCCTCAGCTGGGGCCCTTCTGGCTGTTCCAAAATCGAGGCTTAAATCTAAAGGTGCTTTTTCCATCAGGACCCCTCGACTTTGGAACGACCTGCCTGAGGAGATAAGGCTCGCAGAATCAGTCACTTCTTTTAAATCACTTCTTAAAACCCGTTTTTCTTGCTTTGTGAATGTTGTCCTCAGATCATCTTTCTTTTTAACTTTTTATCATCTCTTTATTGTCTTTCTTTGACTTCGGCCGCCATCTTTTTAAGGTCTTTGCTTTGCATTGTACTGCTTTTGCTTTGTCTGTCAAAGCACTTTGTAAACTCTGTTTTTAAAAAGGTGCTTTATAAATAAAGTTATTATTATTATTATTATTATAAGTCTGTTTCTGAGAATAATCAATGAAAAAGTAAGTTATCTTAATGTAAAAATGAAACTAGAATCAAATCTTCATATTTGAGTCAATCGCTGTCATTACTGAATATTTAAACTTGTAACAGGCTTAAATTTCTGGACGATATAATACATTTTACTTAAAAAATGCATAAAATATTACAACACTAAACACCAAACTGGTGGCGTTAGTAGATATAATCCTGATATTCCAGCCACTGAGGGGTCTGAGCACTTCAGAAGTGAATACTTGTGATTTCCTTGTTGCTGTTGTTGTTGTGGAGCTTTCTAACCATCAGAACCACCTACCGGACAGATCTCCTGTAGCCGCCGAGGCACCAAAGAAATATCCAGTAGGAAGACGGACGCCTCCGATATCGATGCACTCCTTCCACTCGTTCTTGTCTTCCACGTCAACCATCACCTACGGGAGACATACGTGATGGAAATCATGTTACAAAGTCGAGAAGCTACTAAAAAACAGATAAAGACAATAAAAAAAAGCTAAAATCCTCGTATCTCTTGAGCAAATAAAGGTTGTTTGAAATCCTGAATAGAATCCAGTTTGACTACATACAGTCAGTCTTCCTTTGGAGTAGCGGATGGCGAGGTACGTGTCGTGCTCTCTGTTCCGGATCTCTGCCGAGCAGCCTCCCAGCTCGGACGATCGGCCGTCTTTGCCGTGATCGTAACTCACCGAGCCGTTGTTCACCATGGCTGAAATGTACGGGAAAGAACGCTGGAGGCAGAAAGAAGAAATGAACAAGTTAGGTTTAAAAATAGACACTAAGTATTACTCTTAAATTTAAAAAAAAAAGATGGATAATAAAATAAAATGTAGTAGAAGAAGCTCACATGATACATTTCCAGTGTTTATGATACATAAAGGCTACGTTCACACTGCAGACTCTACAGGATCCATTTCAAAGACACATTTGCAGCATTTAATTTGTTCCTGAGACATTTAAGTTACGGCACATCTTCAACGTCTGACTAAACTGATGTATCCCCTAAAAATATGTATTTTCATGGTTCTGTCTTGTGTTCTTTATCCTACCAGTAGATCAGCCAAACTGGCCCGACAGGTTCAGCAACTTAACAACAATCTCGAGAGGAATTTGTTGCTTTTTTTTTCTCTCTATGTGTTTTGGACTATTGGACAGACAAACCTTTAGCTCTGGGAACTCGTGGGGAAGATTTTCTCTAGATTAAATAATTTGAGTTTTGTTCATCCAAATTACTAAAAAGAACATATTTTCTCACTATCCAGATAGTTTTGGTTTTATCTGCCCAGGTTGTGTAATATCTACATCTGCCTCCACCGCCCCAAAAATAGGAGTAAATAGAAAATTATTTTGGTGTGACGGCAGTGAACATCTACTGTATGTGTCCATTTTAATCTGGATAATCCACAGAACTAGGAAATAAAAAGAGGTCCAAATATCTGGTGGGTGTGTCACCAGTACAATAATGAATTTAAAACCTCAGTTTCTACAGTTTTCTTTGGAAATAGTTTCTACTACATTGTCAATTCATGGCAGAAATAAATGACAAATTAATTGATAATGAAAATTGTTTTTTTTTGCCACCTTAGACTCAAATTAAATACTTTATTTACTATCATGACAACAGTGACAAACTTTTGTGCATTCAAATTTTAGCTCAAGATCTGTTTGTTCACAGGTGTCTTTGTAGTCCAGAGTTTTGGTTTCACTCTGATTAAAAAGCAGCAAATTAAACTTTTATGAGGGATTTAAAAAAAAAAAAAAAGACAAAACCTGGGACAATTAGAGCTGCACTGTGAATGTAGCTGAAGTCACATGACAAGCTCTGGTGAAATAAACACAAATATCCATTGAGACTAGGGATGCACGATATTGGATTTTTTGCTGATATCCGATATGCTATTTCCAAATCATTGTAGCCGATTGCCAATACCGATATCTGCAGGCTCCACTTCACTCAGCTGCCCGTCAGACCCGCTGCTTTTTCCCACTTTAACCCGAATAACAAACCAGGGCTCGGTGGTCCAGTTGGATCCACATGCAGAACCAGGGCTAACATTAGCTGAGAGGCTAGCGGAGCGTTAGCCGCAGCACGACCGGAGGGAAGCACAGCCAGCTAGCCTTCGCTAGCCTCCCAGCTAACGTTAGCCCTGGCTCTCTACGTGGAGCACCGAGCCCTGGTTTGTTATTCGGGTTAAAGTGGGAAGAAGCAGCGGGTCTGACGGGTAGCTCGAGTGAAGTGGAGCCTGCGGAGGAAACACCTGGCCCGTCAGGGTGACACAGTCCATCGAGGGAAGCACAGTCAGGCGGCGGAGGAGATGGCGCCGATGCCGATATTTCATTTTAGAGCTTTAACAGCAGATATCGATGACGTGCCGATAATATCGTGCATCCCTAGTTGAGACGTTTAAACAGCGAGTTTACTGCCAGAGAACTAGCTTTTTGCTGCCAAAATAAACAGGTGAATATGTGTCAAAAGAAACATTACATGGGGTTTAACTTAACATTAACATGCTTAAACTTTTGACAGCATGCTAATTTAAAGTGAAGATTAAAAAAAAACGAACAGAATCTGCACCGAGACGGCATGCTGACAGTTAAAACCTGAGCAACCACTCACATCTGTTGCATCATCGTTTGAGTAAGTATCTATAAAAACTGCCAGCCCGTGGAAGAGAGCATTGTTGGAAAACACAGGCCCTGCAAAGAAACAAGCCGGTCAATCGCCTCGAGCCCCCCGCACACACACACACACACGCTACACACTTACATCCATTCCATGGAGGTCATTGCGGAAGGTATCCAAAAACAAAGCCAGGCCAAGAAACTGATCTTGGTTTCCAAACACAGGGCCTAGGATGGAGGCAGAGATGAGGCGACACATGAGCAGACAACTCCAGACACTTATCTCCGGTCAGCAGAGATGAGATGAAAGATGGTGAATAAAAGCTGACTAACACGGTGAACGAGACGGTGTGGTATCATGTTTCAAGACTTACGATGTGCTGAAGGGAACGAACGGCGACGCAAAGTGATGATTATCAATATGTTGAAGCATTTGTCAATCATAACGTATGTACACGTCTTTGTCATCAATGAAAGGGCACAAAATATGTTAAAGATAATCACACTCATTGTAAGCACGTCTGTATTAAACCTCAAGAAAGAATCAAGAAATAAGGGTGAAAAATGGTGAGAATAACTTTAAAAAAAATAATAAAGCCAGAAGAGAATTTGGAAATAATGGTGTAAAATAAACCTGAACATCTTTAAAAAATAAAAGCACATGTCTGGGCTTATTATTTTTAAGGATTTCAGCCTTACAACAGCTGATGTAAAGAGTTTCTGATGGTGTAATCGGCCAATAAGAAGAGGTTGGATAAAACCTACGCAAACCAAACGGTATAAAAGAAGGAGCACTAGCTATAGCGACTCAGAGTGAGTTTGGTGAACCTTGTGTGCACTGTAAACTGCTCTCCTTTACTGCTCTGACTCCTGATGATTCTTTTTTTTGGACACCAAAGAGAAGTTTTTTTTTCTTGAGCTGATCTGAAACTTTTCCCCCCAACTGAGGTCCAAAGATTAATTACGACCACGGGAGATCACCATCATCCCGTGTGAAACTGTTTTGTAGTCGTTTAAGTGAACATTACGTTGGGACGACTGGGACAAATACACATCTTTGAGTTTCTCTATCTGATCTGCAGCATTTTATTTTTATCTAACAGTACATTTACTTTCACATACTGTTGACTCCACTGACGTGCTTTTCCTTTCAATCAGTTTCTTAAAGACATTTTAAACCCTTTTTAGCACCACATAAAATGCAATTTAATACCTTTTTTTTACTGTCATACTGTTAAAAGAATGATGGAAAACCAGCGGAGACAATAAAGTTTACATGTCCTTCCTGGCTGTTTATAACAATGTGTTTCCTCTATACATTTAACAGCGGCTCAAATTTCACATCGTACATAATAATCATGACGAACCCAAACCACACGTGCACCGCTTCAATCAGCTGACCGGAGCTAGCGGTGAGCGAACGGGAACAACACCGTCTTCGAATTAGCTGTGTCACTGCGCTAAACTGATGACTCAACATGTGTGATCATGCAGGTGAGCGTGATGTTCTGAAGTCTTGCAGTGATTAGTTTTCAGTGCTTTATTAGCTCCCGGTAGACACATAATGTATTATTTATAAGAACAAGTTTATTCCTGTTCTCTGTAGTTTAAGATGCTGCTGATTCACTAAGTTTACCTGACTCTGGTACTTCAAATTAAAAGCTTTCAACCAGTGTAATACTAGAAGACTTTTATTGTGCTACAGCCACAGGAAGAGCAACTTTAAACATCTATACGGGGTGATTTTAAAAGACGCAGCAGACACAGTGAACTGGTGTGTGTTTTATTTGGATGAATCCAAACATCCAACACTTTGACACAACATAAAACTAAGTGAGATATTCAGATTTCTAGCTAATAACAACCACTGAAATAGTGACTCAGCACCTGTGAGACAGAAAACACAAACCCGATGACGTTACCTGGATGCAGTCTGTCCTTTGTGTACCAGATAGCGATGCCGTCGCCGTGGAGATTCTTCTTTCCTGACCCGTGAATTTTGAACTGCACGTGCATCTCCCAGTCCTTCAGGTAACAAGGCTGCATGACAGAAACAAACAAAAACAAATAAACGTTTTCGACAGCAAAGAATCAGAATCAGCAGCAGATCGTTATGTCTCATCACTGTCATCTTTTAAAGAGGTTCAGTCGGTTTATTTGATATTTAAGTTATAAGTTTCAACTGATTTACACTTTTGAATATTTCCTTCCTTGGTGGATTAAAGAAGGTTTTAACTCATTTTCAACACACTACAACACACTTTCATAGCTGTTTTGTGGGATCGCCTTACATAAAATACATGTGACATTTTATTTCTTACAAAGAAAGACAGAATGTCACAACTCAGTCTGATCAGTGTGTAAAGAGGTGATCTGATGGATACGTTTTATATTCCTACAGTTGAACTGGTGTTGTTCTGGGATATAAATGACTAACGTGTGTTTTCCTTCCTCACCACTGTATTCCAGATGGATCCCTGCTTGCTTCTCTCATCTGGAGTGAGTCGGACGTATGAGCTCGTCACCAAAGTGCTTCCCCAGAAGTCCCACTGACTGGAAGGGCTGCTGCCGACGCCTGCAACACAAACACATGATCAGCTGTATGACCGTGTGAGGTCCCGTCTCAGTTTTATTCTTTGGCTTTTTAACTCAGACTGAGAGTTTCATTGCTTTGTCTTTGTGTTTTTATTGTGTTGTTTATGACTTGTGTTAGCCTATATTTATTCTACGACACTTTGGTCAACTGTTGTATTTCAATGTGTTTTATAAGTAGATTTGAGTTGCGTTGAACGTGTTCTCTTCTCATGTCTTATCAGACCTGCCTGTTTTCTAGTTCACGTGGCCTCATGAGGGCAAACATACACACCTTGTAAAACATGTGGAACAAAACAGTTACTCAACATTTACTGAGTTTCATTTGCAAACGTGTCTCCACTGAGTAGCTCGTGAATAAAACTTCAACCCTTAGAATTGAGTCAGTCAGGAGGAACGCTCCAACTATTAGCCTGAAATAATCAGCAGCTACTCTGATGATCAATTAATCCTTTAGAGGCATCTTTAAGAAGAAAATTCCCAAATTCTTTGATTCCAGTTTGTCAAGTGTGAATATCTTCTGGTTTCTTTGGTCGCCTAAGACAGTGAACTAGATATTTTTGGGTTGTGGACTGTTGGTCGGGACAAAACGAGACATCGGATGACACCTGAGGCTCTGGGAGACTGTGATCGAAATTTTTCACCATTTTATGGATCAAACAACTAATCGATTAAACGGACAGATTCATCAATAACAAAACTAGTTGTTAGTTGCAGCCCTAGATGAATCTTAAGACAGTGCTAAAACGTGCAAAGTGCACATCCCCTCATTCAATAAGGTCATTAAAGAGATGATGAGAAGAAGTCTTCTGTCTCTTCATATTTAGTCCTCTTGTAGAATTGCATTCTGGGAAGCAGAAAACGATTAATCACGATCGCAATTTACGTCTAAGAAAGAATGATTTTAAATTTGAACCTCCTCCTTAAGGCCATGATGGTATGAAAAAAAAGAAGCTTTTGTCACGTTTCCTTTAAGTTAGTGTAAGATAATTTAACTTGACTTAATTATAGAACTCCAAACAATTAAGTGTTAATATCAAGTCTTTTGAATTTTTCTCCATTTGTGTCAAATCTAAAGTTGTCACAGACCTTCTTCGGGTCGAGTAATTATTTGCGTGCTCAGTATTATATTTCTTATTGATCTCTCAGGATGGGCTGCGCTCCTTCACGCAGTAAAACCTGAAATGTTTTCCTCTCAGCTGCACTTTCTTTCCCCATCCTGAAGGCCCGCTGATGAAACTCTGCACATTTCGTCAATTCAATCCTTCTCGTGTGCTGTTCGGCTCCTCGACCTACTTCACAGTAACGGTTCCAGACACCTGCAACAAACTATTTGATTGAATGCAGTGATAAACTCACTTTAAATGCACTACAACTGCATCAGTTTGATTTTTAGTTTTTTATTAGGGCTGCAACTAACAATTATTTTCTTTACTGATTAATCTACTGACTATTTACAGAAAAAAAGCAGCAAATATTTGCATTTGAAAAGCTGGAATTAATAAAGTTTTGTATTTTTTTCCCAGTTGGGCAAGTGGGTCAGAAATTTACTTGCCCCTATACAAAATGTTTTATTTATTAGAGGCTATCAAATAACAAAGACTTAAGTTAATTGTCATGTTTAACCTTTATTTAAGTCAATGAAACAGAACAAGGACGTGGTATGAACACTAAATTATTTTGATGAGCCCAGTTTCTTTCAAATAATGAAACCTGATGGCAAATATGTTTTTTAGACTCATTTCTTCCACGCCAAGCTTCCTGATTTCCATCTTTAATGTTTCTTGTTCTCCAGAGTATTCATGGCGGTGAAAAATCACATGTTCCACTGACTCCTCTTTTTGACAACGCTCACATAATCAGCAAAATAATAAACACATAAAGGATGTTTGTTTCACACATCACACTACTAGCGTACTCAATGCTTGATTGGCTAACAGCGCACGCCAATATTCACATCAACTTTTAAATGCATGTTTGCACTAACTGACTGTGTGGACACACTGTGGATTTTGGCCTCCATCACTTACACTGAAAGCACATTTGAAGGGGACCTTTTAACAGACAGTATGAACAGGAGGAATGATTACAGCGAGGAAAACCTCTTTCATTGTTCATATGGACACCTTTAGTTAGAATAACGTGCTGCGTCTGGATTAAATATAAGGTTAAATCAAAATATCAAATCTTCAAATCTTACTGACAAGAAGGGTTTCGGAATAATTTGACACTTTTCTAGTTAATTATCTTACAGAGCCATGTCTCTAAGTGTTACAGTGATACTGGTCCGACTGTTGACATTACATGATTGCTATAACGCACGTAAGCTACTAATTAAAGCGTAGGAACGACCTGTAACACGACAGTCAATTAAATCAATTACCTAAGCAGCTGTAAATGTTGTTAAATAACTTCTAATACGTAGAGAGAGTGCAGAGTTAAGAAAGCAGCAGGTTAAGTTAGCAGGCGGGCTAACTGAGCTATGTTACCTTGGTAAGGCTTCATTAACGAGTGCTCTCTCTTCAGGTGCTCCGTGTTTCCGTCCGTTATATCACCGCACACCGGACCCAACACGAACACCAGCAGGACCACCGCGGGGCTCAGACAGCATCTCAAGTTCCCCATTTTGTTCAAAAAGCCTCGGAGAGAAACTCTCATAACAGTCCTATTCTTCTTCGAAACTCCATAAATTTGAGCCGGTCCTTCCTGTATTGTCGTCCGGAAAGAAACCGCACAAGTCTGACGTTAGTTCTCGTTCGTCCAAACCCGGAAGAACGTCTTTTTTTCACCGCACATTTTCAAAATCATCGACGTATTAAGAGTAAACTTGTATCTGTACAAGAATATCAATTCTTTATGAAGCTTGAAATTACATTGATTAAGAGGAAAGTTTAAGCTCTACATATTTCTTTACGGAAGACTTTTGTAGTGGCTCAAATTATACCAGCCAATCAGAGACAAGCACATCGCAAATTAAGCCAATCAGGAACCACTTGTTATTCACTTCTTATCCACTAGATGGAGACAGAAGGCAAAGAAACAAACAGGCTGTGTGGCACGGACACAGTGAAGCCTGAATTAAATTAACTTCACTGTGGTCTGTTTCTATGAACAGAGTTTATAACATTTCAAGGCTGAAAAAAACCCATTTCACTCTGATTTAAAGTAGACATATACTGTTCCTTTTAATTAGTTGTAACATATTCTTTCCTCTCCCATTAATCATCTCACGGCCCCTCAGATTTATCTGGTGACCTTTTGGAGGGGCTTGCGAACTACTAATTGTATATAAAGTAGTTGAAACTAGCTCCACCTCCAGCAGCTACAACAGTAACATGCTGCTCTAACACTGATGCTTCAGTATTAATAATCTAATGATGTCAAAACTGATGTTTCACCAACTTTACAGAAGGACCAAAAAAAAAAAAAAAAAAAAAAAAAGACCATAGTTTGATCTGACTTTGTGCACTGATTTCATAATTTTTACAATTTTAAACACATGGATGACAGTATACTTAATGAACAATAATTTATCATTTATTCAAAAAATATTTTTTTCTACATTTTTAAATTTGAAAAAAGTCATATGCACCTTTTTGGCACCAATGTTTGATTCCATTTCAAATGTAAAACAAGGACACGTCTGATGACAAT
This sequence comes from Thunnus albacares, assembly GCF_914725855.1. Classification (NCBI taxonomy): domain Eukaryota; kingdom Metazoa; phylum Chordata; class Actinopteri; order Scombriformes; family Scombridae; genus Thunnus; species Thunnus albacares. The sequence continues at coordinate 30,647,610 of NC_058115.1, read as the reverse complement.
ATAAATAAATTACATTAATGAAATTAAAAGAAACAACAATCCATTGTGATAAAACAAAATATCACATAAAAAATCCTTACATCAAATTAGTTGAATTTATTGAGTTGAATGTTATTAATTTGGCTAAAACAGTAATCCCAGCCACTTAAACATTTGGCCAGACGCTCAATTGAAAAGACGTGACAGATGTCTTTGTAATAATAAAACTTTTCACAGTATTTGCATGCACCTTTTGTGGGTTGGTGAAAGCCCAGTTTGAATCCTGTGTTTAATATATGCCTGTAGAAACTGAGTTTCTCAAGATTCACTTTCCATCCTTTGTTGTAACAAATACATAGAGGTCGTACATATTTGTTAAATTCAGATTTTCCTCACTACTACTGCCTTGTTGTGTCTTTCCTGCAGTAGTGTGATTCAACTGTGGGGAAACAATTTGATCTCTGATCTGATTTTTGTTGTTTTCTGGGATTTTGTTTCCAGGTGAATTCTTTCCCTGCAGGCTTGTGGGAGACATTCCTAGATTACTTGACTGACCGATGCCTGAAGACCTTGCAGATTTCTCTGTCAAGTGTTTTAAAAAAGAAATCTTTGCATACACGAATTAACTTTCCCTGTGTGGTGAGCTGGTACTCTTGTCTGTGTCTTTTTCATTTTTTTCACTATATTTACATGCACATTAATATTCCTCTATTATTCCAAATATGACAATATTACGAATTTGATAAGGATCATGTAAACAGCATATTCTGTGTGCATATTCCGAATTAGGCCTTATTCCGAATATAGCATTTTCTGATTAAGACATCTAGGATATGCCCATATTATTTGGGTTTTAGGAGCATTCTTTGGAAATGTATACAGCACATTCAGATTATGCATCTCAATCAGGGTTTTTACCACAGTTTGCAACACATGGCCTCTTCCCTGTTTACAGTCAGCTCTGTGCGTTGTAAACAAACCAACTAGTTAACAGTTTGCAAGGCTGGTTTAGAGACGCATGTCACAAAGAAAAGCCCACATTTATGGTCGAAAAGAGAAATACACCCACTTTTAAACAGTTTGAAAGGCTTGGATATCAACAGGTTTTTGGATATGTGCAAATAATATGATAATAATGATAATAATTTTATTTGTACATCACTTTTCAAGCCAGAAGCACAAAGTGTTTTTCATAAAGAAACAATCACAAATATATATATAAAAAAAAAAAAACACAAGAACAGCAAAATACAAACACGTAATTAAAAGACCATATCAAAGAATTTTATAAATAAATCATCCAAAAGGTAAAACAAAATTAACTTAAAATCAGGTGGCTGCAATATAAAAATATAGCAACGCCGACCTTTTCAAGAAGGTGGTTAATCTATTTATTAGTTGAATATTCATTTTCATTAGCCATGTAAACAGCTTGGTAGTAATATTGGGCCTCATTCACAAACAGTGTGTACACACAAATCTGTGCTTAAACCATGTGTATGAACATTTTAAGCACAAATCTGGGATTCATCAATATGTTCTTACATGAATTTGTTCTTAACTCTGTAAAAAAATTTAGAACTGTCTTAGACCATGCGTACACACAAATCATAAATGTCCCACGGTCTTAAAAAATGATATAGTCGATATTTGTTCAATGTAAACAGTATATTAGAACCACAAATATTTAACAAATGATTGGGCCTAAATAAACAACAATTAAATGTGTGAAACTGCCAATAATCTGCCATTTATTTACTGATTAGAAATTTGACAGCTGAGCATATATATCAGATTTTCCATATTGGAATGTGACTTCTTTTTTTTTTGCAGTAAAGCTTCCTGTTTTTCTTTTTGGTTTTTTTTTTATTGGTGATACTGTTAACAAGACATAGTGGAAAGGAAAAAATAAATAAATAAAAGACCAATCAAGCAAATAGACAAACAAACAAAAATAATGACAAACAACAGCAATGACAGCATCATATTACAATGAAAAAATAGTAAATGTGGAAAGCAACTAAGCAATATGGATTGATTATGGGAAAAGGGAGGGGAGGGTGAGTGAATGAAAGTGAGAAAAGAAGAGAGAGAGAGGAGGGGGAGAAATAAAAAGTGAGAGCGTTAATAATTATTATTATAATAATAATGACATCTCAATAATGTTTGATAGTATACTGTGGCGGCGGTAGCGGCAGAGGCAGCCACAATAACAGCAAAATGGGTTAAATAATTAGATATTTATATTAATTAATATCTATTTGAGTTTATATCAATTAAATTAATTTAATATGGCTATGGGGGGTGGAGCCAAACACACAGAGCCCAAGGAGGGGAGGACACCATCACCCTCACTGGAATGTGACATTGATAAATTTCTCCCACTAGATCTGTCTGTGATAAATGCAGCTGGTTGATCAGCAGCCTGTTCAGTGTCCTCACAGCCTGACAGTTCAGCAGTGGCACAGGGAGGGGTGCTCTGCTTTCACGTCATCATCCAGCTGTTCCTCATTTTGGAGTATGCGTAACAACATTTCTTCAGCAGTTCAAAACTTTTTTCTTATGTTGGTTGACCTACCTGGCTTACATGTGGTGTCAGCAATTTTGACTCATGTGCTATACACAGGTTTTAGCCATATGGGTGTAGTCATTTAGCTGAAGTCAAGAGCTCCCTATAACAGTTGGTCCAGTGTCTGTAGCTCCTTCTGTTGCTGAATGACAAGCCTCAATATTTCAAAGCAGGAGCCATTTACAGTCTCCAGAGTGACATATGTTACTCTCCTGGTAGGGACATTTACAGTGATGTATTTGGTTTAGTGCTACAACAAGTTTTAATTGTCCATTTCATGGACACAGCCTTGGCCCAGGCTTAGTTTCAGTGAGGCCTTTGGAGGCCCAACCTCAACAATACAACCTAACCCTAAGCCAAACCTTCAACACAACAGACATCGCCATCAAAATTGGGTTTATTACACCAGTACACATACGTATGTATATAATATGAATGTTGGAGGGTTTTGGCATGTGTCATGAATTTGTGTACATCAGCGTTAGTCAAAAAAGACAGCCGATTAGGTGTACTAAAAGTATAGTGAGAATGCTTTCAAAAATATTGTTATAAATTGTTTTTATTTATCAATTAACTTCTTACAAAGTTGAGTGAACAGCAGAAACCTAAATTAAAATCAATATTTGCTGTGAGCAGTTTTGCCTTTAAAACAGCAGCAGTTTTTCATGGTAACTTGCAGGTAGGTTGTTATAACCATCCTGGAGAAAGAACGTTCTTCTGTGGATTTATTATTTAGGCCGTCTCAGGTGCTTCTTCATGTAATCCCAGATTGACTCCATGATGTTGAGATCAGGGCTCTGTGAGGGGCCATATCATACCATCTGGGACTGATCAGACACCTCCCTGATGGAATTGCATAATGGATCTAAGGTGCCTAAAACTTTTGCACAGTAGTATATATATATATATATATATATATATATATATATATATATATATGTGTGTGACATATGTTACATATGTATGTATGTATGTATACATACATACATACATACATACATACATACATACACACATACACACACACACACACAAACACACACACACACACACACACACATATATATATATATATATATATATATATACACACATATATACATATATACATATACATATATATATATATATATATATATGACTGTGGCTATTGAGTCAAAAAAAAAAAAAAAAGCACAAAAAACTTAAATTTACATAAAGCCTCATGAATGGGTTTTATTCTTGATATGTTTAAAATTTTGAAAAAAACAACAACAATTGAGTCGGGTCCCCAGGTTGTCGTCAACCCTGTTACTTTAAATAGCCTACCGTTTCTTCAGAGACTGTCCCAGAAGTTGCATCGCATCTGGAGAGTGAGTCATTCGCCCTTTAGGAAGTTGACGGAGAAACGAGAAGTAAGTGCTCTCTTCTTTTAACGAACTTTATTTGAGTTATATGTCTAAGCCTCTCATAATAGATATATCTGCTAGAAATACCAGCGCGTGAGGACAGTATGTACATGTTCATACGGATTCTTGCTCCAGTTAGAGGACAACACGGCACGTAGAAATATGGAAAGACATATTTTGGGTAGGCAGACAGGGATGATACATTAAGTATTTGTTAGGGTATCCATCTAGGATTTTTTCCCGATTATAAAACGCTGTGATTTGGGGGTCATTACAAGCTTTTGGGTGGGCAAACTTTGTTGAATTGTTGAATCATCGTTCCGCTACTGTTCATCGCCAATACTGATAACCAGAATGGGGTGTATGAGTGTTTTTTGGGGGGGCGGGGGTGTGCATACCACTTCTGTTTGTCACTGCCTTTTGGTACCATTCATTTCCAGGATTGTTGACGTGGAGGTTGTTCCGCTGTTGCTTGTTGAAGAGCTTCACTGATTGCACAGCAGATACAATATTAGGCTTTTGTTTATTCTGTTTAGGCCAAACATGTTCAATAGAAAAGTAGGTAACACTTTATAATACAGCCCGCGTACATTTACCATGTAACTCCCCGGAATTTATGGTGTAACTTCCTCGTATTAATCAGTACGTTACATGTGTACATGTGTACTAAAATCAAATGTTTTTGCTCATGGCAGTTATACACCGTAAAACGCGGACTGTATTATAAAGTGGTAAAGTAGTATAACCAATATGGTTACTGCTGTCAATCCTTTTACTGAGATGTCAGCCCTGTTGATTGTATAATAATCTGATATGATTCAAGACAAATGTAAAATCAACTCAAAGAGGAGATGCTGTATAAGTGTCAATTGTAAATGAGCATATTTATTCATGGAAAAAAGTAAACTCCTCAATATTCTCACTACACCTACGTACAGAACTGGTTAGAAACTACAGGCAGTTCTGTCAAATTCAGTGCTTGTACATGGTACTTTGAACATTACTCAATCACTTGAACGAGTTGAATAGTGACAGTAAAATAGATCTGTGTGTGTATAGCCTACATGAGCAATATCTGTGTGTATAAACTGTATGTATAAGCCCAGCCAGCTGTGGCTTTAGACTAGGGATGTGCCTGAATCCAAATACATTACTCAGCACAGCACAAATAGTGGGTTTTTTACAAACATTTATTTCGTACAAATATTTTTAAAATTATTTGTTCTCGGGAAGAAAAAAAAACATGTTAAATACCAGTGCGCAGGTCAGTTACATCGCTATCTCAGTCTCTCTCCTCTGCTCCGCTGCTACGTCTATCAGCAGGTCTCTTTTTATTTTTAATTTTCTCTTTTTTCCCCCTTTTTATGATTTAAATCTTTAAGTTGTGGTCAGGTTTAACATAAGCCCCGCACATCCAAAGATCCTTATTCTTCAACTCTAATTAGGTACGTGAGACTTAATTGTTACATTTGGCATAAAATCAAAGACTAACATTGACACTTAGTGAAAGAACATAGTAAAAGATCATAAACAACAGTTTAAACACATTTTAACTCAGTTAGAAAACAACTAAAATCTCCAACAAAGTACATTGTCTAAACTGCAATTGTCTGCTACTTTTTAAAATCATGCTATGTTATGACTAAGAGGGGTAAACTGTCCTCATTTTACATTTCATTCAGGAACACTGGTCACTCTCCTCCTTTTCCTGTTTTCCACACACAGCAGCAGTCAAAATGGTAAGTAGCTTTCAAAGAGAAATCAGTTTTATTGAGTTATACTTTCCATTGACTTCTGTTTTGGATATTGTCTGTAATTTGGTGGCTTCAGTTTTGTGTCTTTTATTGGAATGTAATTTGGACACTACAGTGTATTTAAAGGAACACTCCAACATTTTGGGAAATACACTTATTTGCCATGTTTCTCACACTGTAAAAAACCTACTGTGATTTTTACAGTAATTAACTGGCAGCAATTGACAAGTAACTTACTGTAATTCAGTAAGTAACTAACTAAGCAAATTAATTACTGTAAATATAAACACAGTAAATTTTCTGTAAAATAAATTTCAGTAAGTGTACTGTGTTTTTTTAATTTACAGTAGCAATTGTAAAATGAAACAGTAATTTAATGGTACTGTATCTACTTTTACAGTAGCTGTACATAACTGCACAAAACATTTTGCATGGACCAATGTAAATATAAAAAATATCATTCTGTAACACAGTTTTCAAATGTATATATTACAAACATTAGCAAATATTACAATGACAACATTAAAAATACAATATGTAAAAAGCTTGTTTAAGCTTGTTTAAATCTGTAAACAAATCCTCACAAAATCATAATACAGATGTCATTTAATGACCCCATTACAAGTTAAAAAAAAAAAATCACTGAACTTGATATATATATATATATATATATATATATATATATATATATATATATATATATATATATATATATATATATATATATATATATATATATATATATATATATAATATAGACACTGACACTAGATACTGTAATTTCCTTGAAACAAAACACTCTTAGGTAATATAAACATGGATATTCAACTGTGGGAGATGTCACCAGGTACTCAGGTATCCATAGAAAAATTGTGTTTGTGGATGTGTACTTGTCTGTAAAGAGTTCAACAGCCCACCTCAGTCCACTTTGCATCACAAGTCCACTAAACACCATGTTCAGCTAGAGCTGCTGGTCAATACCCAGCTCTATTGCTGATAGATCTGTCAGCTGCCATTGACATGGTTAATCACAAAATCCTCCTCTCCACACTCACTGAGCATGGTATCTCAGGATCTGCCCTCCACCGGTTCATGTCCTATCTCTCAGGGAGATATTTTAGAGTATCTTGGAGGTGAAAAGTGTCCAAACCAGACAAATTTTCTACAGGAGTTCCTCAAGGGTCAGTACTGGATGAAAGATCACCACCTTCAACTTAACCCCTCAAAAACCGAGCTCCTTGTCATCCCAGCCAGTCTCTTTATGCAACAAGACATCAGCATCCAGCTCGAATCAACCCAACTCACTTGGGTGTCATGATTGATGACCCACTAATGTTTAATGTTCCTGTGGTCTCAATTGCTCAAATGTGTCAATTTTCCCTGTACAACATCAGGAAGATCAGACCCTACTCGTCTGAGATTGCAACACAACTCCTGTTACAGGCTCTCATAACATCATGCATTGACTACTGCAAATCCTCAAAACAACTGACCAATTGCTAAAATGGAGCCTTATATATAAATTAGACACTCAGCTCAAACATGCTTGAAAAGCTACAGATTAAATTACTTCCTCTTAAAGTTTGGTTGTTTGAACACAGATACGGTTAAATGTGCCTCTGCTAGAGTCCAGTGATGTCAAATCTGATCTAATTTGTATCTAAATGTACTAATTTCTTGATGTTCAAATCCAAGAATGCTAAGGAGCCAGAACCTGGTGACTTGATAGAGTTCCTCCGTGAAGGCTATCAGCACTGGGCTGTGTACATTGGTGATGGGGACGTTGTTCACATGGTTACCCCCGGTGAGTCATTTCTTACATTGCAGTGGCAGAACTGCTACTCCCAAACACTGTTCAGTCCCAGTAAAGACCATTATATAGCAGCCAAGATGCATTGTTCTGTACACATGAGTGCAGGCTTTGATTATTTACCTGGTTGAACTAACTAACTAACTTTTTATTCAACTTTCATAAACTTAAATGATAAACATAGCAGCATACATACAAAACGCATCATAAAAAATGTTACAACCTTCAACGCATTTACCTTGTATAACTTGTGTGCCTCTTTGTCATGCCCTCATACTTAGGCAAAAGCAGTTCAGGGGCTTCATCAACTGTGTCGGGAGCCTCTGTAGAGGCCCAAGTAAAGACAGAAAAACTTAAAGATGTGGTCAACGGAAAGGATTGGAGAATAAATAACAAACGCGACAACAAGTGGAAACCCAGGCCAAAGAAGGAAATTGTGAAAGAAGCTGTTTCGATGGTGGGTAAGGCTGTGAAGTACAGTCTCACTGACAGGAACTGTGAGCACTTCGCCACCTGGTGCCGTTACGGCAAACCTGAGTCTCTTCAGGTATGTAGGTGGATCCACAATTTGGAATTTGCCTCTGGATGGTTTATATGGATTTAAAATGCCTAATTATAAAGAAACCAGGAAATTAAAATACACATTGTCATAATTATTTGCCTTTATTATATCAATTTACAATAAAAGTGAGTTCCAGAGTTATTTATTATGTTAATGGAAATTTCAATTTCAATATACTACATTTCTTGCAACTAAATTCATGTTTTCTGTGTCTGTGTGTTATCTTCAGGCAGAGGTGCTGAAGATTGCAGGCGCTGGAATTGTAATGGCAGTTATTGTAGGAGCTCTGTTCCATGTGTTTAAGAAACATTTTACATAAATTTCATCCTAAGTGTATCACTCCTTTGTCCCTTGTGAAAATAAACATACACAAGAATACTTCCATATGAACTCTGATTTAATGAACTTAAATTATGTTATTTGGACTTACTAACATTGAATATATAAACAATATATAACTACAGAATATATATAACTGCGTGGGATTGTTGTCAGCCACTGCTGGTGCTGCAAAAAGATTTATAGCAAGATGTTTCATTTTTACAAAGTTCAAATGGTCAGAACACCCCCCAGTAGCCAAACACTTCTAAATATTACAGAGTATTTCAAGATCTACAGTTGCACATAATGACAAAAAAATCTGATAGATGGAGAATTGCTTACCCAGTCATTTAAAGTTTTATTTGTACTGTAGCGCCACCTACAGGTGAAATGCCATTAATATTTGCAGGACTGTTGTATGTACAAACCACTAATATGCAATTCAACCATGTGTTGAACAGTTAAACCAGTGCTTCATAACTGGCCACATGATGGTGCTATTTGTTCCATGTTTGAATATGTTAAACATATCCTCAGGAGTAATCTGTGTTTGAAGATTTTTGTTAAATAAGGTGCATCTGAAGTCCATTAAATTGCATCAACATGTCCCTCACTTGCTTCTTTTCCTTGCGTCTTAGTCCCTCCCACTGAGGATGCAGGAGAGACGCAAGGAAACCAAGTGAGGAGAGAGGAGACGAGGAGATATGGTTTTAGAGACATGAGACATCCTTTCCCCCAATGACAGCAGCAGCTGATCAATTTAACAGCTGTAGAGACTTTTGATGAAGTTTGTGTCTGCACACATGTGCACTGTGATAATACTAATAAAAGTGCACAGTTATCACTGACAGAGCAGCTGTTTTCTCTCTGCAGCCTCTTAACTGTTTAACAAACACCTGCACATGAATAAAAACCTGCATTCTGTATTTAGGTTTTGTATTGATATTCTGAATGTGAATTAATCATTGATTAACCCAGAATATGTTCGGAGTGTCTTTTGAACACTGGAAATTATGTATTTGGCTAAATGTTTCAGGGAAAATTGAAATTATATCTCATATAACTCATTTGCAACCTCACATGTGACTGAATGGAAACGACGATAAATGATGTAAAATACAAATGTGTTTAAAATGTGTTTCTTTCTGACTTTCAGACTCTCCCTGACTTTAATTTGATCCATAAGAATAGTTAATGGGGGAAATAACAGATCATGAAAGAAAAAAAAACTTTCTAATAAATGAAGAAAGTTGTTTGTAGTTCTGTTTGTTGATCAGACCGACAATTAGCAGATGTTTAACTAGATGGTGATTCTGAAAACAAATGAAATATAAAATTTGGTATTGATACACTTCAGTTTAATTAGTGGTGGAAAGTCACTAAGTACATTTACTCAAGTATTGTAATTAAGTACAGTTTTGAGGTACTTTTACTTTACTTGAGTATTTCCATTTGATGCTACTTTATACTTCTACTCCACTACATTTATTTGACAGCTTTAGTTACTTTTCAGATGAACATTTGACACAATGGATAATATAACAAGCTCTTAAAATACAACACATTGTTAAAGATGAAACCAGTGGTTTCCAACCTTTTTGGCTTTTGAAGTCTTACAAAAAGCAGTGTGTAGTCGGGGTCACATTTCACATGTCTATGAGTTGTTGCTCCACCAAATAGTGATTTTTCCCTTTAAACTTCTCACATGCTTTCATTTCAATAAATGTTCAAATGATCCAATATTTCAGCAAAAATCAAAGATTAGAGAAAAAGTCCAAAAACTGAAAACAGATTTGTGTATCAGAACTTTGTTTTTTCTTCTTTCCTCTCCCATTAATCATCTCACAACCTCAGATTTATCTGCTGACCGTTTGGAGGGGCCCGACCCCTAGGTTGGGAACCACTGGACTAAACTACTAACCTTTTACTGCAATACTTTAACTACATCAAGCTCATAATACTTATGTACTTTTACTGCAATACTTTAACTATATCAAGCTCATAATACTGGTCTAGACCTGCTCTATGTGAAAAGTGCCCTGAGATGACTTTTGCTGTGATTTGGCGCTATATAAATAAAAACTGATTTATTGATTGATTGAGTACAGCAATGTCAATCATAAAAAGTGAAATAAATATAGCACAACTGTAAATTTGTCCTCATATAATAGGGAATGAGGAAACAGATCATCATTTTCCCACAGTTAAGGTACATTTGATTGTGGCCTCACAGCAGGGTATAACTAATAGACCTCTATCATAAAATATTGTTGGTGCACTGGTGTGAGTCTGAGTGTTGTGCTTGTGAGAACATGAGAGATAAGTTTTACTTTGAACAATAATACCTGAAACAGGTTGAATCTCTCAATATAAAAGCAGTGTGTTTGTGTGATCTTATTATCAAATGTTCATCATTATCTTTCTGTTTTGTCTACAGTGTCCAACACCATGAAATATCAAGTAAACTGTAGAACAGGAAGGGACACGTATTGTGGTTAATTATTAAACATATTGCAATCTCTCTGTTTGGCTCTCTATTTCATAGTCTATATATTACCACTAAGTTTTATTTGCTATTTGATAGTGTAGGGTGTGCTACAAGACATAATGAGGATGTGTGCATATCAGCAGAGATGTAGATAGATGGGACAGGTGTTTTTTATTAATGCTCCAATTATAAAGAGGTAGTAATTCTTATTCTCTCCACCACCATCATCAAAACAGCAAATGAGGGAATATCTTTTTGAAGAATGGTGTTCATTCCTCCAGAAGAGTTCCAGAGAATGAATGCCAAGGCTGAGAAACAACATTCTTCAAAAAGATTCCCTCATTTGCTGTTTTGACGATGGTGTTGGAGAATGCTGTCTAACACCTCAGGCCAAAATCCCCCATAGGTGTTCAACTGGGTTGAGATCTGGTGACTGTGAAGGCCATAGCATGTATTTGGCAGAGAGGCATTGTACCAAGGGAGTCGAGGGTGCTGAGGGGTGGGAGGGGCAGGATTGGGCAGGCAGGACAACCTTTTCATTTATTTATTACTTAAATTTAAACTCTTGTTACATCTATCTTATTTTCTTTATCCATGTTTTATTTACCTGTTAATACTTTTTCCATTTGTGGTATCATGCTACTCAGACTGCAGCACTGATTCGATATACCTTGTTTCAAATACTATGCCATGGCTAATGTAGCTAACACAGGGGCGGGTGGCAGACAGGCAGTAAGGATCATTTCATTACATGTTGGTGGGTTGAATGTCCCAGTAAAACATTCCTCACACATTCAAAACCTAAAAGCAGACAAAATGCTCCTCCAAGAGACACATTTACTTAATACCGATCAACAGAGACTATGTAGACCTTGGACCTCGCTATACTAATTAGGACAGATTTACATTTTATCCCTGGCAATAGTCTTACAGACCTGAGCGGCCATTACATCCTTGTCTCTGGCACACCATATCAGAAACCAGTTATTCTTGTCTGTGTATGCCCCCAATTGGGATGATCATAACTTAACGAGAGATCTGTTGTTCTCTCTTCCCAATTAAAATTCCCACATAGTAATAATGGGAGGAGACATGAACTGCATCATAGACCCCCTACTTGAGGTCAGGTTCTAGAGCGGTCTGGTTCTAGAGCGGTCTGGTTCTCGAGCGGTCTGGTTCTAGAGCGACAGCACCCTCCAAAATGTCTCAGACCCTCTCTGCTTTCATAGAACAGTATGGATACATCAACCCCTGGAGATTTTCACATCCCTCTGCAAAACAATACACTTTTTTCTCACATGTGCATCAGGCTTATTCATGTGTAGATTATTTCTTCATCGATAAAGCATTTATCTCCTCAGTAGTTTCCACAAAATACACACCAATAACTGTGTCAGACCATGCTACTGTAATCCTTGATCGTCGCTTTGACCTTAAACCTAAGGACTTTAGACCCTGGCGTTTAGACTCTTTATTAGGAGAATTTCTGCACACTTCTCTGAATCCATTGACCTTTTCTTGGAGACTAACAGAACAGAAGACACCTTCCTTTCTTTGTTATGGGAAACCTTAAAGGCATTCATTAAAAGTAAAATTATCTCATACACATCTCATGCCTCTATCTACTGCCACCTCTATCTTTGTTATCTATGCTAACATACTACGATCTTATTCCTTGTTGAAAAGGCCTGCGGGATGTGGTGTAAGTAGAGGGGTTAAGGGTGTTCTGGGTTGAGGAGAAACATTGTAAAAACTAAATATGCCTTGTGTATGTGTTTTTTATCTGTGTACAACACACTGCTGCATTTTCTTCAATAAACTATTGTTACAGATAAAAAAGAAAAAAAACAACAAAAAAACCCCAAAAACAATTACAGCTCTTGTGTTATTACCCTAACCAGGACACTGTGGTCATGTAAAACATGCTGGCAGTGTATGGGAGACTGCAGGCAGAGTAGTTGAAAATATGTTTGTCATGTTTGTTGAACAGGTGGTTTGATAAAGTACTTATTACTGTAAGTGTAATAAAAGTTTTATGAGTAAAAAGCTAATGAGTGTAGTTGTCGTAAACTCTGCCGCCCTCGGTCAAGCTGATGCAGAAAGCAGAGGAGAGGACAGAGAGGAGAGGCCAAAATGTAAAAAAGTACCGATAACATTTTTTAAATAATTATTAGCTGCGATGCGAGCCGCATGAAGCTTGCAAGCCGCTCAATGAAGAACATGGACGTAAACCAATAGACCTCTGTCATACACCTGGTATTAAGGGAACATTGTTTGTGCAATTGAGTGGGTCTAAATTGTTGTTCTTGTGAGAAAGTGAAAGCTTTGCTTTCAACAATAATACCTGAAACTAAAAGCAGTGTGTTTGTGCAGTATGGGTGTGCCTTTATAGTTGCCTTTTAATGACGTGACGTGAGTTTTCCACTCTGTGTATGTGGAGCCTCTCCTCTCTCTAGGTCTCCATGGTGAGAGGTCATATGACTCAGGTCCTGTCTGTCACCAGGAAGTTGCCCTCCTGATCACATTCTACATATGTTATTAGTTTATCTGAAATCGGGCGGGGTGTACAGGACGCTACTGCCAGATGGTTGACACCTAGAGGGAAGTAAAACTGATGCCCAGCTGTTATTTGTTGATTTTTCATCAGCTTTCAACACCATTCAACCCCACTTGTTGGTGGATAAAGTCTCTTAACTACTGTGGTGTTGACCCTAGTTTGGCTGGTTGGATCCTTGACTTCCTCTCCAACAGAGCCCAGAGGGTGAGGGTGAATGAGTGCATGTCAGAGGAGCTCTCTTCATCTACAGGTTGACCCCAGTGGTGTGTCCTCTCATCACATCCCTTTATATTCTGCATACAGATGACTGTCAGAGCCAGTTTGAGAGCAGATATAGCCTGAAGTTTGTAGATGACTCAGTTATGGTCAGTCTTCTCCATGATGATGAATCAAGTTATGGCCCTGTGGTTGAATGTTTTATAAACTGGTACAAAAACTTATTCCTCCAACTCATTTTATCAAAGACAAAAGACATGTGCAAAGACTTGTGCATAGGATGGTTTGGTGTATTGCCTGACCTGCTGACGTGCTGCTGTAAGCATATTGTCTCATTTCTGGTTGCTGACTGTGTTACTGAGAGTGTGTTTGCTGCTCTCAGCTCAGTAAATTTTCCTATATTCTTCATTACTGTGGATAATTACCCGCAGTACATTTAAACTTGCGCTAGTTCTGCTCAAGCACTCTTAGCTATCTCCTACTTTTAGTGACTTTTCTCGGTAATCCCACAGTTGTCTGTTACTTTAGCTTAGCAGTTAACTTAGCTTAGCAGTTTGGGATGGCTTCTCTGTCTCCCTCTCGCTCTCCTGCTCTCTCTTGCTCTGTGTGTCATATGTTTATCTATTCCTCTGTCTCCTTTAGTGCTGAGTTTATTAGCAGACCGACACGATGACAACCCAGAGTTGAGACCAGGAGGCAGAGCTGCAGTCCTACATTCTTCTCTGTGCTTCCATTAGAGCAGTTACCCACCCCAAAACCACATAGAAACTGTGTCTGTCTCCTGCCCACTTAAAGCAATTAAATCTAAAATAAACACCACCATTGCAATAGTACAAAATAGGAGAATTAAATTTGGACTCTTAAACATTTGATCTCTATCACCTAGAGCTGTATTAATAAATGATCTAATATCAGATTATAATATTTATTTATTTTGTCTTACTGAAACCTGGCTGTGTCATGAAGAATATAATATGTCAGCCTAAATGAATCCACTCTCCCAGTCATATTAATACTCACATTCCTTGAGACACTGGCTGAGGAGGTGGAGTTGCAGCCATCTTCAACTCAAGCCTAATAATCAACCCTAGACCTAAACTTGATTATAACTCATTCGAAAACCTTGTTCTTAGTCTCTCTCACTCAACCTGGAAAACTTAACAGCCAATTCTATTTGTTATGATGTACCGTCCTCCAGTAAAATCCAGAATAAAATTTAAAATCCTTCTCCGCACCTACAAAGCCCTTAATAGTCAGGCACCATCTTATCTTAGAGAGCTCATAGTTCTCTATTACCCCACTAGAACACTGCGCTCCCAGAATGCAGGCTTACCGGTGGTTCCTAGAGTCTCCAAAAGTAGAATGGGAGACAGAGCCTTCAGCTATCAGGCTCCAGCTTCCAGTTTCGGTCCAGGACGCAGACAACCTCTTTATGTTTAAGTGTAGGCTTAAAACTTTCCTTTTTGATAAAGCTTATATTTAGGGCTGGCCAGGCTTTCCTTGGACCAGCCCCTAGTTATGCTGCTATAGGCCTAGACTGCCAGGGGACTTCCCATGATGCAGTGAGCTCCTCTCTCCTCCTCCTCCTCTCCATCTGTACGCATTCATGGCTTCTTCCCCAGAGTTTTTGTGTCTTCTCGTCTCACAGGTTCCTATGGATCAGGGTCATGGACCCCCTAGTTATGGACGGTGGGATTCCAAGGACTGTGGCTGCAGGGAACCTGTGGTGGTGTGGTCCTGCTTGACGACCTTTTCCCACCCCCCACCCCCCACCCACGCACAAACAATAACTGACTATTTTATAAAGAACACAATAAAAACACGAACTGAGGAAACGCTATCATAACTCATGAATTTGCAATTAGGAAACATCAGAGGTAGGATAAAAAATTGAAGTGTGAAACAAAATAATAAAAAAAGATAAAATACTAAAAGAAAGGCTGTCCTTCTAGAGCCTGGTTCTGCTTGAGGTTTCTTCCCCATAAAGGGGAGTTTTTCCTGGGAGTTTGCCGCTGTCGCCAGGTGCTTGCTTATGGAGGAATGTTGGGTCTCTGTAAATTAAAGAGTTAGATAACTTCTTTTAATGATTTGGAGCTATAGAAATAAAACTGAACTGAACTTCGGATACCATCCTCCTCCCACTCAGAGCACCATCGTTGAGGTTCAAGTGGTGAAATCTGTTATCAGCTATAAATACCTCGGTTCAATCATTTTTGAATGTAATACTGAAATGGTTTGATGTTGACAGGTCTCTGAAGACTCTTTTACAAATCCTACATAGAATAAATTTGATCATTTTCCCTCATCTGTAGGTATGATGGTCTAAATCCAAGAATTTGATTGCGATGCTATGCTGGTCATACTTAATGACAGGATAGTCATCATTATCATTCTTATTGCTGTTCCAATGACTATGCTTGTTCATTGATGCAGTGTTGCTGACTCTGTGCTATTCTTTTACTTTTTACGTCATAGTATGTGCTACAAGAACATTGACCTGTACTTAAACAACACACCTGTAATAAAATATGATAGCCAGTCAGACCTAAGTTGAGGATCCACCCACTTCAAATAAATTTAAACTTCCAGGATGCATAGTTACACACATTCAATTACAGCTTCATTGAGCTGCCAAAGCATCAAAACAACTTCAACACAACAGGCAACAGGTACGTCTTGCAGATACATTTCAAGGTAAGATAAAAACAGTTCTGTTATGTGCTTTCTTACTTTGAGGGATGCTATTTGGAAGATATTTGTTGGCTTCTTACATTTTAGTGAATCTTCAGCAGGTGAAAATTTTTAACAGGAAAAAAATCTCCCCAATGAGCATTTGATGACAAAAACACAGGCCACTTTAAATTTATATTAATTTAATTTGGTTACACTGAAAAGAAAAAAAAGAGTATTAGCTTATTGGCTACTTGCCAATCTTGCCAACACACACTACTACTTATTATTCTCTCTGTATATGATGATGTCTGCAAACTTTTCTTGGGTAATATCTGTTAATGTTTTGTTCCTTCAGGTGCTGAGTCTCTTGAAAAGTCAAACCAGGTCAAAACTCTAAGAACACACACAATGGTGAGTAAATCCCATGACTAGTTGGATCATAGTAAATAGTCAGAGTACACATACCTCTCCAAAGTCTGAACACTTATTTTATCTAATAGAAAATGGCTAGAACCTTTTACCTCTCAGTCTGAATCAGTGTCTGCATGATAGATGAGTCATTGATAGACAATCATGTGATACATGTGCCTGTACAGTAGTCTACACTGTGACTTGACATTTCATAAGCAAATAGAAAAACAACGCTGCAACATTTAACACCTGAATCTGTTCATTGAAAATGATTCTCACTCACATTTTGGAGATTCACAACAATCCAGGAGCTGACCGTTAGATATTTCAGTATCAAACAATCTGTTCTTATATGATCATCTGCTACATAGAGTCATTCTGCAGATACTGTATTAACAGTTAGTTCCTGATTTGTTCTTTACTTGTTTTATGGTAACTGCTGTTTGTGTAGGAATTGTGTGAACCTTATTGTATAGTGTCAGTGCCTGGCGGACAGGAGCAACAGTAGTGCAATAGTGCACAAACATTAAAGGTGCTCTGTGGAGTTTTCTTGTAACCAAACAAAAGTTATGTTTACATTCACTGTTACTCACCAAAAGTCATTGTGTGTGTCTCCTCATAAAATATTTGCAAAACAGAGTTGTTGATTTTTTCAAGTATTTTAAATCCTGAGTTGTTTACACTCATCTTTACTGGCCTACAGTTTTCTTCTTCACTGCGTTTGTCAGAATCAGAATTTGTTTTATTAGTTTATTAAGTATTCAGCATACAAAGAATGAGTCTTACTGTTTGCTCCCACAAACGCAACATAGAAGAATAAAAATAGAACAAAAGTAATATAACAATTATGATAATAATAATAATAGAATAAAAAAAGTACTATTACAATTAAATTCAATTTGAATCTATTTACAGAATGGAATAATAATAGTTTTGAAATAGGACAACTTGAAATGAAATACTGACTGTACAATGGAAATATTAAACTGTGATATGGACAAAGAAATGAAATATATGAAGGTGACAAGTGCAAAAATTAAATATATGTACAATGAATGATTAAATTATGTAACAGGGGATGTTGAATGTAATGTATAATATAAATACAATTAGATGACATTTATGAAAATGACAAAAGCAAGGATTAAAAGAGGGATGTGAAATGTAAAAAACAATTTGATAACAGTACAGTTCAGCTATTTAGTAGGGTAACAGTTTCTGTATCTGCTGGTGGAAGTTTTTATGGATCTCATGTGTACGTTGCTGTGTTAGGCAGCAGATTACAGCCACCTGTAGATCCGTGGAAGAGTGTGAAACGATTTGTAGGACTGTGTATCGTGTGACCTGTGTGCACAACGCCAAAAACCCACTCATAAAAAACTGATCTATAGCTCTACTAGAGTTCAAAAACTCCACAAGGGAAGCTTTAAAAATGCAGGACAAAACAACTGATCAATTGCCCAAATGGAGCTGAATATGTAAATTAGATGTTCAGCGCAAACAAGCTTGAAAGCTATAGATTAATAATAATAATAACAATAACAATAAACTGTATTTATACAGCACCTGATGTACAAAAAGTGCTCTATAAGAGGTTTAAAATAACAGCATTAAAATAACTATCTGCCAGTCAATACAGTATTTCATGTATTCATATGTGAGGGGGGATTTTAAATCAGATTTACAATAAAAGTGAGTTCCAGAGTTATGAATTATTTTCATGGAGGTTTTAATGTTAGTAAACTAACTTTCTTGCAACTAAATTCATGTTTTCTGTGTCTCTTTATCTTCAACCACAGGAGCTGAGGCCTCTGATTTTGGCTCTATTAGTTACAGCGGCAGCTGGTTGGATTGCAGGAATTCCCACTGGTGGTGTTGTAGGAGGCATGTTCCTCATACTACATATAATTAAAACAATATTTACTGCAGTGTGAACATAAACATCATTCTCAGTGTCTCTCTCCTCCTGAACTTACTCCTCTGTCAGTGGAATACATGAATTAATTTGAAACATGTTTTGATCCCAAATGTTCCCACCCTACCCTTGTGAAAATAAAAGTAAACAAGTATACTTACATATCTACTCTGATTTAATGCATTTAATTTGTGTTATTTGGACTTACTAACATTGAATATATAAACAATATATAACTAACTGCATGTGATTACTGCCAGCTACTGCTGGGGCTGCAGAAAGATTTACAGCAAGATGTTCCATTTTTACAAAATTCAAATGGTTGCAGCACCCCCCAGTGGCCAAACAGAGTATTTCAAGATCAACAGCTGCACATACTGACAAAAAATTCTGTGGTGATAGAGAATTGCTTACCTAGTCATTTGAAGTTTTATCTGTACTGTAACGCCACCTACAGGTGAAATGCCACCAAAATTTGTGGGACTGTTGTGTGAACATACCACTAATATGATATTCAACGGTGGCCCTGTGGTTGATTGTTTTTTAACCTGGTGCAAAAACGGATTCCTCCAACTCAATGTATCAAAAAAAAAAAAAGATGTGCATAGACGCCATCCTTTTCCCACTCAGAGCACCATCACTGAGGGTCAAGAGGTGGAATCTAAATACTTCAGTTCAATCATTGATAACAATCTCACTTTTGAATGTAATACTGAAATGGTTTGTAGGCGAGGTCAACTGGTCTGCCCTCTGAAACATTCCGAGTTTCATGTTGACAGGTCTCTGTTGACTCTTTTAAAAATCCTACATAGAATCAATTTTATCATTTTCCCTCATCTGTTGGTATGATAATCTAAATATCAAATCCAAGAATGCATTGGTTAAACTAAAGCAAAATTACAGGTGTCCAGCAGAGTAGCTTGTCTGTTCTGTATAACAGTCAGGTGGTGAAGACGGCACCCATCCTCTTCATCAGGAGTTTCACTCTCTACCCTCTGGCACCACCTTCAGATTCCCCTCAGTCAAGACAGACAGATACAAACACTCATTCATCCCCTCAGCCATCACCCTCCTCAACTCAGGGAAAAGGAGGTAGCTTGCCCATCATGAGTATGAACTTGTAGGATGAGGTTTATGTTGATTTATGATTATGTTGATGCTGCTGGACGGATTTGTTGATGTATTTTGATTGTAATGCTGTGCTGGTTATACTTTATGTATGTTGGATAAAAGGATAGTCATCATTATTATTGGTCTTATTGATGTTCCAATGATTATGCTTGTTCATTAATGTGTTACTCTTACTAATGTGATGTAATGTAATGTGTTTGTTTTATGTGGGACAAATAAAGTTGAACTTTAACTTTAATTTGATCATCCTGTTCTTTCTCTTCTGTAGTTTGCTTTGTCGATCAATTCATATTAATGATTAAACATATTATGGTCACTCTGCTTTGCTTCCTATTTCATGTTTGATATGTAACTGCTAAGTTTTACTTTTTTATTTCACAGAAGTTGCTACAAGAATTTATGCCAACCAATCAGACTTGAGTTGAAGATCCACCCACTTCAAATGAATTTATGATCCCAGGGTGAATAGTGGCACACAATCAGTTACAGCTTCATTGAACTGCCAAAGCATCAAAACAACTACGACACAACACAGCTCAACAGGTACATCTTTGTGTTAAAACTTGCAGATAAATTGTGAGGTAAGATAAAAACGGTTCTGTTATGTGCTTGCTTACTTTGAAGAATGATATTTGGAAAATATCTGTCGGCTTGTTGATGTTATCAAGCAATTACTTCTTACCTTTCAGTGAATCTTAGACAGGTGAAAATCTTTAACAGGAAAATAATATAATGAGCATTTGATGACAAAAACAGGCCAGTTTAAATTCATATTAATTTACTTTGGCTACACTGAAAAGAAATAAATGAATATTAGCTTATTATCTACTTGCCGATCTTGCCAACACACACTACTACTTATTGTATATCTGTATCTGTGTATGATGATGTCAAATATCTACAAACTTTTCTTGTGTAATATCTGTTAATGTTTTGTTCCTTCAAGTACTGAGTCTCTTGGAAAGTGAAACAAGGCCAAGATGCTAAGAACATGCGCAATGGTAAGTAAATCCCATGACTACTTGAATCACAGTAAACAGTCAGAGTACACAAACCTCTCCTAAGTCTGAACATTGAAACATTCAAGGTGCTCTGTGGAGTTTTCTTGTAAAGAAACAAGTGTTTACATTCACTGTTACTCACCAAAACTCATTGTGTGTATCCTTGTGATCAGTGGTGGACTTTACCATTGAACAAGACAGGCAACTGCCTGGTGCCCCCAACAAAAGGCCTAAAAGATTTATTATGATGTTTAGATATCAAACATATAAAATGATATTACTATTCTAACTCATTTAACCTTATATCCTTATGTACTGCTGAGTAGTTTAATCTATATTGATGCAGTTATGGATATAATCAACCTTCTTGATACCATATGGTGAAAAGTAACTATATACTTGAGTACATTTACTCAAATATTATGCTTACAGTTATGACGTACATGTACTTTACTTTAATATTTCCATTTTATGCAACTGTATAGGCTACCACTACTCCAGCAGAAGTAGGGAAAGACTGTACTTGTCTTTTTACTACATTTATCTGACAGCTTGTTACTGGTTACTTTACAGATTAAGATTTTACACACAAAATATATGATGAACAAATAAAATATGAAGTGTTATCATAGATTAAACTATCCAGCAGAATATAAAACAGATAAAATGAGCTCCACCTTGAACAGAAGATAAGTAAATATAAGTAGATTGTACTAATAATACACCTACACTTTTACCAAAGCACATCTTTAAATGCAGGACTTTTGCTTTTAACAGAGTATTGTTAGTGCGGTAATAGAATCAGAATCAGAAATACTTTATTGATCCCCGAGGCATAATTGGGTCATGTTACAGCGTAGAGAAATTTTAAGAAAAATAAGAAATATGTAAAAATATGTGCATCATACTACAATATACAACAGTGTAAATAATAATACTGAGAAATGTGATCTATAAATGTGTTAAATTGCAAAATTAGTATAAATAAATATTAGTTGAAATATACAGCATAAATGCAGTATAAATATACATAACAGTATTGCACAGTTGAAAAAAATATACATTATCAATAAATTATGGGGTTATGAAGCTGCTGACAGGTGAAATAAGTCTAAAGGGCCAGTTGATTCTGACTGTCTGACACTCTGAGGGAGGAGCTGAAAAGTTTGATGACCACAGGCAGGAATGACTTCCTGTGTCGCTCTATGGTGCATCTCAGTGGAGTGAGTCTTGCAGTGAATGTTTTCCTGTACTCAACCAGCACGTCATGGAGTGGGTGGGAGACACAGTCCAAGATGACACGTAACTTGGACGGCAAGTTACGTGTCATTTTGGATTAATGTGTAGTGCTTTCTGTACCTTTCTCTATAGGTATCGCCCAGAAATCACAAAACAACTATGTCCCTACAAATGAACTCAAAATTTATGAACTAAAGAGGAAAATTATAATATCAAGAAAAATAAAAGGTTCACACTAAAATAAATACAGTAACAGTGACCTTTCACAAAAATCAAAAAATTTGTATTAACACAAATTAATCTTATCTGTGTCCGTTTAACCTTCTTGTGTTACAATATTTTATATTTTAGTGTATTTTTTTGCTTACTCCTAAATACCATAAAGCAATGCCAAAGAATAAAAACATAATTCTTATAAAATTCAAAATAAATCTGTTTTTAACATCCTGCATTGTGTACACCCATCTTTACTGGCCTGCAGTCTTCTTCTTCACTGCGTTTGTCAGAATCAGAATCAGAATCAGTTTTATTAGCCAAGTGTGCAGCATACAAAGAATGAGTCTTAGTGTTTGCTCCCACAAACGCAACGTAGAAGAATAAAAATAGAACAAAAGTAAGGTAATAATAATAACAAATTAAAGCTGCAAGCAGCGTTGGTCAGGACCTCACACTCTGGCCTGTCGTGATCAGATAATTTTGCTTGCTAAAAATAAGGGATATTTCTTACAAGTGTGGTGTGCTTTTATTTTGAAAGTTTGATTGACAGGATGAGAATTTTCTGCAAGGTGAGACATGTTTGTCTTGCCCACATCTGTGTCATCAAAATGATGCAAGTTTTGGGTCCATTCACTTGAATTTCAATTAGTAAATTGAAAGCTCTTGGTGAGTTTGTGTGTAAAACAAATTAATTACCTAATTTTCATTAAGTCTATTTTTAGGAAAGTAAAAACTTTTAACCCACATGATCTGGTCAAAGTTTGTTTGACATGTGTACTGTCAGGTGTGTAGAGACAATAAGTAACTGCAGCTGGACACTGAAAAATACTCATATATTTGAATGGAGAGTGTGAGTGAACCCACACCTTTTTGAACATGCTTCCACATAGTTTTAGATACAAACTTCATTTGAACTTTAAATGAGTCATGAGACTTTGACCTACAAATCTTGAATTTACATGTTTTTTCTATCTTTTATTGTTTTTGAGAAATTAGAGTGTGAGTTTTAAAGTCTTTTCTTGCTCCTCCTGTGATTTTATAATGAGTGTGTATTGCGGAATGTTTCACAGCACTGAGGGAGTGACATCACCAGGAGCAGTTGGAGAGGAGGATTTCAGAGAACACTTCTTGTGAAATATCCTCATAAATCCCATGACTTTGGCCAAATCTTACATTAAAAATCATATTTTTTAGTAGGAAATTTCGTTGTGAATCCATTGATACAGGTTTGAAAGTGGTCAGACTCACAGTTTAGACATCAGAAGCCTCTGTTTGACACAAAGGTCATGCCTCCCTATTGCTTTACATTGTAAGGGTGATGTGGCACTGCAACTTTCAGGGCTTATAAAATCCAAACCATTCGAGTTATTACAAAGTTTTTAACAATTTTTTTTCAGCAAAGTGTCATAAGTCATGTATTAAAGTTTGAAGCCGATATCATTAACGCCCTCGGAAGAGATAGGGTTTGTTTGGGAGCCAAAATTGAGAAAAAGTCTTATTTTGAAAGGCTAATTGTGGACTTTCTGTTGGATGTAGGTCAGGGGTTTCAGCATATGGTGCTCAGGCCCTAATTATGACAATGGATGTTGCTTGTAATGTACAATGTTAAATCCAGCTTGATGAAATGTATGAAAGTTACAAGTGTAGGGATTAAAAGAGGGATGTGAAATGTAAAGTCCAGTTTACAGTTCAGCTATTTAGTAGGGCAACAGCTTCTGGAAAGATGTTTTCATGGATCTGGTTTGTACATTTCTGTGTTGTACAGAGGATTACAGCCACCTGTAGATCCGGGGAATACTGTGAAACGATTTGTAGGACTGTGTATGGCATCAACCAAAAAACAGGGACCCACTCATAAAAAAAAACTGATCCATAGCTCTACTAGAGTTCAAAAACTCCACAAGGGAAGCTTTAAGAATGCAGGACAAAATAACTGATCAATTGCCCAAATGGAGCTGAATATGTAAATTAGACGCTCAGTGCAAACAAGCTTGAAAGCTACAGAGTAAATGTCTTCTTCATGTTTGGATGTCTGAAAACAGGTACGGTATCTCTCTCTCTACTAGAGTCTAGCAATGTCAAATCTGATCTAATTTGTATCTAAATGTACTAATTCCTTGATCTTCAAATCCAAGGGTCTCAAGGGGCCAGAACCAAAACATGGTGACTTGATAGAAATCCTCTGTGATGGCTATCAGCACTGGGCTGTGTACGTTGGTGATTGGTACATTGTTCACTTGGTTGCCGGTGAGTCATTTCTTTACACTGCAGTGCCAGTACTGCTACTCCCAAACACTGATCAGTCCCAATAAAGACCATCATATAGCAGCCAAGATGCATTGTTCTGCAGACCTGAGGGCAGGCTTTGATTATTCACTTGGTTAAACTAACCAACATTTTCTTCAACTTTCATAAACTTAAATAATAAATTGAACAGTATACATACAAAACTCATCATAAAACTTGTTACAATCTTCAGCACATTTACCTTGTATAACTTGTGTGCCTTTTGTCATGCTCACAGACTCGGGAATAGGCAGCTCAGAGTCTTCATCAACTGTGTCAGGAGGCCGAGTAATGAAAGAAAAACTCCAGGATGTGGTCAAAAACAACAAATGGAAAATAAATAACATACACGACGACAAGTGTAAATCCAGGCCAACCCAGGAAATTGTGAAAAAAGCCCTTTTGAAGGTGGGTGAGGATGTGAAGTACAGTGTCTCCAATTGGAACTGTGAGCACTTCGCCACCTGGTGCCGTTACGGCAAAGCCCTGTCTGTTCAGGTATGTAGGTGGATCCACAATTTGGAATTTGCCTCTTATACTATTATAAAGAAACCAGGAAATTAAGTAAATTAAAATAGACTTTGTTCATTTTTTCCCCATTAATATATACATATACTGTGTCATAATCAAATTAGATTTTAAAAGGATAATTATATTTATTTAATAACTGAATGTATTGTTTTTGATTGTGATGTGACTTAGTCACGCCATGAAATCTCAACAAATGCTAAAAATAGTTTCACATATTTTCACTTCATGACTGAATCTGAAGACTGAAGCCCTGTCGTCTTATTGCTGCTTGCAGCTCTAATTCTACGTTCATTTATTTGAGTTTTCAACAGTTGTGGAGGGAGTTCTGGATGAGAAAAGTGTAGTATTTTCTAGTCTGAAAAAAGCCAGAATATAATTGCAAGCAGTAAATAGAGACTTGAGAAACAACAGCATTAGTCTTTGGGTCATAAGCTTAAAACAACCTACATTTACATTTACTGACAAATGACCTCTTGCGGTTATGGAAATAATATTTTCTGTCAGTGGTTAAGGTGGAAGTAGCAGGATGTTTTACCACTAGAAAACCTCAGAAGTTACAGTCACATTATAAGTGATGAATACTGCAAAATATTTCTATTGTCTTTAAAATCGTAAAAATAGATTCTTCATACAAGAACAATTGCCAGCAAGGGAAAGAATTGAAGGATTATATTATGATTTATATTAAAATTACTATCTGCCAGTCAATACAGTATTTCATGTGTTCATATGTGAGGAAGGATTTTAAATCAGATTTACAATAAAAGTGAGTTCCAGAGTTATGGATTATTTTAATAGAGATTTTAATATTAGTATACTAACTTTCTTGCAATGAAATTCATGTTTTCTGTATCTGTGTGTTATCTTTAGGTAAATAAGATGAAGGTTGCAGGGGTTTTGGCTACAATACTTACAGTGGGAATTGGTCTTACTGCAGGAGCTCCCGTCGCCACTGCTGCATGGAGATTTCAATATCAGTATACTAACTTTCTTGCAACTAAATTCATATTTTTTTTGTCTGTGTGTTATCTTCAGGTAAGGACGATGATGACTAAAGCCGCTTCAATTATAATGGGAGTTGGTTTCACTGCAGGAGCTCCCGACGCCGTCACCGCTGCTGCATGCCTGTCCTTCGCATATTTTTTAGAGGGAAAATCTTCAACTTCATTCTCTCACTCTAACTGAACTTATTCCTCTGTCAGTACTGAGCAGTATTAATTAATTCATTTAAAACATGTTTGGATCCCAAATGTACCTCTAAGTATACTTTCATATGTATTCTGATTTAATGCACTTAAAGTGTGTTATTTGGACTTACTAACATTGAATATATGTAAACAATACATAAGTGTAGAATATATATAACTGCGTGTGATTACTGTCAGCCAGTGCGGGGCTGCAAAAAGATTTACAGCAAGATGTTTCATTTTTACAAAATGCAAATGGTTGCAGCACCTCCCAGTGGCCAAACACTTTATAGTATTTCAAGATCCACAGTTCAAAATTTACAGGACTGTTGTATGTACAAACCACTAATATGCAATTCAACCATGTGATCAACAGTTACACCAGTGCTTTATAACTGGCCACATGATGGTGCTATTTGCTCCATCTTTGAATATGTTAAGCACATCCCCAGGGGGAATCTGGGTTTGAGGATTTTTGTTAAATAAGGTGCATCTGAAGTCCCTTGAATTGCATTTCCCTTACTTGCTTCTTTTCCTTGCGTCTTAGTCCCTCCCACTGAGGATGCAGGAGAGACGCAAGGATACCAAGCAAAGAGAGAGGAAACGAGGAGATATGATTTTAGATACATGAGACGTCCTTTCCTCCAATGACAGCAGCAGCTGATCAATCGCATTTAACAACTGTAGGGACTTTTGATGAAGTTTGTGTCTGTACACATGTGCACTGTGATAATACTAATAAAGGCTCACAGTTACCACTGCCAGAGCAGCTGTTTTCTCTCTGTAGCCTTTTACTTGTTTAACAAACACCAGCACATGAATAAAAACCTGCATTCTGTATTTAGGTTCTGTATTGATATTCTGATTGTGAATTAATTATTTAATAACCCAGAATGTGATCAGGGTGTCTTTTGAACACCGGAAATTATTTATTAGATCAAATGTTTTGGGGGAAATTGAAATTATATATCATATCATATCAAACCCGACACTCAGGGATTTTCAGCCTCACATGTGACTGAATGGAAATGACGATAAATTATGTAAAATATAAATGTGTTTAAAATGTATTTCTTGCTGACAGACAGACCTACCTGGCTTACAGATGGGGGAAAAACAGATCATGAAAAGAAAAATCTTTCTACTAAATGTAGAAAGTTGTTTGTAGTTCTTTTGTTGATCAGATCTACAATTAACAGATTTTTAACTAGATGGTGAATCAGAAAACACAAAATATAAACTTGGGAGTGATACAATTGAGTTTAATTAGTGGTGGAAAGTAACTAAGTACATTTACTCAAGTACTGTATTTCAGTACATTTTTTTCAAATATTGTACTTTCTACTCTACTACATTCATTTGACAGCTTTAGTTACTTTTCAGTTGAAGATTTGACACAATGGATAATATAACAAGCTTTTAAAATACAACACATTGTTAAAGATGAAACCAGTGGTTTCCAACCTTTTTGGCTATTGACGTCTTACAAAAAGCAGTGTGTAGTCGGTGTCACATTTCACATGTCTGAGTTGTTAACAACTCCACCAAATAGTGATTTTTCCCTCTAAACTTCTCACATGCTTTCATTTCAATAAATGTTCAAATCCAATATTTCAGCAAAAATCAAAGATTAGAGAAAAAGTCCAAAAACTGAAAACAGATTTGTGTATCAGAACTTTGTTTTTTCTTCTTTCCTCTCTCATTAATCATCTCCTGACCCCTCAGATTTATCTGGTGACCCTTTGGAGGGACCCGACCCCTAGTTTGGGAACCACAGGACTAAACTAAACATACATCTTACACACTGCTGCTTCAGTATTAATAATCTAATGTTGTCATAACTGACATTTCACCAACTTTACAGGAGGACCGAAACAAACAAACAAAAAAAGACCACAGTTTGATCTGACTTTGTGTACTGATTTCTTACTGTAATAATACAATTTTAAACACACATGGATGACAGTATACTTTATGAACAATAATTTATAATTTATTCAAAAGAATATTTTTTTCTACATTTTTAAATTTGAAAAAAGTCACATGCACCTTTTTGGCACCAATGCTTGATTAAATTTTGAATATAAAACAAGGATACATCTGATGACAATATGAATAAAGCATTACATTAATGAGTTTAAAAGAAACAACAATCCATTGTGATAAAATAAAATATCACATAATGTATGTATCACACAAATATCACATGGCCTCTTCCCTGTTTACAGTCAGCTCTGTGCGTTGTAAACAAACCAACTAGTTAACAGTTTGCAAGGCTGTTTTAGAGATGCATGTCAAAAAGAAAAGCTCACATTTATTGTCACGTCCTGCCTGAACTTTGTCTGTTATTTTCTGACTTTTTGTGTATTTTGTTCTCTTGAGTTTTCAGTGTTGCATTTATGTTGCCTGATTTTCTTTTTTTCTGTTTCCCTTGTGTATTCCTTTATTCCTCCTGTGTTTATGTGCACCTCTTCTCACCTGCCCTGCATCACCCTTGTTAGCCCAGCCCTGCTCCTAGTGTCTTCCCCAGTTTATCAGCTCCCAGTCTGCCCGTGTGTTGTGTCACCTGTATGATTAATTTAGTTCTTGTTTTATATTGAAATGTTTTCTCCTTGTGTCTTGTCACCTTTACTTCCTCATGTGTTTCACCTGTGTCTCGTTTCCCTCACCTGTGTTTAGTTTGCAATCATACCCTGTGTATTCATAGTCCAGTTTTCAGTTCGGTCTTTGTCGAGTCGTCTGTGTTTATGTCCTGCATTTATGTCCTGCATTTGTGCCTGTGGTCATGGTCATGGTCATGGTCATGGTCGATGTTCCTGTGTCTCGGTGTCGCCTGTGACTCTTTGAATCATCAAATATTCTGCATCGTTTGGGTTTGGGTCCACCTGCTCCACTCACCTACCTAACAATTTATGGCCGGAAAGAGAAATACACCTACTATGAAATAGTTTGAAAGACTTGGATATCAACAGGTTTTTGGATATGTGCAAATAATAATGATAATAATAATAATTTTATTTGTATAACACTTTTCAAGCCAGAAGCACAAAGTGCTTTTCATAAAGAAACAATCACAAATATATAGAAAAAAACACAAGAACCAAGAACAGCAAAATACAAGCACATAATTAAAAGACCATATAAAATATTTTCATAAATAAATCATCCAAAAGGTAAGACACCTGAAACTATTAAAATAAACTTAAAATCAGGTGGCTGCAATACAAAAATATAGCAACACCGACCTTTTCAAGAAGGTGGTTAATCTATATATTAGTGGAATATTCATTTTCATTAGCCATGTACATACACATGCAGAAAATGCAGAAAATGCTTCACATCCCCCCGCCCCTTCCCTCCCGACAAAAAAATAAAAGTCAGCTCCAGCGCCATGGCATAGTTCTGACCTTGACTGTGCTATCGAGGCAAAAAAAAAAAAAAAAAGTAATAAAAAAACTTTAATTTACATAAAGCCTCATGAATGGGTTTTACTCTTAATATGTGTGAAATGTTGAAAAAAAAACAACAACAATTTAGTCATGGCCCCACGTTGCTGTCAACCCTATTACTTTAAATTTCTGAATGTTCCAGAAGTTGCATCACTGGAAGGGGAAGGGGAAGGATCATTCGCCAAGAAGTTGAATCGACAAGTGAGTGCTCTCTTCTTTTATGAATTTTATTTGAGTAATATATATATATATATATATATATACACATATATATATATATATATATATAATGTCAATGCCTCTTAGAATAGATATTTCTGCTAGAAATGCCAGCGTGTGAGGACAGTATGTAAATGTTCGGACGAATCTTCCTCTTGTTAGAAGACAACATGGCACGTAGAAATATGGAAAAATGTCTTGTCAAAACTTGTTGGGTAGGCAGAAAGGAATGTTACATTAAGTGTTTGTTAGGGTTTACACTCCAGACATAGGAGCAAAATAGAAATATCGAGTTACAAAGTTCTTAAAATCCCATATTCACTTGCGATTTTTTTCCGGGTTGTCGAACGCTGTGATATGGGTTGCATTCCAAGCTAAACTTTGTCAGATTGTTGAATCATCGTTCCGCTACTGTTCATTGCCAAGATTGGTAACCAGGATGGGGTGTATATGTGTTTTATGGGGGTGAGGGCATGTATTCTATTGCTGTTTGTCACTGCCTTTCAGTACCGTTCATTTCCGAGATTGCTGACGAGGAGGTTGTTCCAATGTCAGCAATGACAGCAGATACGATATGAGGCTTTTGTTTATTCTGTTAAAGCTAAACATGTTCAATAGATAAGCAGTATAACCAATATGGTTACCGTTGTCAACAATTTTACTGAGAAATCAACCCTGTTAATTGTATAATGTTCTGATATAATTAAAAAAAATGAAAAGACAAATGTACAATCAACTCACATTATGTTCAGTAAAAGAGACTAGTAAGAGGAGATGCTGTGAAAGTGTCAATTGTAAATGAGCATATTTATCCATGGAAAAAGTAACTCAGTATTCTCACTACACCTACTTACAGAACTAGTTAGAAACTACTTCTCAAATTCACTGTTTGTACGTGGTACTTTGAACATTACCCAATCACTTGAACGAATTGAATAGCGAGAACAACCAATTTAATAAAAAAGTAATATATCGTGGCAAGTTGTCATTTAGGGCTTCATAAATAAAAAGAAAGCAATGTCTGTTAGAAATGCCCATCCAAGCTTTTTATTAAAGAAACAACGATTATTAGAAATAACTGTCACCAGTAATAAATCTTAGGGCTGAGTGATAAACTGAATCTAGGGGTTTAAAAACAGAAGCAGAGGGGTCCAGCCAGATACCAAGATATTTATACTCCGAGGCCTTCTCAATAATTGTGTCCAATCGCACATTACTGTCTATGAGAAAGGTAGTCCTGGAACTATTTATAGGAATTATAATCAAAACCAAAATCACAAAGCCTCTGTAGGAGCATGGCATGATCAACAGTGTCAAATACTTTTGTTAGATCGACAAAGAGGGCAGCACAATATTTTCCTTTGTGAGTAGCAGAAACAATATCATTCATAGCCAAGGTAAAAGCAGTGACAGCACTATGTTTAGCTCTGAAACCAGACTGGTGTGGATTTAACACAGAATTTTTTGAGAAGAATGATTTGAGCTGATACTTTAATTATGCCAGGACTTAAGCAAGGCAGGGTAGTCTGGATATAGCTAATAGTCATTTTGGTAATTTTTATCATCACTCATGTTGTGAAAATATTGAGTGATGGTCAGCACCTCAGTGGAGAAAGTGCACACGAGCCTTTGATGTCTTAATGCTGAGGATGTTTATTGAAACACTCGGCCAAGTGTAGAACTGAAACAGTAAACATCAAGGTGTTCTGCACAAGATGCTGTCTCTTCCCGCTCTGCCCTCTGAAGGTCTAACTCTTAGTCTTTAACTCCAACAGATCAGCCTACAATATGAATTAGTCTAATTGGTTCACTAGTTTCTAAACAAGGAACTGCACTTACCTGTGTTAATTCAGGTCATGGTACATGGAACTTCAGGTAACCGTCAGCACATTCTAGTTCGAATGTCTGATTATGCCATGGAATCTACGCATTCATCTGTGGTGTCTAGGGAATCTCCAGCCATCTCCCTGAACTTGGTTACCGGGACAACGATGGTTCATTCTTTATCAGAACATCACAGATAGCTGCATATCCAAGGAGAGGCAGTGTCTCTCTCTGTAAGACTTGCCCATGCTTGATCCAGTGTAACCCAATATGTAACCCCTAAGGATGGAAAATTCCACAACAACTCTTGCAGTGGGACTACATGTGCAGATTTCCAGACCTGAGGGACAACTCCAGTAGAGATAGAAATATTAAAAAGATATGTAATTGTTCAGCAATAAATGGTGAATGTAATAGTCAAATTAAATGTAGATGGATGTAAAAATTCGGGGTGTGATTAGTTTAAGGGTCTATTTACACTCAGGTGCAATTAACTTATAATTCAGTTCAGTCACTTTATTATCCCAGATGGGAAACTTGACTTGTTGTCAGGGGCACAAGATAAAAGCAACACAAGTACAAAAATGTTTCCTGTACATACAATATACAGAACACAATAATACGACAAAACAATCTCTAAAGTGCTCAGTCACATGTGCAGATTAAGCAGGGTTCTTGCACAACAACAAAGGAGGAAACTCAAAGTGAAGGGGGTGGTCTGTGGAGTCCAGTACAGATCTGGCCTTGCGGAGAACCTGCTGGTCAAAGATAGCCATCAGGGGGGTCTGTGGGACACCTATCACCTTACCAGCCACCTTCACAATATAGCACTGGTGGTTTTTGTCCCTGGTGTTCAGATTACAATACAAGCGATCATAGAAAAAATAAGAAGAGGTACATATAGTACAATATTACACAACACCTGGGTGTAAATAGCTACAGTGCTTAAGATAAGATGTACCTTTATTGATCCTCCGTAGGGGAAATTCAATTTGATGCAGTAGCACAAGGGAATGTAGTTATAAAATGTAAAATAGGAATAATATATACAATAAAATAGATCTGTGTGTATATACATGTGCAATATCTGTGTGTATATACTCTATGCATAAGCTCAACAAGCTGTGGCTCTAGACTCTTACAGGTTATGTTAACAAGTTTTTAAGTCCCAGTTCTGTAGCACAGCACACTGCAGCTCTGGATCGGAGTTAATATGAGTCCATTTGGTGGTCCCTCATACCTGCTACTGTGTGGCAGAGACTGTTAGAGAAACAGGATAGACTAACTGTAGACTAATTGTTTTTATTTCTGGTTGATTGATTCATTTAAATCCTTGCATTCCTTCCACTGCATATATTGTGTTGTTTTTGCTGTTTCTTTTTGTTTTTGTTTTCTAATTTTTATTTTTCTCTTTTTCCTCCCTTTTAAATCTTTAAGTTGTGGTGAGGTTTTAACATAAGTCCTAGAACAGTTTCTTACTTCACCTGCACATTCACTTTATAAAAAAAACAACAACAACAAAAAAAAAACTGTATTCACTGTATTTGTAATGTTTTATGTGTGCAATAAATCAAATCAAATCAAAATGAAATTAGACTGGAAACACCCCCTCACATTTGTCCTGTATGTGGTGCAGCACGTGCTGTTTCTAAAATATACATAGACGCACGATCTGATATTGCTGTGTTGGTGATGATCCTATTACATCATAATTAATGTTGCTCCAGGACCATCATTGCAACTGAGCAATCACATAGCTTTGCAACTCATATATCTTTATTTGACAGATATTTACCGTGTTGCTGCTCTCACACACCTTAAAACCAGTGACACAATCAAACATCAGTGACATACATAGATCAAAAATCCTTATTTCTCAACTCTAATCAAGAAGATGAGACTAAATTGTTACATTTGGCATAAAATCAAAGTACTATTGACACTTAGTGAAAGAACTTAGCAAACGATCATAAACAACAGTTCAAAACACATTTTAACTCCATTAGAAAACCAAATTGTCCAACAAAGAACAATGTCGAAACTGCAATTGTCTGCTACTATTTCAAGTCATGCTATATTAGTAGGTTATGACTAAGAGGAGTAAACTTGGAACTGTCCCCATTACATTCTCTCTCTTTTGCTCTGTGTGTGTGTGTGTGTGTAAATGTGAAGAAGAGGTGGTACGGAAGGACAGGGACATTGTTTCACCAAAAGCCAAGGTATGGCAGTGTGACACGACATCATAGAAATACTCAGTGATGATGGGATTTGAAATGAACTTACCTAAAACTTTATTCAAAAGCCAAGTCCTTTTTAAGGTATAAGGTATATCCATGTGTTTTGATAAATAAAGGCCAGTCTCAATTAGCAGCCAGGGTCTAAATTAACTATTTTTGCACGTACCACGGATGCTGTTTTGTTTTTATTTTTATCATCATTTGCAATCATAACTCAGATATGTGCAAAACTCTGAAATGCAGCAGTGAGACATGTCTCCATTATCTCTCTCTCTCTAAATCCAATTCAATTCAAAGGGCTTTATCAGCATGAAAGTTCAGAGAACAATGTTGTTGTCCTACAACGTAGGCTACACGACAGCTGCTCCCTACTGCTTCCAGTCTTTGTGCTATGCATGCACCGGGACCTCATTCTGGAGCTGTACACACAGAGATGAAACTCATAACACTTGTCTGATGGCAAATATTCCAAACATTCCAAACATCCCTGTTAAATTTTGATTCGCCCCTGCTCCCACATGTCCATTATTTTTTAGTTTCTTTTATACGGAAACATGTTCGTGATCATACTGTTTGTAGAAGAACTTAGTGTTTGATTGGGTTTTTCAAAGAACTCAGAAGGATTTCTGTTGGCTACCCTATGGAGGAGGGAATTACACTTTTTTATTTTCTTTTTTTTAAATCACAATTTTGATACAAATAGTTGTTAATCAATCATATCCAATACCCCCCCTAAAATCTCAAACCAAAAACATGGCTGATATCATAGTTAATCTGATTTTGATATTGTATCAGATGTCTCAGCATGATCATTTTTTTCCAATCCCTGGCAAGAATAGATAAACACTTCCATTGCTACATTTTTATCCAGAACGATAACAAGCAGCACAACCAGAATGAAAAATAATCTATATATATCATTTTAGAGACACTAATATCACTTGTCCTACCTAGCCTTTGTTGCTAAACCTGCTGAGGCAATTTAGCCAAGTTCTAAATTGTTGTAATACTTGTTGTATAGCTATATCTAGATGAGATTATATAAATTATACTTGGCTTCATGCTATGTATAATTATTAAGTAGGCATATTATTTAACATCTGCTTATGGTTGTACTATCTGCTGCCAGTAAGCAAACCTCTAAAATATAAACATTTATTCATTTATTTAGTTTATTACCTGGAGTGAATAAAGGAAAGATGAGTCAGCAGTGTTGTAACTATATTTACTGCAGTTTGTCTTGGATTTTAGTTGGATTTTGCAGTTACTGCAAGTTTTACACCCTATTTTCTCTAGAACAGAACAAGATTGAACCAGAAACATTTTGTCACAAATAAAACAAGTATCCAAAAGTTCATCTTCAGTGATAACTCAGTTTTGACCAAAATTGGTCGGTTAGCCTTTGTAGGACAGTATGAAGCTATAAAGGAAGAATTTAGGGTTTAATCTAGATATACAATTTAGAGAAAATATATCTGTCTCCATGACGTTTTCTTATGAGTACTGGTCTAGATTTCCATTGCAGTGAGAATAAAAGTGTTTATGTTAAAACTTTTGTGTGGTACAAGCTGTTATCTTAGGCTAATCATAAAGGCTTCCCTTACACTTGTGTTTTTCCTGTCATGACAAGTCAAAATGTCTGCTGTGAATAAGGTCTATATCACAAACATTCATATGCTAAGGCCACACGTTAATGTTTTTTTAGCCACACTTAGAATTCACATTGTTCCTTTTCCCCAGGTAATGTATTGCCCACATTGTGGAAACAAATTGGTTGGATGTATTGGACGTTCATGTGGCTCCTGTGGTGGGGACATTCAGCTTTTGGCACCTGCTCTAGTAGATGGTAAGCTCCTCCTTAAAAGAAGTGCTTGAGTTTAAATGTCTTATTTGTGCACAAATGAATGATGTGCACTATTGTCAGTCATGCCAACTTTAACATATATCGTAGAACTACTGATTTAAAAAAATGCCAACAAGTAAAAATTGGGTGAAATGCTCTTGAAGAGTCAATTTGACGGGTTTGCTTATTGTTGACATCAACTGCTAGAGTGCTTGGTCTGGTGAGTTACCTTTTCCTAACTTTTTGAATTGCAAACCATCTGCTAGAAATTTCGGTGTTGATATCAAAACCAGAATTTTGTCCATCAAGACATCAAGAAACTGGTTCAGTCTTCTTGCTTTTTACAACCCACAAATATTGCCAAAATCTGCTCAGCACTGCCTAAGAACATCGTAGAACAAATCATCCATGTTTTTATTTCTTCCCACCTGGATTACTCCATATTTTCTTATTTAAGTGTGTCTGTAATTGTTCAACTTCACCTGGTTCAGAATGCGCCAGGCTTTTGACATACACTAAATGAAGAGAACATATTACCCCCCATTCTGGCCAATTTACTTTACATTGGCTTCCTGTACGCTTTAGAATTCAGTTGAAGATGCTCCTGATCACATTCACAGGTCTCCATGGCATGGCAGCCTCTTATATTTCTGAATTTATAACCCAATACTCTGTACCAAGATTACTCAGACATTCTGACCAGCCTGACATAGACCTCTTTTGCTGCCTGAGTGTTAAAGTGGGAATCTTAAATGCCAGTCCAAGATTTACTTACTGTTTTTCTTCGTCACTAATGATACATTTTTATGTTTGTTTGTTTTGTTTTTTTTAATTCCATGTCTCTGTGGATTCTTGCATTCCTAATGACCTTGTTCTCTTTTCCCTTCAGGTGCAGGACCATTATCAGATGAAATGAGAGAGGCAGCCCTCTTCCATAAATATCGCTCAGAGGGCCAAACATTGGAGGTGATTCTTGATTTTCTTGGAAAAAGCACATTCTTGTTGTCATTGTAGTCTGTAATATGTTGTGTTGTCTGTAATGTGTTGTGTTAAGAACTGGCCACCTGATCCAAACAAATAAAGGGCAGCATAAAGAAGATGTTTTTATGGATCTGGTTTGTATGTTGCTGTGTAGATCTGTGGAATAGTGTGAAACGATTGGTAGGACTATGTACCCATGTGCATGACACCAAAAAACTGATCTATAGCTCTACTAGAGGTCAAAAGCTCCACAGGGAACCTTTAAGAATGCAGGACAAAATTGATCAATTGCCCAAATGGAGCTGAATATGTAAATTAGATGCTCAGTCTAATGCAGTCTCCAAACATGCTTGAAAACTACAGATTAAATGTATATTCATTCATTTAATGTTTGGATGTGTGAACACAAGTACAGTAACTGTGCTCTGCTGGAGTCCAGCAATGTCAAATCTGATCTGATTTGTGTCCAAATGTACTAATTTCTTGATCTTCAAATTCAAGGGTGCCAAGGAGGAAGAACGAAAACCAAAAAGTGGAGACTTGATAGAAATCTCCCGTGGTGGCTATCAGCACTGGGCTGTGTACATTGGTGATGACGACGTTGTTCACAAGACAACCCCCGGTGAGTCTTTTCTTTACACTGCAGTGCCAGTACTGCTACGCACAAACACTGATCAGTCCCAGTAAAGACCATCATATAGCAGCCAAGATGCATTGTTCTGCAGACCTGAGTGCAGGCTTTGATTATTTACTTGGTTAAACTAACCAACATTTTATTCACCTTTCATGAACTTAAATGATAAAATCAACAGTATACATTCAAAACTCATAAAACATGTTACAACCTTCAGCACATTTACCTTGTATAACTTGTGTGCCTCTTTGTCATGCCCTCAT
The DNA here is from genome assembly GCF_914725855.1 of Thunnus albacares. Classification (NCBI taxonomy): domain Eukaryota; kingdom Metazoa; phylum Chordata; class Actinopteri; order Scombriformes; family Scombridae; genus Thunnus; species Thunnus albacares. The sequence continues at coordinate 30,609,926 of NC_058115.1, read as the reverse complement.
CCTCAGAGAGTTCTGTGTCATCAGCTATACCAGGTTGGCATGGGATGTGCCAAGTAAAAAAAGAAAAACTCAAGGATGTGATCAAGAAAGACGAATGGAGGATAAATAACGGCCAGGACAATATGTACAGACCCAGGCCACACCAGGAAATTGTGAAAGATGCCCTTTGGTGGGTGGGCAAGGAAGTGTGGTACAATCTCTTCACTTGTAACTGTGAGCACTTCGCCACCCTGTGCCGTTATGGCAAACCCAAATCTCATCAGGTACGTGGACCAACAATTTGCATCCTGCCTCTGGATGGTTTATATTGATGATTTAAAATGCCTAATTATAAAGAAATTATATAATTATAAAGTGAAATACAATACACATTGTTATATTTATTTGCCTTTGATATATGCATATACTATATCATAATCAAACGAAATGCTAAAATGATTATTAATCTTTTGTACTGTATGTAACAACTTAATGTATTGTTTTTGATTATTTTGTTATGTGACTTCCTCATTCCATCAAATCTGTACAAATGCTAAAAGTTGTGTTTCATATTTTTTCACTTCATGAACAAATTGCAAGATTGTAACACTGTCTCCTCATTGCTGCTTGTTGAGTTTTCAGCAGTTCAGTTCACAACATTTCTCGTTACTAAATTCATGTTTTTTTGTGTGTGTCTGTGTTATGCTATCTCCCAGCACAGGTGGACAAGGTTGTGGGGATTACAGCTGTTGCTACTGCTCTAATAGTTGTAGCAGCTGTAGGAGAGAGATGCATTGGAGGTGTTTATGCAGCTAGCGGTGCTAAAGAAGAACTTGTTGACTCTTGGTCAACAAGAGTGGGAGAATAACTTCCCTTTGTGCCTGACTAATCACACGTCATACAAACTGATGGAGCCCTGTCTCTAAAATACTGGAAAAAATATTCTATTCAAGATTAGACGACTTCATCACAAAACATAATATACTGTGTGATCAACAATATGGATTTAGAAACAATAGGACTACTTCATTCAAAATATCAAAGTCAACTGCATTATTATATTAAGTCAAAGATCTCCTAAATCAACTATCACTATACACCTTGTGCTGTTCCTTCATACTCCCATACACTACCTACTGTGTGGAAGTGTGGGGGAACACAGATCCAATCTTCATCCTCCAAAAAACAGTCATAAGAATCGTAAATAAAACCACTTACAGAGAACCAAGAAACCCACCCTTCATCAAACTAAATGCATTAGAAATTAAGGACCCGGTTGACTTCAAAACTATTCAAATCATGTGCAGAGTAAAAAATTACCAAATAGTATCCAAAGGTTTTTTCAAATGGGGGAAAGTAAATATGATTTCAGAAGAGTATATATGTACAAAAAACTAATGCAAAACTTCATTGCATCACAGTAAAGGGAGTTAATCTATGGAACAACTGTGGTGATGAAATGAAAACATGTAGAACATTAAGTTAGTTCAAACAAATCTTTAAAAATAATATACTGAACAGAGGGATTATAGAACGGATGAACAAAGAGGTGGACAGGAATAATATGATTTGGTACAGTGTGTCTTTTTGACTTTTGTTGTTTCTGTTTGTTGTCTGTTTGTTGTTATTGTTTCTATTTTATTTTATCTATCTTTATTCTTTTGTGTTGTTTTGAATGTTTTTGGCTTTGATTTGATTGATAAAGTATAACTAACTGAAAGTTTGCTGTTATTTTGTATGATGTGTTCTGTGTGTTTTTTGCTTTGTACTGTTTGTTGTTGTGCTGTTGTATGTTTTGATTGTGGGGGACTGCGAATGTCAATTGGCTTTGAGCTATCTCCGGTGCAGTAATCTACCACTGCACATTCTGGAGGCAAGCTCTATTGATACTCTCAAATCCAAAACACATCTTTTTTCCATTTTCTATGACCATTCCTAATTTCACTGGTTGGGAACCCACATCACTAATTGTTTTTCTCTTTAACATAAAACTACTCCAACCCTATTAAAGCTATATGATCTCTTTTTTAAAATCAATAACCTAAACCTTGTGTCGTAATATTAACATTACTACCGGTATATATGTGTGTGTCAGTGCATGTGTATGTGTGTGTACTTTTACTTGTATTATCATGTGCCTCTTTTTTCTTCTTTCTGTTATCATTCTTATTGACTTGTAAAGTGTACAGAGACTCTGTGGCTGATGTGCACTCTAAATAAACTGAAGTTGAAGTTGAAATGAAATATTGACTGTACAAAGGAAATATTAAACTGTGCTATAGACAAAACTGAAGTGTATGAAATATATGAAGATGACAAGAGCAAAAATTGAATGTGCAATAAAGAAATTATGTAACAGTGGATGTTGAATGTAATGTACAATGTTAAGTCCAGTTTGATGAAATACATGAAAGTGACAAGTGCAGGGATTAAAAGAGGGATATGAAATGTAAAGTCAAGTTTACAGTTCAGCTATTTAGTAGGGCAACAGCTTCTGGAAAGATGTTTTCATGGATCTGCTTTGTACAGAGGATTACAGCCACCTGTAGATCCAGGAAATACTGTGAAATGATTTGTAGGACTGTGAATGGCATCAACCAAAAAACAGGGACCCACTCATAAAAAACGGATCCATAGCTCTACTAATGGTCAAAAACAGGCAGGACAAAACAACTGATCAATTGCCCAAATGGAGCTGAATATGTAAATTAGACGCTCAGTGCAAACAAGCTTGAAAGCTACAGATTAATAATAATAATATCAATAACAATAAACTGTATTTATAAAGCACCTGTTATACAACAAGTGCTGTATAAGAGGTTTAAAATAACAGCATGATTGTTTTTTAAACTGGTGCAAAATCTGATTCCTCCAACTCGATATATCAAAGACAAAAGATGTGCATAGACTTCAGACGCCATCCTCTTCCCACTCAGAGCACCATCACTGAGGGTCAAGAGGTGGAATCTAAATACTTCAGTTCAGTCATTGATAACAAACTCACTTTTGAATTGTTGGGACTACATGTGAACCACAGTTTACCACATGTTTCAAGACTCTAAGAAACCTGAGCCCTGGGGGTTCGCACCCAAAGTGTGAAGCTCCACCCATGGATCCAGGTTATCAAAACTAGAGATTCCCCTCTTATCTCTCTCTTTTCTCCCTGAGCTGCAGCAGGAGCAGCTTCTTGCTCTCTTTCTCCTTCAGCTGCAGGAGCAGCTGCTTGGTCTTTCACACCTCCAGCAGCTGCTGGAGCAGCTCTCTGATCTCTTGTGTGGCCTGCTCACAGCAGACACACACAGTCTTCTTTACAGCAGAAGATGTGAGAGCCTGCCTAAGACTCAGAAACTAAGTTTCCTTGTGCCAGCAGCTAACACACAAGTCTGCTGGTCAGTACAGGAGCCGCGAAATGGAGTTAGATTGCCGCTAACTCTACACAAAGGAGTGACCTGGGCCCTCTGCACGACTGGAGTGCTCTCTCCCCAGCAACACCTGCATCTTTCAGCTGCACAAAGCAGAACGCCACAAAGCATCTCTTCCTTCATGGACTGGTAACAACTGAGCATAGCCGAGCAACACAGTGAATCATAGTACGGCTAAGCAAGAATGTTTAACTCAAAGAATGTACTGTACGTGTATTGATTTGGTTAAGGTTATACATTGAACTGTTGTTGTGATGTCCTTGTTGCTTACAGTCAGGTTACTGCATAGCCACACCGCTAGGTTAATGTTTCCAGGCTTAACACATGTTACATCCAGTAACTAGGCCTTGCATGCAACTAACCTCATTTTAACCTTAGACCTTTAGCATACACCAATTAGCCTTGAATAGAGAACCACACAGTTAGGAGGTTAAAACCTAGTTTGGCAAACTTTGGTTCAGGCAGACCATGTGGTTCAAGACACCACATGGTCTGGTCTTTTATCTCTGTAGTTCCCTTTAACAGCCAAATTGTCGGCATGCCATGTGCTCAGTCACCAGGTGACTGCAGCCATCTTGCTATTGTCTTCCCTACACACACACACACACACACACACACACACACACACACACACACACACACACACTTGTATATAGGTGCACTTAGCTAGATTAGTATTGTGTGTTGCTTTTACCTTTTGTTAAATAAATGCTTTTGGATATACCTGTTGTCTGTTTTAATGTTGCACAAAAATGAGTCTTGCCAACCTCTGCTCTGTAAAGAACTCCAAATCCTTCAACCTTAACTAGCTATTGATATGGTGATTTTGTTTATAGCTATTAAATGAATTATTAATCAAAGTCCAAAATTCATAGATTAGTACACTTTGAGACTGAATTGGCTATCTTTTTCCCTGAGCCCAGGGTGGTGCCCTGTTATTATTCATTCTTAATAATTTTATTGATTTTAATAATTAACGATTATCTTTGATAATCGTTAATCATTATTGCTGATAGCCAAACTTGTAGCCACGGCCCAACAGAATGTAATACTGAAATGGTCTGTAGGAGAGGTCAACTGGTCTGCCTTCTGAAACTTTCCGAGTTTCATGTTGACAGGTCTCTGTTGACTCCTTTACACATCCTACATAGAATCAATTTTATCATTTTCCCTCATCTGTTGGTATGATAATATAAATATCAAATCCAAGAATGCATTAGTTAAACTAAGCAAAATTACAGGTGTCCAGCAGAGTAGCCTGTCTGTTCTGTATAACAGTCAGGTGGTGAAGACGGCACCCATCCTCTTCATCAGGAGTTTCACTCTCTACCCTCTGGCACTACCTTCAGATTCCCCTCAGTCAAGACAGACAGATACAAACACTCATTCATCCCCTCAGCCATCACCCTCCTCAACTCAGGGAAAAGGAGGTAGCTTGCCCATCATAAGTATGAACTTGTAGGATGATGTTTATGTTAATTTATGATTATGTTGATGCTGCTGGACGGATTTGTTGATGTATTTTGATTGTAATGCTGTGCTGGTCATACTTTATGTATGTAGGATAACAGAATAGTCATCATTATTATTGGTCTTATTGATGTTCCAATGATTATGCTTGTTCATTGATGTGTTACTCTTACTAATGTGATGTAATGTAATGTGTTTGTTTTATGTGGGACAAATAAAGTTGAACTTTAACTTTTATTATATCATCCTTTTTCCCCCTTCTGTAATTTGCTTTGTTGATTGATTCATATTAATGATTAAACATATTGCGGTCACTCTGCTTTGCTTCCTATTTCATGGTTGAGATGTTACTGTTAAACTTTTACTTTTTATTTCATAGGATGTACTACAAGAATATGTACCAGCCAATCAGATCTGAGTTGAAGATCCACCCACTTCAAATGAATTTAAATATCCAGGATGCATAGTTACATACATTCAGTTAAAGCTTCATTGAGCTGCTCCCCAATGAGAATTTGATGACAAAAACACAGGCCAGTTTAAACTTATATGAATTTACTTTTGGTTACTGAAAAGAAAAAAAAAAAAGATTACCTTATTAGCTACTCACCAATCTTACCAACAGACACTACTACTTATTATTCTCTCTGTATATGATGATGTCTGCAAACTTTTCTTGGGTAATATCTATTAACGTTTTGTTCCTACAGGTGCTGAGTCTCTTGGAAAGTCAAACCAGGCCAAAACTCTAAGAACTCACACAATGGTGAGTAAATCCCATGACTAGTTGATTCATAGTAAATAGTCAGAGTACACATACCTCTCCCAAGTCTGAAGTAGTAAACTAAAAGTATTTTAAATCCTGCGTTGTTCATACTCATCTTTACTGACCTACAGTTTTCTTCTTCACTGCGTTTGTCAGAATCAGAATAAGAATTTGTTTTATTAGTTTATTAAGTATTCAGCATACAAAGAATGAGTCTTACTGTTTGCTCCCACAAATGCAACATAGAAGAATAAAAATAGAACAAAAGTATATACCATATAACAATAATGATGATAATAATAATAGAATAAAAAAGTACTATTACAATTAAATTCAATTTGAATCTATTTACAGAATGGAATAATAATAGTTTTGAAATAGGACATACAACTTGAAATGAAATACTGACTGTACAATGGAAATATTAAACTGTGATATGGACAAAGAAATGAAGTGTATGAAATATATGAAGGGGACAAGTGCAAAAATTAAATATATGTACAATGAATGATTAAATTATGTAACAGGGGATGTTGAATGTAATGTATAATATAAATACAATTAGATGAAATTTATGAAAATGACAAAAGCAAGGATTAAAAGAGGGATGTGAAATGTAAAAAACAATTTGATAACAGTACAGTTCAGCTATTTAGTAGGGTAACAGTTTCTGTATCTGCTGGTGGAAGTTTTTATGGATCTCATGTGTACGTTGCTGTGTTAGGCAGCAGATTACAGCCACCTATAGATCCGTGGAAGAGTGTGAAACGATTTGTAGGACTGTGTATCGTGTCACCTGTGTGCACAACGCCAAAAACCCGCTCATAAAAAACTGATCTATAGCTCTACTAGAGTTCAAAAACTCCACAAGGGAAGCTTTAAGAATGCAGGACAAAACAACTGATCAATTGCCCAAATGGAGCTGAATATGTAAATTAGATGTTCAGCACAAACAAGCTTGAAAGCTACAGATTAATAATAATAATAACAATAACAATAAACTGTATTTATACAGCACCTGTTATACAACAAGTGCTGTATAAGAGGTTTAAAATAACTAAATAAATAATTAAAATAACTATCTGCCAGTCAATACAGTATTTCATGTATTCATATGTGAAGGGGGATTTGAATTCAGATTTACAATCAAAGTGAGTTCCAGAGTTATGAATTAATTTCATTGGGATTTTAATGTTAGTAAACTAACTTTCTTACAACTAAATTCATGTTTTCTGTGTCTCTTTATCTTCAACCACAGGAGCTGAAGCCTTTAGTTTTGGCTCTATTAGTTACAGCGGCAGCTGGTTGGATTGCAGGAATTCCCACTGGTGCTGTTGTAGGAGGCATGTTCCTCATACTTCATATAATTAAAACAATATTTACTGCAGTGTGAACATAAACATCATTCTCAGTGTCTCTCTCCTCCTGAACTTACTCCTCTGTCAGTGGAATACATGAATTAATTTGAAACATGTTTTGATCCCAAATGTTCCCACCCTACCCTTGTGAAAATAAAAGTAAACAAGTATACTTACATATCTACTGTGATTTAATGCATTTAATTTGTGTTCTTTGGACTTACTAACATTGAATATATAAACAATATATAACTAACTGCATGTGATTACTGCCAGCTACTGCTGGGGCTACAGAAAGATTTACAGCAAGATGTTCCATTTTTACAAAATTCAAATGGTTGCAGCAACCCCCAGTGGCCAAAAAGAGTATTTCAAGATCAACAGCTGCACATACTGACAAAAAATTCTGTGGTGATAGAGAATTGCTTACCTAGTCATTTAAAGTTTTATCTGTACTGTAACGCCACCTACAGGTGAAATGCCACCAAATTTGTGGGACTGTTGTGTGAACATACCACTAGTATGATATTCAACAGTGGCCCTGTGGTTGATTGTTTTTTAACCTGGTGCAAAAACTGATTCCTCCAACTCAATGTATCAAAGACAAAAGATATGCATAGACGCCATCCTCTTCCCACTCAGAGCACCATCACTGAGGGTCAAGAGGTGGAATCTAAATACTTCAGTTCAATCACTGATAACAATCTCACTTTTGAATGTAATACTGAAATGGTTTGTAGGAGAGATCAACTGGTCTGCCCTCTGAAACTCCAGGACCATGGAGGCAGACAGAGACCTGTAGCTCCAAGAATGCATGAAAACAAAACAAAACAAAAAACTCAATGTGGGAATATAACTATCAAAAGCCTCTTTTCACAGTTTGTCAAAAGTAACATTGAACTGTAGATGACAAGGATGGAAAGCGTGGCATTCCATGCAAAATTACAGGTGTCCAGCAGAGTAGCCTGTCTGTTCTGTATAACAGTCAGGTGGTGAAGACGGCACCCATCCTCTTCATCAGGAGTTTCACTCTCTACCCTCTGGCACTACCTTCAGATTCCCCTCAGTCAAGACAGACAGATACAAACACTCATTCATCCCCTCAGCCATCACCCTCCTCAACTCAGGGAAAAGGAGGTAGCTTGCCCATCATGAGTATGAACTTGTAGGATGATGTTTATGTTAATTTATGATTATGTTGATGCTGCTGGACGGATTTGTTGATGTATTTTGATTGTAATGCTGTGCTGGTCATACTTTATGTATGTAGGATAACAGGATAGTCATCATTATTATTGGTCTTATTGATGTTCCAACAATTATGCTTGTTCATTGATGTGTTAGTCGTACTAATGTGATATAATGTTTTTTTATGTTGGACAAATAAAGTGGAACTTTAACTTTTATTATTTATTATTATTTTTTATTATATCATCCTTTTTTCCCCCCTTCTGTAATTTGCTTTGTCGATCGAATCATATTAATGATTAAACATATTGCGGACATTCTGCTTTGCTTCCTATTTCATGTTTGATATGTAACTGCTGAGTTTTACTTTTTATTTCAAAGGACTTGCTACAAGAATTTATGCCAACCAATCAGACCTGAGTTGAAGATCCACAAACTTCAAATGAATTTATGATCCCAGGGTGTATAGTGACACACATTCAGTTACAGCTTCATTGAGCTGCCAAAGCATCAAGACAACTACAACACAACACAGCACAACAGATACATCTTTGTGTTAAAACTTGCAGATACATTTTAAGGTAAGATAAAAGCAGTTCTGTTATGTGCTTGCTTACTTTGAGGAATGATAGTCAGTCAATCTTAGGCAGGCAAGTAAAAAATCTCCCCAATGAACATTTGATGACAAAAACACAGGCCAGTTTAAATTCATATTAATTTATTTTTGGCTACACAGAAAAGAAAAAAAAAAGAATATTAACTCATTAGCTACTTGCTAATCTTGCCAACACTCACCACTATTTCTAATTCTCTCTGTGTACGATGATGTCTGCAAATTTTTCATGTGTAAAATCTGTTAATGTTTTGTTCCTTCAGGTGCTGAGTTTCTTGGAAGGTCAAACCAGCCAAAATGCTAAGAACACACACAATGGTGAGTAAATCTCATGACTACTTGAGTCAGTGATAGATAATCATGAGATACATGTGCCTGTACAATAGTTCATGAGGAAAACTGTAAAGAGATATCATCACACTGTGACTTCATGACTTCATATTATTAATCTAACTACGTCCTTTCAATAAAATGACAGTTGTATCATACACAATTCAATGTTTTTAGAGAACAAACAATCATTACTAATGCACTATAATAAATTCAGTCAAATGACGACAAAAAATAGTGATAAAATAAAAGTTTTCTAAACTAGAAAACAACATTAGCTACCACCCATTGTGTGATGTTGTTGAACCAGGGAATTCGTGTGTCCACCATGACAAAGGATCTTAATTGACTTTACATTGGCATTGTTTGCGTGGTACCGGCACGTAATTTTAACCCATTACGTGCCGCCACCACGGAATGTGGTGTTAAGAGGTCGTGGTCATTTCACGTATTTTTGTGAGATCAGGTTGGATCACATCTGATGGCAAATCCCTCTCCCCAAAAAGAATAAAAGCATTTCAAAACCAATTACAAAGAAACAAGTTGTGTCTTTTTTAGGAATGTGTCCTTACTGCAGATCGTTCATTCCGAACTATGCTGTCCTTGAGGCACCCCTGAGTGCAATCGCACATGGGCATGGCCTGCAGGCACACAGTGAGGTGACATGGACTGCTGAAGCAGAAAAAGCATTTGCTGACTTGAAACTTGCTCTCCAAATGACTTTGACTTTTGGATTACCCAATCCAAGTCGACCTTTCACTCAGATTGTTGACAAAAAGGGAGGATGCATGACTTCAGTGCTGCTCCAGGACCATGGAGGCAGACAGAGACCTGTAGCTTACTTTTTAACTAAACTTGACCCTGAAGCTGCAGGATGTCCTACATGTCTGAGAGCTGTTGCAGCTGCAGAAAAAGCTGTGATGGCTTCCATAGACATAGGGAGGTATTCTGACCTAACTTTGCTCATTCCACATGCTGTTTCACTGACTTTGCTCGAACAGAAAACATCTCATCTTTCTGCAGCAAGATGGCTAAGTTACAACGCTGTGTTGCTTGTGTTGGACCTTGGCTACAAGTTTGGCTATCAGCAGTAATGAATGATTATCAAAGATAATTATTAATTATTAAAATCAATAAAATTATTAATAAGAATGAATAATAACGGGGCACCACCCTGGAGTCAGGGAGAAAGATAGCCAATTCAGTCTCAAAGTGTACAAATCTATCAATTTGGAACTTTGATTAATAATTAACTTAATAACTATAAACAAAATCACCATATCAATAGCTAGTTATGGTTGAAGGATTTGGAGTTCTTTACAGAGCAGAGGTTGGCAAAACTCATTCTTGTGCAACATTAAAACAGACAACAGGTATATCCAAAAGCATTTATTTAACAAAAGGTAAAAGAGTAAAACACACAATATTAATTTAGCTAAGTGTACTTATATACAAGTGTATGTGTTGTGTGTGTGTGTGTATGTGTGTGTGTGGGGGGGGAGAAAGCAGAGAGACTGCATATTGCTCTGCAATTTTGCTTTACTGATCTATTCATATTGCAGTTAATGATTAAACATATTGCAGTCTCTCTGTTTTCTCTCTACTTCATGGCTGAGATGTTAGTTAAACTTTTACTTTTTATTTCGTAGGATGTACTACAAGAATATGTACCAGCTAATCAGATCTGAGTTGAAAATCCACCCACTTCAAATAAATTTATGATAAATTTTGAACAAGTAAAAAATCTCCCCAATGAGAATTTGATGACAAAAACACAGGCCAGTTTAAACTTATATGAATTTACTTTTGGCTACTGAAAAGAAAAGAAAAAGATTACCTTATTAGCTACTCGCTAATTTTTCCAACACTCACTACTACTTATTCTCTCTGTATATGATGATGTCTGCAAACTTTTCTTGAGTAATATCTGTTAATGATTTGTTCCTTCAGGTGCTGAGTCTCATGGAAAGTCAAACCAGGCTAAAACTCTAAGAACACACACAATGGTGAGTAAATCTCATGACTACTTGAGTCAGTGAGAAACAATCATGAGATACATGTGCCTGTACAGTAGTTCATGAGAAAAACTGTAAAGAAAACTTTATAGTGGTCAAGAATATGTACCAGCTAATCAGATCTGAGTTGAAAATCCACTCACTTCAAATAAATTTATGATAAATTTTGAAAAAGTAAAAAATCTCCCCAATGAGAATTTGATGACAAAAACACAGGCCAGTTTAAACTTATATGAATTTACTTTTGGCTACTGAAATGAAAAAAAAAAAGATTACCTTATTAGCTACTCGCTAATTTTGTCCACCCCTCGAAATTGGATTTTCAATGAGCTCTGAGAAACTTTCCAATTTCAGCAGATGAATGTGAAAACAGTCTTCTGGTGTCAAACTCCAAACACACATAATTGAAACTCAAACATCCAACTGTAGGAATAAGAAGAAAAACACAATTTTGAGACGAGGGAGACTTTAATATTTACACACTCAAGTTTTCCACTGACACCAAAACACTCACACTGATGAGTCCTACTGGTCCCCACAGCACCAGATAGCAGCAAGCATTGACTGAACAGAGCTTTAAATTAACATCCCAGCTATGTTTGGATATACATCCATGTAAACAGTAGTTTTCTGGAAATAAGTCCAGTTCTATGAGTATGTGCTGAGCCCTCTAATGGACTTTGCTACTGGTTTATCCCTGTCATTTAATATTACCTTGCCATGTGAAACCCATTAGACTAGAATAAGGCTTATACATTGAGCAACAAATGAAACAATGAAAGGTTAAGTTAGCAGTGATGCACTTACCCGCTGTCATATTACTGTATCATTGATGCAGGTTGATCATGAAACTATATAAAATTAGTTACTTTTTAAAGTTTGCACAAGCCAATGGATTGATTTGTCATCTGACAACTTTAGCAGTGCTAACATTGACGTTAATGTTAACTGCAGACTTCACATTAGGTAGCCTAATATCACAGGGTTTCCAGTGCAGGTCGGACAGGTCGGTAATATAAACTTCAATCCAGTTGCTGTATCCTTTTATTAAAATCCTTTTGGGGATCTTGGCAAATTCATCCACCCATTTATCAATTTGGTCAAATAAAAGTGATGGTAAACAAGTCAAGTTTTTCAACCATCTCACCATTCTCACATGGGCTTTACTTGACAGTGTTCAAGCTTCCCACCTTGAGCATGGCGTAAGAGGAAAATGGCCACCGTGCGAATATGGTGCATAGAACTCTGTCATAAATTCGGCGTTAAGGGAACATTGTTTGTGCACTTGAGTGGGTCTAAATTTTTGTTCTTGTGAGAAAGTGAAAGATAAGCTTTGCTTTCAACAATAATACCTGAAACTAAAGCAGTGTGTTTGTGCAGTATGGGTGCCTTTATATTTGCCTTGTAATCATGTGATGTGAGTTTTCCACTCTGTGTATGTGGAGCCTCTCCTCTTTCCAGGTCTCCATGGTGAGAGGTCATGTGGCTCAGGTTCTGTCTGTCACCAGGAAGTTGTTCTCCTGATCACATTCTTCATATATGTTATCAATTTATCTGTCATTTTTTCATCCTGTTTGTCCATACTGTAATTGTGCTTTACTGATCTATTCATATTGCAGTTAATGATTAAACATAGTGCAGTCTCTCTTTTTTTGTTCTTTTGTATTTCATGGTTGAGATGTAACTGCAAAGTTTTACTTTCTATTTCATAAGACATGCTATCTGTGCACCTGTAATTAAATATGCCAACCAATCAGACCTGAGTTGAAGATCCTCCCACTTCAAATAAATTTAAACTCCCAGGGTGCATAGTTACACACATTCAGTTACAGCTTTATTGAGCTGCCAAAGCATCAAAACAACTACAACACAACACAGGTCAACAGATACATCTTTGTGTTAAAACTTGCAGATACATTTTAAGATAAAATAAAAACAGTTTTGTAATGTGCTTGCTTACATTGAGGAATGATATTTCGAAGATACGCCGTATGGATATCTTTATCTCCCATATAGATGTCTTTCATGTAGTTATATAGTGGATGTGCACTGTATTTCTGTATTTATGTGAGGCTCTGTACAGACTGTGGCAACAAATTTCCTTAAAAGACAATAAAGAATCTATCTATGAACTGGTTTTCTATCCATATATGGGCCACCATGCCTCCTTCCACTTCAATCACTCTGTTCTCCTTTTCCTCAGGAACACTGGTACTGATCGCTCTCCTCCTTTTCCTGACTCTTTCCCACAGACAGCAGCAGTTAAAATGGTAAGTAGCTTTCACAGAGAAATCAATTGTATTGAGTTGTACTTTCAATTGACTTTTGTTTCAGATATCATTGTAATTCAGAGGCTTCAGTGTTGTGTCTTTTATTTGGAGTGTAATTTGGACACTACAGTTTTTTAAAAAATTAACATTTTGGGAAATACACTTATTTGTCATGTTCCCAGAGTCAGATGAGAAGATTGATATAAATTTAATCTCTGTGCATCAGTTTTAGAGTTGTTGGAAGTTGTATTTCTTTACTTTTGATGGGGCTAGGATAGCTGCTCCCTACTCCTTCCAGTCCTCATGCTAAGCTACGCCAGCATGTAACGGGACCGCTCTGGGGCTGATCAAACATATATGAAACTGATAACATTCTTCTTGTCTGACTGTGGGGAAGATGGCAAATAGGTGTATTTCTCAAAATGCTGAAGTGTTCCTTAAGTCCTATAGACTCCTAGATCTACGTTCCTGTCAAATTAGAAGAACTTAGTGTTTGATTGGGTTTCTTGTTCAAGTTGTGGCTTCCTGTTCTTCTTCTTCTTCTTGCTTTTGCAAACTGGTTTTCTACAATGGCTGGAATGTGACAGAGGCAAGGCCCTACACACTCACAAGGAAGCTGCATCAATGAAATGTCACTGTCAAAAAACAAAAAAGGATTTCTGTGGGCTACCCCATGTGGCCTGATGGAGGCCGCATAGGCCACACACTTTTTTTTTAAATCACAATTTTGATACAAATAGTTGTTAATCAATCATATCCAATACCCCCAATAAAATCTCAAACCAAAAACATGGCTGATATCATAGTTAATCTGATTTTGATATTGTATCAGATGTCTCAGCATCATCACTTTTTTCCAGTCCCCGGCAAGAATAGATAAACACTTCCATTGCTACATTTTTATCCAGAACGATAACAAGCAGCACAACCTGAACGAAAAATAATCAATATACATCATTTTAGAGACACTAATATCACTTGTCCTACCTAGCCTTTGTTGCTAAACCTGCTGAGGCAATTTAGCCAAGTTCTAAATTGTTGTAATACTTGTTGTATAGCTATATCGAGATGAGATTATATAAATTATACTTGGCTTCATGCTGTGCCATGTAGGATTATTAAGTAGGTGTATAATTTAACATCTGCCTATGCTTATACTATCTGCTTTCAGTAAGCAAACCTCTAAAATATAGACATTTATTAATTTATTTAGTTTATTTCCTGGAGTGAATTAAGGAAAGATGAGTCAGCCAGAGGTAGAGAGAGAGAGGTAGATAGAGAGAGAGAGAGCCCTACTACTGTGACTGCAACTACACTCACTGTGGTTTGTCTTGTCCAGATACAATTCCGCAGCTTTACTATAACTATAACTTAGACTATAACTATATTTACTGCAGTTTGTCTTGGATTTTGGTTACATTTGTAGTTAATGCAATTTTTACACCCTATTTTCTCTAGAACAGAGCAAGATTGGACCAGAAACATTTTGTCACAAATAAAACAGACATCCAAAAGTTCAATTTCAGTCATAACTCAGTTTTGACCAAAATTGTAGTTAGTCGGTTAGCTTTTGTAGGACAGTATGGAGTTATAAAGGAAGAATTTGGGATTTAATCTAGACACACAATTAAGAGAAAATTTATCTGTCCCCATGACTTTTTCTTATGAGTGCTGGACTAGATTTCCATTGCAGTGAGAATAAAAGTGTTTAGGTTAAAACGTTTGTGTACAAGCTGTTATCTTACGTTAATCATAAAGCTTCCCTTACACTTCTTTTTCTGCCACGACAAGTCAAAATGTCTGCTGTGAACAAGGTCTATATCATAAGCATTCATATGCTAAGGCCACATGTTAATATAGCCTCACTCAGCATTCACATTGTTCCTTTTCCCCAGGTAATGTATTGTCCATATTGTGGAAACGAATTGACTGAACCTATTGGACGTTCTTGTGGCTCCTGTGACAAAGACATTCGATTTTTGGCACCTGCTCTAGATGGTAAGCTCTTGCCTAGAAGTCAAGTATTTCATTAGTGCTTGAGCTTAAATGTCTTATTTGTGCATGATGTGGTACAGTGTTAATGAATGTTGTACACTTACTATTGTCAGTCATGCCAATTTAACATATATTGTAGAACTACTGATTTAAAAAAATGCCAACAAGTAAAATCAGGGGAAATGCTCTAGAAGAGTTGGCCAATTGTGTGCTCCCTCACCTGCTGAGGGATTTGCTTATTGTTGATATTAACTGCTAGAGTGCTTGGTTCAGTGAGTTACCTTCTCCTAACTTTTTGAATCGCATCTGCTAGAAATGTTGGTGTTTGATCAAAATCAGAATTTTGTCTTGTTTTTTTTACATGGCATGGCAGCCTCTTATATTTCTGAATTTATAACCCAATACTCTGTACCAAGATTACTAAGATATTCTGACCAGCCTGGTTGTGAGGGAATCATCAGGTCATTTCCTCCCTTTTGCCTTTTTTTTTAGAGTCACATCAACACAGACCTCTTGATGCTGCCTGAGTGTTAAAGTTGGAATCTTAAATAACAGTCCAAGATTTTCTTTTTGTTTTTCCTGCCTGGAGTTGTGTACACATTGAAATAGTTACACTTTTATGCAGTTGATCAACATAATTTTTTTCCTTTATAACTACTGATATATTTTGTTTGTCCTCTGTGGATTTCTACATTCCTAATGACCTTGCTCTCTTTTCCCTTCAGGCGCAGAACAATTATCAGATGAAATGACAGAGGCAGCCGCCTTCCATAAATATCACTCGGAGGACCAAACATCTGAGGTGATCCTTGATTCCTTGGAAAAAAGCACAACATTCTTGTTGTCATTGTTGTCTGTAATGTGTTGTGTTATTTATGTTGTCTGTAATATGTTGTGTTAAGAATTGGCCACCTGATCCAAACAAAAAGGGGGTAGCATATCCCCGCCCACACGTAAACACTGTAAACAGTGTTTACAGTGAATCTGTGCGCTGGTGTCAAGATATGAAAATGTCACAGAGACATTAGAGACAGCTGTAAATTACAAAAGAGTTGCACAGATCAGAAAGCAGTTGCATCACAGAGGTAAGTCACAACAAAACTCTAAGTAACAATTAAATAGTTACACACATGCCCCGAGGGTAGGTTTAAATCATAAAATGTCACAGAACTCACTAATGGTAAAGCAAGCGCCACACAGCATTTTTTCATTAATTGCTGCCATTTTACAACACAGTAATCCAGTAGAAACCTAATTTATTGATATGATATTTCATTATCGATCCAGCTTACTAAAATGTGCTGCAATGCCAAATGGCTCATGTCAGCTTACACTTTGCTTCTGCAACCCAGTGCAGTTCATTGGATCATGCAGCCGAAATGATCAGCTGATGTCTCAGCTGGCGAGTGTCTGTAGCAGCAGCCGGTCACTCTGACAACATCGATGCGACTTTCCAAATAGGCATTATTTGGATAAACTGACCACAATTTGGGAATCTACATGGTTACTTTCTGAAAAATATTTAAACTTAATGAAGTGACATATTGACAGTCGTACAGCGAAAAGTACAGCAGCTTTCAACCTGGCTCATCTCTGCCATTGCTGCTCTGGCTACTTCTTCTTCCTCTCATGTTGGACTGAGGACAGACTGGATGCTACAGTGACTCACTATCGCCCCTCAGATACAAAGTGGTATTACGAGACAGTATGGGCCAGAGCTAGCTGGTTAGCATGCTAACTTCAATAGATATCTCTGCAACACAATACATAGACGTCTTTGACATAACGTCAAAACTGTTATTTCTTAAATTTTGATTTCTGGCCAAATCTTACACATTGTACCTTTTTAAAAGAGGTATGTGAAATGTAAAGTCCAGGTTTATAACAGTACAGTTCAGTTATTTAGTAGGGCAACAGCTCCTGTGTCTGCTGGTGGAGGTTTAAATGGATCTGGTTTGTATATTGTTGTTGCACAGCAGATTACAGCCACCTGTAGATCCGTGGAATAGTGCAAAACGATTTGTAGGACTATGTATCACGTCACCCGTGTGCACCACCCCAAAAAAACTAAAAACCAATCTCTAGCTCTACTAGAGGTCAAAAGCGCCACAAGGAACCATCAGGAATGCAGCACAAAACAACTGAACAATTGCCCAAAGGTAGTGAATATGTAAATTAGGTGCTGAGTGCAATCATGCTTGAAAACTACAGACTTAATGTCGTCTTCTTCATGTTTGGATGTTTGAACTCAGGTACAGTAACTCTCTCTGCTAGAGTCTAGTAATGTCAAATCTGATCTAATTTGTATCTAAATGTATTTATTTCTTGATCTTCAAATCCAAGGATGTCAAGGACCTAGAACCTGGTGACTTGATAGAAATCTTCCGTGGTGTCTTTCAGCACTGGGCTGTGTACATTGGTGGTGGCCACGTTGTTCACATGGTTACCCCCGGTGAGTCATTGCTTTACACTGCAGTGCCAGTACTGCTACTCCCAAACACTGATCAGTCCCAGTAAAGACCATCATATAGCAGCCAATATGCATTGTTCTGCAGACCCGAGTGCAGGCTTTGATTATTTATTTGGTTAAACTAACCAACATTTAATTCAACTTTCATGAACTTAAATGATAAACTCAACAGTATACATACAAAACTCATCATAAAATATGTTACAGTCTTCAGTGCATTTACCTTGTATAACTTGTGTGCCTCTTTGTCATGCTCTCATACTTAGGCAGAGGCAGTTCAGGGGCTTCAGCAGCTGCGTTGGGTCTTGTGGGGGGCCAAATCAGGAAAGACAAACTCAGAGATGTGGTCAAAACAGACAAGTGGAAAAAAAATAACATACAACACACAACATATGAGTTGAAACCCAGGCCAAAGATGGACATTGTGAAAGAAGCTCTTTCGATGGTGGGTAAGGATATGGAGTACAATATCGCTCGTTGGAACTGTGAGCACTTCGCCACCATGTGCCGTTATGGCAAAGCCCTGTCTCTTCAGGTATGTAGGTGGATCCACAATTTGGAATTTGCCTCTGGATGAGTTATATGAATGATTTAAAATGTCTGAAAGAAGCCAGTAAACTGAGTCAGAAAAGACTTGAGAAACAACAGCATTAGTCTGTTGTTCATAAGCTTAAAACAACCTACATTTACATTTTCCTGACAAATGACCTCTTGTTTGTGGTCATGGAAATAATATTTTCTGTCAGTGGTTAAGGTGGAAGTAGCAGGATGTTTTACCACCGTAAAACCCCAGAAGTTACAGTCACATTACAAGTGATGAATACAGCAAAATATTTCTATTGTCTTTAAAGTCATAAAAACATATTCTTCATACAAGAACAATTGCTAGTGTGGTATTATATTATGATTTACATTTAAATTACTATCTGCCAGTCAATACAGTATTTCATGTATTCATAATCAGGGGGGATTTCAATATCAGTATACTCCATTTCTTGCAAATAAACTCATATTTTGTGTTTCTGTGTGTTATCTTCTCAGGTGCGGCAGGCTACAGTTGACATGGGATGTAAAATTTTTGCTTCATCATCGCATTCCTCCAAAAAGTAATCCTCTGTCAGTACTTAATGGATACATGAATGAATTTGAAACATTTGTGTTTTAAAAAACTTCTCAGTTGTATTTGTTCAGTCAAAGTGGATGTTGTCATAATCCTGTTCTATGCCCTTTCCTCCTGCTGCATTCCCATGTCCCCAGGTCCCTTAGTTACCATTCTCCACCAGTCCACTAGATACCCTCTGACTTTTCTCTCTGTATGTGAAGACTGGGCTGAGTGGGATTAGTCAGATAGGAGCCAATCAGCTTCTTTCCCTTTCTCCTGCTTCATCACTTCCCTCCCTTCACTCCACCAATCTCCCCACCTGCACTGCATCTCCTCGTTAGTTCAGTTAGTATTTTACTCCTGTGTTTCAGTTCTGTGTTGTTGGATCATTTGTTCTGTTTGATTTTGCCTGCTTGCACTTGTATATCCTGCTCCTGAGTCTGGAATAAAGATATATTCTCAAGTTCCTGTTGGCTTCTGTGTCCTGCATTTGGGTCCAGCTGCTCCCATCATACACTGCAAAAAGATTTACAGCAAGGTGTTTAATTTTTTTAAATAATTCAAATGGTCACAGCACCTCCCAGTGGCCACCCAGAGGAAAAATTTGCTGCTCACAAAGAAAACTTTGTCTTATCAGATATAAATTATCATCTTATTTGGAGTTTACTGAATTCAAATGAGGTTAGGAGTTTGTGTCTGAAAAGCTTATTATTTCAGACAAATAAAGATCAGTGCAGTGAGAGAAAAAAATAAATTTTAAAATCTTAAATGAGGAGACAAGAGGAAGACTATGGGTGCATCCCAAGTCTCTTAAATTGCATCCATATTTCCCTAACTGGCGTCTTTTCCTTGCATCTTAGTCTCTCCTGCTGAGGATGCAGGAGAGACACAAGGAAACATGCGAGGAGAGAGGAGACGAGGAGATATGTTTTTAGAGACATGAGACCTCTGATGACGGCGGCAGCTGATCAGTCACCTTTAACAGTTGTGGAGTTTGTGTCTGAACACATGTGTACTGTGATAATACTCAGTTATCACTGCCAGAGCAGTTATTTTCTCTCTGTAGCCTCTTATCTGTTTAACAAACACATGCACATGAATAAGAACCTGCATTCTGTATTCATACTATGTTCTGTGTCCTGCTCAGAGGCCTGCTTTTAAAACAGAGCTTCTAACAAACAGAGAGATCGTTAATGACACTAAACACATAATGATGATTTTGGCTGCATTTCAATTGTTCAAAGTTGATTTTATCCCTGAGGTAAAGCTCACAGTGTGGATGATTTTACACTCTGATTCCATCAATGCAACTCAGAATAACATGAGACAACTGTGTGATGATAACTGGAAATAAAAATGAAAGATTATCTTTTATTAGAAAAATAATCCACATACTGTTAATTGGCTCCCATGATTATGAATCCAACATTTGGGTCAGACAGACCTCATCAGTCATCAACTACTTTTCCAGTCTTTGCTTCAGTAACACAAACAGTCTGGCATTACTTAAGTTTTTTTATGTTACATGTTCAGAATGGTTTCTTCATCATCCAACCAAATAGCAAAAAATACTCACTCCATAGTTGAGTCATATATAATAATTCCTACATGTATTTTAAGTCTTAGCCAATTTTTACTATGTGGAAATTATTGCTAGTGTTTCTACATCTTCTTATTCTGTTGTATGATTACTGGCTCGTTTACATTTCACTTAGTTGAATATGACTTTTTTCTAAAACAGAAGTTTTCTGAAAGTATTTGGTGTCACCGTTTCATCTCATATCATATGAAGTACTTCATTCATGGTTGTGTCGATGTCGCTCATGATTAACAATTCTGCCTCTTTCACATGAATGTGCTCAGAGATGACTGAGCAGGTTGATAGCCAGCTTGGTAGTACTGGTTATGTGGACGGCCAACACTAGGCTCAGTGAAGCCCGTTAACCAAAAAATGAAGAGAACACACATGGATGGGGGACTGCCAGAGTATTAGTCAGTATACAGGATAAGGCAGAGTTTGCACAGAATGAAGATACAACATAGCATCAGAGCTGCAACCAAATATTGCCAAATTACAGTCTGGTTGAATGTTAATTTCATATTGTTTGGAAAAACCAATTAAATATGTCACACCAGGAATGAGTTACTTAGTACTGAACACAGCCAGAATAAGTGTTAGTAGTGATCCTCCAGTAGTATCACATCTATTACACATGGGAGAAACTGATTCAAATGTCTTACTAAGTTTAGTTTTGGAGTAATGCAGTCTGTGTCTGACTTTAAACTGAAGTAATCTATATCTAGAATTGATAGAGCAGCTCTGTATACTGCACAGGCCTTCCTCCCACACTTCCTCTGACACTGGAAGTACTTCATTCATGGTTCTGATGATGTCGCTTTCACATGAACACGCTCGTAGCTGGACAGGAAAACCAAGAGTTGTCTGAGCAGGTTGATAACCAGCTTCGTAGTAGGGGAAGAAGAGAAGACTTTAAGGGTTCATTTTAGAATCTGGTGGAGAACAACACTGGGGCAACCACGGACACACAGCAACTGGTATGTTGACAAATAATTTAATACAAACTGCAATGAATGCAATGCGGTTTTAAAACTGTTGGACTACTAAACATTAAAATGATAAAATATACTACTTGAACCAATAAGTATTTAAATAAAAGTACACCACTAAATTATAAAATATTAAACTGTAGAATACAAAAACTATAAAATGTTGAAATTAAAAATATTAAAACTAATAAACGTTGACCCCAATAGTGTTTTTGCTGCACAATGACGCAGGGAGACGCAGGGTCTTCTTCGTCAGGGGGTTCATTCAGTAGTCTGCTCGCTTTGTCTTTTTCTTTTTTAATTAACTCTCACACCACCAGCTGCCTGCTTGTGCCCAAGAATAGCCTACTTCATTCTCTTTTACTCACGCAATGAGCACAGTACACACATGCACTGTGATAATACTAATCAAGGCTCACAGTTATCACTGCTAGAGCAGCTGTTTTCTCTCTTATACTGTGTACTGTGTCCTGCTCAGAGGCACATCAACCATTTCTACTGGCAGAGTGTGCTTATATTATTTATTAATTATTTGAGTCTCTATGTATTGATATTCTGTTTGTGAAATTGTTATTTAAAAACCCAGAATATGATAAGGGTGTCTTTTGAACACTGGAAATTATGTATTTGGCTAAATGTTACAGGGAAGATATTTCTGCTCCTCGGAGCAGAAATAAGAGCATAGACTGTAAAAAAAAATATGTTACGTAGTCTCCGTGACATCATCCATTGGTTTCTGAACTGCCATTTTGAAGCCTTCAGTTTAGCATTTTGACGATCACCATCTTTGATTTGACTGTCGCCATTTTTGATTTTTGGAGCCAAAAGTGACCATATTTGGACAAGAGGATGGAGCTTACTATAGCGCTAGCTGCTAGCTTGGTTAGCACAGTGCATTCATAATCTATGGTTAACAGTGACAGTGATAATGCTAAGGCTAATGCTAATTTCCACTAGCGAAAAACAGGCCTAAAACCATTAAAACAAAACATACTCACTGAAAAAACTGAACATCCGACTCCTTACACGGTCTTTTATCACAATCAAATGCTGAACAAGACTTTTTCTGGTGACAAAAATGTTATAATTAACTTTCATGAACTGAAATACACTGTGAAATAGCAACACCTACGCTTATACTCTGTGAATCTGGAGTTACGCCACAGTTATGTTACATTACCAACGTTGTCGCTGTGGTGGCGACTTGTCAATCACAAAGTAGCCACATCCTAAAGCATACCTTGCTTTATCGTCTATTTTACTCTAAATGGGGCTATAATTTAGAAAATAAATATCATGATGTATTGAAGAAGACTAGCGAATGAGACCATTAGGAAAGTGTTTACTGAGGTAATGAAGTGAGAAGTAGGGTCATTTTCTCATAGACTTCTATACAATTGGACTTCTTTTTGCAGCCAGTGGAGTTGCCCCCTGCTGGCCATGAGAAAGATGTAGGTTTAAGGCACTTCCACATTGGCTTCACTTTTCAGACTGGAAGCTACCATGGATGTATTATAAGAGCTGGATGCTGGACCCCCATATGGACGGGTGACAAATTAAAGGAAAAACCAGTACAGGTCTGAATGCTTGACCCCTACAGTGAGGGGATCTGGTGGTGTCATGTTGTGGGGGGCATTTTGCTGGCATGGTTTGGGTCCACTTGGGTCACTGCAAATCAATACAAAGTTGTTCTGAGTCATCACCTTTATCCTGTGATGAAACATTTCTATCCCGATGAGAGTGGTCTCTTCCAGGATGACAATGCCCCAATTCACAGGGTACGAGGGGTCACTGACTGGTTTGATGAGTATGAAAATGATGTGAATCATATGCTATAGCATTCACAGTCACCAGATCTCAACCCAATTGAACACCTACCACTTCCACCTCCCCTTGGCTCCAGCCACCAGGGCCACCATGGCTTCCTCCAACTTCACTCTCTGTTCTCCTTGTCCTCAGGAACACTGGTACTGATCACTCTCCTCCTTTTCCTGCCTGTTTCCCACACACAGCAGCTGTCAAAATGGTAAGTAGCTTTCACAGAGAAATCAATTGTATTAAGTTAAACTTTCAATTGACTTTTGTTTTGGATATTGTCTGTAATTTGTTGGCGTCAGTTTTGTGTCTTTTATTTTGAGTGTAATTTTGGACACTGCAGTTTATTTTAACATTTTGGAAAATACATTTATTTGCCATGTTTCCCAGAGACAAGAAGACTGATACCAACTTAATTTCTGTGTGTCAGTTCTGAAGTTGTTGGAACTGTATTTCTTCATGTTTGATGGAGCTAGGATAGCTCATACATCTACATTCCTGTCAAACTGTGATCTGTCCCTGCGCCCACATGTCCATTAATTTATGCCTTTTTCAGTTTCCTTTTTATAACAACGTTTTGGTGATCATACTGATTGAGTATTTCTGTTGGCTACCCTATGTGGCCTAATGGAGGAGAGAATTACACTTTTTTTATTTTCTTTTTTTCAAATCACAATTCTGTTTTTAGCCACACTTAGAATTCACATTGTTCCTTTTCCCCAGGTAATGTATTGCCCACATTGTGGAAACAAATTGGCCGGACTTATTGGACGTTCATGTGGCTCCTGTGGTGGGGACATTCAGCTTTTGGCACCTGCTCTAGTAGATGGTAAGCTCCTCCATAAAGTGGTGCTTGAGTTGAAATGTCTTATTTGTCCACAATGTGGTACAGTGTTAATGAATGATGTGGACTATTGTCAGTCATGCCAGTTTTAACATATATTGTAGAACTACTGTTTCAAAAAAATGCCAACAAGTAAAAATTGGGTGAAATGCTCTTGAAGAGTTGGCCAATTGTGTGCTCCCTCACGTGCTGACGGGTTTGCCTATTGTTGACATCAACTGCTAGAGTGCTTGGTGCTTTTCCTAACTTTTTGAATTGCAAACCATCTGCTAGAAATCTTGGTGTTGATATCAAAACCAGAATTTTGTCCAGGACATCAAGAAACTGGTTCAGTCTTGCTTTTTACAACCCACAAATATTGCCAAAATCAGCTCAGCACTGCCTAAGAACATCGTAGAACAAATCATCCATGTTTTTATTTCTTCCCACCTGGATTACTCCATATTTTCTTATTTAAGTGTGTCTGTAATTGTTCAACTTCAGCTGGTTCCGAATGCGCCAGGCTTTTGACAAACACTAAATGAAGAGAACATATTACCCCCCATTCTGGCCAATTTACTTTACATTGGCTCCCTGTACACTTTAGAATTCAGTTGAAGATGCTCCTGATCACATTCACAGGTCTCCATGGCATGGCAGCCTCTTATATTTCTGAATTTATAACCCAATACTCTGTACCAAGATTACTCAGATATTCTGACTAGCCTGGTTGTGAGGGAATCATCATGTCATTTCCTCCCTTTTGCCTTTTCACATCAACATAGACCTCTTGATGCTGCCTGAGTGTTAAAGTGGGAATCTTAAATGCCAGTCCAAGATTTTCTCACTGTTTTTCTATGTCACAACTGATACATTTTTAGGTTTTTTTTTAAATCCATGTCTTTGTGGATTCCTGCATTCCTAATGACCTTGTTCTCTTTTCCCTTCAGGCGCAGAACAATTATCAGATGAAATGACAGAGGCAGCCCTCTTCCATAAATATCGCTCAGAGGACCAAACATTTGAGGTGATTCTTGATTTTCTTGGAAAAAGCACAACATTCTTGTTGTAATTGTTGTCTGTAATATGTTGTGTTGTCTGTAACGTGTTGTGTTAAGAATTGTCCACCTGATCCAAACAAATAAAGGGCAGTATAGAGAAGATGTTTTTATGAATATGGTTTGTATATTGCTGTGTAGTTCGGTGGAATAGTGTGAAACGATTGGTAGGACTATGTACTCGTGTGCATGACGCCAAAAAAACAAAAAACTGATCTATAGCTTTACAAGAGGTCAAAAGCTCCACAGGGAACCTTTAAGAACAACTGACCAAATGAAGCTTTATATGTAAATGAGATGCTCAGTGCAAACATGCTTGAAAACTACATATTAAATGTCTTCTTGCTGATCTAATTTGTACTTCCTGATCTTCAAATGCAAGGGTGCCAAGGACCTAGAACCTGGAGACTTGATAGAAATCTTCCGTGGTATCTATCAGCACTGGGCTGTGTACAGTGGTGATTTGTACATTGTTCACTTTGTTGCCGGTGAGTCATTTCTTTACACTGCAGTGCCAGTACTGCTACTCCCAAACACTGACCAGTCCCAGTAAAGACCATCATATAGCAGCCAAGATGCATTGTTCTGCAGACCTGAGTGCAGGCTTTGATTATTTACTTGGTTAAACTAACCAACATTTTATTTAACTTCCATAAACTTAAATGATAAACTCAACAGTATACATACAAAACTCATCATAAAACATGTTACAACCTTCAGCACATTTACCTTGTATAACTTGTGTGCCTCTTTTTCTATGCCCTCATACTTAGGAATAAACAGTCCAGGAGCTTTACCAGTTGTGTTGGGAGGTTTTGTGGATGGCGAAGTCAGGAAAGACAAACTCCAGGATGTGATCAACAAAGACAAGTGGAAAAAAAATAACACATCACATACAACATACGACAAGAAGTTGAAATCCAGGTCAAAGGCGGAAATTGTGAAAGATGCCCTTTCGATGGTGGGTAAGGTTGTGAAGTACAGTGTCTCTGATTCAAACTGTGAGCACTTCGCCACCATGTGCCGTTATGGCAAAGCCCTGTCTCTTCAGGTATGTAGGTGTATCCATAATTTGGAATTTGTCTTTAAAATGCCTTACCATAAAGAGATCAGAAAATTAAGTGAAATAAAATTTCCATTTAACATATGCATATACTATTTTATTTAATTTTTGTGTATAATTTTATTTGATAGGGAAGATGCAGTTTAACATAGTTCCAATACAGAGCATGAAACCGATGTGCTGCACAGAGAGTTTATAGCTATTGCTAAATTTCAACACTTGTCCATAGTTGGGCTTTCCATATACAGTGTAATGTGTCATAACAAAATGAAATTTTAAAAGGATAATTTTATTTCTTTAATAACTGAGTGTATTGTTTTTGATTGTGATGTGTCTTAGTCATGCCATGAAATCTCAACAAATGCTAAAAATAGTTTTTCACATTTTTGAATGAATCTGAAGACTGAAGCACTGTCACCTTATTGCTGCTTGCAGCTCTAATTCTACATTAATTTATTTGAGTTTTCAACAGTTGTGGAGGAGGGAGTTCTGGATGAGAAAAGTGTAGTATGTTCTGGTCTGAAAGAAGCCAGAATACAGTCTGAGGCAGTCAGAAGAGACTTGAGAAACAACAGCATTAGTCTTCTGTTCATAGGCTTAAAACAACCTACATCTACATTTTCCTGAAAAGCGAATTCTTGTGGTCATGGAAATAATATTTTCTGTCAGTGGTTAAGGTGGAAGTAGCAGGATGTTTTATCACCGGAAAACCTAAGAAGTTACAGTCACATTACAAGTGATGAATACTGCAAAATATTTCTATTGTTTTTAAAATCGTAAAAAATGTATTTTTCATACAAGTGTAGGATTATATTATGATTTAAATTAAAATAACTATCTGCCAGTCAATACAGTATTTCATGTATACGTATGTGAGGGGGGATTCCAATATCAGTGTATTACATTTCTTGCAACTAAACTCATGTTTTGTGTGTCTGCGTGTTATCTTCACAGGTGCGGCAGGCTACAGCTGCAACTGTAGTGGGATCTGCTGCTTTAGGTTCCTTT
This sequence comes from Thunnus albacares, assembly GCF_914725855.1. NCBI lineage: Eukaryota > Metazoa > Chordata > Actinopteri > Scombriformes > Scombridae > Thunnus > Thunnus albacares. The sequence goes on along the minus strand of NC_058115.1, from coordinate 30,582,613 downwards.
AGCGCAATGTCTTTCTCCTCCTGAACTTATTCCTCTGTCAGTACTTAATGGAACACATGAATGAATTTGAAACACTTGTGTTTTAAAAGACTTCTTGGTTGTAGTTTTTCAGTCAGAGTGCATGTTGTCATAATCTAGTTCTATGCTCCTTCCTCCTGCTGCATTCCCACATCCCCAGTGTCCTTCAGGTCACATTTACACTGCATGTCTTGATGCCAGTTCTGATTTTCTGCCTATACCCGATTTTTCTGACTGCCTGTTTACATCTACAAGTTAATGATATCCGATACCTGTGTTTACACTTGCTTAACACTTGAAACATGCGTAATCAAGGGTTTGGTTACTGAAACGGAAGTAAACTATTTCTTTTTTCTTTTTTCAGTTAAAAAGTTATTTGTTTGAGAATTTAAATGTACTACTAGCTGCTACACTGAGTGCATAGGTAGAAGGTCCTGAAGAAGGTCTATCTGCCCAAATTTCAAGAATGCAGCAGATTTCATTACACAATCCAGGTCGGATTTCAACTCACTCTCCAGTTAGCTGCTAGCTACTGATGATTTTACTTGGATTAAATGGTGGTCGGATCACATTCGCAAAACAAATGAACCGCCCCAGAATTCGTTTGGGACCAGATAAAGACTCTCCAGGTCTCCATGGTGAGAGGTCATGTGGTTCAGGTCCTGTCTGTCACCCGGAAGTCACCCTCCTGATCACATTCTTCATATGTTATTAGTTTATCTGCAATTTTTTCATCCTGTTTTTCCATGCTGTAATTTTGCTTTATTGATCTATTCATATTGCGATTAATGACTTAATAACATTGACCTGTACTTCATATTAGGTGGGGTGGATCAGGTGAACCCAAATGCAGACACAGGTGAGGAGACAGGGATATGGTAGGAACAAGGTATTTATTTTAAGGCGAGGAAAAGGAAATTCAGGCTCTGGGGAAGCTTGGACTGGTAGCTGGGAACCAGGAACTGAGGCAAGCTGGGGCAAGGGGAGCAGGTCTGGAGCAGAATCTGTGGGGGGCTTCTTCATCATCCAACTACATAGCAAAAATACTCCCTCTATACTTAAGCCATATATAATATTTGCTACATGTATTTTAAGCCTTAGCCAACTTTTAATATGTAGAAATTATTTCTAGTGTTTCTACATCTTATTCTGTTGTATGATTACAGGCTCGTTTACATTTCACTTCGTTGAATATGACTTTTTTCTGTTCCTTAAACAGAAGTTTTCCGCAAGTATTTGGTTTCACTGTTTCATCTCATATCATGTGAAGTACTTCATTCATGGTTCTGATGATGTCACTCATAATTAACAACCTCACTTCTTTCACATGAACGCGCAGGTAGCTGGATTGGGTTGAAGAAGGGAGGACTTAAGGGTTCTTTACAGAATCTGGTGGAGAACAACACTGGGGCAACCGAGAAACACACAGAAACTGCTGTGTCTACAAATTAGTACAAACTGCAATAAATACAATTGGCTTTAAAGCTGTTGGACAACTAAACATTAAAATTATAAAACTAATAAGTGTACTACTAAACTGATAAGTAAAAGTACACCACTAAACTATGAAATATTAAAATGTAGAATATTAAAACTATAAAATGTTGAAATTAAAAATCTTAAAAGTAATAAACTTTGACCCTAATAGCTTCCTTTGCTGCACAGTGTACAGTCTTTTCCTTTTAGGGAGAGAGGAGAAACTTTCCCCTTGCTCAACGTGTCGCGGGGGAATCTGGCCTGACGTTACCGCGCAGTGACGCAGGGAGACGCAGGGTCTTCTTCGTCGCGAGACTCGTTCGGTCTGCTCGCTCGTCCTTTCGGGAGCCGCTATACTCTGTGGGCCGCCAATCTCCGCTGCTTACTGGTAAAAAGAGGGAAAAAACGGCAGTAACTAGTCTTCACCGCTTGTGTCCAAGAGCACTTTGCTCTCTTTAACTCAAATAATCGTTGTATGTGTTGCGCTGTAGTACTCTGGGAGACTTCTTATATTCGCGCTGGGGAGCCTGTGGTTACTTTTCTCTCAATCTCCAGACAAAATGAAATATACTGGCAACGAAACAAACAAAACAAAACAAACAAACAAACAACAACAACAACAACAACAACAACAACAAAACCCAGCAAACTTTCAGTAAGCCACACAAATAATATTCTTCCAATGTTCGAAAAAGGCGTAGGATGAAGTAGAGAACTTTTCTAGTCCTACCCCTTTTTTTTAAAAAAATTTTTTTTAGTTTACTTTATTGATCCAATGTCTGTGAAGTACAATAGATCAATCAGGTGCAGGCATGAATGTATTATTATAAATATGTTTATACGTCCATGGGCGCAGGTATTCAGTAATTATCACGCAAAAATCATGCAATATAAAATAACCACAGCAAACCATAAGAAATACATGTGACATATGCAACGATTTCAGATCTCTGCAGACTTTTCGTGGGTAATATCTGTTTAAATTCATATTAATTTACTACACTGAAAAGAAATAAATTAATATTAGCTTATTATCTACTTGCCAACACACACTACTACTTATTATCGTCTGTATGCGATGTTTTGTTCCTTCAGGTGCTGAGTGATAGTGACAGTGAAAGTGAAATCAGGCCAAAACTCTAAGAACACACACAATGGTGAGTAAATCCCACGGATAGTTGAATCATAGTAAATAGTCAGAGTACACATACCTCTCCCAAACCTGAACACTTATTTTGTTTAATAGAAAATGGTTAGAATTTTTACCTCTTCCTCTGAATCAGTGTCTGCATGACAGATGAGTCAGTGATAGATAATCATGAGATACATGTGCCTGTACAGTAGTTCATGAGAAAATTGTGAAGAAAACTTTATAGTGGCCAAGAGTGATTATAACACTGTGATTTGACATTTCACAAGCAAATAGAAAAACAACGTTTAACACCTGTTCAGTTCATTGAAGATGATTCTCATTAAATGGTCATTTTTGAAGATTCACAACAATCCAGGAGCTGACCGTTAGATATTTCAGTATCAAACAATAAGTTCTCATATGATCATCTGCTACATAGAGTCATTCTGCAGCCACTATATTAACAGTTAGTCCCTGATTTGTTCTTTACTTGTTTTATGGTAAATGCTGTTTGTGTAGGAATTGTGTGAATCTTATTGTATAGTGTTGGCGCCCTGCACACAGGAGCAACAATAGTGCCCAAACATTAAAGGTGCTCTGTGGAGTTTTCTTGTAAACAAACAGTATTTTAAATTTTAAAAATTTATTTACATCCATCTTTACTGGCCTACAGTCTTCTTCTTCACTGCATTTGTCAGAATCAGAATCTGTTTTATTTGCCAAGTATGCAGCATTCAAAGAATGAGTCTTCAACATAGAAGAATAAAAATAAAACAAAAGTAAGGTAATAATACTAAAATACTAAAAGAAAAACAAAGTAATATTACAATTAATTTCAATTAATCTATTTACAGAATGTAATAATAATAGTTTTGAAATAGGATATAAAACTAGAAATGAAATATTGACTGTACAGAGGAAATATTAAACTGTGTTATGGAAAGAAGTGTATGAAATATATGAAGTTGACAAGAGAAAAAAAAATAAATGTGGCATGTACAATAAATAATTAAATTACAGTGGATGTCAAAGGCAATGTACAATGTTGAATCCAGTTTGATGAAATATGTGAAAGTGACAAGAGCAGGGATGAAAAGAGGGATGTGAAATGTAAATTCCACTTTACAGTTCAGCTATTCTGGAAAGACGTTTTTATGGATCTCATTTGTACATTTCTGCATTGTGCTGCAGATTACAGCCACCTGTAGATCCGGGGAAATGATAATATTGTGAAATGATTTGTAGGACTTGTATCGTGTCACCCGTGTGCACAACTCCAAAAATGGGGACCCACCTGCTCATAAAAAATTCTTCCATAGCCCTATTAGAGGTCAAAAACTCCACAAAAAAGCTCCACAAGGAACCTTTAAGAATGCAGGACAAAAAAAACTGACAAATTGCACAAATGGAGCTGAATATATAAATTAGACGCTCAGTGCAAACAAGCTTGAAAGCTACAGATGAAATGTTTTCCTCTTCATGTTTGTATGTTTGAACACAGGTACGGTAACTCTCTCTCTGCTAAAGTCCAGCGATGTCAAATCTGATCTGATTTGTATCCAAATGTACTAATTTCTTGATCTTCAAATCCAAGGGTGCCTCAGCAGCCAAGGAGGAAGAACCAGATCCTGGTGACTTGATAGAAATCTTCCGTGGTCTCTATCGGCACTGGGCTGTGTACATTGGTGATGGGTACGTTGTTCACTTGTTAGCTCCCGGTGAGTCATTTATTTATATTTCAGTGCCAGTACTGTCAAATCAATTTTATTTATATAATGCCAAATCATAACAGAAGTTATCTCAGACCACTTTTCACATAGAGCAGGTTTAGTCAGTACTCTTAAATTTACATAGACCCAACATTTTGAGCAAACACTTTGTGACAGTGGCAAGGAAAAACTCTCCTTTATCAAGAGGAAACCTCAAACAGAACCAGACGCTGGGTGGGCAGCTAGAAAGACAGAGAGAGAGAGAGAGAGAGAAGGAGAGAGAGAGAGAGAGAGAGAGAGAGAGAGAGAGAGAGAGAGAACAATAATAGTAATAATAATAATGATAGAAATATGACCAATAATAATAATAGTAAAGCACAAAACTCCAGGGAAGAAGCCAAGTTAGCAACATGCATTAATGGGACTTGAATGTGTAGAGGGAGAAGAGCAGACAGTGTCATGGGAAGTCCCCTGGCAGTCTAGGCCTATAGTAGCATAACAAGGGGATGGACCAAGGAAAGCCGTGCCAGCCCTAACTATAAGCTTTATCAAAAAGAAAAGTTTTAAGCCTACTCTTAAACGTAGAGAGGGTGTCTGCCTCCTGGACTGAATCTGGAAGATGGTTCCACAGGAGAGGAGCCTGATAGTTGAAGGCTCTGCTTCTCATTCTACTTTTGGAGACTCTAGGAACCACGAGTAAACCTGCATCTGGGAGCGCAGTGTTCTAGTGGAGTAACAGGGTAATATGAGCTCTTCAAGATATGATGTTGACTGACCATTAAGGGCTTTGTAGGTGAGGAGAACCATTTTAAATTCTATCCTGGATTTTACAGGGGGCCAATGCAGAGAAGCTAAAATGGGAGAAATATGATCTAGTATTTGTCAGTATATGTACAGCTGAATTGTGGACCAGCTGGAGAGTCTTTAGAGACTTGTTAGGGCAGCCTGATAATAAGGAATTGGAATAATCCAGCCAAGAAATAACAAATGTATAGACTAGTTTTCCTGCATCTTTTTGTGACAGGATGTGCGTGGTTTTTTAAAATATTAGGTAGGTGAAAAGTCCCTGAAATGTGCTTTATGTGGGAGTTAAAGGACATATCCTGATCAAAGGTAACCTGAGACCAGGGTGATGCCGTCTAGAGAAGCTATATCATTAGAAAATATGTTTCTAAGCTGTTTAGGGTAAAGCACAATAACTTCAGTTTTGTCTGAGTTTAGTAGCGGAAAATTGCAGGTCATCAAGTTATTTATGTCCTTCAGACATTCTTGAAGTTTAGTTAACTGATTGGTTTCATCTGGCTTTCAGAAGGTTTCTTGAATGCCCGAGTAAAGAAAGAAAAACTCCAGGATGTGGTCAACAACAACAAGTGGGGAATAAATAACCTTCTCGACGGCATATACAGACCAAGGCCAATCAGGAAAATTGTTGAAGTAGCCCTTTCGTGGGTGGGTAAGGATGTGGAGTACAGTATCTCTGACTGGAACTGTGAACACTTTGCCACCAAGTGCCGTTACGGCAAAGCCGAGTCTTTTCAGGTATGTAGGTGGATCCACAATATGGAATTTGCTTCTGGATGGTTTATATGGATTTAAAATGTCAAAATAAATAAAGAAACCAGGAAATTAAGTGAATTAAAATACACAGTTTATTTTTCCCCATTAATATATGCATATACTGTGTCATAATCAAATGAGATTTTAAAAGGATAATTATATTTATTTAATAACTGAATGTATTGTTATTGATTGTGATGTGACTTTAGAGGGGAAATAAGTGTCGGATAATATTATGATTTACATTAAAATAACTAATCTACCAGTCAATACGGTATTTCATGTGTTCATATGTGAGTGGGGGTTTTAAATCAGATTTACAATAAAAGTGAGTTCCAGAGTTATGGATTATTTTAATATATCAGTATTCTAACTTTCTTACAACTAAATTCATGTTTTGTGTGTCTGTGTGTTATCTGTTGGCACAGGTGATAATGACACAGTCGATGGTGCCAGGGGCTACAGCAGTTGCAGATGGTGTAATGAAAGCTTGTAGATTTCTAGGAAATCCCCTCATTGGAACATCAACTTCAAACTCTCACTCTGCTGAACTTATTCCTGTGTCAAAGGGCCCAAATGTTCCCACCCTACCCTTGCGAAAATAAACATATACGAGTATACTTCCATATCTACTCTGATTTAATGCATTTAAATTGTGTTATTTGGACTTACTAACATTGTACTTAATGTATAAACAGTATAGAATATATATATATAACTGTGTGTGATTGCTGTCAGCCAGTGCCGGGGTTGCAAAAAGATTTACAGCAAGATGTTTCATTTCTACAAAATTCAAATGGTCACAGCACCTCCCAGTGGCCACCCAGAGGAAAAATTTGCTGCTCACAATAGTCTTTTCTTTGTCTCATCAGAAATAAATTATCATCTTATTTAGAGATAACTGAATTCTGACTTGTCTCTCCTAACACAATTATTGTCTACATTTGGTATCAAATACATCTTATGTGTACCTGATGTATGCATTTTATTCATTTATTAATATAGGGGCAGTGGAGAGATGACAGGAATTGAAGGGAGAGAGTGATGGAGGGGGTGACATGCAACAAAGGTCTGCAGCCGGAATCAAACTGCTGATTTTGCGGTTATATGGCATGTGTCTTAACCAGTAGGCTACTGGGGCGAAGATCAGCTGTCATAATGCACAAAATATTTATTGGAAATTTAAACACAATAGGGATAAAACATGTAAACAATCCATCCAAACCTGATGTGCATTGAAAAAGAAAACTAAAATAATGATCACTAGAGACATTTCTGATATTGTGCAAGCTCATTTATAAGCCAATCATGTTTTCTTTTCATGTTTCTTACTGTTATTTTGAATTTTAACTTCCTCTGGGCAAACACTTCTAAATATTACAGAGTGTTTCAAGATTCACAGTTCCACATACTGACAAAAAAAATCTATGCTGATAGAGAATTACTTATTGAGTCATTTAAAGACATATCTGTACTGGTTTCGAGGTGGTGCTCTCTGCTGATTTCCAACTTTCTTCCAACTTTCTTCCAACAAACTAAAGCATTACCCCCTTTTTTTTATAATCATTGGCTGTGATGCGAGCTACACAAGGTTCGCTGGCTGCGCAATGAAGAAAACTGACATAAACCAATAGACCTCCGTCATAAATCCAGTGTTAAGGGAACATTGTTTATGCACTTGAGTGGGTCTAAATTTTTGTTCTTGTGAGAAAGTGAAAGATAAGCTTTGCGTTCAACAATAATACCTGAAACTAAAAGCAGTGTGTTTGTGCCTTTATATTTGCCCTTTTAATGTATGTGGAGCCTCTCCTCTTTTCAGGTCTCCATGGTGAGAGGTCATGTGGCTCAGGTCCTGTCTGTCACGTGGAAGTCACCCTCCTGATCACATTCTTCATGTTGTTAGTTTTCTGTAATTTTTTCATCCTGTTTTTCCATGCTGTAATTTTGCTTTATTGATCTATTCATATTGGGATTAATGATGTTTTGCTTTCTATTTTATGGTTGAGGTGTTACTGCAAAGTTTTACTTTCTATTTCATAAGATGTGCTACAATAACTTTGACCTTTACTTAATGTTAGGTGGGGTGGAGCAGGTGAACCCAAGTGCAGATACGGGCAAGGACACAGGGATATGGTAGGAACAAGGTATTTATTTAAAAGTGAGAAAAAGGGAATTCAGGCTCTGGGGAAGCTTGGACTGGTAGCTGGGAACCTGGGGCTGGGGCTGAGGCTGGTAGCCAGGAACCAGGAACTGAAACAAGCTGGGACAAGGGGAGCAGGTCTGGAGAGGAGTCTGTGGGGGCAAAGCTGAATAGAGCAAGAGTGCAGAATAGGGAAGCAGGGCTGACAAGACGACAGGAGACAGGGACTGGAGACAGGGACTGGAGACAGGGACTGGAGACAGGGACTGGAGACAGAGCAGAAGGGATGGCGCAGAGGTGACAATTTGGCAGTGTAAATCTGGCAGGGCTAAGTTTAAGTAGAGGTCTTGATTATGGAACGGGTTGCAGCTGGTGGGGCTCTGCTCTGACTCCAGCACACCTGTCTCCTCTCATACAATCACTCACTACAACACAACACAGGTCTGCAAATACGTCTTTGTGTTAAAATTTGCAGAGAAATTTTAAATGCAATTCAACCATGTGTTCATTTACACAAGTGCTTCATAACTGGCCACATGATGGTGCTATTTGTTCCATGTTTGAATATGTTAAGCACATCCCCAAGTGGGAATCTGGGTTTCAAGATTTTTGTTACATTAGGTGCCTCACTTGCAAGGAAACATGTGAGGAGAGAGGAATCAAGGAAATATGTTTTTAGAGACATGAGACGTCCTTTCCTCTGATGATGGCAGCAGCTTATCAGTCGGCTTTAATTGTATCTTACATAACTCATGGGGAAAACATGGTTAAATACAGTAGACTGTCTTGTTTTCGAGGTATTAGACAGTATGGCTCCTCCCCCACTCTGTACTTACATAACATGAAATACAAGCCAAACTACTAGAGCAACAACTACAGGAGATTGTTTTATTCCAAGAAGACAAAGTAGTTTTAGCCAATCTGCTTTTTCTGTCAGAGCCTCTCAGGATTGGAACGATTTACCGCAACACATAAGAAACTGAAACTGTGCCAACTGCCATTCATTTGCTACAATATTAAGAGCCTGGTTCATTAGAAATCAAACCTGTGAACACTAGAACAGTGAGGTGTTTTTGATGTTGTTTGTTGTGTTACTTGTCATTATTATGCTTAGTGTAAGAGCTGCTCTTGTTTATCATAGGCTTTGTATGTAATATCCACACTTCACCAGTCCTGACATTATGTTGTCATCCTATGTGTTGATTGTTGATTTGTGTGTCTCAAGAGCTGTCTTTCTTGTCTTCATGCAGGGCAGGCTTGTCTGTATCGGCATATTCTCATCGCTTTTATTGTTGATTGTATTTCAGTGCTTTTATTTGTAACATTTGTGCTTCCAACTTTTTGTCTCTCCAGGGACTACAGATGAAAATTAGCCTTTCTGGCTAACTCTGACATCTTTTCAGATATATTATTAATATGCACTGTCCCTTTCAAATACAGAAATGAAATTTAAAAAATAGAATAAAATAAAATAAATATCAAACCCGACAGTTTTCAGCCTTACATGTGACTGAATGGAAATGATGATAAATTTGGTAAAATATAAATGTATTTAAAATGTTTCTTGTTGACAGACAGACTCTCCCTGAGTTTAATTGTATCCATAATAACAGTGAATGGGGGAAATAACAGATCATGAAAAGAAAATAAACTTTCTAATAAATGAAGAAAGTTGTTGATTTTTAACTAGATGGTGAATCAGAAAACAAATAAAATATAAAATTTGGGAGTGATACACTTGAGTTTTATTAGTGGTGGAAAGTAACTAAGTGCATTTACTCAAGTACTGTACCTAAGTACAATATTGAGATACTTGTACTTACTTGATGTTACTTTATACTTCCACTCCACTACATTTCAGAGGGATATATTGTATTTTCTACTCCACTACATTTATTTGACAGCTTTAGTTACTTTTTTAGATGAAGATTTGACACAATGGATAATATAACAAGCTTTCAAAATACAACACATTGTTAAAGATGAAACCAGTGGTTTACAACCTTTTTGGCTTTTGACGTCTTAGTAATAGTTATGATTGGGCGACACTATTTAAGCCATAACTCTAATGTAGCCTATTTCACCTTGTATATGGTCACATAGTTAAATGTACTATCAAAAAAAGTTAGTCCAATGGCACAACTTACCCCAAGATAGGGGTAAAATGAGCATGGGGATGGAGTAAATTGAGCATGTTCATGCACGTACATCCCTCTAGAAGAGTTCAGAGACGTTTAGGCCAAGGTGTATTGATACTGTTCTGGTGGCACATGGTGGTCCAACACCGCACTAAGACACTTTATGTTGGCTTTTTAATTTGTCACCTGTCTGTATGTACAGCATGTTTGTGTGTGGCTTAAACTTAATTTAATATAATATTATAAATTGAGCCATTGGCTCAACTTGCCCCAACATCACTGGCACGTTTTACCCCACAACCTCCATTTAGACAAAGGAAGTAGGGGGTGGAGAAGAGAAGACTTTAAGGGTTCATTTTGGAATTGGGTGGAGAGCAACACTGGGGCAACCACGGACACACAGCAACTGCTATGTTGACAAATAATTTAATACAAACTGCAATGAATGCAATGTGGTTTTAAAACTGTTGGACTACTAAACATTAAAATGATAAAATATACTACTTGAACCAATAAGTACTGAAAGAAAAGTACACCACTAAATTATAAAATATTAAACTGTAGAATACAAAAACTATAAAATGTTGAAATTAAAAATATTAAAACTAATAAACGTTGACCCCAATAGTGTTTTTGCTGCACGATGACGCAGGGAGACGCAGGGTCTTCTTCGCCAGGGCGTTCATTCAGTAGTCTGCTCGCTTTGTCTTTTTCTTTTTTAATTAGCTCTCACACCACCAGCTGCCTGCTTGTGCCCAAGAGTAGCCTACTACTCTTTTACTCACGCAACGAGCACAGTACACACATGCACTGTGATAATACTAATCAAGGCTCACAGTTATCACTGCCAGAGCAGCTGTTTTCTCTCTTATATTGTGTACTGTGTCCTGCCCAGAGGCACATCAACCATTTCTACTGGCAGAGTGTGCTTAAGTTATTTATTAATTATTTGAGTCTCTATGTGTTGATATTCTGTTTGTGAAATTGTTGTTTAAAAACCCAGAATATGATAAGGGTGTCTTTTGAACACTGGAAAATATGTATTTGGCTAAATGTTACAGGGAAGATATTTCTGCTCCTCGCTCCTCAGAGCATTGGTTTCTGAGCTGCCATTTTGAAGCCTTCAGTTTAGCATTTTGACGATCACCATCTTTGATTTGACTGTCACCATTTTTGATTTTTGGAGCCAAAAGTGACCATATTTGGACAAGAGGATGGAGCTGACTATAGCGCTAGCTGCTAGCTTGGTTAGCACAGTGCATTTATAATCTATGGTTAATAGTGACAGTGATAATGCTAAGGCTAATGCTAATTTCCATTAGCGAAAAACAGGCCTAAAACCATTAAAACAAAACATACTCACCGAAAAAACTGAACATCCGACTCCTTACATGGTCTTTTATCACAATCAAATGCTGAACAAGACTTTTTTTGGTGACAAAAATGTTAAAATTAACTTCCATGAACTGAAATACACTGTGAAATAGCAGCATCTATGCTTATACTCTGTGAATCTCAAGTTAAGCCACAGTTATGTTCACTTCACTTTTCAGACTGGAAGCTACCATGGATGTATTATAAGAGCTGGATGCTGGACCCCCATATGGACGGGTGAAAAATTAAAGGAAAAACCAGTACAGGTCTGAATGCTTGACCCCTACAGTGAGGGGATTGGGTGGCTCTGTCATGTTGTGGGGGGCATTTTGCTGGAATGGTTTGGGTCCATTTGGATCACTGCAAATCAATACAAAGTTGTTCTGAGTCATCACCTTTATCCTGTGATGAAACATTTCTATTCCGACCGGAGTGGTCTCTTCCAGGATGACAATGCCCCAATTCACAGGGTACGAGGGGTCACTGACTGGTTTGATGAGTATGAAAATGATGTGAATCATATGCTATAGCCTTCACAGTCACCAGATCTCAACCCAATTGAACACCTACCACTTCCACCTCCCCTTGGCTTCAGCCACCAGGGCCACCATGGCTTCCTCCAACTTCATTCTCTTTTCTCCTTTTCCTCAGGATCACTCTCCTCCTTTTCCTGCCTGTTTCCCACACACAGCAGCTGTCAAAATGGTAAGTAGCTTTCACAGAGAAATCAATTGTATTAAGTTAAACTTTCAATTGACTTTTGTTTTGGATATTGTCTGTAATTTGTTGGCGTCAGTTTTGTGTCTTTTATTTTGGGTGTAATTTGGACACTACAGTTTATTTTAACATTTTGGAAAATAAATTTATTTGCCATGTTTCCCAGAGACAAGAAGACTGATACCAACTTAATTTCTGTGTGTCAGTTCTGAAGTTGTTGGAACTGTATTTCTTCATGTTTGATGGAGCTAGGATAGCTCATACATCTACATTCTTGTCAAACTGTGATCTGTCCCTGCGCCCACATGTCCATTAATTTATGCCTTTTTCAGTTTCCTTTTTATAACAACGTTTTGGTGATCATACTGATTGAGTATTTCTGTTGGCTACCCTATGTGGCCTAATGGAGGAGAGAATTACACTTTTTTTATTTTCTTTTTTTCAAATCACAATTCTGTTTTTAGCCACACTTAGAATTCACATTGTTCCTTTTCCCCAGGTAATGTATTGCCCACATTGTGGAAACAAATTGGTTGGACGTATTCGACGTTCATGTGGCTCCTGTGGTGGGGACATTCAGCTTTTGGCACCTGCTCTAGTAGATGGTAAGCTCCTCCTTAAAAGTGGTGCTTGAGTTTAAATGTCTTATTTGTGCACAAAGTGGTACAGTGTTAATGAATGATGTGCACTATTGTCAGTCATGCCAGTTTTAACATATATTGTAGAACTACTGTTTCAAAAAAATGCCAACAAGTAAAAATTGGGTGAAATGCTCTTGAAGAGTTGGCCAATTGTGTGCTCCCTCACGTGCTGACGGGTTTGCTTATTGTTGACATCAACTGCTAGAGTGCTTGGTCTGGTGAGTTACCTTTTCCTAACTTTTTGAATTGCAAACCATCTGCTAGAAATCTTGGTGTTGATATCAAAACCAGAATTTTGTCCAGGACATCAAGAAACAGGTTCAGTCTTGCTTTTTACAACCCACAAATATTGCCAAAATCAGCTCAGCACTGCCTAAGAACATCGTAGAACAAATCATCCATGTTTTTATATCTTCCCACCTGGATTACTCCATATTTTCTTATTTAAGTGTGTCTGTAATTGTTCAACTTCAGCTGGTTCCGAATGCGCCAGGCTTTTGACAAACACTAAATGAAGAGAACATATTACCCCCCATTCTGGCCAATTTACTTTACATTGGCCTCCTGTACACTTTAGAATTCAGTTGAAGATGCTCCTGATCACATTCACAGGTCTCCATGGCATGGCAGCCTCTTATGTTTCTGAATTTATAACCCAATACTCTGTACCAAGATTACTCAGATATTCTGACCAGCCTGACATAGACCTCTTGTTGCTGCCTGAGTGTTAAAGTGGGAATCTTAAATGCCAGTCCAAGATTTTCTTACTGTTTTTCTGTCACTACTGATACATTTTTATGTTTTTTTTTTAATTCCATGTCTTTGTGGATTCCTGCATTCCTAACGACCTTGTTCTCAGGACCATTATCAGATGAAATGACAGAGGCAGCCCTCTTCCATAAATATCGCTCAGAGGGCCAAACATTTGAGGTGATTCTTGATTTTCTTGGAAAAAGCACAGCATTCTTGTTGTCATTGTTGTCTGTAATATGTTGTGTTGTCGGTAATGTGTTGTGTTAAGAATTGGCCACCTGATCCAAACAAATAGGGGGCAGCATAGAGAAGATGTTTTTATGGATCTGGTTTGTATATTGCTGTGTAGATCGGTGGACTAGCGTGAAACGATTGGTAGGACTATGTACTCGTGTGCATGACGCCAAAAAAACAAAAACTCCACAGGGAACCTTTAAGAACAACTGACCAAATGGAGCTTTATATGTAAATGATATGCTCAGTGCAAACATGCTTGAAAACTACAGATTAAATGTCTTCTTGCTGATCTAATTTGTACTTCCTGATCTTCAAATCCAAGGGTGCCAAGGACCTAGAACCTGGAGACTTGATAGAAATCTTCCGTGGTATCTATCAGCACTGGGCTGTGTACATTGGTGATTTGTACGTTGTTCACTTTGTTGCCGGTGAGTCATTTCTTTACAATGCAGTGCCAGTACTGCTACTCCCAAACACTGACCAGTCCCAGTAAAGACCATCATATAGCAGCCAAGATGCATTGTTCTGCAGACCTGAGTGCAGGCTTTGATTATTTACTTGGTTAAACTAACCAACATTTTATTTAACTTCCATAAACTTAAATGATAAACTCAACAGTATACATACAAAACTCATCATAAAACATGTTACAACCTTCAGCACATTTACCTTGTATAACTTGTGTGCCTCTTTTTCTATGCCCTCATACTTAGGAATAAACAGTCCAGGAGCTTTACCAGTTGTGTTGGGAGGTTTTGTGGATGGCGAAGTCAGGAAAGACAAACTCCAGGATGTGATCAACAAAGACAAGTGGAAAAAAAATAACACATCACATACAACATACGACAAGAAGTTGAAATCCAGGTCAAAGGCGGAAATTGTGAAAGAAGCCCTTTCGATGGTGGGTAAGGCTGTGAAGTACAGTGTCTCTGATTCAAACTGTGAGCACTTCGCCACCATGTGCCGTTATGGCAAAGCCCTGTCTCTTCAGGTATGTAGGTGGATCCATAATTTGGAGTTTGTCTTTAAAATGCCTTACCATAAAGAGATCAGAAAATTAAGTGAAATAAAATACAGCTTGTTTGTTTTTTCCATTTAACATATGCATATACTATTTTATTTAATTTTGTGTATAATTTTATTTGATAGGGAAGATGCAGTTTAACATAGTTCCAATACAGAGCCTGAAACCGATGTGCTGCACAGAGAGTTTATAGCTATTGCTAAATTTCAACACTTGTCCATAGTTGGGCTTTACATATACAGTGTAATGTGTCATAACAAAATGAAATTTTAAAAGGATAATTTTATTTCTTTAATAACTGAGTGTATTGTTTTTGATTGTGATGTGTCTTAGTCATGCCATGAAATCTCAACAAATGCTAAAAATAGTTTTTCACATTTTTGAATGAATCTGAAGACTGAAGCACTGTCACCTTATTGCTGCTTGCAGCTCTAATTCTACATTAATTTATTTGAGTTTTCAACAGTTGTGGAGGAGGGAGTTCTGGATGAGAAAAGTGTAGTATGTTCTGGTCTGAAAGAAGCCAGAATACAGTCTGAGGCAGTCAGAAGAGACTTGAGAAACAACAGCATTTAGTCTTCTGTTCATAGGCTTAAAACAACCTACATCTACAACTCATGTTTTGTGTGTCTGTGTGTTATCTTCACAGGTGCAGCAGGCTGCAGCTGCAACTGTGGGATCTGGCATTTTAGGTGCCTTTAGCGTAATGTCTTTCTCCACCTGAACTTATTCCTCTGTCAGTACTTAATGGAACACATGAATGAATTTGAAGCACTTGTGTTTTAAAAGACTTCTTGGTTGTAGTTTTTCAGTCAAAGTGCATGTTGTCATAATCTGGTTCTATGCTCCTTCCTCCTGCTGCATTCCCACATCCCCAGTGTCCCTTTGGTCGCATTTACACTGCATGTCTTGATGTCCAGTTCCGATTTTCTGCCTATACCTGATTTTTCTGACCACCTGTTTACATCTCCTTTTACAAGTGAACGATATCCAATACCTGTGTTTACACTTGCTTAACACTTGAAACAACCCACATGCATAAATGAGGGTTTGGTTACCGAAACAGAAGTAAATAATTTGTTTTTGTTTTTTTCAGTGGACAGTAGTTGTGCCAGCTGTGCATATGAAAATAATGTTATACGTCCTTAAAATGTGAAAAAAATATGAATGTGAATCGCAATGACAGGAAGTATCCGATCTGTCCATTTAGATGCGAGTTGCATTGGTAGATATCCAATTACTATCAGATTTATTTCCACATATGAAGGCCCGAAAACAGATCTGAGAATATCAAATTCCATGTGCTTTTTTCTTGTTTACATATTCACAATACATATCCGATCTGTGCCGCATGTGAGCAAAAAATCAGAACTGGGTCTCTTGTACCAAGCAGTGTAAATGTGGCCATAGTTACCATTCTCCACCAGTCTACTAGACGCTCTCTGACTTTTCTCTTTGCATGTGAAAACTGGACTGAGTGGGATTAGTCACATAGAAGAATTTGCAGGTTTTAGTGTGACTTGTTTGCTTAAGTTATATTCATGGATATTCTGAGACTGTTTGATGTATGTTGATTAATTTTGAAGAGGATTGTGTTTTCTGGGTTTTTGTTTCCTGTGCTCCTCCCAGCCTGCTTTTCCCTCCACACCTGCCCTGTATCAGCCTTGTAAGCCCTGCCCTGTTCCCAGTGTTTTCTCCAGCCAATCAGCTTCTTCTCCTTTCTCCTGTTTCATCACCTCACTCCCCTCACCTGAGCTTCTCAGCCCATCTCCCCACCTGCACCGCATCTCCTTGTTAGTTCAGTTAGTATTTTAGTCCTGTGTTTCAGTTCTGTCTTGTTGGATCATTTGTTTGGTTTGGTTTTGCCTGCACTTCTGTATCCTGTTCCTGAGTCTTGAATGAAGATATATTCTCAAGTTCCTGCCGGCTTCTGTATCCTGTGTTTGGGTCCAGCTGCTCCCATCCTACACTTGAAAATAAACATATACAAGCATGCTATCACATCTACTCTATTAGACTCTATTAAATCTCTACTCTGATTTAATGTATTTAAATTGTGTTAATTGGATGTGCAAACATTGTCCTTAATGCATAAACCGCATATAACTATAGAATATATAACTATAGAATATATATATATATATATATATATATATATATATAGTGTGTGTGTGATTGCTGTCAGCTAGTGCTGGGGCTGCAAAAAGATTTACAGCAAGATGTTTCATTTTTACAAAATTCAAATGGTTGCAGCACCTCCCAGTGGCCACCCAGAGGAACAATTTGCTGCTCATAGTGGTCTCTTCTTTGCCTCATCAGAAATAAATTACCTTCTTATTTAGAGTTTACTAGGAGAAATAAGGGGCAAAGGAATAAATAAATCTGGACAAATGATCCTGTCCATTTATCATATCAGTTGCATTGAGAATAACAGAAGAAACACAAGAAAAGCAGGAGTTCTTTTGCTGTGCTCATAGGTTTCTCATAGTTTTCTACTTAACAACGTCATGAAGCAATAAATAGACTAATAAGACAAAAAGGCTTGTATGATTCTCAATATTGTCGACATCTTATGTATGTCTGATAAATGGTTTGGGGGCAATAATTTAAGAAACACATGAGAAAATGTGTGGAGATATAAATTAAATGTGAAGGAGAAGCTATCAGATATATTTTTTATTTGGGGAAGTGAGGGCTGGGGGAGCATTTTATTCATTTATTAATATAGGGGCAGTGGAGAGATGACAGGAATTGCAGGGAGAGAGTGATGGGGCGGTGACATGCAGAATGTTGACTTTGTGGTTATATGGCATGTGTCCTAACCAGTGGGCTACAAGGGAGCGCCTGGGATCAGCTGTCATAATGCTTAAAATATTTATTAAACATTTAAATGCTATATGAATAAAACAAGTACAACAGTCCATCCAAACCAGATGTGCATGAAAAGGAAAATAAAAAAATCACTACACAAATTTCTGATATTGTGCAAGCTCATTTATAAGCCAATCATGTTTTCTTTTGCATCTCACTGTTATCTCAACAGCTGATTATTTCAGACAAATAAAGATCAGTGCAGTGAGAGGAAAAAAAGAGGCATTTTAAGATCTTAAATGAGGAGACAAGATGAAGACTATTTACCAGTAGCTGAATTTAAGAAGCAGGAGCAAATGGTCAAAATCTCATATTGATGTTAAATTGAGCTCAGTTATGTCTAAGAGAAATATGCTGGACAAAGAAGAGATCATATCTTGAATTCTACTTTCCTCTGGGCAAACACTTCTAAATATTACAGAGTGTTTCAAGATTCATTTTTCCACATACTGACAAATCTGTGCTGATAGAGAAATACTTATGGAGTCATTTAAAGTTTTATTTGTACTGTAGCACAACCTACAGGTGAAATGCCATCAAAATGTGCAGGATTACTGTGTGAACATACCACTGATATGCAATTCAACCATGTGTTCAACAGTTACACCAGTGCTTTATAACTGGCCACATGATGGTGCTATTTGTTCCATGTTTGAATATGTTAAGCATATCCCCAGAGGGAATCTGTGTTTCAAGATTGTTGTTACTATGCCTAATGGTTCACAAGTTATTAACTATAATGCAAAGAGCTTCATAACAATCCACATGGTGGTGCTATTGGTACTATTATGTTGATCACAAGCACAGGTGGAATGTGTGTCCCAGGATTTTTTTTTATCTGTGCTTCACAGTTCATTAGTTCATTAAAACACAAAACATAAAGTGGTGACGTTATGTTTGTTGAGCACATGGCCAGGAGGAGCATTTGCACCAAGTATGATTTCTGTAGCATGTGTAGTGAGATAACAGTCCCATAGTACATCATGGAAAAATAAATGTCCAAATCATGTCAGAATCCTATGTTTGTGTTGTACAAGGACAACTGGTTAACTGTGTCCCTTTGCTGTTTAGTGCTGAGCAGGTAGTGTGCAGTGTGTTTTTTAGAGCTTTTTCTCTGAAAACAGCTGCCTCCTGTGGCCAAAATTGATGAAATTGTGATAATAATTTGTTGGTTCGTCACTACAAGTGACGCCTCTCACATTACACACTGTCAGCTCAAACGTTATAATTATAAAAAATATTGATTAAAGCAGCTTTAAACACTTTTTAGCTGTTTTCCTGTTTAAAATCGTTCCCTGTTTGTTCTGCCTCTCTCTGGCTGAGCACACTGTACAAGGGCATATCAGAGCATCCAAACTCACTGAACCACATAGCCATCTGGCTCCATCTGATCCACATCAGAACTGACCAATCATGATGCCATTTACACAGATGTATAATGGTCCAAATCAGACAAGGAACCCAAACAACATGTTAGGTCATTTCACAGGGAAACACAGCAGGCAGCAGTGGCCTCGAGGGCACAGATGCCAGTTTGTGACATGAAGGTCATGACTTAAATCCCCAGATCCACTGGGAAAAATAAAAAATATGGACCATGGAAAGTTGATGAAGGAAGTCCCCCCTTCCCTGAGAATCTGGCATGGTTCCCTTAAGTGAAGACATACAGTTTAGGAATGACAATCTAATTCCGCAGGAGAGAACTGCAGACTGTCAGCTTTACTCGTTAGAAATGAGACTAATGAGGATGCCCTGACAGAAAAAATAAGGCTACTGTTGGTTGACAAAAATCTGAAATTTTGAGAAGAGATATGCCATTATATTTTGAGAAAAAGTAATTTTGAAAAAGTCATAACTTCATGAGTACAAAGTCACTTTAAAGTTTTTTGGGGTTTTTTTTGGAAATAAAGTTGCAAATTACCAAAAAATGTTGTAATATAAGCCCCATGAAACAGAAGTTAGAGTGTCTTTAGCTTCTGTACTGTGATGTATTTCCCAGTAAAACGGAGTATTTGAGCGGTGTACAGTTACAAGAGGATTTAAATCAAATCCTTTGCATTTGATTGTAACACTGGCACATGTAGAAAGAGTTGCATTACAGGGAGTTTGTAGAATTTATATTATTATGCTAGCAAGTGTATTCAGATCAGGTCTTTTTGTCAGCCCTAAAACTGTTTTCTTAGCTCTGTTTAACCTGCAGGAGTCACAGTGAAAATAAATATGACAGCTTCCAAGAGTCTGACAGGAGAGAGTGTGACTGATAGACAGTGGTGGAAAGTAACTACTTCACTCAAGTACTGTACTTAACTGCAATTTCTGAAATATTGTACTTTCTACTCCACTATATTTATTTGACAGCTTTAGTTACTTTTCAGATGAAGATTTGACACAATGGATAATATAACAAGCTTTTAAAATACAACACATTGTTAAAGATGAAACCAGTTTTTTCCAACCTTTTTGGCTTTTGATATCTTACAAAAAGCAGTGTGTAGTTGAGTTCACATTTCAGATGTCTATGAGTTGTTAACAGCTCCACCAAATAGTGATTTTTCCCTCTAAACTTCTCAAATGGTTTCATATCAATTTCAATTCAAAGATTAGAGAAAAAGTCCAAAAACTGAAAACAGATTTGTGTATCAGAACTTTGTTTTTTCTTCTTTCCTCTCCCATTAATCATCTCACGACCCCTAAGATTTATCTGCTGACCCTTTGGAGGGGCCCGACCCCTAGGTTGGGAACCACTGGACTAAACTAGCTAACTGTATATAAAGTAGTTGAAACTAGCTCCACCTCCAGCCGCTACAACAGTAACATGCTGCTCTAACACTGATGCTTCACTATTAATAATCTAATGATGTCATATATAATAATATATCAGTCAGAGGGACCAAACCACTACTTTTACTGCAATACTTTAACTACATCAAGCTCATAATACTTATGTACTTTTACTGCAATACTTTAACTACATCAAGCTCATAATACTTATGTACTTTTACTGTAGTAGGATTTTTTTTCATGCAGGACTTTTACTTGTAATGGAGTATTGCCACATTGCTGTATTGGTACTTTTACTTAAATAAAGGATCTGAATACTTCTCCCACCACTGCTATAAATAGACAACATACACGAATGTGGAATTTAGGTTCTGCCTTAATGGAAATATTCACTTCTTTATGAGAGAAAAGGCTTCAAGGCTTCTTTTATCTTTGGATTATCATTTATCTCAGGGAAACTTTCGCAATAGGACAAGTGTGAAAGTGTGTTGTATCTTCGAAAAGTCTTTTGGAAAAGGGGGGGGCAGTCTTATATTCAGGCCAATATGGTAATTCAAACACAAGTTAAAACAGATTGGACTATTTTAGGTAGCACACCAGAGGATTTTCAGGTCACTGCATCGTCCAAGGTGACGTGTATGATGAAAGATGAAGGTGAAGTAATAAAGCAGCTACCCTGCTGCTGTCTGGAGAAGTGATACCGATTGATGCCAGCGTCCCTGAGAGGTTATACGTCTGAGGCCAAGTGACGTTCATTCAACACCTTGCACATACAGTAATGTGAAGCTTCAGCTTTAGACTCAAGGTCTTATCCAGGCTCTTCGGATGCAGCTGCAGGAATCGCCAACCCACCCAGAATCCCACGTGGGCGAGACGGTTTCTATTAAATCATTCAACATACTGCAATTGTTTGTGGAGTGGATGCGGTTTTGTGACCTTGCAAACATTGTTAAAATGTTGAAAACAATATTATACAATATCAAAACTTCATGGTTTATTGGCAGAAAAATGCTTCATCTACAGCTACACATCACAGCAGTTTAAAAAAAAAAAACAAATCTACCTTGTGAGGACTCTTGTCTGCAATGTTGTGTGCTCAAATTTAAGTAAAATCATTAAAGTATGATTTTTGGCCTGCACAGACAATGACGCCATAACTAAATAAATAAAAACGCAAGTAAAATTTGGAGAAACTGAAAAAGAAAAAATGATGTTTTAAGAAGGGATTTCAGCTAACCTGATTTCCTCTGGGTGTAGGGGCTGCTATCAAGGCAGGTAAATGAATAAAATAAATGTATTCCTTTCGGTAATTATGGTAAGAGTTTAACCAAATAAGTTAAAAAAAAAAGTACACTGCATATAAATCTTGTTTTTGGTCCCCTTCAGTAGTTTAACTTGCTGCAATGATGTGCAAATGTACAAGTTTGGTCAGAGATGAAACAGACTTAAAACGTGCTAAAACACTGCTTTTCAGCCAGGTGTTAAGTTGCTCTTTAAAGGGGACGTATCATACACATTTCCAGGTCTATATTTATATTCTGTGGCTCAACTGGAATATCTTTGCATGATTTACAGTACAAAAGACTCCTTATTTCTCTTATATTGACCGTTTATGCAGCCCCTCAGTTGGACAGCTTCAGAAAGCTGCCCCTCTGCAGACTTTCACTGGCTCTGGCAGCTAAAATACATCCAAGCATGTTTGAGCTGAAATATGATCCAAAATATGCGAGTGAACAACATGAACAACCCATGAAATGACCATAGCAACAAATGTTTGTGGGCATGTGAGAACAATCTGACATCAGCTCGAGGAGGAAGTAGAGGTAACATTGCAAACGGAGCATTTAGAGTAGGATGAAGCTCTGGTTTTTGATTTGCAGGGAGCTTTTTATGCACGTTCACCTCAAGTTTTGTAACTTTGACCATGTTTAAAATAGACATTTGACATTATAACAGTATATAAATGACAGAAAATCACAAAAAGCATGATATATCACCTGTAAATGAAAAGATGGCACAAGATTTCTTTCCCCCTCACAAACTGAAGTGCTGCCACTATTGGCTAGAACTTACATTTACCACAGTAATGCTCCTAACATCAGTATTGCGACTCTCTTCCCTCTAGTGAGTTTGTATTTTCTTCCCATAGTGAACTGAGTGACTGAGATGTTTGGTTTTTTTTAAAGAGCTATCAGTGCTAGTATCAAGGCTAGTCATTAACCCTTTTAACCTAAACTAAGATTAGATCAGTATAACAAAGACATCTCACCTAGTGCAGCTTTACATTCAACTTAAACTAGTTCAGTGCTCATTTCTATCCCACCTCTCTCTTTGTTCTTCTTTGTCCCATTCAGTCTGTAATGGAGGTATACATGATAACCATTTAAGCGGACAGATCAATGCGGTCATGTCAGTGTATTCTCTGAACCCCGAAGGCCATCACACTGCCATGGAAAGTCTCCTCAGGCCTAATCAATACGCTGAACTATCAGTGGTGAATATTGATCAGAACCCAGAGGAATTAGAGAATTGGTATATATTTGATGGGTCCACAGGCTGAAAATAGTGTTATTTGCTTGTCTACTCATCTGTCTACTCTCATGCATGAATCCATGCATGATGAAATCCGATCAATATAGACAGATGATTGATCAAAAGCAGTGCTGTTATGTCCAGTATACACAATGTTTAGTTGACCTTAGCTGAGTTCATTTATGTAATGTTACATACATGTACTTTTATTCTCAGACTTCCCTACAGGATGTTACATCATACTGTGATGTTAGTTGTTTAATTTTATGTTGTCAGTCATGTTATAAAAGCAGATGACCCCTTTTTGTCACAGTTGTTATTTTAGAGCAAATCTCTGCGTGCGTAATGAGAAACCAGTGTTTTATAATTACAGCGGATTTGAAGCTCATTTAAACACCTACTGTTACCTGCATTAACTGTTGGGGTCAGCAGATAGAGCACGTCTGAGTCACACTGACAATAATTGCAAAGCCTACGTGTGTGTCTACACAGACTTACAGTGAGAAAAACATAACGCCTATTCTCTCCTCTGTGTGTTTTTGTGAGTGAGTATACCGGGACCTATTAAATCCGGGTTTTTGGTAAAGATAAGTAGCCTCTGTAAAGAGATGAGAAAGTTACATCCACCATAGTGACAGTAACCGTGATTGGCTGAGACACCCGTTATTCAATCAATCATGCCATGGATTTGGATAATGAGGAGTAACAGAGGAGGGATCCCTCTTCCACGACGGACAGACATGTGACAGATGATGTGTGCACTGGATGGACTGAAATAAAAATAGAAAAAAATTAAATGTGGAAAATCAGCATGACAATATTAGATAGTTAGCAAACATAT
Organism: Thunnus albacares; assembly: GCF_914725855.1. Classification (NCBI taxonomy): domain Eukaryota; kingdom Metazoa; phylum Chordata; class Actinopteri; order Scombriformes; family Scombridae; genus Thunnus; species Thunnus albacares. The sequence continues at coordinate 30,558,672 of NC_058115.1, read as the reverse complement.
TATATCGGCCTGATTATAAGACGTCCCTCTCTTTTCCAACACCTGTTTTTGGAAAAAGATTTTCTGAAGATACAACAGAATTTCACACTTGTCCTGTTGGGAAAGTTTCCCTGAGATGCTGATAATCCAAGAAGAAGAGAGTCTTCATACTTGAAGCTTTTTCTTTTGTAAAAAAGTGAAATATGTCCATTAAAGCAGAACGTAAATCCCACACTTGTGTAGCTTGTCTATCAACACTCACACTTTCACACTGTTGGAAATGTTGAATTTTTTTTTTTTTTTTGACAATTACATGTCCGTGACAGCAGTAATTCTTGGCTGCTTGACAGATGATTCGGACTCCGGTCTGTTTCTGCAGTAAAGACGCTGGAATTCATCATGAATTTATTTTCCTCTGCAACAGAAAAACAAGTTACACGCGCTGTCAGACACTCCTGTTAAACTGAGCTCTCAAAGACCTGCTATAGGCAGACTTGGAGACGCTCACTAGCCTGGCAACAAACAATCCTTAACACAACACACTCTATAGGAGCTGGTGTTACACTGGTATGCTCTCCATTCAAAAAGGATGTCTGATCTTGTAAACATGTTGTTGCATCTTCCAATATAAGACGACCCCCACTTTTTCCTCTTATATTTGGGCCAATACGGTGCATGAACAATATGGATACAGGAGGATGTTGAGCATCTACATAGTGCTGCCAAACAGATAAGACCTGAGACATATGACCTCCTTTCACCATAGAGACGAGGAAAGAGGACAGAATACACAAACTCAAGCACACCATTAACACAGAAGGGAGAGAGAGAGAGAGAGAAAGACAAGAGGTGAGGTTGAAATTCCTGGAGGACGAAGATCCAGATCCAAAATGCGTCACCGAGAGGCAAAGGAGAGAGAGAGCGGTCCCAGGACGGCCAGCGGTCCAGTGCTGAGAAGTCTGAATGAAAAGAGAAGACAAAGAGGAGAAAACAGAGAGACAGAGAGAGACATACACACAACTTGGAAGTTTAGAAAGTGTTTCTTTAGAAAGTTTATAGTATTCTCATAGCCAACACTTGACTACCAGTCGTCTTCCTCCACAGCAGAGCGACCAGCATAAATGGTAATTGAATGAATTAATATTAATTTTGTGACACCGACAGATTTTTGTAATTACCCACAATTCCAGAAGGGGGAGACAAAAGTCCTGCACTCAAACTTTAAAGATCCACATTATCTTAAAGATCTTATTTTTTAACAATGCAGTAAAGTTGCATGTATATTTTGATTTTATTTTGGCCAGCACTTGAAAAAATTGCATGAAAAAGTTAAAGGTAAAACCATCAAGAGTCATAATTCTGTAGTTTCTATATTTTGGTATCTGTAAACAGTAAATTCAGCTCGGTGCATGCTGTCATAGAAGTTTGACAACTGATGACATTAAATAAAGAAGGCAACAAGTCTTTATTTAATTAAAGAAATGATTTCTAATAACACACATGTAATACTATAACTCAAGTGCTTAACATGCCTGCGTTTTTTCTTTAAATACACCACAGTTGATATCCAGACGTTTCAGAGACTTATCTACTCATTGCACTGGATTTAATATTCTATTCACACTAATCTCTGCTTTCAGAATACAAGAGAAGCACAACTCCCTGAATTTAATGAAAACTTAACCAGATTCAATCCCCTTTGAGTACTAAACACCTTATTAACTATGCAGAAAAAAAAGGAAAATCTCCCCTGCTAATCCCTTAACAAACAGCCCATATTTTGCATTTAAAAAAAAAAATCATCTTTTGAAGCAAATTAAGTCTGCGTGAGAATTGGAAATGTCTGCAGCGTGCTGTGATTACCAAGTGAGATGTTAAATATCTAATCATGACGAAGGCAATAGCTGTTAAATTAGGCTGATGGTCTAATTTCACCCGTGGTGAGCCCGTTGGGGATGTACTGCCTCCAGAGTTTGAGCTGAGGAAAGATATTAACGTCAGATTTAATTAAAAAACAAAACTTGGATGGAAGCGTCTGGAAAATGTTCCTCCGGAGCTGCCATTACAGGCAACTGGAGGATTGATTAGTTGTAAATCAACGATTGGGGATAGTTGGGTAACTCGGTGTGAGGTAGCCATACAACAATGTAAAAATAATCCTTTTCCAGTAAATGTTCAACATTCAAATTTTTTTATTTAGAGTTACATGTTTTTCCAGTAAAATGTACTTAAACATATCAAAAGTAAAAGTCAACAATCTTGCCGTTGCTCTCCAGTGAAAAATCATGCATCAACATTTTCAAGGATCTTCTTACTTTCAGATCAGTTGAAGGATTATCGAATGTTTTAGAAAAGTCAAAAATGCACTGAGCTGAAACAAAACTGTTTTGCAAAGTTCCTGAAATGTTGACAAGAATATAATTTTATTTCAGTCGAATGAAAAAAAGGCAGAGTAACGCAGGAGCATAACAGGCTGTATACTTTTACAAAAGTCTTGTCCCTAAATGACCTAAATACATAAATGTAATGGAAATGGAGGACAGTGCAGCGCAGAGCAGAGTGTCTCTGTTTCCTCTCAGCTTTGGGGCTGAATGTTAGTGAAGTTGGCTAAACTACTTTTAAAGGAGGCAGGAGAGACGCTCCGTGGTGTGTTTGGACTTTATAACTGAACTAATACCAGGACGCACACTTTTTATTTCTCTGATTCTGTAGAAATCTGATGTTTTTAGGCATTAAAATGTGAGTCTTACAGGTAAAACATGAGACTCAGGTAGGGTCAGTGGGACAGCTGCTCTGCAGGAGTACTGGATTGTACAGTAACTGGGTGGAGGCATGAATAGTGCATGACAAATTAAAATATTAAAATACCCCACCTTCTGAGTCGGTGCATCGTGCAGACTCTGAGTCAACTGTGAATATCCTCGGGGACAGCTCTAATTATTTCCTGCAGTGATACTAAATGTTGGCTTCCTCCATGAGGTTCAGAATGAATCATTTTGGATGTAATTCAAAGGTAAAGTTGATAGCGTTGTACATCTGTCGTCATGTTGTGTCTCTAGGGTCAGTACTGATGCAATTGAGAGTATTTTAAGCCAATGTTTGTGGCAATGAACACGCTTTGTCATTTACACGTATGATGCAGAAACAGAATCTCCTTCTTTTTTCCTTTCAGATGCTGTTTCTTATCCCTCTTCTTCCTTTCTTTCCTTCCTCCATCGCCTCCTCTTTTTTCTCTCTTCTCCTTCCCTCCATGTGTGCAGCGAGAGCTCCCTTCATCTGCAGAGCTTCGATAACAGTCGCTATTTGGACTAAATGTGGTGATTCAAACCCCTGTGACCTCTACACATACACTCACACACTCACACTTAAAGCCAGCTAGTGTCCTGTGATGCCAGGCCTCTGCTGCAGTGAGATAGTGCTCCGTGTTTAAAGCCTAGTTCAGATCAATGATTCGCAACAAGATGAAACGGTTTTAGAATGTTGCAGTGAAAATTGCAGCGGTGTGAGCTGGTTAGTTGCAGAGCGTCTGAAGCCGTTGTTGTCTGGGGTCTCAAAAGACCAACCTTGTTAAATCGCCAAGTTTGGTTTTAGAACGTAGGTAAAGTTAACAAACAAAACACCAGTCACCAGCCAAACGGTGGTCATGTTCAATCTGTTCATATATAGAAACGTAGCTTGTTCATTGTATCAAAAATGAACCGTGGATGTATAAAGAGAACAGAATACAGCGTCGGAGGCGGGGCCCCATTCATTCCTATGAAAGTTGCTCAGTGGTACATGAAGCAAAAAAAAATCAACCTCCCGGTATGAAAGTACCCGGATCTTCCGCATTGTGCAGCCCATAGAGCATGTGCACTAGTGACTTTCGCTGGCCGTGTCGGCTACTTCCGGTTTAGCCCTCCGGCTAACTTGAATGGGGATAAAACAATTCAATCATGCGGCTCTTCTAGGCTTTTGAAATGTGATCGGACCGAACGGATTTAATTCTGATAGTGAGACAAGTCATTTCGCGGGGGTTGTGACTCAAAAAAATGTATCTGCTGATTTAAAGACGTCTCTTTCACAATGTAAGTCTATGGGAAAAAGTCTTTTTGGGCCAGTGTGCATCACGTGACGTTGTAATTACACAGTTTGGCCGCTATGTCAAATTTGCTTCAAAGCCTAGAGCTCCTTCTGTATCCAGTTCTCTTTATACATCCATGAAACAAACAGAAATCCAGCTAATCCACTTAAAACAATGTATCAACACCAAGCGACAACCTCTGGGGCTGTAAAAAGAAGCCAATGTGGAAGTGCCAAAAACTGCAGTTCCTTGAACGGCCACTTGAGGCTGCGAGTCAATCCCATGTTAAAATGCCCAACTTGACAGCATAAATAAACATGTTTACAGCCTGGTACAAAAAACGGTTTTGGTCTCTATAGCTAAGTTCCCCTTTCATGACAACTGTATGGCCGTACATTAAGTCGTAAAGTCATACATAATGAAGGACATGGCTGCTTTGAGTGACAGGTCTGCCAGCCGCTAGGTGGCTTGTTTCAGCCATTCAGTCTGCCTCTTTGCCCATTTTTGATTGGCTGGGAGTTAGGCAGCGTCACGCACTGCCAAGATGGCGACGGCCGGAGCGGCTCACTTTGAGCTTCAAAACCGCTCTTCAGAAACCAACGGGTGACGTCACGGTAACTATGTCCATATTTTTATACAGTCTATGATCAACACAGAGGAAGTGGAATATGCTAGTGTGGTGTTGCTATGGAAACGGTCATCTGTGTCTGTGTGTGATGTTTTGATGTGAGCGGCCCAGCTTTAAAACGTTTATGATCAGACGTCTTGGGATTCTTTTTCAAGTTGCATCAAGTTTCTTTGCGAATCATTGATCTGAACAGGCCTGTCAGCCTCTGATGGATGACATCACACATGTAAATTGGAGAATTACACCAGAAAAGGTCAAATGCCAACAATGGTTATATAAAGCTTATTGTTGATTATTCAAATCAACATTGAAATGTTTCAAAAGCCTTTGTGTGTGTGTGTGTGTGTATTTGTGTGTGCAGTGTTATCTTACTAATCACATTTCTTTCTTTTCCAAGTTTCAACAGGATTTACAGAGAGTGGGGTTATATGGGTTAATTGCTGTTTAAAGCAGCTATAATGCATATTCAAAAAATAACAATGTAATGACATTGTGTATTGTGAGATGATGAACCTACAGAGAATTATTACCTGACTCTGCAGCTTAACGGAGCTTTATAATGAATTTCAGCTCATTGTTTAGCTGTCTGGCTGCAACTTTACTGTTATTGTTTACTCTCAGCGCTCTCATAGTGTTGTTTTCGGCTGCAGCAGGCAGCTGTTCTCAAAGAAAAGGCTCTAAAACCCACTGTACACTACCTGCTCAGCACCAAATGGCAAACAGACACAGTTATCGACTAGCTGCTGAATGCTCAGCAGCTAAAGAGCCAGATATTTCCCTCAGGATTCGATAGAGAGCAAAAGCTAAAGAGAAAATATTGGACCATCTCAGAGTACGCTGATGTCATGTCAATATCATGAAAAGATGTTTGTTAACTGTGACCTGCTTTCTGTCAGAACAAATCTGACGTACGCTAAATGCTGCCACATTTTACAGAAGTAATGAGCCACATATAACAGGTGAAAAAATAACATTTTTGCTTAAGCTTGTCCCGTTTTTAAAAAATGTCCTGTAGTTCAAGTTCAAATGTGCTGGATTTCAATCAGGTGTCTGTGTTCATTTATCTTTGTTTCTTTGTGTGTGTGTGTGTGTGTTTTAAGGAAGTATCGTTTAAAGGTAATGGTGAAATCGTCAGAAGCTTGCACTCGTTAGGTTGTTCATTTGATTGCTTGCTAGTATTTTGTCTAATTTAACCTGTGGTCAAGTTACAGTTTGCTATGACTAGTTTTAGCCATTTGAGAACATGAGATTACCCTGCCAAGAAAAATAACACCATCAGGTGTTTGCTCATATGCCTAAAAAACTTTAGTTTACATTGAACAGAAGTGTGACTCCTAGCGCCTGTGAATTATGACTGTTGTCTGTCAGCAGCAAAGACAAAAGTATGGATGGATGGATGGATTAACAGGCAATGTTGATGTCTTTTAAAGTCGACCATGAGCTTTCCCAAACCGTAACAAGTATTTTTTACTTTAACCATGATGATGAAGGTACCTTAACCCCAACAAAGTGATTATTTTGACCTAAACGATGATCTCTCCGTAACCCCAACTATGTGTTGAGACAACACGAAGCAAATTTTAGATGCAGTGCGATTAAATACAATGTCAATGCACAGATGTGAGTAGACGCCAATTCACACTTGGGGCTTTATGAACGTACCTCATAAACATACAGACACAAGAGGAAAAAGGAGAGACTGGAGGGAAATAACATAAAGAACCAGAGTCTCTGTTTGGGGCAAATAAACACAAATGGTTCAGCAGTCAAATAAGCTCAAATTTGCTTTGTGCTCTGCTTAAGCAACAATCATCACAAGACATTTTGCAATTTTGTTCAGTTTAGAGGACTTGTTGAAACACCTCTACCACTTTAATTCCACTATCGTCAGCTGTGCTAGGTTGCGTGTACTGAGTGCAGCTCTGTGTATTTGTATCTCGTCAGAAAACACTTTACCCTGAAGTGGACAAACTACATGATGTTGAACTCCTTTATGAATCAGTGAACTACAATGATGAGAATCCAAGTGTGAAAATGTTCTCCTGTGAGGCCAAAAGTGCAAGGTACATCAAACAGCAGAGAAGCAAGTTGCTGCATTCAATCAATGAAGCAGTAAAAGTGTCTTCTTCTCAAATGTGTGAACCTTAACCTGACGACTGATAAGGTTGCAGTCAGAGACAGCAGCCTTTTCTTCTTTGTGAAACCTTCCTTCTTGTGTCTCGCCCTTTTCCTTATTAACCTGTGGCTTTGTTTGCCTTCTAAATAAAGAATGACTCATCTCGACTCCCAGAAGACAAGAGATAAACCCTCTAATCTACCAGCTTCCTCTCTGCACCTCTCACTTCTCTCTGTCTTACTATTATGAAGATTTATGCAATTTAAACACCCCATGCAGATCCAATTTAAAGTCTGTAGTCATAGTGACAGGCCCATACCTACACACCAACCACAGATAGTTCTGTTTACTTTTTCCCTTAATGTGTTGTGCTGTTATAAATTTTTAATTCAATCTAAACGCAGCAGACTTTAATGACAAAACAAATCACTTTTTTAAGTGCAAATTTATTAAAAAACCTGTTATATAATCTACGGCTTTTATATTCAGACTGTTTACTCATTACTTTGCAGAACCACACATTTGACTTAGACCTGCATCCATCCAGCTTTTCAAACCTGGATTTGGACATTTTCTGCTTTTGTTCTTTGCATATTTGATGAAGCTCTGTCATGTTGGACAACGAGTGCCTGAGGTAGTGTAGCAGGCTTTGGTTGGACAACTAAAAGACATTCAGCAATTTGTTAGGAAGCCACTCCAGCCTTGTCTTGGCTCCAGATTGTTGTTTTAATCTTCATTTGGTCTATCACATTGTGTGATTGGAGCAGGTTTTTCCTCACAAACCTCTCCAGTCTCATTTTCCCTGCTGCTAGAGAGGCATCACCACAGCACGATGCTGCTACATCCTGTTTCACCATATGGATGGTGTCAGCCAGGTGATGAGTGGTACCCGACATTTTTTCACACAGAGCACCTGGTTTTCAGGCCAAAGGGATTTTTTTTTTCCCTGTCAGGGCAGATAACTTTTTGTCCTCGTGCCCTCAGAGTCCTTTCAATGGCATCTGACAAACTCGAGGCAGGCTTTCACTTGCCTTCTCCTCATTAGATGAGACAGTCTTCCTCACATCGCCTCCTCCTCCAGATATCACTGTACCTCGGACATGAACTCTGTGTCCTCAGTCGTAACCGCAGCCCTGCTTGAATAAAAAGATCCTACTGTAACTTTTTCAGGGGAAGGAACTTCATGTTGTTTACAGTAATTGTGCGTTCAATCCTTGATTCAAGCAGGAATAAATCCAAAACCATGTAACAGACTCCAGAATCTTTCCCTAAATTTAGAGCAAAGGCAGGAGAACGTCTACTTTGCATCTTAGATTCTGTCATATAAGGGCGTTTCCAAACCTATAGTTGGTTTGGTCTGGTCTGAATCAGTGGATGAGTAGGTAGACGTGATGCATTTTGTTGTTGGTTCAGTTTCTTCTCACACGCAAAAAAATTCAAGTGAACTAAAATGCATCAGCAAAAGCCATGTGAGAATGTTCACCCCACCCTTTGATTAGTTGTGTCTGGGGCAGAAGCAAGAACATAAACACAAGAAGAAAGTCCTGAAGAAGGTCTTCTGGCTCCCAGCTGTTGATTTCACTCTTCTGCATGCCAGTATGCAGAGCACACATTGCTGTTTAGCTCAAACTTGCAGAGTAGTAGACCCAGTAGTTTGGTTGGATCGAGGTTGGATCACGTTCCCACCACAAATGAACCGCTCCAGAATTCGTCTGGGACAGGACCACTTCTTCAAAGGGTCTCGGTGCGGTTGTTTTGGTCCGCACGATCACTGTGTTCAGATCGAACGTATCGCACTAAGTGGGGAAAACGAACCAGTCAGATTCAACTGGACTAAACAACACAGATTTGAAAATGTCCCTGAAGGGTTATACTGCATAACAAGAGTTTATAAAGTTTAAAGCAAAGAAGAAATGTTATAACCCCTTCCTCCTCTCAGGTATTATTAAAGGGTGTTATCTCACCCAGAGACAATGAGGACATTATTAACCTCTATAAAAACCCAAAAGCTAAGAGAAGGTAGAGATAAAAGGGAAACATGACAGAGAGAAGATAACGGGGTGCCACATGGAAAGAGTTGTGTATTGAGGTGATAGATTGCACCGTGGTTGCAAGTTATTACCCCGACATCCCACCGGGCATGATAAATACCCATAAACCCCTTTGTCAATCTCTTGCAGGGGACTGGGCAGAATGGGAAAGCATTTAAAGTTAAACGGTCTGGTTCTGAGGATTTGGATATATAAAGATGCAAAGTTGGGAAATTGTACTTTAAAAGTGCACATACAGCATGCAGTATTTAACTTTAAGGTTGAGAGAAGACAAGCTGAGAGGAAGCACAAATGAAGAATACATAAAAATAAAAAGAGGGCAGAGGAAGAAGAGAGTAAAAGGGAGAAATGAGGATAAAAGGAAAGAAGGGACAAAAGGGAGAAAAAGGACATATGAGATTGTGTCAAAGATAACAAGGTAAAAACTACAAACAGATCAGCAAGTCAAACATTGTATAACAGTGGAACCATCCAGATTGTTTAAGTCATTACTTTTCTTTATTTCTTGGGTGTCACTTTCAGCTTGTTGAAGAGTAAATGTCGGCTATTAATTTATATTATGCCTGCTCTAATTTAGCTGTCACTGTCTGTCTTTGTTTCTCTCTCTCTCTCTCTCTCTATCTCCCTCTCTCTCTTAAGAAGCATTGAGCTCCACCAGATATACTGTGCAGATGGAAGGTGGATTATGGTGTTTTTCTCTAACCAATCCGTAACTGAACTTGTCCCAAGATCTGCTTTTGTTTTCACTGTTGTTTGCCCACTTTGGAGTTTTGGGTTCCAGGAGCTAAATTTATACATTCTTGAGGACTTTTTATACTTTTTATAACAAAGAACATACAAATAATTACATCTTTCCCACTGCCACCTTTTCAATGAAGTACATCTGATCCTTCCTGGTTTTTCAAAATGCAATGGAAAGACAAAACAGAACCGACCACCTTTGCCCTGTAAGTTATTAAAGGTTCAGGTTATTGGAATCTCTTGGTTATGGGTCATTAAGTCCCAGCAATGGGAAAAACAGCTTTAGAGGACACAAACAGGTTAGTCAGATACGTGAATACAAACACTCAGGACCATTAGGGTTATGCACACTCACACACTTGGTAACACATTTCCAAAAGGTATTCGCACAAACCAACAAAGAACATACATTTTTATACTGGTCACCTTAGGTTTTTATGTTTTTCATTGCAACATTGCACTCACATGATCTCACATTGTTGAGATCTGGGGAGTCAAATGGTAGAAATGATTTCCCAAACTAAACAGCCATCACAGTTTACAGACCAACCTCCTGGTCTATTTTTGTCCTACTGTACTTACTGTCCGCATAGTTTTCCTGTGCAATGAAGGATTATTAGCAACTTTCAGTTTTACCTTCAAAATAAATCGGTTCGGATCATCTGGTTAAACTGTTGGTTTGTGCACAATTCCTGGTTCTTGTGTTTCTTTACCCGTCTGACTTTGTTGTGCCAATGTCACCTTGTTCCCAGATCTCAACAAGTAATTTAGTGAGTACAACGGTATAAATACTGACGTAAACGGTGGCCAAAACTACAAAAAGAAGATTGAAGTTGTGTGATGATTAATGACAAGAGCAAAGGAGGAAATCAGGTGAAGTTATTATAGAGCAAGAAAGTCTGTGTGAGGAGGAGCTCGGGATGGATGGATGCGTCAACACAAACATCGAACACTAAAACACTATTGTTCGTTTCCTGTTTTCAACCGTGAGTGAACACTGTTTTTTTTTTAACAATAACCATGATTGTCCCCTAACCTTAACTACATGGTTATTATTGTAACCATGATGACAAGGGTCCCCTAACCTTCAAAAAGTAATCATTTTAACTCAAACAACGTTTCTCTAACTTAAACAAAGTGCTTAATTTAACCCAAACCGTGACCTTTCTGTTAATATAACCAAGTTGCTTTTGTGTCTAAACCTAACCAAACCTCAACCACAGCCTTGTCACATCTCAAAAAACACATTTTTATTAAGCGACAGTCCTGCTGATAGTGGCGTCAGATCAGAAAACACATGAATGTGTCGATCTTGAGTGCATGGACCAGCGATAGATGGACACAAAAAAAGAAATAGAACAAGAAATATCAAGTTCAAAGATTAACCTTCCTCCTCCTCTGCCTCCTCTTCCTACATCAACCTGATTCTCTAAATAATCTTTTCCTGTCAAAACATTTACCTCTATATAGGACCCCGACTATGTGTCATCTATTTTAGTCAGACAGACAACATGTTTCCAGCCAGGTGTGTCTATCATATATTCATATATCAAATTACTCCCCATGCACAGACGCCCTCTACTCCTCTTCTTCTCTTTTGAGTAGGACAAACCTCAGCAGGGAGAAAGAGAGGTAATAATGTACAACAGGGTTCACTTTGTGAAACAAGAAAGCAGCATGAAACAGCAAAGAGAAACAGAGACAAAATGAAACTGCTGCTGCTGCTGAACTCTCACAGAAGTTTGGCCTGGTTTGTCTGTTTCTGTCCTGAAGGAGTAAAATTTTATTTTGTAAGAAATGTGAAGGTACGCTACAGGAATTCAGGGGTCAGTGTGTGGATTTAAAGCTGGACTAGGAAAGTATTTAGTCCTCTCTCCAGCAGGGATAAAATGTGAAAAACATTAACAGGAGCTTTTGGCCGTCATTGATTTGTCCACAGAAATCCTACCAGCTTGTCATGCTTGCTGGACCATGCTAGAACTAAAACCAACAGTGGCTGAACATCCTCAATATCTCAAACCCCATCAGACACTGAGAATGCATACAGGCCCTTTCCAAAACTAATCCTTTCCCAGGATCCCTTCACTTTGGAGTGTTTCTGCTAATGAAGTCACACTCAGAGCTGTGTAATGCCTCTCTGCATTAAAGACACTTATTGCTTATAATAACCTACTCTGTCAGACAACCAGACATGTTTTAAAGGATAATTCTGGTTTATTTTGACCTGCATACTTCCCATAAATGTGGCCGTTGTTAGTTGTCAGTTCTCATGTAGCGATTTTGGGGAAAGAGGACTACAACAACATAAAGCAAGCTGTGCGAGCCTCCTACAGCTTTCAGAATGAACATGGTCTTTACATGAGTCATTTCAAACATTTGTCTGGAACAGCCATTATAACTGACTGCATAGGGATCTGCACCTGAAATATACCAGGTTGAAATAAACTGGAGGTAAAAGCACAAGTGAAGACACCTGTAATGTTTCCTCATGGCACATTGCAGATGCACGCTGAAATCAGTACTGATAAACTGAACTAAATTGTGTGGATCTCCTGTTCGGTCCTTCCCCTTGGACCTATTTTTAGCAACGTTACCGCTCACTGAGATCTCAGCAGTCGCTTTTGTGAGAGCTGAAAAGCATGACTGAAACACCCCCTGTGAACACAAGACTTATGTTTACTGATGTCACCATACATGGAAAATGTTTCACATTGTAGTTGTTGTTTGTTATTGTTTGTTAACACCAATAACTCCACTATTCGGCCAGACAGCTTTGAAAAGCAACTTCCAGTCAACATTTTTTTAAAAACAAATCTCTGCTGCTGTTTTTCAACTACAAGTTTCTCAAATATTTCAACGGAGAAGACCAAAAAGACATGTTCTCAAGCCAAACCAACGAATGACAAAGCATTTTGTTTTATTCCAGTATGATTATATAATTTAAAGACTGTAATTTACTAGAAGAAAGTTGTTACATAATGGACAGCTTCAGTTGTGATATTTCATTCATCAGAGGCACTATTATACTCATAAAAGGTGTTGTCTGACAACAGATTGTCAATATGTTGTAACAGATGTGTTTTGATGCTTCTGTTATGGATACAAGTGTCCACTTGTCTCTCAAGATGAGCTAACAAGGTGTAATTAACTCAGTAATGAAGAAATTAACACATCTGTGGTCAGAATCGATTGGCGTTATGGAAAATCATAGAAAAACGATGGTCCGGGGTCGACCCTAATTATCCTTTAATCACGCTGAAGATTATGCTCTGAGGGAATATTGCTTTTAGCGGCACAACTGATTTGTATCTTTGAGCCGTCAGATTGCTTTGATGATTGGAAATGGGATTCTCTGTCAATGCTCTGCGGTCTTCTATAAGAGTGTTGTGAGTCATTTATCAGCAGCATGTCGGTCTGAGGAGCTTCTCTGGCAGAGTTAATTATGGCTAGAAATGAGTCATTTACGTCTAAATTGGTGCAGGTGACGTCACTGGTCGTTCAGATTTAAACACTTATTTTCTTGTTAAGCACCACGGTCTCATCTTTCACCACTTTGTCTAAATTTGACTTTTTCAAAAAGTCTAAAAAATTGTGAGTAATTGGCTCATTAAAGATTGCAGTTAATATTAACTAGCAAATATAATTAATCAGGCTTTATGTAACACGTAAACTTAGAGCAGTAAGGGAGTTGTCATTGATGAAAATGACTTTTTTCATCAACTCATCAAGAGTTTTTTGGGCTTTAAGCAATTTGTTGAACAATTTGTGCCTTTTAAATAGTGATTATTTTCTGTGAGTTGAACTACAGGTTCATATTTATTGTCTAACAAGGTACTGCATGTTTTGCACCAAGCACTATCACAAACTTGTTGCTGCATAGAATCAGATAAAAAAATATTGTGTGCTGATGACGTTGTCCCTGGAGTCCTCTTTTCAAACCAGTCAGTCACGTCGAGTCTTCTATTTAAAACTGATCAATAAATAACATTAGTTGTAAGGTATTATTCTGTCACTCGAACAGTCACTGGATAAAACTCAGCTTGCTGCAGCTTGTTGTAGGTAAAAATGATTAATTGTTGTTGTGGTTAAAGTGTTTAGCGCTGTCTCGTGTCCACATTACAACAGTAACGTCGACATCTAAACATCTACTCCGGATTCCCTGATCAACCTCTCAACTGCACGCCAGATGTGGAAGCAATATGACCCGGTGGCAGCTGAATAATGGGATTGATTAAATGTGTCACATTACATCATGCATCATTGCACGCAGTCATGAACTTATGCATCATTAACAACATATGAAAAATATTATATTAAAAATTTACAGTGTAATGACGCACAATCAAGCCACAGTTTAGATTTTTGAGTATGCAAACACAATCCAGGCCGCAGAAGCGTGTGGAGTGAGAAAACACAAAGCTCAAAATATTTAATCTTCTTTATAATGAGAATCAGCAGCCTGAAGTTTCAATTTATGAGTTAGTGTGTTCATATAAATGTGTCTTCACAGAGGCAGAAAACCACCTGCTACTATGACGTGATTAACTATTGACTTGGATGATGCCTACAGAAAAGATTTGACAATGTTCTCTCTACATAATACCTGCATTTCATCTAGAAAACTGGTACCCAGCTCTCATCATTTTCCCACTGATTAAGAGAGCATCATCAAAACTAAAAAAGTTATCACACATCTGAGTGTTGACATACCCCCAGAACAACAGGCTGATAAAAATGTTGAAGGTTCTGGCAATGGGCAGTGTAAATATAGAAAGTAAACTCTACTGATCACAGCTGATGGGTTCTCTGACTTTGAGCTGAATTTGGAAGATGTCAATGCCACATTTAAAACAAATCAGTAAAATGTCACTTACATTCTAGCTGAGACAGAAGAAAACATTGAAAATAACAAGAAACAACAATTTTCTCATAAAAACCTTCGAAACCTTTTGAAAGCATAAGTAGCAGGACAGGAAGGAGGTTGTGAATAAAAGCACATTCCAGCTCCATCACAGAAGGTAATGAAGCTCTCAACAAACCAAAATGTTTCCAAATATTCTCCAATTCTTCAAAACAGCTCGTACATAAAAAAAGAAATATGCTCTCACCGTGGTTTTATATGCACAGTGGTTTTAAATCGTCACATTTATTTCATTTTCTCCTTTACTTTTTTCCTATTTTGCATGAATACTAAACTGCAGGGAATTCTTTCAACATCTTATATTTGTTTGAGCATTAGAAGACAATCTTGTTACTTTACGTAGTTTAGGAAACAAACAGATATTAAACTACTCTAGTGAAGTTGCGTTGTGTTTGGTAACCCCCAATGTGATGGATTTAACTGATTAAATCCATCACATTGGGGGAAGAGACATAAAGATAACTTTTTTGCTTTGAAGTGAACTGTTCCTTTAAAGTACAGACAGCTTATAAAACACATCCTGAAATCTTCTCCTGGACTAAACTCTGTGTAAATTGCTGAAAATCAACAAATTTTTATTTAGCACGTGAACAAATATGTTTCATCTTAAACTCTTTGTTTTATCCTTAAATGTCCCCTTAAGATTGTCTAAAAGAAACATATATTTTAAATGCATGTATATTTTTGGCTTCAGCATGTTTAAACTCTTCTTTTAGGATCTTGACTATTGACTATGAAATATTCTGGCATTTAATGTTTTGAAATCAGCCTAAACTGAAAATCTGCATATGTTTAGACATAATAACAGACAGTATAATATAATATACTGTGGTAGGAGGTGTGAATAGAGATCTAGCTGAGCACATTCACATTCTGTCACAGTGTGCCTTCGGGCTTCAGGCTCATCTCCAGACAGCTCCGATGATGTGTGTCATTTGTGAGCTGCAGCTTTTTGGAGGTGACTCGCAATGAAATCGCCATTCGTATGAAATAATCATCTGTCAGAGTTGATACTGTGGTCTGTCTGTTGTTTTCTGCTGTGTGAATACTGATTGACAGGTTTATGCTGGATTAAGCATTCATGCAGACCTGTGAGGTGATATGAAAGGTAACTGCTGCTTCAGTGTCATGAAGATTAAAAAAAAAACTTGTCTGTCATGAGTGTTTTGCTGTGTCATTCGATAATGACTCTTATATAAAGTCTTCTTTTGTTCTCACTTTTCTTTGTCTTTTATTCCTTAACTTCACCTCAGTTAATCTCCTGTTTTCAGTTTACATCTAGTAGTTTATAATTCGCACTTTTTCTTAATTGTTTCAGATGCAAAACTAATGACTTATAATATCTAGATTAAAGTCTATATTGTCGAGGGAGACTGTCTAATTTACAGACGGTATTATTTATTCACTTTTAATGGGGCGCTGCATGCAAAAAACGAAAAATGAGATGAATCTTGGAAATGCTTTTGAACCGGTGACTTCAGCAAACCTAACTGTGCAGCTCATGACGCTTGGAGAGGATCTCATGTTTCGTAAGTAAACTTAATTTTATTGCCAGTTTTCAAAACAATACTTCCAAAGTGATTTATGAGAGGAGAAAGAAAAGAGAACACAATATGTAAAAAGGATACAAAGTGTACAAGCCACAAAATATCAGTTTATAAGATGAGGAAAAAAGCCAAACAAAGCAAAAAGGCTTTTTTTTTCTTTGCAAAAGCAAGATCAGCTTTTTTTTTTTCCATCTTGATCTTAAACTGCCAGACGTCCCTCTTCAGAGGACCTGAGTCTCCTGATGAGAAGGCACAACAACTAATTTAAAGAATAGCTCAGATTTATTATATCTTGGGTATAAATTATTTAGTTTTTAGCCATTATCTCCAATGATGAGGATAACAATGAAGGGCTGCAACTAATGATTATTTTCATAATGTCAGAAAATAGTGAAAGTAAATAGTGAAGACCTGTTATAATTTCCCAGAGTCAAAGGAGACTTCTTCATATGTCTTGTTTTGTAATCGGTTTATTATCTTGAATGACAAAGAAAACCATTAAAATGTCACATATGAGAAACTTAAACTCTGAAAAATGGTCAAAGCTTAAAAAAATGATTAAAACGATTATTTGATTATCAAAGTCTGTCAACAATCCGATTATAAAGAAACTCCAAGAAAACAAATGCTAACGAAGGTAATATTATCACCCGAACTGTCCGTCATCCATCATAGTTAACTCTGACTGATTGGTCTTTTTAATGAGACATTACTTCATTCATGCTCATTTTTAAATTAACCTCCAAGTAAAGTGGTTATAATCTGGCAAACTGTTGGTTGTTGAAGATGATTTGCATGTTATTTGTGTTAAAAGCTTCTCTGCAGAGTTCTTCTTGTTAAGCGAATGTAGATTTGCTGAGGCAGGTGAACAAACTGGTAAAGTAACTGAGGAGTAACGTCGAGAAAAATACACATGACTTCTGCCAAATCCAGTTAATACAAATGTTTATAAAGAGTTTATAAAAACAGAGATAAATCCAAATAAGGGATAAATATAAGTCATATCATCAAAGAATGGATGGAGCCATGCATGGAGGAAAACTCCAAGGAACTGGTGATAATAACTCTTCTTCTTCTACATCTTCTTCTTCTTCTTCTTCTTCTGGCGACTGAGAAGAACCTGATTTTGGCAATCAGCGCCTCATGCTTGCAGCCAAAGTTTAGCAGCAGTTGATGCGTGAAGTAAAAAGCAGCAGCTCTACAATGGAGATGTCTTTAGGTGAGATTGCCAATTAGTGTTGGTTAATTGACTGTAAGTGCTTCACATCTGTCTTCCCTCCTCCCCTGTGGACAGCCGATCCTCATGGATCTGTGTGTGAAACATCGACCCTGCATAATTAAGACCTGATTAAACCAAACATCTTGCTGCACAGCCAAACACCCAACCACACCACACCAGGGGCAACAAGGAGGAAAAACCACTTGGCAACAGAAGCTCAGAGACAGCAACACTACACGCGAAATAATGCTTTTTTTCCAGTGGTGTTAAATTGTCCAACATCTCCACAAACCTGTGAATCCTCAATCTGTGAGTCCAGGGACATTGGTTCTATTCCTTTTTTAAAATTTTTTCTCATGTGCTGCTGTTGCTATCTGACCTACAATACCTAAAAACTTGTGTCCAAGGTGATTTGCAGCAACATATACACATGTTGTTTTTCACAGCGGGAGGCCCGTAACTGTAATGGTACACTATTGTTAGTTTCAGGCTCTGGAAGTTGCTTGATGTTGTGCTGGTACTGAAAAGAGAACTAATTAGCACTTTGATTGTGTTACCTGTTAAAAAGACTATTGAAAAGGGAAAACAAGACTGTTTTTGTCACTTTGCCATGTTTACAGTTGAGTGTTCTGTGCTCCTATTGGTCAGCGTCACAGAACATATGAAACTAGGTAACAAAAGGCTAAAAATTACACAATACACTGGATAAATGATGTAATTACTGTGGGCAATGCTCATTTGCATTTCATTTAATGCACCATAAATGTGCACTTGCATGTATGTGATTGGCAGATGTAGCACCTTGCTGGATGATGTTGCAATGCATTGCAGAAAAAGTTGATACAGGTTCAACTTTTTTGCTGGCATTGTTTTGCCTGCTGCTCCTTCATATTAAAAGGAGCCAGTTGAGGTAGTTTGGGCATCTGATCAAAATGCTTCCTGGATGCCTGACCCTGGAGGTCTTCCAGTCAGGTCCAACTGGGAAAGGACCCAGAATATGCAAGGGGGGTTATATATTTCATCTTTATTGGGAATGACTTGGGATCCTCCAGAGAGAGCTTGAGGAAGTGGCCGAGGGGGAAGGATGTCTGGACTACTTTGCATAGCTTGCTACCACCAAGACTCCACATAAAACCTCTTCTGCATCATATCCCACCAACTAAGCAGGATGGGCCTCTCTCCATCTGCAAAACCAAATGCTCTAAAATCCATTTATAGTCCACACATACTGTATATTCAGGTGGACATGAACACACTTTGAAGTTCCAGTAGCTTTGATTGATCATCTCTTGTCTTCATCTGTTTTTCCCTCCTCATTTATTGAAAAGCACTTTGTTGGAAGTGCTATAATACGCCTGTTCTTTATGTATCTGTCTTCGGCTCTGTGTGGCTCCCAGCACTGCTGAGTGAAATTACCAAAAAGAAAACCTTCCCTGCTCATTCTGCTGAGAAAACACAACCTGCTTGCCAGACTGCAGTACCTCACCGACTGTCCAGCTTCTCAACCGTGGGGCCGAAACCTCCCTGTGCAGGTGGAATCTGATCTGTGCTGAAAATAAATCTTCCCTGGACTTCTCTCTTCCTCTTGTTTTTGGCTGAGAAGCGCAGTAGGGGTAGAAGAAATGTGCTGTATAATGAGAGAACAGAGCAGAGCAATTGAATAAAATAGTGTGGCTGGAGGAAGAAATTCCCCAAAAGTTTTTACAACCACCTCAGATTGCAGAGTAAAAGGATTGTGAATGTCGACTGAAATTTGTCTCATTTCTCAGCGGGACGTCAGATTAGAAGTTCAGTCAGTGGGCAGCCGTTTTCATATCCACTGACTAAAAGTGTAATTGTTGGACAAATGTAGAATAACATTTGATTTGAAGCATTTATGTGTTAAACTTTTCTTTAAAATCAGCCAGTTAAACCAACTGGACCGGATATTACTGCCATTATTAGTGTGTGATAGCTGACATCACTGGATTCACTGTTGTGGTTGCTGTTTGAGTTTAACACCCTTCTGCAATTAGTGAGCCCAAGTGAGAGTCTGCAAGAAAAACATCCCACTTGTCCTACTTATGATAACCACTGGGAGTCTAGTGTGAAGTGTTTTTCGCAGTTAGGAGCTTGTGTTTATAGTAAATCAACCAGGCAGAAGAAGAATCACTGAAGTCAGCTGCTGCTGGTGTGTTTACTTGAAATGAAAAGCTGAAAATGTTCTGTTTTTCAGGGAAAGGACTGAACAACAATGGATCAGAAGAAGATGCTAATAATTGCATTTTTGGTTTGTAAGGAATTCCTGAGTATTTATCATTGTAGAAATGTTTCTTCTTGAATTTGGAACAACGTTGTAGCTACATAGAGGAAGAAGTGTCTGTAGTTGAGTAAACAAGAAACATATATGTGAAATACTCGTTTTTAAACCACTAAATGGTTTAAGAATAAATAATATTTTTAGTCGTATGTTACTGTATTGCCAACAATATTTACAACATTAGAGCTGCAGATTATTGATTAGTTGCCAACTATTAAATTCATCAACAAGTGTTTTACAAATCAATTAATCATGTTGACACATTTTTTAAGAAAAAAAGTCCAACTTCTCTGGTTCCTGCTCCTCAAATGATACTACTTTCTGGTTTCTTCAGTCTTTCAGTCAGTAAACTGAATATCTTTGGGTTGTGGACTGTTGGACAGGACAAAACAAGACATTTGCGGTTGCATATTGGGCTTTGGGAAACAGTGATCATTTTATGGACCAAACAAATAATTGATTTAATCGAGAAAACAATCAACAGATTAATCAATTATGAAATAATAGTTAATTGCAGCCCAACAATTTTCTAATCTGGTACCTTTATAGTTCTGAGGTGTTCCAGAAGCAGGAAAACCTCAATTAAAACCCCACTAACACTTGTGATAACGCAAATAGTGTAACTAAGAACCTAGCCTTGACATATATCCATACTCAACAGTATGTCATGTGATTTACTACATATTTATAGATAAAGACAGTTAAGTTCAAAGAACTACTAATAACATTTTTTAATTGGATTTAATATAATTTTTATTTGCATGCATATACAACTGCATAAAATCCAGATAATGTGTATTAAACATCCTCAACTTAAGAAAACAACAAAGAAAACAAACAAATAAACAAAGAAAGAAAAAACTAAACTAATAAATGCAACATGATTTAGCAAAATACAAAGAAAACAAATGACAATAAGAAACACACAAAATGAAGAGTTCACCAATCAGCAGATGATAATCTTATAAAAGAAAAAGAAATATATGAAAGAAAATACAATAAAAAATTAGAATTCAATAATTAATTAGACATCATGAATTAAATGACAATGTCTTAGATAGCGTAATGCTGCTGAATGACATTTTCTCTCAACATAATGAGAAAATGTTGTTAATTAACGTATTTGGCAAGTTGCAAAAATGTTGATACTGAATGTATGAGTGAAATGTTCAGAGACAACAAAGCTGGTTGTTTTTTTTTCCACCAAAATATCCGAACTTGCAGAACAATCTCTGCTAGTAGAAGGTTTTTAAGGTTATGTTTAGACACTGGCAGCACTTGGTTAAGGTTAGGAAAAGATTGCAGTCTTGGTTTAATACAGAAAAAATGTCAGTCATGACTTTGAGGCATAAAAACATTTATTAACATTTCAGCCTCATCACAGTCTTTCACTAACCTGAACTAAAGTGCTTTTGTTGCCTAAACCTAAACATACACACATGACTCAGGATGCAAACCCAGGTCATTAATACCCCCCCTCCACCCCAAACCCCCCGTCCCTCCGACTTCAGAGTGATATATTAATGTAGCTTCGTTCACGTTTGCCAATGCAACGTAATTTGTAAATGGATGTGATTTCTAGGAGACAGGGTTGCATGAGTTCAACTTGTAAGACAACATGGACGAGAAGTCCTCGAGGTTCTCGGAATCATGCAAAAGTTGAACATCTAGAGTTCAATGACAGCTGAGCAAACTCGCTCTCACCTCAAGGCATACTAACTTTAAAACCTGTCATTACTGAAACCTATTGTAACAGCTGCAAATCCAAGCTTCCAATCGCAGTCTCCATAAACTTTTAACAACCACATTTCAAGCCTAAAGGGGGTAAAATGTGTTATACTGAAAAGACGGATGTTGAGGGGAACTACTTTAAATCTAATGTGCCGCAGGGATAGATAGCTTCCTGAAATAATGGGTTCAACTGTTCACTGTGTAGCCTCAAAATAGCACTTAATGTAGTGCTGTTTCTTTTGTTGAGGTATTTTTCAAGGTCAGACTTGTTTGTGCCTCCTCTTTTTGTCATCCGGCTCCTTCCTGCCGCGTGCTGAGATCAGGCTGGGTGTTCTCTTCCTTCTGCAGGAGCCGCGGTGCTACACGAGGCATCTCACCCCCAGAGGGGAGGTGACATCGACAGGATGAAGGAAACGATGTCCACAGGTCAGTGTCTCTGCCGTTCACTTGAAATAGCTGTCAGTTCATGTTAGGATGACTGAAAGGAGGGACTGTATGTACGCTAAAAATGTAATTCTACAGCCACTACTGTGATTTATTCTAAAATCACTGTAGATTATTCCAAATAAATAAAAAAAAATAATAAAGCAGGACACAGATAACACTTATCTAAATGTGCCAAATTAAGGAAACAATGAGGAAAAAGGAATTAGGAATTTTTTATAATTGAAAAAGATGAATATGATAGAACGAGAGGGAGAGACAGAGGGCTGTGGGTTGTCTGCAGATCAGTCTGACTGATTATAATGGTGAAGAAGATCACAGACAGGGCCTGATATACTATACACAAACAGTCATAAACATGTGAATATACGAACATAAATATGCACATTATCTCCGTTCATACATATGCATGCAGTCACATCCATATGCATGTGAACCCCCCCCCCCCCCCCCCCCCCCCCCCCCCCACACACACACACACACACAAACAAACCAGCTGACTGAGACAAATGTGTTACCATAAATATGTTATATTTTGCATGAAGGAGGGAGAGTTCAACACAGTGTCAGTGTTTATTTTTATTCTTTTATCTCATTTACCACAGATTGCATATATTTTACATTAATGCCATTTTAATGGTATATTACACAACATATTGAGTTTAACTGAATTATATCCCTCCAGGACGCCACTGTTTCCCTTTTTATTTCGCTATTATCCATATGAAATGAATTTACAGAGACTTGAAACCTATCATAAACTTGTTTTAGTGCATATCAGGCTACTTTATAAATCTTTTACAAGTTGCTGCTGTTTTTCGATGGCAGCATTTTAACAAAGTCCTTGCTTTAAATGTTTATTCTATTAGGATTAATATGAGGAAGGGAGTTTTAATTGAAAATTGCTAGTAGACTAGCTAGTAGACCCAGGCTAACAGGTGAAGGCTGGAGAGAAGATGGAAAAAACATGCACCTATATTCAGCACATGTCCTCTCTTAGGTACATTTTTGAGTGGAAAATGCACTCCTGAAGGTCTTATGGGTGTAAAGTCTTGACTGTGAAAGGATCACTTGATCACTTGTACTCACTTTAATAACAACGTTTTGGTCCTCAGCCCTTCATCAGTCAAGATTCATCAGTGGTCAGAGTAGTAACTGTAAGTACTGGTGTTGAATAAGAATAGTAGGAGAGTTGTCAGGGGAGCTAAATCTTATCTAAACATCTCTGACTGGCTCATCACCAACTCAAAGTTCTTTTCTGAATTACATGATATCGATGGCCAAAGCGCAAAACCTCCTATCTGCGGAATTTCCTGATTGGCAGATTACACTTTGGATGATGAGAACAAGGAAGGCTGCTCATATTCAGTCTGTCTGCAAGATAATCCCGCCCTTCATTGTGACAGAAAAGTCACACAACAAACAAAAACACAACGCAGAGTCCCTGGGTGTGTAGAGAGGCTACAGCAGGAGTGGGTTACACAATCACTGAACATTCGTTTCCAGTGGACGGGGAAGCAAATACACTGAATTTAAGGAATTTCCCACTTAAGGAATTCTGACCCTAGTACACTACAATGTAGTAATTATTACATTTACTACATCTTTTTACCTGAAAACAAACTTAATTTTATTCTTAATTTGATTTTAATTATGAACTTAATTTAGAGCATTGTTTTGTAGAACCTCCTCCAACTTGCACCAAGTGCAAAAGCTCCTATCTGCACTTTGCAAAGCATTAATATCTAGTCGGTATTGTTAACACATAATATAATAATATAGTCCAAAAACAGTGTATTATGTATTGGTTATCCTTAACAAATAGCATTCTGCAAGAAAACAAGTTTTTTTTAGTTTTCTCAAAAAAGTGCATTTTTCAGATAGGAGGTTTTGCTCTTCGGCCATCGATATTACATGATCAACAGGCTTCACATATCAGCACTAGCACCATGTTTTCTCTGTACTTGTGTCCACATGTGCATTAAACTGCCTCACTTCTCTATCACCTTTTTATAAATAATTTAAATCACTTGTATTCCAGCACACAAGGGAAGAATAATACTATTACAAAGTTCTTGTACTCTAGAATCGGCAATCAGTAATTAAAGGCTAAATTGCTGTGCAGTTATGTTGTGTTTTTAGAGTTTAATACATTTTTGAAGGGCAGTACTGCCAATATGTTGTCTGCTATACCCATGACTTTCAAATATTGGGGTATAAAAACCATTGGCCCAAGTTTTAGACTTTAGTTTTGCTCTCTGTTATGTTTTCAGATTGCTTTTCAAAACTCAATATTTTGCCATATCAAACGTATGACACCCGCTGTAATTGGTCGCTGATGTTGAGTTGTGACAAAACCCAAATGTTTGCCAGGATGTTTACAGCTGAGAGGCATCTATAGTGATAAGTGTTTTGGCACTTTTGATGATAGCATCAATAAAACTTCCCCTTCTACTGCTTAAATAAAGTAAAATTGCTCAAAAATAAACACTGACATCCTCATTTCCTTCTCCACTTCCCTTATGGGAGCACAGAAAAGATGGTGTTTTGAGTAGATGCAAGAGGAAACGAGTGTCATCCATTTACTGTAAATGTGATAAAAATTTCTCTGGCGGTAGAGGAACAGATGAAGCCGTAGGAGAAGTTTCACTTCTGGCTGAAGTGCTGATGTGCTTGAGCTCACTTCCCGAGAAAAAAATGTGGAAAAGTCAAGTTAAGGTCTTCTCAGCTGCAGGGGGATACAAAGAAAGGTTTTGTATGCTGTTGGCTGCGTTTTCTGTTTAGTTTTATTGTTCTGTTTAATATTATTAATGACAACAAACAATTGAATCACTATACTTTTTCAATGAACCGTGTGGTTCATTGAAAAAATTTGGATTTATTGGTTTTATGGTTTTACTTTAAAACTGTCTGTTTTCTGGTTTTAGTACCGACAGATGAGAGCAAGTAGACTTCAGTGTATTCTCTACTCTGATCTGTATCCGGTTGTCACTTCTATCACGGTTATGTTATCATCATGATGTTTGTTTTACTTAATAAGAAGTCACAAGAGTTAAAGATGTCTCTCTAGATTAATTAAAAACCTGAATAAGGTGTTGACATGACAGAGTATCTGGTTTCATTTGAAATAATTCAGTTAGCATCCCCTGGTTGATAAAAACCAGTATAAAGATGTATAACCTGGTAACTAGAGCTGCAACCAATGACTATTTTCATTATCGATTCATCTGTAGATTATTTTTTCCATTAATCAATTAGTTGTTTGGACAACAAAATGGCCAGAAACATTGAAAAACATTGATCACTGTTTGGTGACATCCTCAAACATCTTATTTTGTCCCAACCATAGTCCTCAACCCAACAATATTCATTTCACTGTCACAGAGGACTAAATAGACGGCCTTATACACACTACGTCCTGCACTGACACTGAACATTGGACATAGATCGTGACAATTTGTCCAATATGGATGTAATTCCTTGAGAAACTGGGCTGAGCTGTAAGCAAACGTTACTCCAACAGCAGCTTTTGTTTTTCTAAAGCAAGAAACTGGAGGAGACACTTGAATTTGTAACATCATTGCTTTGTAAAATCTGGCTCTGCCATATTGATGATGAATGGGGTGCTGACTTTGTTCACCCGTATCATTTTTGTGTGAGATTTCCACCCAAATAAGGTCTGAAATCTCATTCATACCTGTCAACTGGATTATGAAGCTAACGCTGGTGCGACAACTCAATCTCACACGCATGGCTTCACAAAGTCAGTGTCCCATTTATCGTCAACGAAGCAGCCGCTCATTTTGTATCTCAGTGTGCCACGAGTTCAAGGTTTTCAATCTCATTTCTGTTTTTTGGAAAGTATAGTGGATTCTCATAAATGAAGACTGAGCTGTACAGGGGCACGGACGTAAAATGTGCGATCTCTTCAAAACGAGGACTTTTCCATTTCATGCCTTGACATAACTGCTGCAGTATCATCGTACAAAAGTGATGAAACATTAAAGCGTTATGTTTTCTAGAAATGTTACCAAATGGGGCACTGAATTATGGGACAGAAACTGCATCAGTACATAATGCTGATCATGATGGATTGAGATTACTGCAATCTGTCTTTCTGCATGGACTCTTATGGGGTTTAGAAAAACTCAGATTATGTCAGTTCTGTTTTTGATATAATAACGCTGGAAGAAAAATGAACAGAAGAATCCTAAGTGGCTATTCTTTTGTGGGTTCGATACGTACTGGGTCTGTACATTTATGTACTGGCTGCAGGAAGTAGCCATATGTCAGATACTAACAAAAGCTCTCACCTTCTCCAGTCTACTCAGCTTTATATGTTACCAGACTAACTGCCAGCGATCGAAAGCATTACTGCATTACAAATATAAACTGTAACAAACTCGTTTGGCAAGGGCTTGAATGCGACTGACGTTCATTTATATGTAAAAGTCCCAAACTATAGCTTTAAGTACTGTCACAGTCTAGCTTTATGTAATGCAGGTGGTGACTGACTGACATGTTTTCCCTTCAGGGCTTAACGTAGCTTTATGCGCTCCCTGCTTACAGTGTTCAGTGATACAGACTCAACCTGACTTGACTCGGCTGCTGCTGATACTGATATCAGCTCTCGTACAGACTCGCTGCCCTCTACACTGCTGCCCATATGCTGAAGAATACTGGAGCTACCGGCCTCTCCACATTCATTCATGTATGAGAGTCAGACAGCTTGTTAGTTTATTTAGCCTGTGGATACTGGAACTGATTGTTGGACTACTTTAGTGCCTGCAAGTGTTAAGAATTGTTTTGCATTTTGACTGAAATACCCTTATTGTCTTCCGGTCATTTCTTATTTAGTATAGAACAGAATAGAAGGCCTTTATTTGTCATTGCACATTTCCAGTACAAGTTTGCTTTGCAGCCGTGGAACAGTAACAAACCACATATCAAGATATAAATAACAAGTAGAAAAAAGTCCAGTCAAAGTATAGAAACAGTGTCAGTTTTTTCAGCTTATAACATTGCACTTATAATTAGATTTTGTCATGATATAACATACATATGAATTACTTTTTTTCCCCTTAAAACAATACATAAATAGCATCAACACAATTATCATAGTAAGTAAATTAAAAGACTTCATGATTTTATAAGTTATCAGCTTTATGTAGCCTGCAGCCTAATATTTTGGGAGGATAATGAAGCATAAAAGCATTTACTACCACTTGATATCCATGTCCTGCACTTTAGTAGCATGAGATGTGTGCAACAAGGGAGTCTGGACCTGAGTATACTGAGAACACAAACACTTCCCATCACTAGTACGTGTGAATTTACTGTAAATGTGTAGTGAATGTGTTTGTGTGTATAGAACAGCTGCAAATTACATTCATATGCAGCTGTTGTGCACTGATGCATTAAGCAGTGTGACAGGTTTATAGTTAACAGAGTGAGAAGGTCAGGGTAGTTGATGCATGTAAGTATTTGTGTTTAACAAATAGCAAAGACTCCCATCTCATACTGGAAGTCAGCACTGACATTTTCAACATTGGACCATAACTATGATCATTCCCAAACACCTTAAACCAAGTGGTCTCGTCTGCTTAATTTTAACGAGACCATAAAAAGTGAAAAACGTGTGCATGTTGATGACACATTTAACATGAACATTTTGTTTGATTCACTGAAGAAAAAAAAACACTATTCAGTCATATTTTTCTAATAGAAATAGTTTCAAGTGAACATAATTTGTAGGAGATAATGTCGTCTCGTCTGTTTCTTATTTTCTCTGGTGTGGTTGAATGCTGTGTCTGTGAGTATGATGATTAAGGAGAAAGAAACTAGAGAGAAAAACTAGAACATTACAAGAAGAGAATATAAGAGAGAGTTTAAAATAGTTTTAGTTTCATGAGATTCATTGCGGATACTCTTTACTTTTCTCTTTTGTTTGTGCAATAAAGATGAGATGAGTCTCATAAGAAGTCTTTATCAGTTACATGTAAAGTCTGGATAACAGCAAGCAGGAAGTAATGTATTAGATAAGGAGGAATTATTTATTTTATTTTGTGAAGACATCAGTCGTTTTTCTTTACCAGTGGTTCGCTTTGTTATTTATAATGATGACTGGAGGTCAGAGCAGACGAACCTCATGTGACCACTGCGTTTTTTAATTGACTGCATGAGCAGTAGCACTGAAAAATATTACTTTAAAGTTGCAACCCTTAAGATTTCAGTCCTGGTTTATTGGTCGATACCTGTTGTTACCTCACTGAGGAGTTGGAGGGGTGCAGCCTGTCGCCCACAGCTCTTCATCTTCATCTAACGGCTCACTATTCATCTAAAGACCAACTTTTTCCTCAAAGGCATTCTATTGATGCGTCTTTACTCTGATTTGCTCTTTTAGTTCTTATTTTTAACAAGATTACTGTTCATTTACTGAATTATTTATTCCTTTGAATGGTGGACTCCACTGCTAATAATGAAAACCACATAGAGAGATAATTACAGAATGTAAATACATTGGATGGCTGAAAAAAAATGCAAACCATAAGTCAGATGAAAACAGGGTTTGATCTCATGAAAATTGTAAGGATTATAACTTTAAACTGCATTTTATAGGATGTCCAGAATAAATGTATGTGGATCTCATCAGGACTTTTGTCGATACTTGGCCTACAGTACAACAAAAACATGCACGCTAGCCACACTGAATCAAGAATTCTCCGTAAGCACGGTATTATCTTTGTATTTACAGTATACACGGTTGCACATGGATGCATGCACATAATGCATTTATGTACTCTTTCATTTCAGCTTTAACACATAGAAAAAACAAAGGAGTCAGGAAAGAAAGAAAGGACAGATTGTACTGTGTACAGCAGTTCCAGTCAGGGATGAAAGTGCCAGCCCTCTGTAATCAAAAACAGCTCTTGTAATGTCCACGGTTCAGAGGACAAACTTGGACAAATGCAACAAACAAACAATCCCAGCTCCACTAACGGTTGGCTCCACCGTGTCTTAAGCCTTAATCCTCACTCCTCACGCCATGCACTTGTCCGGCATCTACCCTGCAATATCTCCTCTGTATGTTCAAGAGGTTTTTAGTCAGCTTGCAGTTTCTCGGGAGAATGTGCGATGGAGACAAAGTGTGGCCGACATTCAAGACGTATAACTTTTAAAGCAGCTGCATTTGCACAAACTCTGCCCTTTGCAAATGCAGCGCCTTCACCGTCTCACCGTAGCTGCTATATTTCAATAAGACTAAAGGCGCAGCAGGACTTTAACTGCAGTAGAGGTTTACGTTATGGAGCGATAGCGTTTACTGGAATACGATGATGTAATGTGATGTGTGGCCTTTCGTGTCTCTGGAAGGCACCAGACTCACTTCATTAACTGCAAAAGATGTAATGAGCCAGTATTAGCAGGTCTGACCTGGTTGAGCCTCAGAGCTGGCAGAAAATTGAATAAATCCATGCAGATGTAACAATGCAGAAGTTTAACTCCATAAAGACTTAAAAGGAGAGACCCTGTACTGCAGTGACACTCCAACAAAACACTGCAATATTGTTAAAACATACATAAGATGGATGTTCAGATCTCTGCAGAGAGGGTACTGCTGCTATTTTACCTTGAGTGATGAAATAATAATAGTAAAATGTGAAACTCTAAGTGATGTGGTGGATGAGTTTGAACTTTATTCAACCTACAGCATCCCTGGACCTGGCAGGAATTCAGTTTTGCTCGGCAACACCAAGTGAAACAGATGTTTGCTTGTTCGATCTGACCTCTTAGGTCTCTCTGGTCACTTCACATTACTGCTGCCTGTTAACCCCAAAAGACAAATGTGACTATTTATTTTAGTGAATGTCAGTTCTCCATGAAAAAAGCAAAGCGTTAATCCAATATACTGTAAGTTTACATAACCACTGAGCTGAAGAACTGAAGACAAAGGTGACAATGACAGTGTTGTTCTATAATACTGAGGTGTCAGACTGTTAAACTCACATTTACAAATCAATGCAAATATAGACAGTATGTTTTACTGTGAAGAGCATTACCATTTTGGCTCAGACTGACCTTCCAGAGTATTTAAAAATGTTCAGAGACAATGTAGTTATTATTTTTTTCCCACCAAAATATCTGATCTTGCAGATCAATATCTGCTGGTAGAAAATACAGTAATATTATACATTTTATGGTTATGTTTAGGCACTGACAGCACTTGGTTGAGGTTAGGGAAAAATAGTAAGAAAAGAAGTCCACAATGACATGAAGCACAACTTATTCATTAACATTTAAGCGAAATGATGATTTTGTTGCTGTATTATTATTATAATTAGTTATATTTCTATTATTAGTATTGTTATTATGCTTCTCTGTGTGTCTCTCTCCTCCTCACTCCCTCTTTCTCTCCCAACACAACCAGTCAAGACAGATGGCGCCCACCTAGAGTCCGGTTCTGCTTGAGGTTTCTTCCCGTTGTCGCCAAGTCTCTGTAAATGAAAGACTACGGTCTAGACCTGCTCTATGTGAAAAGTGCCCGGAGATAACGTCTGTAATGATTTGGCGCTATATAAATAAATTGAACTGAAAATTAAATTAATTAAACTGAAACACATGCAGGACTTAGGATGTGAACTTCAGTCTCCTGCGTCTTTTACACTCACCATCCATATTTCCTGTAAAATCTCTGGAGTTATGATACAAAGGACAATACAAAACAAAAATATTTCATTTTCTACTTTATTTAACTTGTATAACTGAAAAAGCCGATCCTGTTCTTCAACACCAGCATAATGTCCTGTTTCCACATGTAAGATACCACATCTCAGTCAGGCATACAGACTGTGGAGGCTGATTTAAAGTTTTAATGGCATATATAGCTTATTAAAGTAATGGGAGTTAGAAAAATGTTGGGTTTGAACCGGCTTTGAATATTCATCCCATTTTATTCTTTCATTTCATCAAACTCCTAAAAAAATAGTATTTTCTCAGTAATATTAATTTTTAATATTACTCAAAACAGTATTATACAATTGGAGTTATTTAATTCAGTGTGTGTGTCTTATTCATATATATAATATTAATATTAATAGTATTATATTTAATATTTATTTACATTTGTATTATTACAAGTGTGAAGTGTGATTTGCTGAAGCGAGTACTTAAATGTAACACAAAATGTTTCCACTGAAACACAGCAGGATGTTGTTGAAGCTTGTTGGAGCTTTAAGCTTTGAGTGATGAGGTTTGACTTTGAGTCCTAAATGCAAAACGTGTCTCCCGGTTTTCTCCAGTAACTACTGTTTCTCAGCCTAATTGCCTTCACCGCATCTGCCAACATGTCAGCGTCTCTTGAGCTGGTGTCAATCCCGTGATTAATGACAGCTGGTTATCACTATAAAGCCAAATGTGTAATCGCTACGACACAACCGTCACAGCGTTTGCAACTGACTGAAATATTCATAAATGCCAAAGAGGAGTGGGAGAAGGAGAGAGGAGGGTCAGAAAGAAGACAACTAAAGGGAAAAATAAGAATTGGACAAATAAAGTTGGGTTCATGCTATGGTTTTCCTAATCTCCCTGGCCTAAAAAAAGTTATTTATAATCATGAACACCTTCAATACACGAGCAATAACTTCCAATAACTCTGATTTCCACTGAGCACTGGGCAGGAATTATACATATCACCACTAAAATTCACTCCAATACTCCAGAAGCATGATGTAGCTATAATTGGACAGCTCAGTTATTATTCAGGGGGAAATGCACTCGGCTTGCTTGAGCTTTGCCTGGTGGGGGAATTGAGGTTGACAGTATTATTAATGAATGCTGAGGAGTGCTAAAGAGTCTGACAGAGGTTGGGGATAATGGATAGCAGAGGGTGATGAGACTTGGGTTAGCAGGCAGCAGGAGGGCTAAATAACTTTGGGGTGGATGGTTTTATAAAGATAACACAGTAACTTTGCTACATACTGTACATTTCGTGCTGTGGAGTGGAAACTACACTTTCCTCGTCTGTTTTGTTGTCTATTTTTTTGGTAATTTGCAGTGGCATCACCTCAGTGCAATGGCCAATCATAAAGCTTACAGGTTGTAGGTAGTGCTCTTTTCTTTTTCTGTTTGCAAAATTGCTCATCATAAATGTCCAGTTTGTCCATTGGTGTCACTGTGTTTTGATATTCCTCATTGATGTTCCATCAGCAGATATTCAGCAGTGAATCTGCCTGTCAATAACCGGTCTATGGTGTGTTCACACATGCAAATACAAAGCAGTCAGCAGTCTCTGGTCTCTCATGAATCAGGAGTTCTGTGGTATTTTTGTGGTATGTCTGACTGGAAATCAAACAAATACACACAAACAACAAGAAAAAAAATCAATGAATAGGGATTTGATTACTTGATTACCTCTGCATACATAATAAATATAGAGAGGAAAACTAAGCGCCACACAACACGATCTTGCCATTGTCACTCTGTCCACGGGGATTAACGGGGGAATCTATTCATGTGTCTCAGAGCGGCCAGTGTTTTTGGTCAGTGGAGGATACGCCAGCTTTACTCTTGGCATCAGATTGCGTTCTAAAGTTTACGTTATTGTAGCCAACTTCTGGTAAAACATAAGGAATTTTTCCCTGGAATTTGTGTCAGGAGGAGGATGTGCGTATCTCCCAGTCTGAGTTAAAGGGCAACTTTGGTATTTCTCAACCTGGACCCTATTTTCCCATCATTTTGAGTCTAAGTGACTAATAGGGACAACAATTTTTGAAATTGGTCCAATATTGAGCGAGAGCGCTTCAGCCGGCAGCCAGGAAACGGGCTGCAATGTAATCCACTGTACGTCCACTAAAAGTGTTTGTTTTTGCCACTGACAGGCTTAGATTGTTATTATAATTGTCTGACAACCATCATGCAGACCATACAGAGAAATGCAACATTTTTCTTTATCTTTTGCTTGATCCGGTCTGTTTGTTATTGTGTCTAACCGAGTCTTGCTCAAGAAGAAATCTTGCTTTGAAATCTCACAAGAGTTATAGATCATTTCGTTGTTGGTTTGGCTCTGCACTCAGGAGCGTTTACAAAAGGCTGTCCAATCAAATCTGACTTTGGGCGAGTAGCGAGCCACACTCGTCATATAAAGCTTCATATATAACTATAACTTTACTGTTGTTTGTGGGTCGTAGTAGCTAACAGAGCAATACGGAGACAGATAGGAAGAGATGTGTGTTTGGATATCAGTGGGAAAAAACTGTTTTCATTTCTGAGGTCTAATTCATTCATCTCTCCCTCGTCATCCTCCTGATCTAACAACAGGTGAGGGAGGTGTGTGTGTGGAGCTAACAGTCCCGCCCACTTTCTGCGGCCCAATCAAATGCGAAGGATTTGATTTAAATCCTTTTTGTCACTGGGAAATATGTCACAGTACAGAAACTAAAGACTCTCTAACTTCTGCTTCACTGGGACTTTAAGGATTATAACTAACATTTACTTGCACAGCTTCTTGTAAATTAATTGTCAAATAGACGTACTAAAGCTACTGTTATTAGACTTTAGCTTAAGTTAAGAATTTTACTGAAAAATCAAGCTATACACATTAAATTCAGTGTCTTATTGTTTATAATAACCATAGCTCAGGCCTGCTGAGGACTTCCCAGCTGTACCTTTTGTTTATTTATGTTATTTTTCTTGCTGAAATTCACTCTGTAACCATTTAAGTTTTTTTCTCATTAGCCTCTCATTATCTCCTTTGTCTTCCCTCATATTTTTTTTCTCACTCGCCTCCACTTCTCCTTTCTCCTCATTCTTTTTTTCACACAGCCATCTGTCTCTTTCCCTCCCATTAACTTCCTCTATGTATGTATACAGCATCTGTCATTCTGTCTCTCTTTTTTTTTCCACTACTCTAATCTTCTTCCTTTTTTTTTTCTTTCCACACCTCCCTCCCTCTGTTTTTAGAACGGTGCAGTCCATCAACATTTCAGGCTCATCAAACCTCATTAATCTGATGAGATAATGTCAGAAATACACAATTTTTCCCCTGAAAGACTGACATTTAGGAGGGTTTTTAATGGTGTGTGTGTGTGTGTGTGTGTGTGTGTGTGACATAGTCTGAACGTGTTGAGAGGCCAATATTATTTTAAAGGTTGAGAATCAAACAGACATTTAACAGATCGCAGCAGAGTGATTGATGTTTGACATCGCGCTCACCAAGACATTTGAACCCCTTAAACTCCCTTTGTCCTCTGAAAGACAATACTGAGTGTGTGTGTGTGTGTGTGTGTGTGTGTGTGTGTATGTGTGTGATAAAGTCACTTCTGTTAAATGTCATAGCTGAGAGTTGCTGATCAAAGCATCCCGCTCTGCCTGTCCCTCCAGTTCTCTTATTGTCTTGTCCGAGAGCAAATTAGGCTCCTTCATCAAATAAATGGGTCCTCTGCTGACAGTCTCATCAAAAAGATTAATAATCACTTTTTTTGGCCCGGCTAGCAGTGTTGCTCTGGGGATGGAAATTTCTGTCTGTCGGTTAGCCAGTTGGTCCACGCTGTGGTCTGAAATAATTCAGCAATTATTGGATGGGTTGCGCTGAAATTTAGTGCAGAGTCAAAGTCAGAGTCACAGATATCAGATATCAATGTGTGAGCATTGTCATTATGAGCGTATTAGCATTAGCACTTGGTTCAAAGCGCCGCTGTGCTTAAGTTCAGCCGTACAGAGCTGCTTCTTGTTGAAAAGTGAACAAGAAATTTTCAGAGATGCTAGGTACAGAGGAATTTAAAACATGAGTACATGAGTATTGAAATTTGATGATTCTGCAGTAATTTACATCCAGTGTCAATGTCCTTTATGTGGCAAACAAACATTATTTCTCAGAATCAAAGGAGAAATAACTAAAACTGATGTCCTCAACATTGACCTATTGTATTGTTGAGTTATAAAGTACACTTTTGTGTTGAGAAATATTGAAAATATCATTAAAAGAAAACCTTAACACAGTGACAGTGAGGAAAATACTTCTGGGCAGCGGGTTCTCTGGTCAGCCTATCACAAAGCTTCAAATCGTGGATTTCAAATTCAATCCAGAATCCCTGGGGCTCTAAAATCTGTTAATTTTATTGAAAGAACATCATCAAACAGTTACATTAAATAACACAAGTAACATAACAGCTCAGATAACTACACAACGCAAAGACGGTGATTCAAACAACACGCAACTACATGGTTTCAGCGTCCATAGCAACCACCATAGCAACGATAGAAAACCTGAAAAAACCTTCGTAATAACTGACAAACTAAATGTCATATACATTCACTGAACGAAGATTATGAAAATAAAATGCACGTGTCAGCCATTTTTTTTTGTTTGTTTTGTTTTCAAAGACATAATCTTGACAGTCATGTGATGTGGACGCAGGCCAATAGAAAAGAAAGGGCCAGACCAACGTAGCTATTACACATTTTGATGTGAAAGGCATAGAAAGATAAACTTTTAACACTGTATGATGGTTTTTATTTCCCCTCTTTCAGGTTAATTTAATAGATTAATTATTATAAGAAGCCTCAAAGCTGAAAACATTCATCATTTCAGTTGAACCTGTTCATGCAGTCCTCCAGCATTTGGATGAATATTGTTTTCTTAAATAATATGTTAATAGGTTGTTTGTAGCTTACTTTTAATTAATGCTTTCAATTATTTTCTCCTGTCTGATAAATTTGAGCTCTGCAAAGTTTTTTCTGTGTACAGATACTATTATTACAAATATACCACGTTTGAACTACCTATGAATATGTAGAAAAACAGAGAGCAATTGTTCAATTTCCATCATACATCACATATGTGATTCTATATATACTCTTATATGGTACAGTAACACAACATAAATATTCAAATAACTGAGTTTTCATTGGGTGTTAATTGTTTTCCCTTATGGCTATGTTTGGTCTTTTCTTTTGTTTTTTTAAGTTACTGTTTTTATCCGCTATCCCCTGTGGTCATCATACATTTTCTTTCACATGTATCTTTTTATTGTCAAAATGAATTTTGATGAATTTGAATTACAATTAAATGAATTAAAGCTGAAGTCTTTATTATCTATTTATTCATTATTCATAAGCTTTGAGATAAGCTCCAAACTTCTTTATGTGTTCTTTATTCTTCTTTTTAAACTCCCACTAGATTATTTAAAAAAAAAAAAAAAACATTGTGACCAAGCTTAAAACAAAGCTTTTAGTTATTAAAAAGTTGATATTTTGGAGATACAAGGTCACATGGTGATGATATTCATCTGTATGATGGAGTGTGGTGCTGAAATCCATTTACCTGCTGCGGACAGAAACAATGCAATGAAATATAGACTCTGTCGACGATCGTAAAAAAGATTGTGGATCTAAAACAGCAACAGTAGAACTTGTTATTGAATATTCCTTCTTTTAATAATTTTAAGAATAATCCTGTTGTCACATTGAGACTCCATTTAGTCAAAGGATTACACAAATGTTCAGTGCATTTGTAAACTTCATGGCTCTTAAAACCCTTTCAAATCCTGCTGGATAAACTCAAAATGCTTAAAGCTTTCTCCCTTACACACACACGTACACATGAAATACACTCCTTTTTTTAATCGAGGCAAAGTAAAGAGTTATAACCTGGAGAAATCAAGTTCCCCCCTTGGGTCAGGAGATACTATCTGCCTCCAACAAGTCATCTGACCCCCATCCTGACCGGAGGAAATGGAGAAATAACAAAAAAGTAAAACCATTCTTCTTCTTTTTCTGTTATTTTGCAGAGACAGAGAAAATGATGAAAAATGAGAAGCAAGGACAAGGACAAAAGACAAGGAATGAGGTAGGCAATAGATAAAATAACAGCAAACTGCAACTAGAAAAACTGAAAAGCAGTAGAGAATAAAATGTGGGACTAGGATAACAAGGCCCCTGCGTTGCTATTTACCCAGACACTGTGGAGTTATGAGAGGACAGGCTTTGCTTCCAACAGCCAGTAAGTGCTGTTCCAGCAGGCCACTGGGGAGAGCATATATTCAACGCTGACATTCAGCACATCAGTATTTCACACACATCGTATGAAACACCCATTCACACCCTGCTCTTTTCACATCAGCTCAACACCGATGCGAAGAGACAGCAGAGCCGGCTGAGCTACGCAGGACTGACAGGCCGCTCGACTTCCTTTTAAATGCCATTTGTAGGATGTAAAAACTCTTACACACAAACACTGTCTGCAAAACATGAAGTGCACACACAGGAATTCAGACTTTAAAGCGCCATTTATCTATATTTTTACATTAACAATGAGTCAAATCACATGAATTACGTGAGCGGGGCGTTTGCAGTAGAACCGACTCCAACTTTTGTTGTTTGGTTTAAATGGGATAGTTATTGTAAAATTATTGCAAAGTTATTGTGTAATAACTTTACAATAACTTTACGATAGTTACTATGTTATAAGCAACTGTTTGCTAATAAGATGTTATATCTTCACCGTTGTGTGTCATGTTTTATATTTCTTTTGTCCCCAAGTAGCCAAAACAGATACATGAACTTTAAAAAAAAATGAAGTAATAACCTTCTATTACTAAAATAATAAAGTATTTACTTTGTACAGTATGTAAAGTGTTTAATTTAACTTAAGACACTTAGCCTTTAGCACACAAATTGTAGTGCTACACAGGAAGTGATGCATTTATTTGTTCACACTGAGCAGATACAAATCTGTGTAAATAGTCTGCAACCACTGACTGCTGTAGTGATTTCTGACCTTCTGTCGAGGGCGTTGCCGTTGACCTTTAACCTACCACCATGACCATATGTGACAAAAACTGGAACAAGATTTAAATGCTTGTTAGATAATTCTTTTATCTGTCTTGAAACAGGGAGAGGTGAGAGGTCAAGGTTAGCTACAGAAAACAGGACCAGTTATGGGGTTTTGCTCAAGGACACTTGTGTCACCACAGACCACAGAGGTTGTGGATATTTCACCTGCTGACTCAGTAGGTAGGTCTCCATCCAAATTTAATGCAACTTTAGCTGAATTTCCAGAAAATTCAAATTAATACATGTTTCCATCCACTGTCATTTTTCAAATATATGGAGTTGGGTCATCAAGATAAACAGCTGTTGGTGCTATTTTCCCAGTTAGGTCCATTAAACCATTGAGATGACATCATTAAAAAAGCACCAGTCAAACATCCAATTGTGAAAAATAGCAATAAAAAACATGATGGACATGATGACATTTCTGTTTGTTTCATACATTAATTTGAGCAGCGTTACAGTCATCACTCCACACACATCTGATGTCTTCTTCTCTTTAGTGAAGCGGAAACATAAGTGGACATTTAGGTCACATGCTTCATGTAAGCCATGATTTAATCACTAAATCTGTTTATGGCATTGCATTTTGTTGCATTTTGCTTTTATGGATACTTTTCCACTTCACAATTTTTGCCGTTTCCACTGAAGTCTTTCATATGTAGATATTGAAATATGAATAAAAAACAAGTGGATGGAAACGTACCTAGTGGCATAAATGGTTACGTGAATGATGGCTTACTGATGGGTTTAGAGATTTCATCACCATGGAGATGAAGGCAGTGTTTACACATTTCCATTGAGTGAATGAGTCACATGTCCGAAGACATTTTAGTGACCTTTTTGACTGACTGGCAGGCTGTGTGTTGGTTGATAATGGAAGAGTTGGTTAGCAGGATGGTTCATCAAGTGATTAGCAGGGAAACTGATCAGCTGTTTGGCTCACTGGTTAACTGGTTGACCAGTAGACTCCTGGCTGGTTATTTGTTTCACTAACTGGTGAGCTGGTTGACTGACTGGCTGTTTAAACAACATGACTCTCGTATGACAATGTCAATAAACTTGCATCAGTGACATTTGGCAGAAGGCACTATGAATAGCTACGGTGCTGCCTGGAGGACCAATGATACATTAGTGTTTACACTGTGGCAGAGAGGTTGGAGGTCTATGAATGTGTGTCTGTATGCACATGACTTACTGTGTGTCTGCGTGCGTATACGGTATATGCACGGTTTGTGTTTGTGGTGTGTGACAACAATACCCATGAATAATCCGGTGCCTGGGGACATGTAAGTACGCTCTTTGACCCGGCCTTATGTTGCTCTTTATTTGATCCCTGAGGCAGTCAGCTGTTCAGCGTTCCTATATGTTAACCTCCATGTTCTGTATTGTGTGCTTTTGAAACGATAAAAGGCGCTGGCAGACTGAATTAATGCGTTCTCGTTGGTTTAGTGACAGTTCAACCTCCGCTGCCAGGAAAAGGTCAAACTGTTCTGTATATCCTGGCCTGATGTTGCTGTTGTAGGAGCTACACATTTTTCATTGCGTGCTTGTGAAACGATTGTTTTACTTTAATTTCACATCCCAAAGGAAACTATTTGGAAAATCCCAGTTATTATTCTTACCTTTAAAGCAACAGTCTAAAAACAACTAGCCATGTGAGACATATTCGGGCTCACTGTTCTATACTGACAAGAATGACTGATCAAATAAATTACACAATTCTCAACTCAAAAACACTTAAATGTGCCATGAGATGTCCAGGTAGTTACATGTGTACGGACTCAGCAGCTCATCAACTGTACTAATTGTAATATCATGATGGATGAATTAAAAAATGGCTTTACATCTCCCTAATTAATCTCTTTAATGAACAAATAAAGCTTTGATAATTCTCTTTACTGAATTAATGAACATTTCTGAAATGAGTCTGTATCAAATCACACCTTCATAGTGCCAAAATCACATTGGAAGATCTTTCCAAGCAAAAAACTGTACACTCTCTCCAGCACTAAATGGCAGATAGACAAAATTAGCAACAAGCTGGTGAAGAAAGCAGAACATCTAGCAGCTAAAGAGTCAGATATTTACTTCAGGAGTTGATGGAGACCAAACTAGAGCTAAAAGGAAGAAATACTCCTCCACTGGGATGATAATGTTGCTCTGTGTCTGCTGGATGTGTAGATAGGGGACTGATTGCTGCCATATTTACTTTATAAGCCAGTGATATGGTCTTAAATGTATTTCTGTCAGCTTGTTTTGATGTTTTTCTGCCGCCTGGAGACAAAAATTGATGAGACGCAGCTTTAAAAGAATTTCACATCCCTTTCCGTTAACTGTCACTCGCTCATGTCTTCCTCCTGTAATCTGACTTGTGTTTTAAGTGTAAAAATATATATATATATATAAAGCGACAGTTTGCTTTTTCTACTCGGCTCCGTCAACACTTGACATGTTTACTGTTGTTTACTTGCACTGTTGCACCTCTCGGTTCTCAGGGAGTTTAAGAATTTGTCTTTTACACTGCTCGACCACTCAAAAATGCACAAAAACAACAACAAAACATCCGTCAAAAATGTCTTTCTTCCACATCTAACGTGATGCTAACAGATGCTGAGAGTGAGGTCACATTTTACTATCTTCATTATAGTTTGAGAGAGCTCATCATAGAAACATCTGATGTCTAATCAAGCATCTGTCAGAACAGATTTTGCACATAAATCTGTGTAATTAGTTAGAACACATCAGACATGTTGTGCTTTCCCACTTCATATTAGTTGTGACTGATTGTTGTTTGTCGTCGATAAGATGTGAGCTATGGATCAAAGAAACATTTTATGTTGTCATTATGCACCAGAGGGGCTCACTGAGGGAAACGCAGGAGAGAAACAGGAAACATTCATAGTGCAGCTGACAGCGTATCTGTCCGGATTTATTTTTTTAGATATGACAAAACATAAAACGAAATGTTCCTCATCAGTGTGAACATAAAAATCTGCATGGAGTCTTAAATTTTAATTATTGACCAGATGGATGTTGGCAGTCATCAACTGAATCATTTATTGTCTCTGAATTTGTATGTGATGGCCTTTACTCAGCAACAAGATGATACAGTGATACAGTTTTAACCAGTACATTACAATCGAATCTCCCCTGTGGCTTAATTAAGGGGGCCTTCACATCTGTCGTTTCCTCATCTCGGTTCCTCTGACCACAAATATTGTTCATCTGCTCAGTTATATTCAGTCCTGAGCTTCACAGGCAGAAAGCCCAGGTGCATCAGATCCAGATGTGAGGACAATGCTTCTTGTACCGGAAAAACCACTTTGACAGTCTGTGTTTCAAATTTAATTTGATGGCATTCAGGCATTGACAAACACAGTGTGAAGCTATATATTGTTGTTGAGGACAGTTGTTTTTGCTCAACAAATAAGCAGCATTGGGTTTTCAATAAATTATGAGATAAAATACAGTTTGCTTCTTGGAGACGGGAACCAAAGCAACCCTATAACCAGGAAAAAATGTTAACGTTGGAAGATTCTCAATGTATTTTACATCCAATAATGTTTTTAAAATTCTCATTTTTCTAAAATATCTGTGGATGGCAACCACTGAATGGAAAAAGGTGCCTTAGACTGTGTGACAGTAACGATCGTCTAAGTTTATTGCATGTCACACTGTGCAAGACGCGTAAAATATAATTTTTGTCACGATCTGTGTCAGACTGTATGATATCTATCTGAGGCTGTCAGACTGTGTGCTGAACGCATGGTGAACTGCAGCACTATGATATAAATAGGAAAAAAAACTATATGAAAGCAGAGACATGTCATCAGTTGAGCAAAGTGCAGAAAGGTCATAAAAACATCTTTTTTGTTTCACCTTGGATGTATTAGTATGTTTTCCCCTTAAACTTTTCAAAAATTGCAATATCACACAGGTCAGTCAATTCTGTGTCATTTCGTGTTGAACACTGATTGGTTTGTTCACAGACATGGGTGGTAGCAGTCATTTTGGATCACAGCCAATGTTTTCTGGATTGACGACCAAAGATTTCACCATATTTCTCTCAAAATTGTCAACTTTCATCCCAGACAGCCCTGAATCACACCGTGTAAGGCCTTAAGTTTAGGCAAAGATTGTGGTTACAGTTAATAAAAAGACAAATTTTAACTGCACACATGAAATGCATGAAGACGTACGAAGATGGCGAGATCTACCACACCCTTATTTTCACCTCTCTACGTAAATGGCATACTAAGTGCATTGGCACCAAACACTGGAATTTGACATTAATCATGAGTTGCAGAACTTTCCAAACTGGATGTGTTCCATAGGGATACTGGTCAGGACAAAAGCTTTAATTAGAAAAGCAGCTTGTGCAGAAATTGAGAAGGACAAACTAAATTATGTATGAAATCTAGCCTTCAGCATGAAGTCGATGACATATTAAGTGCAAATAATAAAGTCTACCTGGATTGTTTCAATGAGCAGCTGGCAAATGACTCACTCGTGCGACTGGTGTCAAGGGGATGGCGTTGTCAGTAAGTCTGTCAGTTGATCCAGAGTGAAATATATCAACAACTGTTGGGTGGATATTTTTATATATTTCATGCTGACTTAAGTTTGCCATGGCGCATGTTACTATAAAGGACGGGAAAGGAAAGAAAAGGAGAGGAAAATTTGCCCTTAATGGAGGTTTTGTTTGGGAACATTATCCCCGTCATTATTTAACGTCTTTAAATAATGGCCATTACATTTTGGCTAAGCAACGTCAGTATTCACAAACTGTGTGTTTAAAACAAAGTGGATCCAGCAGACAGAGACAGAGTGTCTCAGGTTGGAAAGAGATTTTTCTCTGCACAAGAAAAAAAAAGGAAGTATACAGAATAGCCTCAATGATATTTCCTCTTGATTCAGGAAGGATTCATGAAAATAACAAAGATATTACTGTATAATATCAAACATTATAAATTACACCTTCAATAGAAATCCCTTTAAGAAATTCTTCATATCCTTGTTTTACATCTGCATTGTTTCATTCTTCTACATTCTTTCTCCGTTTCCTTGGATGACTTGGTTTTGTATAAGATACAGACTTGGGGCCAGATGTGTAAATGACTTGTGTGTGCAAAAAACCCCCAAAAAAGCCAAAAAAAAAAGCATGCAATACTTTTAACAGAGAAAAAAATAATGTCCTGTCAGAATATGTTTATCTTCATGCCTAAATTACACCATACAGACACAGGACGGAGTTGCAGTGGTTTACGAGAAGGTCAAAAGAGGAAATTTGAGAGACATTTCATAGGGAGTTTTACTCATCTAAGCACCTCATAGAGCTCAACAGCTTTCTCTCTATAGGCATAATTTTATTAGTCTTTGTAAACAGAAGTGATGTGGGAATAAGACTAATGCTCACTGGATCATAAATTAGACATGTTTATGCGTCATCAGTCAGGTTATTACAGTTCAGACACACATAATCGCCGTGTGTAACGACACAAATACTGTTTTGGCACTGTTACAGGACATTACTGGTGCCACACCAAGGACAGAATGAGTCTGATTTATGTCTGAACACAGTCAAACAGAGGAGGGTTAACATTTGTGAATAACTGTGGCAGTAGGCATGCAAACTTGTGTGTGTGAGCATGATTTCATGATAATTAAGATGTACAATAAAGGGTTTTATGCTGTGAAAATATATCTTTTATACATTTTACTATTGCTGCTCAGAAAACAAATTGGAATGACTTGTAGAGGAAAATAAAAAAGAAGTGGAAAAAAAATTGTCCTTTTTTATCGGACTGATCACAGATATGATTTCATGTGTCATTACTGTCATTTCCATGCTAACAGTGATAGTGTTCTTCCTCCTCAAGAGGCCTCGCCATCCCTTAAAGTCACAGTGAAACGTGGAGGACTGCTGGCCTCTGCACACTCCTCCCTCACCCACATTGTTAGGAGGAGGACGACAAGGGAGAAATGAATGAATCAGAGCTCATCCACATTCTTTTCTGTGAACACAAATATGACTCCACTGTCACTCCAACGCGTGCGGTTACATAGTTGCCCAAAGTTACATTTGATTGGATCCAGAAACACTGATTTTTGACATGAAACTGCTTTATTCTGTGTTTTTACCAGTTTTAATCACCGGGTCTGTTTGTTTTGGAGAGGAGACCTCTGCGGATAATTTGGCTCCCGGTAAAAAAACCTCATGAACAATGAACACTGAAGTAATGGAGGTTGTTTTAACAACGAAGACAACAACTCCCATGATCCCGCGTTATTTCATGACATCATCACCCTCTTTTGTGATTGTTTTGATTAAGAGACCCCTCGCTGAAGAAATTACATACTGTGTGATTCCTTTTCAATAACTCACATCATCTGTATAATTAAAGCATGACAAGGCTTGATCACATATAATAAACCTGTTTAGGGTTTCTGGAGGTGATATCAACAGGTGAAACAATGTTTCATGCTCTTTAAGCACTTAGAACTGCCTTTGTGCTATATAAATAAACCTGCCTTGCCTTGCTGAGTTATAAATCAAAACCAACACTAAACATCTACTATTTGGTAGGACTCCCTTTAATGCCTTGTGTCAATATAAATCCAGCTTGACGCACCTTTGACAAGCTACTCCACCTTAACAAAAGTTACCTGAACCACCGACTTGTTCTGGCCTTCTATGAATCGATCGAGTCCATCTCCTGTGAAAGTGTAAAAACTCGAGGGCTCTGCTCAGTTAACCTAACATGCAGCTGATGAACCACAATAATCAGGAAAGGAGGTTGACCACTC
Organism: Thunnus albacares; assembly: GCF_914725855.1. Lineage (NCBI taxonomy): Eukaryota > Metazoa > Chordata > Actinopteri > Scombriformes > Scombridae > Thunnus > Thunnus albacares. The sequence continues at coordinate 30,514,298 of NC_058115.1, read as the reverse complement.
AATTGTGATGAACTTGAACTGGGGAAGCTGTAATTTGTTCCTGTGATTCATTTAATTCTTTTCTACTTTTATCTGCAGCTATTTTAATCTTACCTGTCGCTTTCGTAATGTCCGTGAGAATGCCGGAGGAATTAGCCTTTTCTTTGTATGAAGAAAATACTTTAAGTGAAAGATAAATTCAACAAAAGAGGAAAGGTAAAGCAGCGCCAAAAGAGAGTCGTGAGATAAAGAAGACAGAAGCGCAGAAAACAAAAGGCGCCGTGAATGAAGTTCAGGAGCCTGCGAGAGGCGTTACGCTTGCAGCTATGGAAATCTGAGTCATCAGACGTCCCAATCATCTTCTCCCTGAGTGGAAAAATGGGAAAATTATAAATGCTATAATTCAACTTCCTGCCTCTCGCCACTTACACGGCACAGATGGTGTTTGTGAAGACATTTAGCCACCAAAATACTTCTGCATCAATCAGACTTCTGAAAACCTTCAGAACTTCTGGAAGAAGTCAAAGCAAGTTCAGCTGCTGCAACAGAGACTGGAACGACCTCCGAGTGGAAGTCTCCTCTTACCGCCACTCAATCAACTGTGAAACTCTGGCCTTTGTCAAACTCTGATACCTTTCCGCTACACTTGAGAGAAAATGATTGCTCCTAAGTATGAAAATATTTGTGTAACTGGGGAAAGCGAAGAAGATGAAATAGCAGGGGTGTAATGGGTGAAACTGTAGATGCTTTGAAACGGTGTGGTCAGGGGTGGGAGAAATTCCTCTGAGGAAAGGTAAAGAAAAATGTTGGTGAAGAAAAGAAGAAGAAATAACAAAAGTCTGTACCAGTGCTGTAAATGGAGACACCAGTTGTCCTTTGGGTGCCCTTTAACGCTGACCCTTTATATGCAAAGGTCGGGATGGGGCTTTTATAGAGCCTGAGCACATATTTGAATGTTTAATTGGCTTTTTAATTGAAATAGAATTTGAATTTTGTTGACTTTAAGCTGAAACTTGTCGACGTTGGTCTATTTTAAAGTCCTCTAGGAAACAGGTCTTAAAGGATAGGTTTGGGTTATTTCAAGTCTCTATTAACACTATACTGATGTGCTCATATGTATGTGGAAATGGGTCTTGGTCACTGTAACTATTCCTACTGTCCATACTGGCTAGAACGAGACTACACTGTAAGAGATGTGGGACAAAATCCACAACCCTCATTCCAAAGTTCAGCTGAAGCTAATATGAGGCTTCAACAGTCTGAGTTAGCTAAATCAAGACAGTATCTTCCAAAATTGGTCTGTGTGGAACAAAATTCCCTCTTTTTGTTTCCCCAGAACTGTGGTGGAGGGAAATATACCAGTAGGCACGTGTTGCCAGCTTTTTACTCACGTTATGAACAGAGTGAACCGCATACTATGTATTTATTTACACTTACCATGCAGCCGTGTTCTTCAGATATTTTATCACAGCCCCTCTTCCACTGAGCTTTCTAAACAGTGTGTTTATGTCCATTTTGACAGCTACAACTCGCTCCTTTCAGGATGTCTCAAAAGAAATCTTTGGAACACATTTGCTTGTCACGCACCAGATAAACACACATATTCTCTGTCACAGTTGTAGTTTTACTTCTCCTGGGACAAAAGTTGTAGTTTTTCCAGGCTGGTTAGCTGCTTCTCTGTCCACACTGCTGCTAATGTAACACCACTGACACACTGTTAGCTTAGCCTGTTGGCACATGCTCACAAGCTAATTAAATCTGTATCTACAAAGCTGTGTGAAAGTTAGTCAGTGTCAAAAAAAAAGTCACCCTTTCTAAGAAATGGAACAAAACCAGCTGATGCATCATTGCAAACAGGCTGGACATACAGCTAGCTGCTAATGTTAGCTAGCCTGATTCGCTCAGCACTGAAAAGTTCATAAAAATTAAAAAAAATTGTGATTTTAATCCCACAGCTTCCCACCCTGAGCCTGACGTCCAATCTGAGGCTTCTGGAGGACCACAAAAACAGCTGGAAATTGGTGAGCTGTCACACATGCACCAAAATTCGGAGCTGGAACAGCATGTTACCAATATATTTGTGTCCATCCAATCTGGTGCTCTTTCCAGAGCAACCACAGGACTGTTTCATAGAAGAAATCTGATTTTAGCAGTTTTTGGTTGTGACACATTACTTGGGTTCCGGTTTTGGGGTTCTAGATCTGACCCATGTTGAGGACTGATGCTATTCTGTCTGTTCTGGTCCTCTCGCGTGTTCTTTTAATGAAGCGATAGGAGAAGATATTGTTAGGCTCAAAATCAGCTTTATTCTAATACCAGTAGAATATGCAATATTACAGAGCTCTGGGTCTGACTATAGTTTCCCTGACAAGCAACAGAGTGTCTGTTAGTTCACGAAGTCTGACTCACTATCTCTCCCTGACCCAGTACATAGATTTTACATTTTATAGTACATAGATCAAGAAATGTGCAACCGGGGTGTCGTCTTCTCATTGGTTGACAGCGTCCTGCTTCTCCTATTCGTGGAATCTGACTCCATACCTTCAGCGGCTATACGTTGCATTGTTTCTCACAGTTGAATGGGGGTACCCCACTCTCACGTTTCCTGTTTTGTTAGCTGAAAGCAGAAGTTGAGGTTAAGCTGACCTATTACTATATTCTGGGAACATGTGAATTTGTAAGTTTCTCACGTCCAGTGCTGTTCCACTTTGCAGTCCACAATGTTCAAATACAGCATAATAAGCTTTCTTTCACATGGTATAAAAAATGCATCTAATATCTAAAACACCTCTATTAAAAATAAGCTTATAAAAGCAAATCAAGGACTTTATTTGTTGCAATTATGTTTTAGCAAAAGCATCAATCATAACAAGAAAATATCCTTCACCCAGAACTCCATGGCTAACAAATCTCTTATCAAGTATTTATGTGTCTCCTCACTCATTTTTAGCAAAGTGCAAAACATTCAGGTAGAAGCAAGCTGGTGTCTGTACTCAGTCAAAGATCATTTGTGATGTAAACTCTGTAACATCACTCTACAATGATAAATGTGTACAAAAGTAAATAGGCTAAGCTACTCTAGTGTAGCTGATGCATATTTATCTTCTGCTGCTCATCCCAGTTGTAGTGTTTCTGTTCTCTTTTGAAACATTAACTTTCAGTATTTTCTTAACTTTAGTTACAAGTGCTGAAAGCTGAACCCAAATGAATTCGACAGGATTCGGACTCCAACTCAAGGAATTACTGCAATGCTTAGGATAATTACTACTGTGTAAAATAATCCAACTTGAAATCTGTAATTACAATTCTAATGTAAGTGCTCTGTTACTTTGACGTTTTGGTGTGTCAGTTTGTTATTGTATCAGGAATTTTATAATGAGAAACAGTCTGCAACACTGTCCAGTGAATGAGTTTGCTTTCATAAGTAAGTGTGAATGTATAATTTTTTTTCCCCAAAAAAGTGTGAAAATGAGCCTGATGACAGCTTCCAGCCAAAATGTGCTCTAATACTGTATATCAAATGCTTTTTATTATTATACTGAAGATTCATTCCTCTTGTTTGCAGTCATGGTGGCCTTTGAAACCAAAGAGCACTCAGTGTGATTTTTAGAAAAATTATGTTTACTTTTTGTTTACTAAGCAAAGACACACTCCAGATCTTTCCTTCTTTCAAGTGTAAAAGCAACCTCAAACGTTTTTATGTCACGAAAAAAAAATACTGACTTGCATGCAGGATTATAATAAGAATTCTAAAATTTTCCAATAAAGAACATGAACAGAACTTGCATAAACTTGATCGCTTGACCAAGAACAGCAGCGGTTTGTTGGATACGATCACATAAGTCTGCCTCCGCTGGATATGAAATGGTGAAGAAAACAAAAGACAAAGAGAAAGAGAGAGCCAGGGAGGTGAAGAAGAAAGAAGTTTAATTTTCCTGTTAAAATGCAAAACAGAAGAGGAGGAGAGAGGGAAAAAAACCCAGAATGATAGAGGAATGATTAAAATATAAAAAGTGAGAGGGTGCGTGAAAACAAACCAAAAAAGAAACAAAACCTTTTATTTGCCACATTGTTGAGTTTTAATTTACGCAGTTATTGCAGCAAATGAGAGAGAGAGAGAGGTACAGAAGAAGAGAAAGAGGCTGTTTTCTCCTTATTATTATACCAAGACACAGAGGATTGCTTACTGGCATGGAAATTAAATAGTGCTGGCTCATCACCCTGTTGGCAGGACTTGAAGTGTAAAATAACATCAGCCCATTTGAATCATTCTTGGGTCATTTTCCTGGTTTCAAAAGTGCCAGAAAAAATCATCCCACACTTATTCAGATTGCTGCTGGAGGCACCGAAGCAGCCCACTGCACCAACTACAGTTTGTATATGACGATAACAGAGGCTTTGCTGAACTGAAGGAAAAAGTTGAGATTGATGAGACGTTTTGACAAAACCTGTGATTTTACAGCAGTTTACATGCATTCATGCCTTTTCCTACAGATATCTTTGATTAGCACTAAAGAAATCGTATCAAGACTTTATTGTGTTCTTCTTCTCAGGACAGTGTTAAGCCAGAGGTGCATCAGGGACCATTACAAAATCTGAGAAACCTGCACGCTTTAAAGTTCTTATAATCCTATACATTAACACGTATCTTTAAGTCCCCCTATTTAGCGTTTATAAGCCATACACAAACATGTAATAACTACTATAACTCTACAACTGCAACTCTATAACTCCTTCTCTGGGCAACTGCAAATGGAGGCTGCTGTATAAACAGATAATGAATAACAATATAGTAAAACACAGCTGTAATAATATGAAATAAGTCTTCAGAAGAGACGTTATAGTTGCTGATACATACTGTACATTGATAAAACCCTAAAAAAATGTCCTTATAACTACTTTATAGTGTGTTATAAACCACTTATTAATTATTTGTATTTTAGTTATAAAATAACTAAATAAAAGTGACTCACTACCATGTCATTCATCTGGAGTTTTGTCCTGATTTCATTTGAGATAATAAAACTATAAATATATTCAGTGTACAAGCAGGAAATGACAGAAGAAGTGCAGTGACAAAAGTCAAACAGACTGCAATTATGGACACTGCATTCAAATGTGAAAAATGAACAAATTACTGCAATTAAAGTTACTTTGTCATTCTTATTTCGTTGTGCTACCTTCCACAACTTTCTCACTTTAAACTGGCTGTGAATTCTTCTTTTTATGTGTGAACTCACCACACAAAAACATGATTACATTTGGTGTCCAACTGACAATTGATACTCAGCTTTGGCTTTATTATTCTCTTTTAGAGCATGTATGAAGGATGTTTTGGTATGAAAAGTCTCAAACTAGTAGAATTTTGCAACAGGGAGATCTTTTTGTTGTGGACTTTTAAGGTTGAAGGAGACACTCTTCAGTGACTTAACAAGGATAGGCGTACGTTTTAACTTCCCATCTGTCATATTCCCTACTCTATCTAGTTGATCTGTTATGTTTCACAGTGAAAGACATACCTTTTATGTAATTCTTGATCATTTTAAACTCTAATTCCTTGTGGCGCTTCTTTCCCGTGTTCTGTCCACTGTGCCTTGAGGTCTTTACTCTAAATTTTCCTGTCATGTTGGTGATATGGGGATTAAAACGTAGGCTTCCTCCTCTGCATATGAAGATTATCTGGATACCATTGGGATGTAAATGTCAATGTTTGTATCATCAATATATAATATAGCCATAAGCAGTTTGTCAAAGAAACTGGAAGGGAAGTGACCTGTTGAAGTTTGTGCTGCTCACACTTTGCATGTAGCTTCTTGTTTGAATGTGATCAGTAGCCCAAAAACTATAAAACTTTCAGGGGAGCACAAATAAATCTAATGTTGAACAGCTGTCCAAATGTGTATTGTGGATATTGTGTAATTTATAATACACATGTCTTTGCAATATGACCTCTGGTTTGATGAACCAGATGTGAAACTTTGATGCCGGCAATATACAGTTATGGCAGCTCATAAATGTTTAATGGTGGAAATCACAGATCAACACCAGAGCCAAAGGAGCACATGTCCATCAACTTTCAGACAAATCTCACTGGAGCATTTTGAGATTTTGTGTAAACAAGCAGAAGGTTAAAAACATTAAACTCTGTAAAACTCACTAATGGAGATAATTATGTGTAAAAACTCTTTAGAAATGAGGCTGCTTGAACTCAGAACTCCTGCATCCTTTCTTCAACACAAGATGTTATGTGTAGGGCACTTGAGGAGCACACAGTGTAATTAAGGGTTTGTTTCCAGGGACACAATGCAATGAGGGTTTTTATTTCCCCTCTAAACACATTTATTCCAGCACAGCAGTTAGTGTGAGCATTGTACTCAAGGACACGTTGATGAGTATCGACACACTGTCTGTTCCTGATTTTATTTCCGAACCTGGCTGAGCAATCACGATAATGTCCTGCTTCATGATCACACCATCAAAATGAGATCAAGCTGCCCAGTACAGCCACAGTGAGGTGTTTGCTGGGAGCTGCTGCTGCTGATCAATTTTAGTTGATGTGGTGGTTTGTTGTCTCGCTCAAGGGCATGTGGACTAAATGAGGTTTCTCAGTTGTTTTCTGTGTACATATTTTCCAAACTGCAATGCTGTAGCCACAAGCATCGAATATTAATTTAGCAAATACTGCGGACATCACTGGTTGTGAATTCAAACTTTTGGCAAAGGCTCGTTAAAGGACCAGTGTGTAGGATTTAGTGAGGTTGTTGAAGACAACCAACTGAACAAACCTCCCCTCCCCTTCCAAGCATGTAGGAGAACCCACAGTGGCAGTGAAAGTCACAAAAATATGAAAACCCCTCTCTAGAGTCAGTGTTTGGTTTGTCTGCGCTGGGCTACTGTAGAAACATGGCGGTGCAACATGGCGGCCTCTGTGGAAGAGGATCCCTATGTAGACATAAAGGACTCATTCTAAGGTAACAAAAACACAATGATTCTTATTTTCATTAATTAAAACATACTTATGAATATTATATTCCATTTCTGCCAAGTCCGTTCTGCTAGATGTCACTAAATTCTACACACTGCACCTTTAATTGAAAGCTACTAATTTTAAGAATTTTTATTGGATCAATATTAAAGAGCATCCTCCACCTCCAACAGGTAAACTACTTATTTTACTTTGCTCTGCAAAATGGAAAAACACTCAAAGCGTGCCAGCTGTGAGCCCCAAACAATGGAAAAATGCCATAATGTTAACGGAGAGGAGCAGCGAACTGATGAACTGTGTGTGGAGCCGATGACCATATAAAGAAATCCGTCATCAGCTGACATTGACTCGGATTGAAAGTAAAAAAAAAAATGTTGGAACTGAGTGTTCAGAGCAGTCTGAAGCTGCTGCTTTTTGCTCACAGGGATTACTTCTACATGTGCTTGCCTCATTATTTGACACGTTGACCACTTTTAACATGAACATCCAACATTGTAACATTATATATGACTGAAAATAAGGAAAAGCATAATAGGAGGAAAGTCCTCAGGTTACTCTAAACCTTTGGTAAATTACGGTAACCATTTTTATTTTAATATTGTATTTAGCTGCCTTTGTTTATCTTGCTTTAGGATAGATTTGAGTTAATTGTGTCACTGTTTTCATTTTGTTTTGTCATTTTTAACAATTTTATGACACTGACTGATCTCATCTAACTGCTAACCAAACCTCCCTTGTAAAAAAAGAGATTTTCTGTAAAGTTCTTTATCAGTATGCTGTGTTGAATATTTTCTTGTCTGTCTTGTTTTCACTATGAGCTCACCAAATTAAGTTCCTGACAAGTTTTGTTGTAACTGCAATAAACTTCTCAACTCCACAGCTCCTGCTGTTATACATTTTAACAAGATGAGGAAAGGAAGACAAGGAAGTTTTCTGCTCTCATTACTTGGAATACTCTGCAGAGGGAACATTACAATTAAGAAGAATAACTCTGGCTTCATTTTATACAATAGTTAATTCTATGGTTAATTCTATGGTTACTTCTGTTTTTGTGCTTTTTCATATTTTTATTTCTGTTTTATCAGTTTGATTGTCTGTCTGTAATGTTTATGCTTCAGTTATGGGCAGGTCTCACTTGCAAAACAGGTCTCCAACATCAGTTGAACTTTCCCAGCTAAAAAAAAACAGATAGATAAACAATTTTGTAAAAAAAGAAAGAAAAAGAAAAAGCTGCCATACTGCAAAAACTTGCAGATGTTATCTTTTATTTCTGTAACAAAATAAGGATTCTAAAATTATTTTTTTCCCATTTCTATGCTTGAGTTGAGCCAGAATCTGCTAAAAACCATCTGAATCTGAAAACTTATTGATTATTAATTCAGTGTGGCTGCATTTCATTTTTTTTCCATATAAACTTTCAGCTAGTTTGTTGAAGTGGTTGTTTCAGTCTTAGGAGACTGATTTCATGTTTGATGGTTTCCTGATGAGCTAGTGACATTACACAACACTGATTTTTCCATTTCAGAACTGCACACTGTTTGTTTGACTTTAATATTTCCATTTTCAGACCTAGAAGCTCACAGCTGGTTCACAAGAAATCAGATGAAACACACATAGCCCGCTGCAAAACTGCTTTTCTCTTTTTAATCATTACACAGCTGTCAGATACGGTCCCTCACTTTGCACTATTTACTACAACTAAAATGTCCAACGGCTACTGAATCGACTAATGGGAAACATGAGACAGTTTTCTCCCAGCGACAAGAGGCAGCAGGGAACTGCTACGCTCTTTCAAATCCCTCTTGTTTCTGCTCAGAGACTCAGATTAAAGAGCTAATTATGTTTGTGAGCAGTCGTCCAGCCGCTCAATGCACACACACACACACCTATGCAAGCAAGCACAGACCTCACACATAGATGCATGATTGGGCCTACACATGAGCACAGACACTTAAATACAGGGTACCAACTGGTATAAAATACTAAAATTACCAAATAAAGTCACATAAATACTGCACAAAACCTTTCACAAAAACAGCAAAGTTAAGTTTACCACAGTGATGTGTGGAGGGTAGGAACATAGAGATGAACATGTTGCCTGACACACCTTCATGGTTAAAACTTTGCATGAAAAAATACTTGGAAATTCAGTGTGCAAACTATCACTCTCTTTGTCCACAGTAGAGATAACATTCATAATATTTATTTCTACTATAAGAAGTAGACTGCCATATAGCACAGAATTTAGCACTATTATCCATATTTCTGTGCAGTAAAAGTGTTGCTCATGGTGCCAAAATCACAGAATTTTCAACAACTCTTCTGAGCTTTTTTAGCTTCTCATCACCCTTATTTTCAGCAGCTGATAGTGGAACATCTAGCAGCTAAAGAGGCAGATATTCCTCTCAGGAGTTGGTGGAGACTACATTAGTGCTAAAGGGAGAGTGAATATTGGACTTACATTCATCAGGTGGACACAAACATGACTCCAATGGGATGATCATATCCCATTGTCTCTGCTAGATGTGGAGGAAGACATTTGTTTGCTAATATGATTGGTTGTTTTTCTTTCCCCTAGTGGCAAAATTTTTAAAAAAAATACTCAACGTAGCATTGAAATCTATAACATTCTTGGACTCAAGAGGATCAAAATTGAAGATGCAGAACCACAGATATCATCTTTTTATTCCATGCATTCTTCTTCCTTGTCAAACCCGGTGCCTACATTACCCACAATGCATCTCGACCAAGTTCGGTCAGAGATTCACGTGTGTTATGTGTAGCTTGGAGCTGCCTAAAGCAGCGATGAGGAGCTACAAAGGTCTGGTAACCTCACTTCTTTCTAACTCTACACCCACAGATTTTTTCAGTCCCAACTGATGCTGACTCAAGTGACATCACTTAAGGCAGCTCCCTCTGGAGACACAAAAGGCTTTATACTACTTTTTTCACATATGCAGTGGTACCCTCAACACCTGTAAGACTTTGATGTTTGGTGGAGACTGAATGAGTTCCTGTTTAATAAATATAGCTTTTTATTTAGTTTATTGATCATAATTATAGTATTTTTTCTTCTGTGTAAAGCACTTTGGTCAACTGCTGTTTGTTTTTAAACTGTGCTTCATAAATAAACTGACTTGACTATTTTCCAGTCCTGATATTTAACATGGTTTTGATATACCATCAAATCATACCAGGGCAAGTTTCATTGATGCTCATTCCTTTTCATTGCACAAAGACAGAAAACATCCATATAATCTGGAGTAAATACATATGTAACGCTGTATGTCTTCCCTAAGTCTGTGTTTTGAAAAACAACCTATTGACAATGTTGGTACTTTATAGAAGTGAGGAAGTAACTTCTTGTGCATCCTTGCCTGACAAAAAGAAGACTAATTTACCGACAACAAAGAAACCTGACTTACTTTCCTTAAATGGTCATTTAACAATTTGAGAAGAAAGTTTTAAGGAGTTTTATGTGTGTTTTGTTTGTGTTTGCAGGTAAAGAAGGATTTACTGACAGGCCAAAGCTACAGAGAGGAGAGACAAAGTTTAATGATGAGTGGCTCATCTTTTAATAGATCTGCAATGCAGACGGTGTGGTAATTAAACCCTTGAGTGTCCGATTGAGTTACATTGAGTGTCCAAGGTGTGTGTGTGTGTGTGTGTATGTATGTGTGTGTGTGTGTGTGTGTGCACATTTGAGCTAATTACATTTGTTTTGCACGGTAGGCTGTGTTCAGTTTGCTCAAGCGGAACAATGGCAAACTCAACAACCCTTCAGATATTAATTGGGAATCAAGTGAGCAAGACTACGGCCGTGCAACTTCAACAAAACTTCAAGGAAAGCAAGACAGAAACACACACACACACACACACACACACACACACACACACACACACACACACACACACAGAAAGAGATGGGGAAATAGTGTTAAGGAAAGTTTGTGCATCATCACTACTACAGGGTGTTTTTTTTTTTTGGTGTGTTGTTATTTTAGTTGCTGTTGTGTTTTTTGTTTCATTTCTTTCTCAGATGAAATCATTCTCTCACTTCGTTCTTGTCTCTCGCATTTGTTCACTAAAAGAGAAAATAAGTCAAGTCTGTTTATTTATAGAGCACATTGAAAAAGAACACATTGACCAAAGTACTTTAGAGAGAAATGACGGAGAAAATACAGTCACAGACATAATTATGAGGAACCACAGAAAATGATTAAAATGCAGAATAGAATAAATACAATTTTGATGAAATCATAAAAACACAGCAGCATTGTGCAAAGAACAAATGAATAATAAAAAGAGAGTGACACCTGTCATGTCTTCATCATGACTTTTAAAAGACTAAAGAAAAGAAATGGATCTTAAGACGGAGACAGTTTTATAAGAATGAAACCATTCAGTCAGATATAGGCTAATGTATCTATACTGTTGCTTATAACTTTGCCTTCAACTTTTATGTGTTATCAACTGATTTTAAAATCTTTTTTCTAGACTCAAGGTAAGTTTTACAAATATAAAACCTTCATGGATTAAAAATTCACAATACAAAGAGTATTGATTGACCTTATTTGCAGTTTTAGGTGTCCTGTCAACAGTTTTATAGATGTGAGTGGCTACTAGGCAAAATTGGCAGCAAGGCTAAGCGGTGGCACCATATCCTGTTCCTGTAATACATCCACAGCATGAAGTCCCGTCCTCTCAGTGATGCTGCTGATTCCTGAATGTAGCCTTAACAGTGGCTAATGTTAGCAAGCCAGCTAAGAAGACACAACATGCGAATAAGACAACTTTGGAGTCACCTGCAGTCACATTTCTCCTGTTTTGGTGGCGGTGAAACTCGTCCCCACACCTCCAGCCCCATCAAGCCATCAAGCTAGCATGTACCGGACCAGTCTGTCCAGTGACACCAAATTGATATCAACCCTCCATCAGACTACTGGTAAGATGGCAAACAAGTTGTCAAAGTATAACGGTCCATTCCTGGGATTAGTATCTGTAATATCATTACATTACTTTCAAGTGTGATCCCTTCTCCCTACTCATTACAAAGAAATGCATTACTCCCCAACACTAATTATCAAGTTCAAAGTACCACAATTTTCCAACTAAACATTGCTAAAATTAATAGATGCATGTTTTATGAAATAGTCATTTTGATCCCAGTCGGGAAGGGCCAGATGTTTGGCATGACACAGAAAAACAAACAAACCAAAAAAAAAACAACCCAACAATTACATTGAAAAAGAACACGTTGACCAAAGTGCTTTACAGAGAAATGAAAATACAGTCACAGACATAATTATGAGGAACCACAGAAAATGATTAAAATATAGAATAGAATAAATACAATTTTGATAAAATCATAAAAACACGGCAGCATTGTGCAAAGAACAAATAAATAATAAAAGCAGAGTGTGACCAGTCATGTCTTCATAATGACTTTTAAAAGGCTAAAGAAAAGAAATGGATCTTAAGACGGAGACAGTTTTATAAGAATGAAACCATTCAGTCAGATATAATGTATCTATACTGTCGCTTATAACTTTGCCTTCAACGTTTCTGTGTTATCAACTGATTTTAAAATCTCTTTTCTAGACTCAAGGTAAGTTTTACAAATATAAAACCTTCATGGATTAAAAATCCACAGTACAAAGAGTATTAACTGACCTTATTTGCAATTTTAGGTGTCCTGTCAACAGTTTTATAGATGTGAGTGGCCACTAGGCGAAAGTCTGTCCAGTGACACCAAATTGATATCAACCCTCCATCAGACTACTTTTAAGATGGCAAACAAGTTGTCAAAGTATAACGGTCCATTCCTGGGATCAGTATCTGTTATACCACTACATTACTTTCAAGTGCGATCCCTTCTCCCAACTCATTACAAAGAAATGCATTACTCCCCAACACTAATTATCAAGTTCAAAGTACCACAATTTTCCAACTAAACATTGCTAAAAGTAATAGATGCATGTTTTATGAAATAGTCGTTTTCCCAGGCAGGAAGAGCCAGATGTTTGGCATGACACAGAAAAACAAACAAACCAAAAAAAAACCAACAATTACTCATTCCTTCATGGAGAATGGAGCTTGCAAACATGATAGAACCTACCGACAAGACATGTGTTGCTGTAATTTCATCAATGTCCTTGGTATCCCAGTAGATTAATGCTGTGTTATGTTGTTAAAATACCACTGAAATTATGCTGTCCGGAAAAGTTGTTCAGTGTCTAGCTCAGTGTAGCTCAGTGTCTACCTGAGTGTACGTGCAACTGGGAAGAGTAAAATTAGTGAATTCTGTCAGATGAGAGTGTGAAGTCTTTAATAAATGGAAATATTCTCATTACTTTTAATTCACGTCTCTTGAATAGAAGAATATCTAAGTTTCGTCTAGGGTGGAGTCACCTGTCATGAGACTTGTATGCACCAGTGAAACTGATGGCAGAAGAATGTCATCCTGTCTCAGACAATGACAAGAACATCTCAACCCTGCTGAACAGGCCGGAGATCAGTTTTGGAGTGATGGGAAAACGCTGCTCATTTACAGAACACACAGTCAGACAAATTATGAACAAGATACCATGACAAGGAAAGACAACCTTTAGACACTAACACAAATATAATGAGTAATCGCTGCTCATCACTTCCCAAACACATATGTTTGGCACAGTGTGGTGAAATACACTAGTAAAAGAAATCCCTGCCCCGGGCCATTTCCTGTGATGAAAATCACTTTATCACAGGAAGTGGTTGGCTCACAAGACAAGAGAAGCTGGAAAGATGGAAAGAAACGAAGCTGGGAAATGACTGAGGCAACCCTGAGAGACAGGATGTACGCAACGGTAGAGAAGACCGCAACAGCCACTAGATACGAAAGACACTGCCCAAGAGAGAGGACCAAGATAGACATGAGTACCGTAAATGAGGCGTGCTAACCGCCAAGCGATGAAACAACTGGCTCGGGAGGAACCGCAACAGGAGTTCAATGAGGGAACTGGGAGAGAAGACGACGAGGGAGAGAGCGCATGATGATCTCCATGCTCACACAGCCTACGTGATATTTCACTCACTGGACAAATTGTGAACTTAAGAGTATCCATTTATAGTCAATTAAAGCAGATATTGTTTCCTTAAATGAGACTCATGTTCAAGGGGAGGGTTGGAGGGATATGCATGGTTTGGTTTAAATAGGAGAACACATATTAAAATATTTAGAGCGTCAGGAGTTGTACTGTAGGGCTGTTAGAAAGGTCTAGTTTATTTCAAGAGACTGAAATTATTGAAACAGCTGAAGCACTATAAGCCTTTCATTTCAACATAAGATAACCGGATGTTGTTTGCTATATTCTCCTCTTACCTTCCACCTGAATATTCTCCCTGGTTAAGAGATGCATCATCTTTTCTTTGTCATTTGTTAAGTCAGAGGTGGATGCAATCTATATTTTTCAGGGGTTTAATTATGGAAATTTTATCCTTCCTATCGATTCTATCCCCTGATGAGTTGCAATTGACGATTATGTTAATAAACATGGAGAAACCTTTCTAGAATTCTTAAGAGATACTAGAATCTGTGTACTTAATGGTAGGATCAATTATGAGGTAATGATTTTAGATTAGTGTCACTAAAGGGTAAAGCTGTGGTTAATTACATTGTAGCTTCATTTGAATGTCTAGAAAATTGCTCTCTCAGGTAGTACAAGATAGAGTTTTATTCAGTTTGATTGGAGATCTTTGTCTGTTACCAGATCATTCGTTGCCGTGGATGAAGTTTAGTGTTGGTTACAATACGTCCTAATCTCAAGAAGTATTTGCTGCAGCTAAACAGATTAAAAGGCGGGTGAAACGGACTGTGCCACATACCTTTTTAAAGTCAGATAGCAGACGTACAGCTGTGTTGAAAGTTGTTGAGAAATTACAAACTTTTAACAGAGCACAAGAGGAGCTGGATAAATGGTTCGACGAAGTTTTGTATACTAGTACAATCAGAGTTGAGTGATAATGTGGAGCCTAAATTTAGGAAATCAAAGTAGAATAAACCTCACTGGAAGGAGTCGGGTGAATCATGGTCAGACATGCACAGCGCTGTGTAAAGATTACAGATTAAGATAGCAGTGTGAAATAATCTACAAGCATAAACAATATACTCTTGTTAAAAAAAAACTCTAGGCTCTACAAACAAAGATAATAGAGAGGACATGTAATACATTTGGAGCACATACAAGAAATGAATGCACAATGTTTTTGGAATGAGATAAATATTCTGGGCCCAAAACACTTTAAAAGGAGAAATATCATCCGACTTGGTTAAGGTATTAAATGAGTGGGAGGGAACATTTTCTGGTCTCTTCTCAAGACAGTATGAAAACTTTGATGACACATTTTATGAACATGTATGTTGTCTGAAGAGGGAAACCTAGATAGAGAAGAAGTCCTAAAAGCAACTGAGGCTGTTAAAACAGCTTTTGGTACAGATGAGTTTCCAAATTAAGTGTTGAAATCTCCCCAAATGCTTGTACTGTTTGCTGATCATAGTATTGTGGCCTCTATTTGGTTTAGATCAATTATAACTCCTATTCCATAATACCCAAAAGATGACCTGAGGGTGCCGTTAATGTTGTATTCCTCCATCTCAAATAAAACAGTCTACTAGAGGAGGAGCAAATTGGTTTTAGAAAGGGAAGAGTCTGCATGCATCATATCTATATAGTATCTACATTGGTTAGAAACAGATTAAAATACAATAAGCCCACATTTTCTTGTTTTATTGATTTTCAAAAGGTTTTTTTATTTTGATGATCTCCTGAAATACAAGCTTTACTAAACAGGAATTAATGGAAAATTCTATCAAGCTCTTAATTCTTTATATAGAGATATATATCTGGAATATTTGATTTACTAGAAGAGTGTGGACTTTGGAGAAAATTATTTCCAAAAAGCAAATGTGGAGGAGGAGGAGTTCAAGTACCAAAATCCTACATGCACACAATCGTGGGCAGAAGACATCTGGCAAAAAACAAATTTGAGAACTTGTTGTTTATTTAAGAAAGATAATAAATGTGAAAAATATGTTAAGTTTAATTTGCCTAAAATTCAGAGTAAGATGTGGTTTATTACCACTACATATTGAAACTGGAAGATACAGAGGTGTGACTGAAGATAAAAGAATTTGTGAATATTATGAGCTGAATGAGGAGGGAATTAATTTCATTCTATAATGTCCTTTATATCATGATTTATTTATGACAAACATTTAAAAAAGTTCATGTTCCTGATTTAGATTTCATAGGTATTGAGAATGTAGACAATGTTTTTGCATTTTCTGAATATATTTCTAAAGTATAGAGTAAGAGAAAAAAGGTAATATATGATGAAAATCCTCAGACTCTATTTTATATGGATTGCAAACTGTTGGTATTTATAAACTGGATCAAATATCAGTGTTTGGCATTAATGGATTCAGTCATGTTTGGATTTGTGTATTGTGTCTTGTGCTTAGGGGGCTGTGTTTGTGTGTTTGTTGTTTTTCCATTGTGGAATATCTCCTGGAGCATTATTTGTGGGAGGTTTATGTTTGGATGGTATTTATGATGGTGGGCTAACATGCAAAATGTTTGGTTTGTTGTTAGTTAATGTGTCTGAATAATTCCATGAGAGATGGGTCATATAAATGACCGGACACAAAAATAATATATATATAATAATATCTATCTATTTATCTATCTATCTATCTAATAATAATCTAATATATATATATATATATATAATAAAAAAGTTATATATATACTGTATATCTAATATATATAATTTTTACACATACACATATATATATTTATGGTTTGAGATTTTGGAAAATCATACCTGTTTATGCATCTTAACTGGATATTTTGTATACTTGTTTGTACTGTGTGACAGTCGTCTCAGTCTGCTTGTTGTTTTATATTTATTTTTGAACATGAATGACGTTCATGCTGCCCTCTTGGCCAGGTCACTCTTGAAAATGAGATTTTAATCTCAACAAGACTTTGACCTAGTTAAAGAAAAGAAGAAGACTGAAATTAATTAGTGTTTCTGTTAAAAAGAGCAGCAGATCAGTGAGTGCTGGTGAAAATGACTGTTGCAATAATGGTATAGAAATGGACATTATGCACTAAAAGTAAAGTGAGAATGCTTATAAAAACAATGCCATGAATATTTTTTATTTATCAGTTAACTTCATACCAAGTTGAGTAAACAGCAGAAACCTAAATCAAATCAATATTTGCTGTGAGCAGCTTTCCCTTTAAAACAGCAGCAGTTCTCCTCGGTCCACCTGCTGTTTTTCAGGTACTCGGCAGGTCGGTTGTTCCAGTTCTTCTGTGGACTTCTGTCTCTTCATGTTAATTCCAGACTGACTCCGTGATGTTGAGATCAGGACTCTGTGGGGGCCAAACCATCTGTTGCAGGACTCCTTGTTCTTCTTATCGCTGAAGGTAATTCTTTATGACTCAGGCTGGATGTTTGGAGTTATTGTCATGCTGCAGAATAAATTTGGAACCAATCAGACGCCTCCCTGATGGTGTTATATCATGGATAAGAATCTGAACATCTAAAGTGCCTAAAACCTTTACACAGTGCTGTACACCTTTTTGAGCCTGACATGATGGGTATTATACTGGCATTTATTTGAAATTTTAGCAATAACCTGACAATCAAAGCAATTAAAACATGGACATTAGATGAGCATTCAAGGTTGACTGACACTCTCTTTTTCTGGTAGCCCACACATGCATTTGCTTGGTGGAGGACTTGACTTTTAGCCATAGGATACTGAACCTGAAATACTGTAGGTTTTCAATACTTGGACAATAACAGCAGCTGCAGCAGCTGTTTGGGGGGATTAGACTACTGGGGTTCAGTTTACTGCTCTAAAAGAAACAAAGCGTGTGATTCAAATAAAGGTTTCACTTTTTTTTTTCTTTGGAAATTGTTGCTGAAATGTAAAATCAAGACTCATCTCAAAAATGGTCTCTGATTAGAACAGGTTTGTATTTAATTGTATTTAAAGAAAAACTCCAAAATCGATATTCCATCATGAGAAGATTCACCGCTTGATACCCATCAGCATGAAGCACAAGTGATTTTCTGCACAACGACATTCTTGCTCGTCAGTAAGTGAAAATTTAAACATGCATGACCTCGAATTTAATCTGCTCAATACCGATCGAGTCAACCAGCTGCTGGAAAAAGGCTTTTAGCAACACTGCTGGACTCTGCTGTCAGATAACAAAGCACATGAATGTTCCTGAAAATGGTACAAATGGGACTGCCTGTTAGTGAAGGGAGGTCGGACCATATAATCATAATGTTTAAATGTATTAAAATTCCCATGTACTTTGGTCAAAATGCAATAATCAGGTAATGGAATAAATGGATAAATAATGCAATACAATCTTGTCATAGTTAATGCTAGTATTGGTTAAATTGTTGCAATTTAATTTAAACCAATATAAAGTGAAAATAGTCCAACTGTGTCCTCTAACTCTAACCGTAAAGGATAAGTTCACAATTTTTCTCTCTTAAAAAACAGTCAGATGCCCAAATGAACAATGTTTTTTCTTGTTGTAATCATTCATCAACCAATTGTCATGGTTACAATAACAACCACATGGTTAAGATTAGTGGATGATTGAAGTCATTGTTTAAAAAGAAAAAACAATGATGACTCATGGTTGTCAAGAGACAGTTGGTCCCGTGTTTTGCTGACTCATCCAATCAGTTGACCTCCTGTCTGCACTGACTCTATAATAATGTCACCTGATTTGTACCTTTGCTCTCATCATAATTACTACAGCCACCAGAGGGCTTCTGTCACTTCAACATAAATCATATTATGTCACATCATATTAAATCATTTTAAGTCACTTTCTGAAACGATTGATTTGTCTTATCTTAACAAGGGGACATCACACCGACTGGTATGGGAGTTGCTCTGCATATTTACCTATACTGAAAATATATTCTTTAACATTTTAAGTCTTAAATGACATGCTTACTATAATCTTTTGAAGCTGTTTTTGTTTGCAACCCTGCATTTCACTTGAATCTTCATTATATCACTTTTTTATTACTTTTAAACTCCATTTTTTAATCGTTTTTTGGTAAGGTTTTAGCTCACTTTTTTGTTTTTTAGTTTTGTCTTATTTTTTAATTGATCTATCATTTTCTTGTTTTTGTAAAGCAACTTTTAACTTGACCTAAATAAGTTAATTCTTGACTTAACAAAAAAAAGTTCTTTCCACAGAAAAATATAAAATATTTTTGTCAAACCAGACTGTTAATATCTTCCTTTATTCTGGCCATCATTCCTATTGTAATAATAACATTTTACCCTCCAACTCAAAAGCGGAGATCTGAAGATGCAGCTGCATCATAGGAATGGTGTCAAGCTGAGTCATCGCAGACATGAGAAGCACTGAAAAGAGAAGTAGGGCAGCAACAAAGTCTAATCAATATGCGTCCCAGACAAAACAACAATTTATTATGCTGTCACACACTGTTGCACACGCTTTACATCCTCCACATGTGCTTCGGGGAAGACGCGCAGAGCCATACGGAGAGAGAGTGTAGCAGAGTGTGTTTTCTTGTCGCAGTATTGATATGGGAGAAACTGGCGAGAAGGCAAAGAGAGAGAGAGAGAGAGACAAACAGAAAACTAAAAAAAACGGGGGTGAAAAACATGGTATTCTGGGAAAGAGAACATGGACATGGCTAAACCAAAATACCAAGTAAATTAGAAGATTATTCGGCCCCTCAGAGGAGAATATAAACTGGCTGAGCAGGCGTCTCTGCGGTGTCAGAGATGCTGAGCAGAGATGGATGCTGACCAGCATCAGCAGGCTCAGTGCCCACAGTCCAGCCACCGACACTGAAAACCACGGTGACTGCAAGTTACTGCTCAGTGTACGGCAATAAACAGAGAGATTTATTATTGTCAAGTTTATTATACCTTTGATGCAACTGGTAACTTTTTCGTAACTTTTATTGTCTGTACTTTTCAAAGTTAGGATCATATTCGTTTCTGTTACAAAGGTGATTTTTGCATCGAAGGTTAAAATGTTTTTCTTTGGTTTAATTAAAGAGGATAAACAGCCTCCTTACACCATCATCAATAACTCTGAAAGCTTTTCCTCTATTTAATATGAAAAACATGGCTTTCTTCCTGGTTTGTGCTGTAAAATAATTAAAAAATGTCCAACGGCAGAATCTGATTTGGCTTCCACAAGAGAAGCAGAAACACCTAAAATTGTTTCAGCAATGGACTTATTTGGTAAGTGTACTTATGACTCTGATTCATTTTGGGTCACTTATTTACATTAAAGGTTCCACAGATCAATTTTAAATATAAATTTAAGAATAGTCTTAAAAAGTGGAGAAGAAATTTGAAATATATTCATAAAAAATATACTTGTATTTCACAGTAGCTTTCAACATATCTGTCCTCCTTCTCCTCTCCTTCGGGCTATGTCACTTGTTTTTCCTGCAAAGTTTTGATATGACAGTATGTATCGTGAAAGGGCAGCAGTAATGCCAGTAAAACATACCAAACAAGCTAAAATTAGACAAGAAAGACGGTCAGGAAATGACAGAAAGCAAAAGAATTTAAGACAGAACACATATAGAGAAACTACAAAGGGAGCAAAGAATGAGAATAAAAACAAGGGAGGAGGAGAAAGAGCAACAGAAAAAAAAAAACTAAGAGAGGATAAAGAGAGGAAAGGAACTGGAGAGAAGCCTGAAAAACAAAGCGATACGGGCCTCCGCAGTGACAATCAAAGCTGGCTGGTTCAGTCTGACAGTCGTTATCACTGCCAGCACTGTGCCGCCTCCACAAAATGTCTGCTGGCCTCGCTCAGATTCCCAGACATGGTTGCAAATTATTACAAATGGTGTTTTCGCTTGGAAAAACACAGACCAACGCGTCGGGATTTCAGTGGAAAGACACACACATGCGCACTTTACGCAACGACTTACTCGGGGTCAACAGGTTGACAGCAAAGTTGCGAAAAAAAAAAAAAACATCTGCACGAAATGAAATGAGCATGTATGTTTTTATGGTTTAGGATCCCTCCCAAAATTGTGACAGACTAATAAAAATATCTCTAATTTTCAGCTTTAAGTTAAACAAAACAGCCTGTTGTGTCTGCCATTAGTACAATATGCTGGCACTGTACAAGCTGCATAGGCAAAGAACAGCACAATGGTATTTTTTAAGCCATGCTAGTGAAACTTTGTACAGACATTCATGTCCCTTTCAGGATGAATTGTAATAACTTTGGTGAGCCCATAAAGGGGATGTCTCATGCACATTTCCAGGTCTATATTTTTATTCTGGGTCTCTACAAAAATATCTTTGCATGATTTACAGTTCAAATATATTGGCCTTATACTGGCCTTTTATGCAGCCCCTCAGTCTCTGTCTGAAACAGGCCGTTTTACAGGCCTGATAAGTCCACTCTGTTCTGATCGACCAGCATCTGTAAGCTGCCGTTCAGCAGACTTCCTGCATTTCCGGAGGCTACGTAAATAAACCGTAGTAGTAAGATTTTCCTTCTTTATCTTGTTCTTTTCTAAAAATGGTAACTTCTCAAATACATCTGTACATGTTCAAGCCCGAATCCGATGGCCGTTTGTGGGCATGCGTAAACAATCTGACATCATCACGAGGAGGATGTAGAGGTAATATTGCAAACAAAGTGCTCAGGGCAGGCTGAAGCCCTGGCTATTGACTTTCAGGGAGCATTTTTACATATGTTCACCTCAAGTTTTGGATCTTTGACCATGTTTAACATAGACATCTGACACCATAACAGTATAAAAATCACAGAAAATCACAAAAAGCATCAACAGGTCAGGACAAATTGTCATTTGTTCTCTTTTTTTTTTGGCCAACTACCTGCACTACCTGTGTTTAGTGCTAATTAGCAAATATTAGCATGCTACCATGCTAACTAAGATGGTGACTTTGGTCGACATTAAACCTGCTAAATATCAGCATGTTATTATTGTCAATGTGAGCATTTTGGCACACTGATTTTGGCATTTATCTCAAAGCATTGCCGTGCCAAAGCACAGTGCCACAGAGCATAGCTGTAGACTTAGTAATCTTCTGTGATTGATGTTTATTTTGTTGATGTCTATAAAAGTCATTTTCACCCGGGAGTCAGAGGTGTTAAAATGGTATTTTGGAGTTTGCAAAGTGATTCATTGAATTCCTTTTCGCAGATTTTTCAGCTTTTGCTTTCTTCGTCTTAAACTTTAAAGTTGTTTTAATGTCCACAACTCTGCATTAATCCACGTGGGATCAAGGGTCGTACTGTTAGCGAGCATCCATCCATTTTAAGGGATCACAACCCCCCAAAAGGGTTGTAAAACCACTAGTTTGAAATGATGCATGTGTCTGATTCAATTGGTGGGAATTAGATGTGACCCAGTTTGAAAGCTTCAGTGTTTGAAGTCATTTCACTGATACGGACAGTAAGCCGGAGGTTCACTCATGGTCTGCATCAGTTAAAAGTCTATTTCGAAGGAAGTCACAGCCAGGTCAGAAATATAAATTTCATTTTCAGCAGCCACATTATGATAAAGCGGCTGAACCTAGGAGTGGCTGGCAGATGGAAAAGTACTAGTAGACAGCAAAGTGAAAAAATAAAGGTGTGTGAAATAGATTTTTTTGTTCAAAAATTGAACCATATACTTAAAATAATGAATCAAAATCTTATTTTTGTCAGTGACTCACCATTTTGCATTAGAATCACTTACTTACATATACTATTTATACAACAGTGTTTAAAAGGCCACATTTCAAAGTAGCTCAAAGGTCAGATACAGATGTGTAATCAATCAATCAGTACTCTTATGTCAAAGCTGAACCAGATGTTAGTATACATCTCACTCAATTACACTGACATTTTCCTATTTGACCTTTCTGTTGGCACATTAGTTTAACTAATAACTTGGCCAGATACTGCTATTCTTTCATGGATGCCTGTCATTCTCACCCTCCATCTCATTATTATGAACAAGACCCCTGAATATCTTAACTGCTGAGGCTCCCAACCAGCTCACCTCCAACTATTTTTCAGCAGAAAATTGTGGTCACAGACTGGGAAGTTCTGACTCTCCTCTCAAATGCTTCACATGCAGTAGCTCAGGTCACCAAACCGTACACTCTCCACTCCTCAGCTGTGCCTCGAGATTGAAAATCACCAACCAAGCACAACGTTGGCAAAGCTTAACAGCTGCTGACAACTCGTTTGCTTAAGGGTTAGCTGTTTTTAATTTCGGTCATGAGCAACAGACGTAAATAAGCTGTGTCCTTTGTCATATTTTGGTAAAGCGGTTGGAGCCTATAAATAAACAGAGAAGACAAAGACTATACTGTAGGAGTGGACTGAAAAATTTAAACTGATTTTTTTTTTCTCCATCGTGAATGCAAGCTGACATAAACCGCCATCCTCCATGAGGGAGACAGCTACAAACTTTTCAAAGTCACCTTGGATGGGTTTGGACGTCTATATTTAATACAACACTCTCATGCAAAATGCATGTTGAGAGAGCTTCTGCTCTCTATAATCAATTCTCCTCTCCATATTGGCTGTGAAGAGATCCCCTGGTGCCACAAATATGCTGTCAAAAATGCTGTACAAAATCCAGAGTCCTCATGAGTAAAAATGTATTTTTTTTTGAAAATTTTTATTATAGTATGCCTTAGCGGTCTGAGGAAGCCAAACCAAGTGGGTATCTTCCAAAGTTAGCGTTTTTTAGCATGAAATTTGCTATTTGTGATTCCCTGGACGGTGTTTCTGAGCTGCAGTGGAGGAATAACATCTTGGTAGTAATGTTGCTGGAAAGAAGCAATCACACCAACCGTAGAGGCAACTCAAACTCTTGAGGCCTCATATTAGCTTTGGCTAAATTGAACTTTTAGCATTTTCACACAGAGTAAGAAATGTGGATTTTGTCCCCTATTTCTTACAGAGTTGTCATCCTACAGAGGTTAAGGGCAAGGACCAAGGACCTATATCAACAAAATACATCGTTGGTCCATACACTCCATTTTTTAATCTGACCCCTCAGGACAACAGCCCTCCAAAGCCATTAAAGAGACGACTCGGTTAGGTTTACTGAAAGATGGTGCTTTGGGGTTAAATTACTGCTGTAAGGTTACAGGACCTCCGTTATCAAGGTTACAATAACAATCACATGGTTAACAACGTAGTCATGGTTAAAAAAAAACACAATGTTGACTTGGAAACCAATGTTTAGTTGACCCATCCATACACCCTGACCTCCTCTTTACATGAACTTTGTCGCTTTATCAGGCCGTCTCCTGATTTCCTCCTTTGCTCCAGTCATAACTACCACAGCTGCTCGAGGGCTTTGTAAACATATGTCGTTTATGAGCACTTGCTTAAATGACTGATTTTCTTGTTTTTCTTTGGACAGTGCAACATATGGCATGTGAGTACTGTATTAAGATAGACTTTAGATATTAAGATAGACATCTTGTATTTAGGCTTTTCTTTTTTTTCTCTTTCGGCACACATTTAAACATGTCTTAGCAGGATAAAATACAGGTATAATTCAGAACATTAATCAGCTGACCCACTGGAATGTCACTTTGTTAAACTGAGGCATCATTAAAGTTATTGGATACACCTGTGCTTTTCCTCTGACAACGAGTTACAATGTCTGTCAAGTAGAAGATCTTTTAATATCAATTTTGTCTTGTTATAACTGTACGACCTTAGATTTTATCTCCTTATTAATTTGTATTACATTTCCAGCCTAAAAGCTTCAATTTAAATCATTTGAACTGCCTAAATAGACAAATTTAACTGAGACAGGACCCTGGATTAACAATACAAAGCTTCAAGCAAGTTTGGTCCCAATGCTCCTAATATTGATAAAGTTTCTATTGATTGCAGCAGTTGAGGAGAGGTAGGAAGACAATAGTTGCAGAGAAAAGCAGAGCGCTTGCACTGCCTGCTTTCAGTCTTTAAAAAAAAAGAAACTTATTTGGTGAATAATAACTTCTCAGACTGTTCAAACCAAACTCAAAAAGCCTGGATTGGGAAATTCTTATTTGTTTCAAACCTGTATTCAATAGCCAAGAAGACAGAAAATAAAAAAAATACCATATACTCTGGTATGTTTTCTTTTATGGTGCAGGCAGTTTGTTCTCCTGAAAGTGCAAATACATGGTTTGAAATAATGAATAAAGGGCATTTTCTTTTCCTCACCGCCACAAATATCGCTTAAAATCAATTGTAACAGAGAGGTGTAAACATTCTAAAATGCACAATACGCAGTCATAAATACACTCTGCTATCTCATGTTCTTCACCGTCTTTTCACATTGAACGACACGTCGTTGATGTATTATGAGCACCTGTGCTTTTATTGCTGCAATCGTTGTTGTGTTCCCGCAGTAACCTCATAACTTCCTCCACCTTTATTACTCTTGGTGAATAAAAGGAATCTCATGTTTCCTTGAGGCTGTCGTTGAGTGTTTGATAAGTAGTACTTTAAATGCACTTCATATAGGTTTCATTTTTATACTGAAGGTCAGTTTATTGAGTGCAGACTCTAATGCTAACTTATTACCTTGGTTTTATCATCCCGCCTACGGGCTGATTTGTCGTGTACAGCCACAACAGACTGTTTACCAGAATGACATTGCCCAAAAGATATCAGAATATATTATACAATATCCGTGTGTATGCTGAAACCTTGAGGTGCAATAAGAATACTTGAAGGAAAAACTGCTGCCCATGGGCTGCCAAAAGTCTGTATAGCGCGTTTGGTGATGCTCTTGTGCTGAGCAGAATATATTATAGAGGCTGAGCTGGAAGATCAGCAGACACTGTGTGAAATTATGTCTGAGTACTGAATTATTGTTTGCCAATATGAAGGACAAACAGGTTATTTCATGCATTTTTTTTGTCTTATTTGCCCATAAAATCTAAATCAAGTCTGCAAAACGTGTCCTCTGTAACATATCATTACAGGTAGACAAGGGGGACAGCAACAACTATCTCAGTGGCGTACACGATGCCTCGATGAACTGAAGTGAAATTGGGTTACTGAAAAACAGGCTTACATAACACGATTTTGAGAAATGAGAGGACACAAGGTAAATGGTGCGGGAGGAAAGCTCATCAGGAGAGGCCATTACACCAGACCACAGAGATCCAATGAGCCCAGAACCATTTGGGGGATATCAGGATAAATGAAAGTTCGGACGCGCTTTCTTCTGCACCACTAGACCAACTTCTACTGCACATCATATTTGGGCAGTTAGAATTCAATATAATGCCATTTATCCAAAGGGATTTAAGTTTATAGGCTAGGACAGCAGCGGACATCCTAAATGTGAGCAGAAAACATCCACACATTCACAGCAGTCAACACATACTGCTCGAAAACAATGATAAGTCAAAAAAAAATGCAAAATCACTGACAGATTGATAGCTGATACTATTGTGCTATTGTGATTTGTTGGTCACATGATGAAACGGTGAAATCCGAGTAAAACGGAAACAACCTCAGACAACACCCTGGTGACAGCAAGATAACCAAAAACATTTAGTGAATAAAGCATGGTTTACTGGAAGAGAATTGTGTGGTTGCAAATGCTCATTTATGTTTCATGCTTTTGGTCGAACAGGCGGCCAAAAGCTACAGATTGACAGTTTGCCTGCAGTATTTGGCACAAACATCGACTTCAATACCCAGCATGAAGTACAGCACCAAAAGATGAAGGACAGTCTTTATCTAAGACATTTACAAAATGATTTAAAACCGACTAGTGTTTTAAAAAAGCAGCAGGTAATATACTGTAAGACCTTGGTTAACAAAATACCACTTTATCAGAGTAAATAAACTCTTCAAGTGCAAAATGTGAAGTTACCTGATGAGTCTGACCTTATGTTGCTGTGACCTCTCTGCTGAATGTGTGCTCCTAATGTCTACAATTGATGATGAATGCTATATTCTCTCATTTACAGCAGATAAAATACAGCTGATCAAATTGCAGACTAGTAATACAAGGTTAAGCGGTTCATTCCTGAGCTGCTGCAGACATATGGTATTTTATTAGTATTATGCACTAACCTCCAGCTATGACAGATACAAGACAGGTTTTTTAATTACAAGTTTATTGCAGATGTTGTCAATACTATTCTGGTTGGGTGGAGCTTTTTAATAGATGCTCAGTTGGGACACAAATCTCCCAAAAAACACACAGTTAAATGTCAGCCAAAGGACAATCTTTGTTAACAAGATACTATGGATTAACTATCTGAAAACTGATATTATCCAGGCATAAATCGGATTCACAAGAAGTAAAATGATACGATAGGTCACAAATAGCACAGAAATACCAAAAGTATTTCTCCTTACTGGAGTTCAAATTCACTTATGAAGGAGTCTGCTTTCATGAAGTCTCCTCTTGACTGAATTATCAAATTAACTCAATCGAGAAGAATCATGGATTGGTTTTTGATGCTTTCTAAGAAGCTTGTTGATGGCCGATTAGGACGATTAGGAGGAGTTATATAGAAATGATGTGTAGTGTCTGATCTGGAATATGAGAGAGGGAGACAGAGAGATAAAATATGTGTTTACATCCTGCAACAAATTTGCAACATGGGAGTTTTATTGCTGTTTTTCCCTGACTGGTTTCTACTGGCAGCTCTCGCAATCTGTAATTAAGAGTTTAACGGCCAATTTTTGTATTAAAGTTCATCTAAAGGAAAATCAGAGGTTTATTTTTAAACACATTATACATGCTGTGTAGCTGGGAGGTCCCCGGCCAGAGGGAGGACTTCACCAAAATGCTCAGTGTGAGAGGCAATTGCTCCAGTGACGGCCACAATGAAGCCACCAAGGACTTTTCAGCAGAGAAGCGAGTAACATTAAGTTCACCGAAATCCATTGTAAAAAAACAACTTTAACATGACGAAGATTGGTGGATCATTAACTAGTCATTTAAGTTACATTTTTACCAAAACAATTCCATATTTACCTACAAAATATGTGCCGAAGTAAACGTTACTTTATTTTTAAAATATCGTCCATGTTGCTTGCCTTACATCTACAAACAAGGCCTATTTTAAATTGTATATTTTTATACAGGAGTTTGGGGTAAGCGGCTCAGTTGGGTCGTGCTTTCAGCATCTTCAGCAGACAAGCCCCCAGTGTTCCAGAGCAGAGAATACTGCTTATTTTTCCATGATTTTGAAACCTAATTTTATAGACTTGACAATTTTTTTAATCTTTCAAATTTGGGTGGGTGGTTAATTACACATTTTTCTACACTGACTTTAATGTCTCTAATGTAACACAACTAACGATGTAGGAGGCATAGTTTAAGTCTGTCATTGTTTCTTTTATGCAGCTGTGCATGCATCACTTTCTACAAATCCTTTTCTCTACCAGATTAAATTGTATTGTATTTCTATCCTGGCTTTTACATTTGCTCTGTGAATAATATTCATCCAATTATTATTCTAGGACCATTCACTTCTCAAAATGACCCTGTTGAAGTAGTATCTACATTCATTTAATTCATTATAACTTTGTGTTATGTTAAATTAGCCATTTAGTGATCACACAGAATAGCTAACCATTACGCTAGCCACTTGAGGCTAATGCAACATAGGTCACCTCACACTGCTGAATGTTAAACTACTTTAGTCTGGTTATGTGTTTTACGTCTCTTGGGTACTTCTACACTAGGTTTGTTACACTACACAAAATGTTTCAGCCACTTCACCTGTGCATGTAGTCTTACAGTAGCATTAGTTAATTCATGCATCTTTATCCAATACAACCAGAAAGTCGTGATTAGGCTACTTCACTTCGAGTCTAAGCTGGATTATCAAGACAGCCTAACAGACACCTTCTCTGAGGCTCCAGGTTGAGTGTGTGGCAATTAGTTTGTAGTAAAATGATTAATTAAACTGAAATGGACACCAAGATCTTATGTGTTGTACATTTTTAAATAAATAAGCATTTAATCAACAAAATGAAGTTGGGATCACTGGGTGGCTCAAAAGGGGCCCATGGTAAATCTCATGCAGAAAAATAATTAATTACATTTTAACAGTTTTACATCCTGTGCAATATTACTTTTATATTGTGAAATACTACAGTAATTCCCTCCTCATCTGTAGACTCTCATATTGAGCATATTTACTGCATGAGTACAGTTGAAGTTTTTTCTTCCACTGAATATATGAAGGTAGTTTCTTCTGTTCAGCTTTAACTTACATATGTGTAAGTTATTTTCCTTACATTACATATCCTCTATACACTGTTCTGTTGTTAGTTCTTCTTCAGTGTTTGTTGTCTCTGATGAATAAATCACAGGTGGGACAATTGATCAGCCCTGGGCCAGCCGTCACGCATCGGACACCACTGATCAGATAAAGAGAAAACTTTAGGAAAATGATATGTGTCATTGCCCCTTCTTGGCACTTTCATAATTACACTGGCAGAAGTCAATTTGTCACAAATATCTCAAGTTTTCACATAACATGAGAGAACGATGCTCCATTGAGGTGCATTTATAACATTCACTTACTTGATTTTGCCTAAATTTGGGGTAATCACATTTTAATACATTATATTTTATACATTAGACTTCCAACTGTATTTGCAGGTTCATCCTTGAGTTACATTTTAAGTCTCACATACCTCTGACCAAATCTGAAGTTTTGAAGAAACAGAAATGA
The DNA here is from genome assembly GCF_914725855.1 of Thunnus albacares. Taxonomy (NCBI): domain Eukaryota; kingdom Metazoa; phylum Chordata; class Actinopteri; order Scombriformes; family Scombridae; genus Thunnus; species Thunnus albacares. The sequence continues at coordinate 30,484,551 of NC_058115.1, read as the reverse complement.
CGCATCTTACTGTTGCACTCAAGCATTCAAAACAACACTGAATAGCCTCAGGAAGAACTACAGTTACAGCTCAAACTAAGATGACATATTCATATTCTGGACATATTCTGGCCAGGATAAAAGAGATAACGAGAAGGGTAGAGACTAATGGAAGACAGAAACTCAAACAGACAGAGGGAGAAAAATAAATTGAGAAATCGGCTCATCTTGGTTCAAAAAATGAATGTGATGGAAAAATGAACAGAAGATGAAAGAATGGAGGGATGTCAGAGGATAAGTCAGAGATGAGGGAGGAATATTGGCAGAAATATGAATCACTGGAGACTGAATTTGAATCATTTATATTTGAATTTGATTTGCTCAACTTGAATAATTGCATTAAAAAACTGAATTTGAGTCACATAATATGGATTTGTATTGTTTAACTTGAATAATTGCATTGAAAAACTGAATGTGAATAGCATAGTTTGAAATTGAATTATTAGTTTGGAAATTAATTCCAATAAACTTGAAACTATTGCTCTGAAACTGTATTTGATCCTCATTGAAAATTCAACTCTCAGTATACTTCCACATTCAGTTCCTGCAATTCAAATTCAGTTTGTAGTGACACATATTTCTGCACATAGAGGAAGAGTCGGAGTTCAACACCACTGTTCCCAGTGATGAGAACATCCTGCTCACCTGCAGTATGCTGCTGATGTAAAGTACAGTGGCAGTATAGACACTTCAAACTGCTCACTGATGCAAGACAAAAATAATTCATGGAAGTGTTGGTATCATGCTTTATATATTCAGTTATAAAAGTAAAGAAACTCAGATGAAACTATCATTATTTCTGCTTTCAATAAGAGTAAGTTGGTCTTGTTATAAAATAATTGGTTATCAGACACAGTGATGTTCCCTGTTGATATGATGGAGGTGAGACTGTGATTTAACTCAAAAGCTTCCCAAGTGTAAGACTGTAAGTTCAGCTCGTCCAAGTTACTAGGAGAACAAAATCCCCAAACAGACAAACAAACAAAAAAAAAAAGCATTTTATGATGTAACATTTGCCATGCAGACAGTTTAGGTTTTATTAAGGTTAAGAGCTCTTTGCTGCCAACCAAATGCAGTTTGGTTTGTGGTACTCAAAGCTTTGAATAACAAAGTTTGTTTGAAACACATTTCAAACTTTCCAGAAACAATATCTGTGGATTATTGAGCACCACAGACAAAATGACAATTGCCCACTTTGTCTTGTGGTGGCAGCAGAAGTCTCAACAGTTGATAGCTTGAAACCTCTGCAAATAAAACCCAAACTATTTGCATAGCCAGAAACCACTGATGGTTAAGTGGGAAAATATGTTTGTTTTTTTTTTTGTTTGAGTGAGCTGAACATTTTAATAGTCTAACAATCCTCCTTCTACTGCCCCCTAGCTTTTACTACATGCTCTGCAACATCTGTGTGCAACAGTACATCACAGCTGGGTGGGGTCATTAGTAAAAGTGACCAAACCCATCTCTGATCCAAACCAGTGACTGTATATAAAGATGTATGTAGCCAGGTGTGACGTCACACACTGGTTTGCATTGGTTTGAAGCCCAGAGTTGCAGCTTATTGTCAGCGCCATCTTTTCCATGTGGACCCTCCAAATAAGAAGTGTTGGGTGTTGCCTTTCACGCTCTGGAAACATGCCCCGCTACCTCAAACAGGCGAAGTGAATGCTAGTTCACTGGGAACACCGAGAGTTGCACACCACCAACGTTAGCCATTTTAGCTAAATTGTGCTAACAGGGCAGGTATCATAATTAAGTAACATTTATGTTACCGACATATTGCCACAATATTCTGACTCAGTGTGAGTCTCGGAGTCTGGGAGAGCCAACTGTCAATCACAGCACACATGAAAGCTACCATAAGTCTTTAAGTCTTATTAACAGAGCAATAATTTCCAAAATGACCACCAGCACACTTATAAGAGGGCCTGAATTGAAAGATTGAGCCTCTATGGCTCGCTTAAAAAAATATTGACTCAGTATTTCTAGAGAAAAGTTGAGGTTTGTCAAGTGGCCACTTTAAGGTACTTTAAGGTACATTGACCTCAAGCTGTGGTAGCTGCCGCTTGATCCAAACCCAGTAGTGTAATCACACTTAAAAAGGCAGGTGTGAATCTACCTGAGGCCAGATAATCTGATGAGCTAAACAACATTAGATGGTGTGAAATGCTTTAGCCACAGCCAGATGTTACACTACTACAAATCCATTTTACTTCACAAACCAAAATTTCTCACAGTGCCTGGGGATATTATGTCCCTCCATTCTTTCATCTTTCCATTCTCCACTCCACTTTTTGCTTATTTGTTTATCCTAACCTTGAAACTCTGTTGTAATTTCTCATCTCTGCCTTTATTTTCCTTTCTCTCCCATCTGACGCATCGACACAGCCATTTGGCATCCACCCCGAAGTGGGATCATGCATGAAGGATGATTTCAGACAAACTAGCTGAATCTATCTACTAAATTCATATGCAGTGTGTTTGTAGCTCATCAGCATACCATCTGGATATAGCAACATAATGTCTATACTGACCTGGTGTTAATGGAGCCTGATATTCCAAATGCTGTTTCAGGTATGGCGCAGCATTTTTTTTCCTGTCTACTGATCCCAGGAGGAGTAGTTGTTAAATAAACAATAAACGGTCCAGTAACTGTACAAAAGATGCAACTTCAGATGTAAAACTTTTCTGATTAGAAACTAGAGAAAAATATCATCTTCCTAATGACTGGCACCATAATCACAGAGAGATTTCACACAAGTATAAACACAGTCTGACGTAGATGTCAGAAGACTGACGTCCTGGATCAGACAAGCAGCAAAAACTAAACTAAATAAATAAATAAATAAAAGTCCTGTACATTTTACAGTTGGAAAATAAACTCGTCACTACTCTCTGGTGGACAAACTATAGAATAGTGACACTGTTTCAAAACTTATCTTTGGCATTTCTGTACTTCACTTTTCCTGTCATTTATCGGTTGACATGTACGCCTGTAATGAGCTGATATCAGCCGATACATAGACCTGGGTGATTTATTGGTTTGGCTCCAATGAAAATGGTTAGAATTGTAAAATGCAAGTAAAATTGGAGATACTGCCCCTTTGCTGTGAGTATCATATAATAGAAACTATTAGCAGAATTAAAATTGAAAAAAAAAAAAAACTGTGAAAAATTAGAAAATAATGAAAATTCCAGTATTGGTGTTGACCTTAAATAAAAACATCCTGTATACCTGTCACACTCTTATTTCACAGGGTCACTAGGACAAAGTGACCTCTGACCCTTTATATCCTAAATACCGGTTGCTTAATATTGGTTGTTTAAAGCTCGTTGCAGTTACTCTACACTATAATAGCATCAATTAAATGAATAGGGTCTATGATATAGATTCATTACGCCACAAAGACACACTGATATGTTGTACAATATTTGTATTGTATTAATCTGAATTCAAGAATTAGAGATATAGATGAGAAATGATGGAGGAAATGCTTTCATGATGCTTTCAATACATGTGCCTGAATTTATGTTGCTGAGTAATTAATGTGTATATTGGACTTTTAGCATCACCACGTCTCCCACCCCTTAAAGAATAAAAAATTAAACATATATTTATCTTAATATTTGTGCTTTGGGCCATCTTTGAACTTGCTTATATAGTCATAAATATTTTTCTCAGTATTTTGTTCGTTTTTTCGAGATAATAATATTAAGGTGAAATATAAAAAAATAAAAAATCGGGATTTTCCATTCGAGGATCAACGTTTAGTTCTTTCACATACTTTCACCTACTCTTTTCTCTCTGGTTCAATACAGAATCAAAAAGATTACAGCTGAAAACATGTCTGTGACCAACAGAATCACACATTTCCTTTCACTCCGGTGCGCACACACGCAGCGACATAATCACGACCAATCATCTCTGGATTAATGTAGAGTGACAATGACAGAAGAGAGAGAGAAAGAGAGAGAAAGAGAGAGTGAGAAAGAGAAAGAGAAAGAGAGGGGGGTATACACTGAACGCATGTTTTCCTCACATCAGGGCTAAAGAGGAGGGACTAGACCGGAGCGGGTTAATGTCCGCTGTGAGTTCAGGGAGAGCGGCAGAGCGCAACATCTGCTGCTGCTGACTCCGCTCAGCCCGGTCAGACTGCGCGCTGTCTCTCCAAAATATCCCCGGCTCTCCTCACGTCTCCACGAACCCGCTACTGTTTCTCTCCACAAAAGGTTTCTTCACTTTCCTCCTGCGTCCTTCTCTCCACGGTCTCTCCTCGGTGTCTCTGGGAGCGCACCGCCCGAGCTTTTTGCGCACGGACACTTCTCCACATTCCCGCTTATACCTGCTGCGCTCTGCTTATCATTTCACTCTTAAGAGTCCCAAGCGGCAGCCGCATACCCCGGGGCTACCGTACTTACTCTGTTAAGGTTCAGGTACTAGTTTCAAGTTGCGCTCGGACTGCAGAACAATGTGATTTTGGCTCATGGGGATTTAGTGTCGTGACCGTTTTCGGGACCCGGCGTCTCCACAGAGAAATGGTGAGTTAAATCCGCTTTATTCTCGCAGATTATTTGCCCACTGTACGTGTTTCCAGCTCGCTTGTCTTCAGTGTGAGCGGTTGACCTCTGTACATAAGGTGAGACTCATAAACCAGAGGAAGTGTGACCTTCCCTAAATTAAAAAGATCTATTTTAATATTCTTCTAATATTCCTGGTGTGATTTGGAGTTTACTCACATGTGAGTTTAAAGTCACCTTGGTGGTATTTGGAAACCGTAAAATTACCTTATCATAAATTTAATCATAATTTTTTGTACATTTAAGAGACAGCTATTGTGAAATGTGATATATCGGTATCTCTTTAATATTGATAAAGGAATTTATAATATTCTCCGTGGCTAATAGTGTCTGTGATGGTATTTATTTGTTTTGTGGGGTTCCTTCATAAAATTGAATGAAAGTTGTCAAAGTTTGCTTTTACTTTTTTATGTAAAATGCAATTAAAAAAAATATTATCGCTCATAGTTTTCATGCTTGTGAGTCTTTTGACCTCCACGTGTAGAAGCTCCCTGTTTCCCGCTTCATATCGATCAGTTACACAGTTTTCCACACATGTGATCTCGAGGGCGCCTTCTGTTCCGATCAGTAATCTATTGATAACGGGGTGGGGAGGGGGGGGCGATAGATCCGCTGTGGATTGACTGTCAGCTGTCACATTTTACGTGCGTCGAAGCAGGAGGCTGCAGTGACCCGCTGGATCCTGTAAGTCAACAGTAACTCACGGAGAAACGACTGATATTGTTTGATTACTTATGGGACATTTACCTTTGCTTGTTTGTTGCCTTTTTATTGGTATTGTTCGATTTATTTTTGCGCTCTTTTAAATGTGTTTTTTTTTAAATTCTGTATCTCTTAGCTGTTATTTTGTAAAGGCTGGTTGTGTTATTACAGAGCTTCAGCCGGAACTTTTCTAAATAAGATTTTTATTTGCGTTTCCATCAGTTTTTAACCCCTGAATTTCAGACCCTGACAACACCCACTTTTATAAAATGAATGAAGCAGATTGCTTTTGAGGGCAGAAAGACCTTCTCAAGTTTATGTTTTTAAAGGAACAGCAGGAATATGTATTCTCATTGATTTACAAGATGCTATATTTTACTGTAGATTCAATTATATCAGATTCCTGTGAAATTTATTGTTACTCACACACAAAAAATCCATAAAAATGCAGCACAATATAAGAGACAATAAGAGACTATGTGTTTAATATCATTGCTTGACATTCAGTGTTTGACATATTGCCAGTCTCAGAATAGCTCAATCTTCATGTCATATGGAAAAATAAAACACCTCACTTAACTAATTTCGATGTGCCCTATCCTTTAGGGCTTTGTGATTATGACCATTACGTAATATTTATGGACCAGACATGCAGGGAGTCAACATGCCTCGACCAAAGGTGCAGGTACAACGGTGTCGTTATATAGGCTGATATGAATCGGAGGATCACAGCTGCATCATTCACAGCTCACACTTCACACTCCAGCTCGCCCACGAACAGTAAGAGCCTGCAGATAAAGAACCATGTGAGATGGATTGGAGCGCAGCCAGAGAGAGTACTTGCAATTTCAGTCAATGCAGATCACTTCAGGTGTAAGTTATACATCAGTGGGCGTCAGGACTCCTCAGATTAACTCTTTAACATGTTCCCATTCTCTTTCTCGGTTTAAATCTGAGATGTTCTGCTTTATAATGGCTAAAATATGCTTTTAAAACTTTCTTTCCTGCTTACTCAGGACGTGCGTACTTTCACATACAGAAGCATATGTCTTTTATTCGCACTGGAACGGCACGTTAATGGTACACACTGGTATCAGATAGAGAAGAAGTCGTCTTCTTTAAGGAGAGATAAATGAAAAATAGTTGCAGCAGCAGCTCTCCATTTTATTTCTTGAATTGATTTGTGGATGTGAATCTCTCTGGGAGGAGAAGTTTAACGAGGAGAAGTCCTTCTCCAGATGTGACTGTGATTATTTCGGCTTTTATTTCTTCGCTTTCCTGCTGAGCTCAGGTTGTGCTGTTGTATTTTTTGGAAGGTCTGTATACACTATTAATGAGGTTGTGTGTTCCTGAATATTCTGCATGATGGCTGAGGATGCTTCTGCACCTGGTTTTGAAATAAGCCTTCAAGGAAAATCTTTGGTTTTCGAGGCAGATATTTAGTCCTGTCAGGTACGTTGACCTGACACGGAGTGTGAGCAAACCCACAATTACCCTCAGTGTGAATCATACTTGAATGTGTTGCTGAAATGAGTAAACCAGTTGATTCATCAGTGAGCAGTTAAACTTGTGTTTAATTGTGCAAGGAAACAAAAAACATTTGGCAGCGGATCAGAGAGAAATGATCAGATAACATTCTTGAGAAAAATTAGTCATTACTTTTGGCATTTAGTAAAGGGTCTTCAACTGTGACGAGACCTCAGGGAATACCCAGAACATATTGGAAAGATTGTATTTCCTGTCATCCCTGGGAATGCATCAGGATCCCCAAGAATCCCAGGGATGCTGAGGATGACTTCTCCTGATTCTACTGTGACCCCGACCGGGATAAGTGGCGGAAATGAAACAGACGGGATGATTTTATGAAGTAAATCCTTGATCAATCAAATAAAATAATCAATACGTTCATATACAGTTAAAATAACTGAACTAGCCCTAATTGAACTTTTATATTGAGCTTAACTAGGTATTAGTTACAAGTGAGCCAGGGCTTGTTAAACAACAGATCACATTTTTTAAAGCTGCATTAAGTGATTTTTGTCCACTAGAGGGCAGAATATAGACTTTAAAACAAACTCACATCAACGAACAACTGTAACAACTTATCAAGTTTTTATAGCTAACATCTTAGAGATCTGTATGGGAATCTTACAGATTTCCTTATGAAACAGGGTTGGATTTCACTTACCGTAAATCCTGTAGTAAAGGGGATTTTTGGCTTACAGGTCCTCTTGGTCAGAAGGTTAAAGCCACTGATAGTTGTGTAACCCTGCCAGTTCATATATTGACACTATGTACCTTCCTGAAATCCTGTAATGAAGGGCAATGACTGAATAGAATGTATTTTATAGTGCTCAGTAGGTCATATAATGTTGCACTCTGCAAACAAGCTGGCCAGTTATTATTTTATAGTGTGCTGCATTTGAGTGGACAAGCAGTGTTGGGCAAGTTACTTGAAAATTGTAATTAATGACTGATTACACATTACTCCCCACCCTCACACACACACACACAAACACACGTATCTTTTTTATTTAACACATGTAGAAATAGAAAATGAGACATTTGTGGTTTAACAAGCAGGGAGGATACAGTTTGGAGGGATTTACTGACCATCCAACAGCTCTCGCTAACGTAGCCTCAGTGCCTGCACACAGCACTGCAGAAGACTAACACACCATCCAATTCTGAACTAAACTAGTAGGTGACTCCTGAATGCAGGCGTACCTGTGGCTAAGAACACACAACATGTGTATAAGACAACTTTGGAAGCACTGCAAGTCTCATTTCTCCTCGTCTGCAGAGACCATACTGATCAGCCCTCCATTAATAACCCCGCCCCCCCCAAAAAAAAAAACAGCCAGCATGCTGACCCCCAGTGAATTTCAAATTCCCTTACACTACTCATCAGTGAAAAAGTAATTACATTGCTGTAACACGTGACAAAGCAATGCATTACCGCCCGACACTGCTGCAGTCAGTCAGCTGTATGACTGAGCAGTATATTAATTATGTTCCTATTCAATTGATAAATAGCTGCATAGAAACAGATGCAGGCCTCTTGTCCATTATTCCTCCAGCACAAAGTAGAGTGGAGGATCTGCTTAAATAGTTGGTTTCAATGGTGTCTGGCTGAATTTGATTACATCAAGTTACGCTAAGACATCCAACAGACACAGCAGAGTCCGTTTCCCACCCACTTGTTGAATGCAATTCCAGTATTCTGTGGTGTTTTAGAGCAACTTCAGGGAAAAAATATGTCTCTCTTTGGTTTGCGAGATGCTCAGGTCACTTGTTTACTTCAGTCACCACCAGGTTGTTTGAACTTGTGTGTTGGGAGCAGCTATGTGTGTGTGGGGGGTCTGTGTTGTAACCTGATGAATCAGCACATCAAAAGATTGAGATTAAATTTGTCGGCAGCCTCATAAAGCTGCGGAGTGGAGGGGTTGATTATGAGTAATGTGTCTCTTGAGAACTTAAGCCGGAGCGCTGACCTGCATTGTTTGTTTTTGGTTTTTTTGGGTGTGTGTGTGTTTGGGGGGGGTGGGGGGGGGGGGATTGCACACTCATCTCAACACTGAATTAAAGAGAGTGACACGTTTTTAACGGTGACACATGCAGTCTGTGTCTATCCTGTACTTGTTTTTCTTTTAACATCCTGCTGTTTCTGTGATCACTTTGCAAGATGAAGGCGTTGATGTGTTAGCGCTGTATCTAACAGTCAATACTGATGTCAAAGAACGTGATTCTGGTATCGATTAGCTTGGTAAAACACAGACTGGTACTGAACACGAGCAGCTGACACTCTCAACATACTGACACTCAGCACTTTTATGTACAGTACATTCAGGGGACTTTTACAGTATGACCTCAGACATGGATGGTGAGTCCAATGGTACATCATGAGATAGCTAAGAACGCTACAATAATAAAGATCTAGGAACGTTAACATGGCTAATCAGTACTTATATATTGAAGTGGAGCTACAGGTGGCAAGTTACAGAGATTTGAAGCCTTTAGACAGATGAGACGGGTCGTTGCAACGTTAGCGTTGGCGTCATTTTAGAGTGCAATATGCTTGTAACACTTAATTAAGCTTTCAGAGAGCAGAGGGAGTGTATTCTTTAGGTTTTATACTATTTATTTTTGGATAACATTATATTATGGTCCTAAAAACTGGAGAACATAATTGCCAGTTAATTTTATTGAATATGAAGGATGCAACATCTTTGAATGGTGATTTCTGAATCTAGAAACAGGTCAAATTTAACCCTTCCATATACAAAAATGTGTATGAGCTGCACAAAAATAAAAAAAAGTTGAAATATTTCTCTATATTTTTGTACATTCTGTGTCACTTTAGGAATAGTTGTGACATTTCAGGCTAAAAGAAAGGTGTTCGGGGTGTTTTAACCGCTCTCAAATGTAAAAATAGTGTCAGACCAGATAAGATAAGATGACGTTTGCTTGCAGAAGCAGTACAGCGTGTGTACTACAGTGTATTGTCAAAATAAAAAATTCAAACCCAGTCTTCTGCAAATTATGTACACATGCAAATATCCTGCATTATGATTTTGTTTTGGGCAAACATAATGCTGACCAGACTGTTCTGTGCCACTGACGCAAGCAATGTGATTTCCATATCCTGCGGGGAAAAGTAAGTACAGTCTGGTTGTTGGCCGCGCTCGCAGTCGCCGATGTTAAAAAGTTTTGTTATTGAATGATGATGGCAACCTTTTCCCGGAGCTTTATCCATTAGTTTCAGTTGCCTAACCTTAAACATACCATGACTGTCCTTTATTTGTTACACATGGATGTCGTTGGATTGCTATTACAAAACGCTGAATTAATGCTGTGTGGAGTTTGTGTTGCTAAAAATAATTGCCGGTGCGAAATAGGTGCAAATTAACATCAAAATGAGCTCATGCAATAATCCAGCAATTTTGGATCCTATAATTGAGAATGCTGGACACCCACCCACACACTCACTCACACACACACACACACACACACACACACACACACACACACACACACACACACACACAGAGCATCTGTTGAGGATCAATAGCCAACTCTCTCTCTCTCTCAATCTTTCCCTCATCGTCTGTCTCTCTCTCTCTCTACATTCACTGTAGTCTTCACACCTGACAGCTAAGTGCTTTTGGGCTTTGACTGCATAATTAATTGTATTAGAATCACAATTTTGATCAATTACTGCATTTGCATTTAGATGAAGCTCGTATGCTGCTACCAGTGACGCTGCGTTGTGTAAATACAAACACGCAACGTGTAGAAGCTGCAGTCAGACCAGGCGGCACAGGAAGGGGAAGTAAAACTAGAGGAGGTAACATCAGCATAATGTTACAGTAATACATCCGATTCATGATATGAACGTTTGCTTTACCTGACTTTTGTGTTAATCACAAAAAATGATCAACTGCATTTAACATTAGCAAAAGTGATAAGGACATCGTCATAGGAAGATATCTTGACGAATCGGTTCATTAATGAGCCACTGAATGAAACTGCTGATAGCTGATCAGCTTTCACAAAGAAAACTAATCAAATATTAATGCACCACATGGACTAGAATAAGAATGTGGGAAGAAAGAGTTATAGAGGAAATGTACAGAAATAAATAAGGAACATTAACATCTTTATCAGGCATGATTTCTGAGTAAAAACCCAAAGCGAGGCTGCAGCTCCTCTTGGCATTTCAGTACAAAGTAGTTTACTGAAGTTACATCACTTCTATTGAATCAGTCTATTGAAATATCTGAAAACTTCTGGCCATCAGGATTGTACTCACCAAGTTCACGGCTGAGATCTGAAGATTCAGAAGGGTAAAGAAACGCGAGGAATTAGATGATGAGAGAAGATTTTAAAAGAAACCTCCGGGTTAGTTAGAGGAGAAAACAAAGGTGAAATTATTGCAGAAACATCCATCACAGTTTGCAGACGGACTTCCTGGTTCAACTTGGTGTGGAGGGATTTATTACTGGCATTTTGGCACAAATACAATGCTTTAAACAATCTGGATGAACTAATTTACAAACTTTCTGACTTTCTGCTTGTATTTTGCACCCTGTTGGCCTTGATTGCAGCAATGTCACTCGTCTCCATATCTCAACAATTAGCTTGGTAAGTACAGTCCTGTCATAGCCAGTAGAAATGATGGACAAAGCTACAAAAACACCCAGAAACACTTTAAAAGTGATACTCAACCCCTGTATGACTATAGTGCTGATAAGTATAATGCTTTGAAATTGTAGTACAGTATAGTACTGGTGATTCTCAATACTTGACAACACACTAAACAGTGACTATCCAATGTAGAGAAACACATACATACACCCAGAGGCACACACAGAGTAATTCAAACATGGGAATTCAGTGTTGGCAGGAGATGTGATTTGCATACTGTTGAGCGGCGTCAAAATGAGGCTGAAATCTTTCCAATCCACTCAGCCCGTTGTGTGCGTCGGAGCTGCTGAATAGAGGTAATTACCTCCAGTCCTCGACGCGCTCCGCTGTCAGATCTGCTTCTGAAGCAGTTTCAGCTAAACACACAGAGGCTCTGATATCTCACCGTCCTTCAGACGATTCAGGGCGGCGAGAGCTGACAGTGTCGAGAAGAATCAGAGCGTCGCCAGACATGATGAGGGTTCAGAAAAAAAAGAGAATTTAGGAACGATTTTTGGTGTTGTTGTTATTTTTGTGGAGCAAGAGGAAGTCAGTTTGCTTTCATTATCAGCCTCAGCATCACTGCGTGTACCTTTAAACCTTTCAACACTCTACCTTCAAGTCTAACCTTTAGCATTACACAATAAAGACAGAAAAGAGAGAAATGACAAAAAGCTCTCTTGACTTTGAGAATGATTACAGTCATGACGCCAGGCAATCCCTGGAGAATGAATATTTTCTCATGTTCCTGAAAACGTCAAAAACCAGTTTTCCATGCTAATTCGTCGCTGGAAAGGGAAAGAAACAGAGAAACAGGGTTGTGTTGACTTGTGTCCCGGCTCTGCACTAAAACTTAATGAAGTGGATCTTAAAATAATACCTCCTCGCTCACACACAGCAGTCCAGATCCCGCTGCTAAATATCAAACATGTTTAAAAAAAATAAGCAGAATTATGGGGCAGTGAAGACAAACAATTTGAACCTTAAACAGCACACACACATTATCTCCCGACATCAACAGACCGGAACAGACTCGGTCTAAATTGCTCCAAACAGTCGTCACAAACATGTTCAGAATTGGATCAACAATCTTAATGTGCGTTCCAGCCTTTCAGAGATACGTTAGGTCGCAAATACTTTTCAATAAATTGGTTAATTGGGGCGGTGATGACTTTAAAGTTCAAGACTGGAAGGTCCTAACAGGCAGGAAATATCTAACCCTAACTTCTCCAGTTGAGTTCAGTGGGTGCACTGGGCAGCTTCCGAGTGTGTATCTTGGTTTACCTGAAGAAGAGAGCGTCGTTAGAGTAAAACTAGTTAAATAAAGGTTAAAACAACCTCTAGCTAACCCTGCCACCTAGAAATTACTCAGGCAACATTTTTTTCGAATGAATAAAGCGCCGTGTTTATAGATGGTACTACAGTCGGAGGGAGGAGGAGGTTGGGGTGGATGGGATGGATGGGGGGGGTTGTACAAGATGCAGGATTCTGACATCAGACACTCAGGTTTGCATCCTGAGTGTGTTTAGGTTTAGTGATGTTGCAGCAAAACAACTTCTAGGGAGGAGGTAGTGTTGGCTCAGCAACGTGGAAGCTGCTCTACATCCCAGTTGGTTTGACTTTGTAACACTTTTAACAATGACACTAACAATGTTCGTAGTGCTCGTATGTGCCGTTTCCGAAGGCGACAACCTACTTTTCGCTCATATTGTTTTGCCTTCAACAGTATTATTGCGCTTAAAACTGTCTTTGTTCAACAAATACACACACACGCTGTTGAAAATTCCTTCATTGCAGTTGCCCCCAGTGTGCATTCAGGGACTTACTGACATGACCTGTTAAGCTGTTAAAACTCCAGAGACAACAAAAACCATGAAAACGAAAGAAGAGACAGTGCTGTAGGTGGATGATAAAAAAAAAAGACATTATGAAGCAGAAAGGATTAAAGAGAAGGACAAAGAAAGAGAGAGAGAGAAACACTGACAGAAGAAACAAGCTGAGGGCAGAGCGTTCGTGGACGGGATGACAACAGGAAGAGAGGAGAGAAGAATACAAGTGAGCGGAGGGCAGAGAGCGAGAGAGAGAGAGAGAGAGAGAAAGGGTTGAGAGACGGCGGCGCGCTGTGGGAGAGGATTTGATGTTTCACCTCAGGCAGTCAGTCAGAGAACAGAGAGAGATTCTGTTTGAGCGGTGACAACTTCATTCGCTCAGAAACAAAACAAGACGTTTCACGACAGCGTGTTACGACGGATCCTTTCAGCTCTGTGTCTCTGTTTTCTTGCATCTGTCGTTTGAAGTCTTCTAATGTATTGTGAAGCATCTTTTTGTACAAAATGATCCATATAAGTAAAGATTTGTTATTATTATTTTAATATTTCTCTTTGTTAGTGTGTGTGTGTGCGTCCTCTATCTTTGTGAGGACAAATATGAGAGTGGCACTGTGTGTGTGTGTGTGTGTGTGGGGGGGGGGGGGGGGGGGGGGGGGGGGTATTTATACTGTAGGATTTGCTGGAAAAGGCAGGCGTAACATCTGCTGCACTGGTTTATCAGACACACACAGACTGGGAGGGAGACTAGCCGGGCCAGAACAGTGAGTGAGAGAGAGAGACGGACCGAGACAAAAAAAGAGAGCGAGAGAGAATTAACTCAAATTAAGAGATGATTTATACATTTTTCCTTGACTGGATTTCTCAGTTCAGTATCACGACACAAAGACAAAAGCAATCACGACATAAGAGTCCAAAATCCAGCTGGAACCTTCGTTGAACTGTGACTTTTGATGGTGAAGACAACACCTCCAGAAATATTTTAAGATATTCTAATATGGCTTTTCCACCAACAAAAGCTCTGTTACTTCATTAATATCCTTAAAACGGCTTCATCTTCTTCTTCTTCTTCTTCTCCCTCACATAAAGATCCAGACTCCAGGAATCATGTAAATATTTATCATCTCAAACGTTTAACTGCCGGACACAAGATGTCTCCTACTTGACTGAAAGGTCCATTCCCAGTGTATGTGCGCTGAGGGGGCTTCCAGTTTCCACATCACATGTATATAAGTTGCTGGATCATGATTGGCTACAAACTGGTTATGATGTAACGAATTGTGCTCGTAGGTACACGCCTTGAACTCAGATTTAAGGTGAGCGCGAGAAAAAACTTTCCACTTTCAGAATGTGAAAACAGCCTTTTAGTGTCGATCGTTCTGCTCGGTGAAGCTCAAACATCCAACCGAAGGAGCAAGACGTAAAACACTTTTTTTTGACCGGACTGGAGGCGGGGGGGGGGGGGGGGGGGACTTTAAGCATGTTGAAGAAAGCCTCAGTAATCAGCTTCTTGTTCAACACACATCCTGCAAAACCACTTTCTGTCACAGTAAATGATATTACATTGGCTGTAAATAATTGCATTTATTGCAGTAAGGAGTGAGACAGGGAAGTCTTCCCATTGTCAATACAATACAACACTTTTACTTTGGAGTATGCAATTAAAACTTTGGAGCATATAACTGTTTATTGTTGTGGAGGTGCAGTGACCACTGAACTGTACTGTAAGTCATTTCCCGCACTCTGACGCAGACGTTTAGCATCTGTTTCATGCATTTGTTTCAACATGAGCACGTGTAATGATAATGAAAGTCTGAGTATACTATGAGCAAGCTGTTGATTCAGTTTGTTAAGTGTGTGTATGAATCACATTCTTGTATCTGTCTATGTTTATGCATACGTCTGGCTGTATCTTTTTGTGGTGTGTAATGTGTTTGTGCGTACCCTCGTAGGCCGCGATAATGAATCGAGCAGAGTCGAATTTCTAAAATGACTCTCTGATGCAGATTAATTGGATCTTGCCACCTAAATGTTTTCCTGCTCTCCTCCTAAATAAGCCTGTGATAATGTTTTCTTTTAAAGCTGTTTACACCGAACTCTGCTGATTCAGTAACACAAACGTTTCTCAGAGGCAGCTCAGCTACTCTGGAGGCAGATATTATCTAATTGGTTTAGGTATTCATCAATGGGTGGAGCCACACCAAGTTCTTCTGGCTGAGAAATAATCATCTGAAGCCCAGTGAAAAAGACAAAATTCACAGGAATGGAGCTTAAAGAGGCTTTCACAGCAACAGAAAACGTGGTAATATGAATGCTTTTTCTGCTTCTTATGATCCAAACTGTGGTTCAGTTTGTTTGTAGTCGGTCCTGCATATAAACTTATAACATCGTCAGTGGCATTAATGCATTGTTAGTAAGAAGAACGGGCAACAAACTGCTTGATGAACAACTTCATGTCACAAAGGGAGCTTGTTTTAACTTCTTTCACATGTTTTTACAAAACTTTCTTCTTCTTATGGTGGTGCACATGCAGTTGTGTTAACGGCTTTACCTGCGTATCATTGCGCATGTTTTAACCGTTTTTTGATCCAGCAAAATATGCCAAACAAAGAACTTTTCCTAAATGGAATGCAGTCTAAAATTAGGAAACTTCCCTTTCATTTCTCCCTTATTGATCTGCTATGTTATCCAGGTTAGCATTTTAGCCATAAGTATGCATTGTTGTGGAAATTTTCTTGAGAAAGAGGCACATGGAGACATAAAGAAAGCATTAAACATTGTTACTCGTTGAAGCAGTTGTAGACACTGTACAGTCCATCACATCATCAGTAATGATTATACAAATGTCCAAACACAAACAAAAATACAATCATCTTGTATTTTTGGAGAGAAAGTATGTTGTTCAGCTGACCCTTTCCCTAAAGATTGTGAACCCAAACTAGACAGCTTTATACCTCTCCAGAAGCAAAGCTAAAAACAGTCTGGTCCCTAAATGGACACTTCCACAAACTGTTACACCCTCTTACAAACAAGTATGGTCTCTAAAACAGTAGGCTTAAGACAAAGATATCTCTAGCTAACCCCAGAGGTCAGCAAGCAACCCTCAGATAGAAACAGGTTCAAGAGTTCAACTAGCCTAGGAGCAGGATTTCTTCACCAACATGTATCCCAAAATGACAATGACATTACATCACATTCAGTTGATAACAAACATTGACTCTTTAGTTTGAAAACATTTGTAACATATATACAAAAGATTTATAAAATGATAACCTACTATTCAATTTTCTTTCACAGTACGGATAGGAGACACATTGTAAAAGCATTATGAATGCCATTTACCGCCCAGCTCTTAACCCAACCATTCAGATTATTTCTACCTCCAGAGCAGCTCTCCTGTCATATAAAACTTTTATTCTTCCTCCTAAGAATAACATTTGTTCAAATGAAATATACACAATAAAAAACTTTATGATCAAGTGTACAGTTCAAACCTCTCAGCCTGTTGTTGCATAAAATACACCTTTCTTTGATAAAATACATTTGAAAACAATTTCCAGACCTTGCTTGATCAAGCATTTATCTGTTGTCAATTCTCCTCATTCTCAGTTTTTATAGGGTTATTATTCTCCGTCTATTCCCAGAGCTCGTTGACTCTGACCTCTGCCCTCTTTGCTATTGTTTTCCTGTAAAGCTGGCGTTATTGGAGTTGAACTCATTCCGCTCGTACGCTCTCTCTAAGTTACTCCGGATAAGCTAAATTCTCAACAATGTAAGAAAGCAAATTTATTCCCTCATTATTTATGCATGCAGGCTGTAGGCTTTTGGAGTCTGCCTTCACCTCCAATAAGACTCAGGCGCTTTCTTCAAGCTGAAAACACAAGAAACAATACTTCTCTGGTCCTTGTGTTCACTCTTCCCTGACTTGTTCTTTTAACAGGAGGCTGGATTTTTAATGTCTAAACAATTATTTTGGTGACAGGGTATCTGTTTTCTATCTGCAGGTTTTTTTTTTTTTCCTATTTGTTCGACGTTAGAAAGTGTTTTATTTGGGCATTCTTGGTCAAATGTCTTTCCATTTGTTTTTCTTTGTAATTTTTCCCCTTTTGGGAAGTGTGTGATTTGGCATCTCTAAGTGCCTCTTTAATGAGTCTCATTTAATTTTGCAGCAGCTTGCTTTACACCATATTTGTCCTGAAAAGTTTTTTTGTACTGGCAGCATAGAGGTCACTTACTGCAGACTTATGGGCATGTCATCAAAATAGCAGGAGGGTTTTTAAGAGTTTTATTTATTTAGGAAGACAGTGGCATCTTTTTGTGACTCCAATGGGAACACCGTTGCAATGTAAAAATTATGATCAGCTTACATAAGAGACACAAAAAAGTTACTTTTTCACAGTTTGACTTGTTGAATCCTTCGTCTGTTCATTGCTGGGTTGTTGGCGGTTTTGAATTTGATTTAAAATACATCATGTATGGTGCTCGCACAGCAATACTCGCTTTTCAGGACTGAGTGAGAGAAGGTTTATTGACTGGACTTGTGGCCTGTCACGCCTGTCAAAAGCTGCTTCGTTATTCAAGTTACACTGACGAAGAGAATCAAAATACTGAAGGATTGGACGTGGGGTCGATTGTGATTTCTGCCTTTGTTTCTGTCTTGAAAAGAAACCCAGACCGCTGTTGCTGACCTTATCTATCTCACGCTCGGAGTCCGACACGCTGTGGCTATATGTGTACTCGTTGAGCCAGGGTTTTGTACGTGAGCGAAAAGTGAGCCGATATGTGGCCTGTGTAGACAGCTGTATTGATTACAATGGAAATGCATCTGCTCCAAGCGGAAACTACCAGGACTTGAGGCTGAAGCCAATGTGGAAGTACGTTGAAGTGTAATACCACCAACAGCCACTAGATACTGTTTCCAAAAGATCCCTGCCTCTAATTGACTCCTGTTCAAAAAACATTGACTTCTCTCCAGAAACGCTAAATCAGTTTTTTTCAACCAGTCATTCTGGTCCCAAGTGTGCTGCTGGTCATTTTGAAAATTAGGCTCCATTAATAAGATTTGAACACTTATAGTAGCTTTGATGTGTGTTGTGTGGGCGTTGATTGACAGCTGTGATTGACAGTCGGTTCACCTTCTGCTCTCCCCGGCTCTGGGACTCACACAGAGTTGGACTGTCGTGGCAATATTTCAGTAAGTTTAATGTTACTTGATTAAGATACCTGCCCTGTTAGCACAATTTAGCTAAAGTAGCTAATGTTAGCCCAAGTGTGCAGCGCTCCCAGTAAGCCAGCATTAGCTTCAGTCCGAGGTAGTGGGGCGTGTTTCCAGAGTGTGAAAGGCAACAAATTTGGAAAGTCTTGGCTCCAAATGGAAAAGATGGCGCCGACCATAAACAACAACTCTGGGCTTCAAACTGGCTCCAGTGAAAAATGGGTGACATAACAGCACGCTATGTCCATCTTTATATACAGTCTGTTCCCTCAGAAGTGTGTGATACAGATGACTGAAAAACACAGTTAAAGTGCTTTCTGTGTAGACAAGCTGTCAGTCTAATTAATTACATTTACATTTCATCCATTTAGCTGATGCTCTTATCCTAAATTTACATCAAGTCCTATAAAGTTTGTTATCTAAAGTTCTAAAGATTACAGCAGTAAATCAAAAGCAGTCAGTCTTTCCTGGAAAGGTTAAGTGTGCTCCTTTTGTTTTACGCACCAAAATTATTGAAGACCTGAGACTGGCAGAGTCAGGCCTGGGAACAGTACGCTTCATATAGCAAGTCATATAGCAAAAGTTACACGATGATGTGACCTGAGCAACGATCCATGATCCCCACTCCATTTGTGAGTAGATGTTCATTCAGGGAAGCAGAAGTTGAGGCACATTTTGACTTTAACAAGCTTCTAACATCAGACCCGAAAGCCAAGCAGAGCAGAATGGAGTCACTGAGTAACATGGCCCAGGAAAAAAAAAAAAAAAAAAAAAGGGCAGCAAGAAAAGCACAAAGTGTTACTGGGGAATTCTGGAGGGACAATTTCAAGCTGGTAAAAATAAAATCTTGAAGCTGTGAAAATGTTCCTTCACTCACTGATCTCATAAAATCTTTAAAAACAGGAATCCAGAGTGTGCAGCAACGTTTCTCACAGTTGTAATTATATGAAATCTGGTACTAATTATAGAGAAAATCTGAATTTCTTTGAAAGAAGTAAAGTAAATATTCAACTATTATACATTAATTTTTGGAATTATTGTTTGTTTACCTGTTGACATAATTTATAAGTTTACATGTTCAGCTGACTTGCATTACACTAACAATCAGTTGGTATTAATTATTTGGATGTGTTGAATACTGTCTCTCTCTTCCCTTTTATTAGAATTTAACTTTTGTTTCTAGCAAAATAATTGGAGATTATTGGGAAATTAATATGAAATTAGCAACCTGTACAATAAAGTGTTAGCATATCATCCCAGTTAGTTGAAAATTGTTAGTTTCTGAGGATTTTATAACTATAACAATGTTGATTTCTCCTTTTGGTGCCTGAGATTTGAATCTTGACCTTTTTTGTCCTTCTATTCCAAAAGTCACACAAGAAAACAAGGGAAGTACATTTAATAAAGCGAACGTACCTGCCAGGAGGTAGGGATCATACCTTAACACTAAACCTGGCTTTCTATTGGTTAGGAGATTTTGACAGGGTTGTTCCACATAATATCTGAGAGCAGAGCAGAAATCTGAGAGCAGGTGTTTCACGAGTCCACAGTAGCAGCCTGAGTGTGAGGAGAGGAGCTGAAGCTGGAGCAGGAAATCTGTGCAAGCAACAATATATCTGAGTGCAAGTGTACAGTTTGAGCAGAAGCAGAGCAGAGGGGGCTATTTGAGTGCAAGGGCAGGGTTTGAGGGAAAAAAAAATTACAAAAATCTGAACGTGAAATCAATAAATCATGCTCTCAAATTGAAAGACCCTACTCTTGAATAAAGATAGGGAAAAAAAAAAGCCCCGTAGTCACATCTGAAGTGTGTGAGAAATGAGAGCCCTCTGGCCAAATGAAACATTGCTGCGATCCTAAAGGTGTGTTTCTCAGCTGCACATCAAAGTGCACTTCAAAGAAACTGAAGAGTGTGTGAACATTGTTCTAAAGGCTGCCCACCTGCAGTCAGGACTCAGGTGACACACACACACACACAGTCATGTTTCCATCACTTCCGACTATACATATATATATATATATATGTGTATATATATATATATATATATATATATATATATATATATGTATATCCTTCTGTCAGTTTAACATGATGCGCAGCAGGTGAGCCTCCTAGCAGGACATTGAAACTGCTGTAGATTTCACAAACATGCTACCAAGAATCAAATCTGTGAGCTAACTAGTGAGCTGGTGATGTGACGATGCTCAGCATTTACCATTAAAAACAAACAGTTTGGGCTCCTGATGTGAGCTGTGCAGATAGTTTGCTCTGCTGTGAGCTCATTTTTACCCGAAATCCTTGTCGCTGGAGGTCGTTTTCTCCAGCAGATTGGAGATGTGGTACGCTGAGGCGCTTGCCATGTCTGTGCTGTTACCTGTTAGCCTCCTGCTAGCAATGTGCACTGTAGCAGGATACTAATGATCTAGATAGATTTGATAGATAGATAGATTTGAACATGTTAAAGAAACAAAAGGGTTATCAGTCCTTTTATTTTCATCCTGATAAGATGAACAACAGTGATCCTGACTGAGGGCTGGAGGGTTGGACTTCAGAGATATTTGTTGTACTTGTAGGTTTCCAGCGTTGTGGGTTTTAATGTGCGTGAGCAATGCAGATAGGAATTTTAGTGTGAAACTCAAGCCGGTGTTAAAACGCCTCACTGAGAGGCTGTTTATACCAGACTGGTTTAACTAGCACAGACTGAGGCTGTTACTGGGAAAGGAAACCAGACACTTTAAATCTATAGTTTTTCCCAGCATGCTTTGCCCTTGTTACACACAGTTCTTTCTCCAGAAAATTTCATTGTGTTTTGCAGGATGTTACCAATTTTTTTTTTTTTTTGCAAGGTAGTTCTGGAGAAAAAGGAAGCAATGATTAGATTTTGGAAGTAACGCCTAGTTCCTCCCCTTCAGTTACTCGATATTAATACTTATCCAACATGATAAGAAGAGATTTCCATTTTATTATTTATTTTCCTGAGAAGTCATTGAAAGTTTGGGAAAGGGCCAACAAACAAGTCATTACCTTTTGGTTCAAATCCAGTTGGTAATTCCATTTGCTCTCTTTCTCTTGAACTTAATCTCTCACCTGAATTAAAACAGTCTGATAAATGTAACTTATGATGTTCATTTCCCTACAGCTGCAGATTAAAGAATGTTTTCAGATATCAAAATAAGGAATTTAGTGAATTGTGAAGCCTTGGCAGAGATATGCGCAACCGTAGTGCTTTCAAATTTAACTTAGGTTAAAAATGTGTATACCATTCAAGGAAAGTGATACAATTCATATCTAATTAAGTCCTTTCAAATGAACATAAATGATTCAAAGAAAAGCAAGGGGAAATATTGAAAAATTAGGAATTATATATATATATATAAAGGCAACAGAAGGACAGATATTAAAGAGAGACTAGAGAGAGCTTCTGTCTGTGTGTGGCACTGTGTAAGAGGACTGTGTTTACATCTGGGCTGAGTGTGTGTGTGTGTGTGTGTGTGTGTGCGATTGTGTGAACAAATCTGTTTTATTTGCACCCGTGTCATTATGTCTTTGTTATTCAGATTGTAAACCAATCTCGATTACATAAAAACACAGACGTAAACTCACACGTCACGCACTGAGGATTATAATTCAATCACACAAACCGGTTCTAGAAGAGACCGAGGACTCGTTTGGGTTTGTGTTCACACTGAAATGACAACGCGACACGTCCTCAGGGTGTATGTACGAGTGAAATTATTAACATACTGTAAACATTCACACATATACATACTGTGTACATCCAAATCAGTCAGCAGGCGGCACTGACGGTATTTTTATACCAAAAACAGATGATCAGCATACCACAGACAGGGGACTAGTGAGATGAGGTGTTAAGTGTCAATTTTAAAGGATGTGAGTGTGACAAAAGGAAGTGACGTGTGTGAAAATCTCATGAAGGTAAGTGAAATTGGAACAAGAATAAAACAGTTAAACAGGGATACAACTGTGATTAATGAATACAAGCTGTTTACCGGGCAGTCATCATTTTGCAAAAGCTCCATTTCCCCCTGCACACACTAAAAAGCCAAGCAGGTGCTTTAAAATGTATCCATGTGGTAGAATTTTATAAAAACTCAGTTTTGGCGTGAGGAAACACTTTTGGCCTACTGTGGACTGAGGGCTGGACTAAACAGAAAAAGACGACTTAATGGGCACGTACGCTATATGCACTTAAAGCTGGAATGCGGGACTTTCGTCTCCCCCTTCTGGCAGTGAGAGTTTTAAAGGTGGGCATTCGGCTGTAATTGCCTAACACAAGCATGCAGCAGGCTCCCATACGCACCCCAAATGACAGGCACACAGAGAGGGCCAGTAAAAACGGATATGTCCTAATGGTCCACCAGCCCACCGGGATTAGTCCCAGTACGCCCAATAGCTGCAACTTACTGTTGCGGCTGTAAAGTGTTGGATAAATCGTTTTGAGCATCACACATCCCCCCGGAATAACTTGTTTCACTGTCAGAATTTGATCCATTCCGTCCGATAACATTTGGAAAGTCAAGAAGAGCCAAATGTGCAGCGTGGGAATGTTGCACCTGACATGAGATTTAAAAACTGGAGGTGATGGGCTCAATCAGTATTGTGTGAAGTCATTTGGTAATGACTTGAATCACTTATTTAAGAAAATAAGAAAATACAGATACAAGATACACACAAAAAGTTTGATATGTTAATTTTCTTCTACACATAGATTTCTACATTTATATCTAAATATAGGAACATACTGATAAATTAGATGTACTGTATGTTTGTGCAGATGAATCTACATGTATGTGTGTGAATAGGTGTGTGTGTGTGTATTCGATTCTACAGTATGTATGCGCTTGCCTGTATTTTAAGGCCTGCATGTGTGTCCATGTTCATGTTTCCATGAGCAGTCTATGTAGTGTATATGTGAGCATGTTTTATTTGTGTTTCCATGCACAAATACAACTGTGTTTATCAGCCAGTCGACATCAGTGAGTTTATTAACTGGTCTTTTGTCGGAGCAGCAGCTGGTCGAACGTTGATAAGCAGCTCTGAGGAGACGCTGAAAAGTTTAGATCTCTCAGCTGATCTGAGATATGTTCCTCTACACAGAAACTGTCTTCATGCTACAGCAGACAATGCTTTATGATGTACTTTAAAAAGTTAGTTGATTGGGACAGAAAACATACATCTCTCAGCTAGTTTCCAGACTCATTTTTTAAACCTTTTTTTCTTTTGTAATAATTTTCTATGAGCAAGCACACTTTTTCATAAAGAGATCGCTCCCACACTGACAAAAAAAACAAAAGAAAACCCCCAAAAAACAGAAGAGACTCCAAAGATGCAAAAGAATCAATTTATTTCATGTGTACAACATGCTTTGCTTTCAAAACTGGTACAAATCACTGTTAAAAAATGATGATGTCACAAAATCCACTCGGTTTAGGGAAAGATCTTGGTTCGGGTTAAAATGATCCCTTTGTTCAGGTTAGAGACACATCTAGTGTGAGTGAAAGTTACTACTTCCTTGAAGTTAGGCGACCTTCATCATCACGGCGACACTAACAACCATGGGGTTAAGGTTAGGGGACGATAATAGTTATGTTTTTCCAAAAAACTCTTCCAATTCATGGTTGACTCGTGACGCTCACGGTTAGACTCAGGAAACGAACAGTGGTCTCCTGTGACTGTTGGTTTAAAACCACCATCCACCTCTCCTCCTCTGAATCAGGAAGTTTGTTGACATACACCTGCTCGCCTACGCCACCGCTCAGAGTCATAATTACTACCGCTGCTAGATGACATCTTTCAAACTTAATTACTGTATATGTTGGATTTTTATTGACTGACATGTTGTTTTTATTGGGAGGACGTGACAAAAAGTGAATGTTTCGGTCAAATTACCATCGTCAGTACAACTTACAGACGTCGTGATTCTAGAGACATAAATAGACTAACAGCGATGTCCAATCAGGAGCAGAGAGATAAAAAGCAAAATGTGTTTCACATGAGCTAATCAGCTACATCGATGTGGTCACACAACCTGCATGGAAACCAGAATTTATACACAGACAATGCATACATGTGTTTACACATACATATACATCCATGCACCCCATGTGAGTGTACATTTCCATAATGTACAAGTGTGTGAACACATCCAGTCTGATCTGTAGACTCTACTGGCATTTATAAATGTGTTCCCTGTTCCCTTTGGAGCCTGAAGCTGAAAATGAAAGACAAAGAAAACCTTATG
The DNA here is from genome assembly GCF_914725855.1 of Thunnus albacares. NCBI lineage: Eukaryota > Metazoa > Chordata > Actinopteri > Scombriformes > Scombridae > Thunnus > Thunnus albacares. Next base: position 30,459,745 of record NC_058115.1, on the reverse strand, counting down.
CGCAAGTCCACTCTACATTCATAATGGTTTAAGTGACTCTTAACATTTTTAGAAGCATATTCAGACTAGTAGATTTTGAAGTCAATAGTCTCCACAGAACTCTTATCTGAACAACAGCTGAAAAATAGACCCTTGATATTTCCAAAGTGTTCCTGTCGTGGTCACAACCAAAGTGCAGCAGCAGGTAGAGCAGCATGCAGTAAAAAGTGGGACTTCGTCGGCTTCATCCGCATCTCTCTCACTATGGCCATGAGGAGTAGGGATGCTAAGGGGGCTGCAGCACCCCCACCCCCGCCTCCTGGTGGCTGGCAACCTATAGGCGCGTTTGTGTTGTTGCAGTAATTTATTTTTTCTGTCATGTTCCAGCTGGTCTGGCAAAAACAGTCTGAAATCATGTTCCCACAGCCATGTCTCCAACTGTTTATATTCCAACTGTGATGTCCATGTCTGAGGGGAAATAAAGATTAACTATAATGAACATATTATTTATCATACATGATCGTCTGTAATTTAATACCTATAACTTTATTTAATGAAAGGTTAATAAGGGACACTGGCAATGCATGAATAGATAACGCTGCCTTGCAGATTTCATTTGCTGCCTGGGAAATGTTACTGTAGCATTCGGGGTTTTACAAGAGTCTTAATTCACTGCTGACGTCTCTGATGAAATGTCTTGGTTATCTTTTAGTGCTCTGATGGATGACTTTGATTATCTCCGTTATCCGCGAGACGACAGGCACGAACTGAGTTAGATTCAGTCAGTTCCCCCGGTGAACGTGAAGAACCAGGTGTCGTAAAATCGACTTTTAATTAGGAAGCGTACAATTTTGCTATCAGGTTTTTATTTCTGCCATTGGAGAGACACTATAGAGGTGGCCAAAAAGTCCCACTGCAGCCTTTTCCTTCCCAATCAAAATGCAACTAAATGCACATATCGAAACCTGAAATCAGCTCCTGCTTTGCTTTGTAGGTCAGTACTTTGCATGGCAGCTCTGTGTGCACCATCAGTGTATGATGTGCGTGTGTGTGGGTGAATGTGAAGCACTTTGTTCCCAGGATAAAGGTGCTATAAATGTAGTCCATCTACCATCTGTGAAACTACCAGAGAGTTAAAAAGCTGAAAAAGGAAACAAACCTCAAGACTCAAATATTTCCTATACCTGGAGCAACAGTTAGGCAGCAGTGAGCATGAAATTAAATCACGTTACAGTTTCCATTAATAAAGGAAGTGAAACGTCCTTCAGATGATGACATGCAGTTGGTTTACTAAGTGCATATTGGAATGATTTCTTAATTAACTGATTAGACAGAACGTTGACTGACAACCATTTTTGATAAGAAATAAGAAACCAACCAATGTTATTAACAAATAAAAAGGATGATGGAGTTTTTCCACTGTCGTTCGGATAAAATAAGCTATTACAAGGTGACACTTTGGGGTCTGGACACAGTGGTAATCTTTCCTTACTGTCTGGGATTTAACAGAATAATGATGAAAAAAAGATCCATTATTTGGTAATTAAAAGTCACAGCGGTCCAGTGACCCCCAAGTGGCCCCCTGAGCCACCAAACCTCCAATATGACTAGCATAGCCTGTGTGCAAAACTTATATATTTTATTATATTATATTATTATAAGTTAAATAGTATATGCTGACGTCTCTTGTCTTGTTTCCATGTGTACCAGCGATGAGAAACACATAACACAAATATGACTTTGGGAACCTGTGATTGCACAAAGGTAATGATAGATATGTGTCTTCCACAAGCAGCCAAAACCTGTTAGCAGAGTAGTTTTGTCGGTCGGTTCAGTTTCAGCCGTCTCTGTGTTGAGAGCTGAGATGTTTCAGCATTTCTTTGCGCTGTTACATTATTATATACATTATAGCATGAGCTTTTCTTGAAAGTGCTAACAAGATGAGGGTGAGAAGTTAGTTAAAAATAGGTTTGGTAATTTTGCAGGATAATTTGCACAGAACATGCTCGTATTTACCATCCTGGAAAAAAAAAAAGTCTAGCAGTCTCTGAACTGAGCGCTCGCTTGTACTTTGCGCTTATTTTAGCTTTTAACTTTTTGATTTATCACTTCCTGTGGGTGAGTTATACCAGAATTATTACAAGTGCAAGTCCACAGTAAAGTGAGAGATTCCACCCTTGTCTTCTACATTTAGGAAAGAGGTGTCCGGCAGATAAATCAGGATCAGTGCAGGATGTACATCGACGGGGGGGAACTCCTTCACCAGCTACCATTGTAGAGGCTTTTACATTCAAACTCTTCCCACTCGTGCATGTAAAGTGAATTTGGCAAACTCCTAGTTTGGAGTGGATGGCGGGCAGATTGGCATGGTGAGCAGAAGATCAGTCCTGTGCCAGCTGACTTCAGTCTCCCTCGACCCCGACTGGCCCCGGCCCCGCCAAACAGAAATCCTGTCCAACTGTTTGCTTTTCTGCGTCTGTGTGAAGAAGGCTGGAGAGGAAGGCGAAAAGACAAGAGATGAAAGGAGTGGTTTCAAACAGAGCAAGCAAAGAAGGTCTGTGATATTTTATCACAGAGATGTGAGACTGATTTGACTTGTGTTTGTGTGTTTTTTTAGCTGTTTTTTTTACGATGCTTTTATTTGTGACAAGAAGCCCCCAGTGTGCACATAAAACTGTAGGATGTGGAGTTTAAACCAGAGTTCAGCAGATGATTAAAATTATGCTCTTTGACACCTTCAGTTTAAAGGATCAAGTAAGCAAAAAATGTTTTGGTATTTTAGTTTAACAAAAAAAGAACAGGATTTTGCTGAGTCATGATTATTATCATGATTGACTGAACACTTTGACCCAGAGGTTTCCAGTCTGGATCCCCACAAGGGCTCACAAGATGAATCTAAAACTTTATGAGAGTATTCTGGGTTATCAGAAGACACACATGTATCCGTGAATTCTTTGAAGGTGAAGCTGGGCAACAAAAATCAGCACAAAAAGATGAAAAAAATATCTGTACACTGCTATCTCGTTCCCAATTCTTTCTTTTGTCTGTTCCACATAGACATGACAGCATTTCGACTACAAATGGCCTTCTCTCGAGGTCGAAAACAAGAATTCTGCAGCACAAAAATTTCTTTTCTTTTCTGACTTTTTTCTAATACCTTTTTTTCCCCCTTCTACTATAACCTCTTTGGGCCTCATAGACATGCAACCTGTGGCAGGGGAATGTATTAATGTATTAAAATTATTATTATTTAAGTATTTAAGGGGAAATATGTGGTTTTCTGTTATTTTGACAATGTTATGATATCACTTATTAAACATAGTCAGTGTTCCAAAACTTGAGGTGAACCTATCTAAAACGCTCCCTGCAAGTCAAAAGTCAGGGCTTCAACCTGCTCTGAACGCTTCATTTGCAACGTTATCTCCACTTCCTCCTCGTAATAACGTCGGATTGTTTGTGCACGCCCGCAAACGGCTGTCTGTTCTGTAGCCTTTGTTTGTTGCTAAAGTTGTAGCTAAGGTCGGATTCAGGCTTGAATGTGTACAGATGTTTTTTTGAGAAGTTTATATTTTGAGTGTATTGTTAGTTTACATAGCCTTCAGAAGTCTGCCAAGGAGCTGGCTGATCGGAACAGAGTGGGCTCATTGGTGGGGGGGGGGCTTTAAAGAGACAGGAGCTAAAACGGCCTGTTAAAACTATAAATCATGCAGAGATATTCCAGTAGAGCCCCAGAATAAAAATATAGATCTGGAAATGTGCATGATACGTCCTCTTAAAGGGATCACAAGCAAGAAAGTTTGTGAATCATTGATCCAAACCCCAAAAGGCCACTTGTTATTGATGACCTGCTTGTTCTTCTGAGTACTTGTCTCTTATATATATATATATCTTTCTCTTTTGGTCCCCTTGTCTCTCAAGTTCAGCTCATCTGGAAACAAGCATTCATTCACAACATGGAAAAGAAATAAGTAGAGGGCAGAGGTAAAAGAGGGAAATGGATATTTAAGATAGTGTGAGAGGAAAAAGAAGAGGAGAGATCAGGAAAAGTTAAAAGGCAGAAGTGGAGAGGTGTATGATGGAAGGAAAAAAGTGTCCCAGTTGTGTGCAGGAATTTGGACTGCACTTTGCCTGGGAGGGCGATCCACTGGCTGAACATCCACTCCCTCTGAGAGAAGAGCGTACAGCCACCGACTACCCGAAACTCTCACAAGAGAAGAGAAGGAGGAGATGAGAGACATTGAATGAGTTTGAGGAGAGAATTAGCCAGAGAAGAGAGCTTGTCTCTGAGCACTGTAGCGCCCTGGTATGGAGGGAGAGAGAGACAGAGAGAGCATTTCTAGAGCTGACACTTCAACATCAGTCCATGAACGCCAGTCTGCAAACTGCCCGAGTATTTACCGTGGGTTGTGAGGTCAGTGAGAACTCATCAGTTTATCCTGGCAGGGCCGTCTGGGCAGTCAATAACGGCGGGCTGAGATGGCACCAATAAGACCTCAGGACCTGTCTCCCTGACAAAAAAAAACACACACTGCCTGAAATAACAACATGTTTTCAGTTTTATTATTCAGCTGGCAGTCTCACTTAGTATGATTTACAAGGAGTGCATCGAACAGACATGCGGTAGCTGCGACACTGAGCTCACGTCTTTGGTATTTTGGGAGATTTGGTTAGTTTAGTTAAGTTGTCTAACAGGATAAGCACAAGTGATCTGCATCAATTTATATTTTGAAACATAAGCTTTGGCTCCTTATTTTTAATTCTGTATTGAAAGAAAACAGTGGCATATGCTATATTTGATTTATAACATGAAATGAACACCGTATCACATCCTTGGCCATCAGCTTTACTTTAAGGTGCTTTTAAAGTGCTGTCATTTCTTCCCTGCATTACTTTTCTGTGCATTTATAAAAAAACAAAACAAATGTTTTATAAAAAAGCATCTGGAAATTATCACGTAGTATAGCCAGAAGTCTACTGGTTTGTCCATTTTCTAGTCAAACCATTAAAGCTGCTTTCTAACATCCTGGTTATGGCCATGCAATCAATTCTAACTTGTCAGGATCAAAACTAGCAAACAGTGTTTGGCTTAAACCTACAGCGCTCTGATAGATGAATATAAATATTAATGCGATCGTAACACTCATCACTTTTGGTTTTTATAGATTTTTACTCAAAAAAAGTCTGTTTAGACAGCAGATCTCTTTAAACCAAGTTGAATATTGTGTCCCAGGTATAAATGGGAAAACAAATGTTCTGTTATTGCAAAATAGATTCCATCAAATGCAATTTGAAATAATGAAGCAGAGCAGTCTTTATCCTTTAACAATATAATTTTATTACACTTTGCTGAGAATGTAATCCCATCCTGCCAATAACGAAAATATCCCAAAATGCAGAATTTTATTGGCAGGAGACATAATTTGACATCAGAACAGATACTCAACAGTTCCTTATTCTTGGAAAGCCGAACAGAACAAAATACAATCTGAATTAATGCTCAGCTCAACTCTTTCTCTGTGTGCGCTTAACTTCTTAAACCAATTATAGAGATGAATGAGAGTCCGTTCTGTTTCCTGTAAGAGAATGGACTGTATTCAAAGTAAATGTCTACTAGGTGAAGTATTCAAGTCAGGTTTTGGATAAAAAATATCCATTAAGAGGTGGTTTTATTTCCTCTTAGGTCCATCCTTTAACCACTTTGTTTCCTCACAGCTTTTCCCATCTGCATGCTGTAAATGAGCTGCACTGAGGTGCTCTGTGAGAGGATTATTTTTAGTGGAGCTCCAACAGGAGCTGATTTAAGAGGACATGGTTCCCATCACACACTGTTCCCTGAGAGAGCTAACTGTCGCCTGCTAATATATTAGCATTTACCCGGTGAGTTAATCTACTGATTTAACAGTGGGATAACTGTGACCTGAAAGCCAGTTTGGTTATAAATAATAAAAAGCAATCAGTTTTGTTTATTTGCTTAATTAGAATCATTACTGGTGAGAGACTGAAGGGAAGAAACTTTTTTTGTAATTTTGACTTATTTCCCTTCTAAAATTAGAGTTTATTATCCCCTCAGTGAGGAACCACATGATGGAGTATCATATGGATTTATTACTGTTTATTTATGATTTTGTTGAGACTTGTTTTCAAAGCAGAAGAAGCAGTAAAACATTCTCACAGAGCGCTGCTTTCACTAGGAGAATGTTTATTAGAAAAACTTTTAACAACAGTAGAAAAACCAAAAAATATATAGGCTATTAAATGGTTTTATTATTGTACACACAATGTTAATGGTAGTCAGTATCTGTAAGTATTCACTGGTCTACATTCAGTTTAACAAGAAGAAAGCTGTTTTTGTGGTCATTTGCTGATTGAGTTTATAACCACAGGATCCCACAAAAGCCAATCAATTATAATCAACTAATTTGTATAATTTGAGAAACAAAATCAGTAAATTTCAGGAATGTGACACAAGGTTTTATCCATGAGGAAGTAAATGGACTCCACTCCCCTCACCTCCTCATCTCTTTTTCAGTCTGGCAGTCTACAGTTGAAGAGACATTTATCTGATGAGTTTGATCAAGTGGGCCTAATGCACACTTATGTCGCTGTTCAAGTGTCTGGCAGTATAGATCAAGTGCTCCTCCAGTGCCTCTGTTGTCTGAAACCATTTTCCATTAAATGTGGAAAGAGAAATAATAATGCACTTTGCTCTGACATTTATCCCATGTACCAATGTTTGAGCTGCTTTGATTAAAATATGACACAAATAGCACAAGTGATCTGTGAACAAATAGAATAAATACAAAATATTTTTATTAATTATTAGAATATCTCCCTCACAAGAAAGATAATTGGTATCCATAAAAGAAAATATACAAATACATTTACATTCCTATGAATTTGATTTGATTTGCTCAATTTTTAATCATGATAACCTGTTGAATCTACAGAATTAATTTACTAACCTACTGATTTGCTAAACATTTCGTTGTGCTGCCTGAACGCAGAGTCCTTGAATTTAAACTTAAATTGTATGATCACATTGCAAATTTTTTATGACAAATTTGAGTATTTGGTTGCATAAATATGGGAAACACTTAAGTTCTCAAGTCAATTTATGTTCTCTGATATCTGTATGTTGGATTTAACCAGCTTGCATGTCGTCAACAAGCTGTTGAAGAGGTTAAAGGTGGATAATTACTGTATACTGTTATTGTAGCCAATTATTCATAATAAGTAGATAAGCCAATTTACCAGCTTTGTGCTGTTAGGGGAAAAAATACAGTTTATGCTAAGTGTGATTAGTCTCTACAAAGATAAACGAAGCAGAAGAAGTGTAGACACATTGGATATTGACTTATTGATTAGGTGTTGTGGACATGGATCAAAGGTTATCTGACAATAGGTAAAATTGCTTCGGTTCAGGTTGGGGTGAGAGAGATAAAGTTTCCAGTTATGGCTAAAGAGAAGAGATTTTTTTGCTAAAATTGAATGATTCTTGAATCTTGGCCGTTGTAGCTGAAGATTAGATCTAATGTTGAAATGAATGTTATGCAAGACTTTAATTCATGAGCTACACCTTGATGAGTCAACGAGATGTTTCGTTAATTTGGACCCTGACCTATTCTTCATCCATAAATCCTCAGCATAGCTTGTTACATAGAGAGTATTGGTTGGACATGCAGACCCAGAATGGTTGAGGATGTTTAGAAAGTTTCCCCCCTTAGAAAAGACAAACATACTACAGACAGATGTCATTTCCTACTTACTGTCTGCCCACAGTGACGCTAACAACATCTGCCAGCCGTCATCCTGTTCAGCTCAGAGCACATAAAAGTCAAATCAGTGATGGGACATTAGCCTAAAAATAGCATCTCATTGACTGACAATAACAGAAATGGCGTGTTTTGCTTTGCAGGTGATTTGTGACTCGTGTTTTGTAGTTCAGCAGAAATTAAACACTACTTTACTTTCACTCTAAAGGATTTGCTTGCTAGTATTTTATTGTTTTCAGGCATCTTTTATCTATTCCCAAATGGGACGGGCCGCTGGTTCCGGAGGTGTTTTTCCGCATTCTGTGATCTGATTTCAAATGTATGTTTAAACAATATCCTCAATGTTACTGAACATAGAAACTCAGGATAATGTAATGGTCCTAAAGGTTTATATTATGACCACCAGTTTCAGTTATTTCAACTTTGTGTCCGAGGAACCATGTTTGGTCCTTGATTTTAGCGGATGTCTAAGAATACTACACTACCCATGAGCCTCGGCCACTGTTGCTATGGAGCCATTTTGAATTCAAAACTCTTCATCGTTGAAGTTATAAATTCACTCAGAAGTGAAAGTTAAGTTAAACTACTGTTATGTATTTTCACTCTTTATTAATTATTAAAAATTAATCATTGTGCTGTACTTCATATGGGGTCTTGAATTTGATCTTTGGTGATACTTTATTGTATTGTGACACACCTTCGGTCAAACTCTTGTTTATCATATCTAATCTTTTTTTTCTGATTTGTCATCACAATCATTGAACTGTTTTCACAATTTCGCAATTGCTTCCTGAAATCTTCAAAGGCCAACTGGTGTCTTCAACTTTAATTGGAAGTGTGTTAAGCTGTGAATGAGACTAAACTCCCAAGAAAAATGGATTACGTTCAAGAGACAGCTCCCTCTAGTAGTAGTAGTAATTATGACAGGAGGAAAAAGGAGGAAATCAGGTGGCGATATTATAGAGCAACAAAGATCCCCTTACCTTAGCTATGCGGTTACTACCTTGACAACAAAGGTCCCCAAATCTTAACATGGTAGTAATTTTGACCCAAACCCCAATGTTTCCCTTACCTTAACAAAGAACTTTGCACACAAAGCAATTTCAACCACATACCTCTAGTGATATTGAGGTTTTTAGTTTTCAGCATAAATGTGATGCAGCTAGGCTGTTTAGAATTACAGACCTTACTTTGTCCTTTATCTTGTTTAATAAGACTACTCCTCTTTCTGTCAATTGTATTTGCTCTCCACCTTCATAGCCTATAAAACAAAAAAACTGGATGCAACAAATTGACGCAAGTTCTCTGGGTTTTGTTGTAATTCTTCAAAACGTAGGTAACTGATAAAGCTTTAACGGACAAAAGCAGAGGCTTAGGTAAAGTGGCTGTTACGAAGAGACAACTTACAACATTTCATCATAACAAAAGTCCTGGAACATAACAGTGTGACAGCATCCGAGGGTGATATTTACTTAAAGTGGGCAGGATGGAGCAAACTTTCCTCCGAGGCAGAGCTGCTCTGGAGGCATAAATAATCTCACTGGTGGGGTTAAGCCTCAGTGGGTGGAGCTAAAGAATCAGTCTTTCTGGTTTAGAAACCTCAAACCAAAGCCCAACAAAAAGATATCTGAACCTGTTTCCATACTGGTCCCAGTATCGGGATGCTGGTAAACGTGGATCAGGGGTTAGTGTCTTAGCTTTGCACCGCTGGGGGTCTGTTTGATTCAAGGCCCGGTGAGTGATGTCTCATTACTGACCTGCTGGAATGAGTCAGCCAGCACAGCACAGCCGGTGCACTTGTGATGAACAGATGAAGTAATGAATCCTATTTTTAGCTGAGCTCCTGCTGTGTTGACTAGTCTTATTTGAATTTGACTCCTTCCTACAAGAACCTGAATTGGTTCAGTTTATGGCACAAAAGAACCTCATACTTTCTGAACAGGTGCTACAATTAATATGTTAAAGAAATATTTCATTAAATTAAGGCTCAAGAGTAAAAAAAAAACAGAGTGAAGAAACAAAAAACTTACTTTGGAGATAAAAAGTTAAAACTTATTACAACATGTGGGGCCAAGGGTTGCGTTCATTACGTCTGATTAACTATGACTAATATTAAAATATGCATGGCACTATCAATATCGTAAAGTCATTTAGTCCTTTTTATGTGTTTCATGGGAAACTACACTTGGTAAATGTGTTTTTCCACACAAAATTCCTGGTTCTGTTGTACTTGGCAGGTGAACGACTTCTGCATGAGACAAACCGTGATGAAGGGTAATTAAGTATAAATGTGGAAATTTGTGCCCTGATTTATTATGTTAAACACTAAACAGTAGCTAGTTTTGTGTGTTTATGGTATTTGGTTATCAGACATGGCAGTTAGCAAAGAGTTGTATTAATGATTCACTTATCGAAGGTTTTATATTAACAACACAAATGACGTGATTTAAAAGGGTTCACTCACACTGACAAATCCACAGAGAATTATCACCAACTCTGCTGCTCTTTAGAGCTTTTCAGCCTGTTTAAGATCATTGTTTTGGTTTTATAGCAGATTTACCGCATGGTTTTTGTTCTCTTCAACCCCAGTTACAGCAGCGTTCCTCTGATAAACCCCGCCGTACTCTACTAGCTTAGCACCAAATAGCAGACAGACAAAGTTAGCGACTACCTGGTGAAGAAAATGGAACATATAGCAGCTAAAGATATTTTTCTCAGGAATTACTGGAGATCAAAACAGAGCTAAAAGGTGAGTTAATACAAAACAAGACAAAAACACGACTCCAAATCAATGCTAATATTGCTCTGTGTCTGCTGGATGTGTGAATATATATATTATATATTTTGGTTTGTTTTGGAGTTTCCAGCCACCTAGTGGCCAAAAATGGATTAATGCAGCTTTAAGGAGTGTTTAAGTGGTCCCATGTGCTGCCATCAGGTTGTTTTTAGTTTTATTATAGTAGATAATAGACGACAGCTGAGGGGAACTGCAGACTGGGAGGATGTTTTTCTATGAGCACCCTGTTCATATGACACAAAGTCATTCTTTCCATGTTTAATATAAAAGTATTGATCAGTCCCTCTTTAAGTTGGCACATTCTCATCAGCCAACCATATTATTATATCCTCAAACAAATATATATTTAGTGAGTCATACATCCTCACATGATAACCTTGTGTAACCTCATATGTTTTAAGTTTAATCTCAGTTTATATAAGTCAGCCTCCATCATTTTAAGAAGTGTCTGTTTCATTGTCAAAAGGCAACTAATCTTTGCTGGTTGTGTTTAAGCATCAGGGCTGCTGTGTGGTCAAGGTTTGGCCTTGGTTGATCATCAACTCATCACACGAAAATTATGACTAGTTCTGGCTCAGTCAGAAAGTGTTCACTTCATGCAGTTCGTTCTTTCTAATGAACCTTCCTGGCAAAAGCAAGTGGAGAACATTTTTTTTTTTATCTTTTTATTGCCCCAAGTTTCCAGGTCTCAGCAAAATAAAAGGTCTTATCTAGTAGATAGCAGATAGTTGCTTTGTAGCTACATGTTTTATAATACTGTCTCTGACACATGGCTGTGGACTCTGGGTCAATTCAGTTCATCAACTCTGTAGTGCCACTGTGCCAGGAAGTGCTTGCTCAAGACTACAAGGATTATGGCACTGCAATAAAAAGGCGTAAACACACACACACACACACACACACACACACACACACACACACATATATATATGCACCCCATTTACAGAGAAAAATGCTCAAAGCAAAAAGGCAAAGAAACCTGCAGAAGAAGAAACAAACCAACAGAGAAAAAGCTAAATGCACACAAGCAGACACACAGACAAACAACCATGCATACACATGATGCACACACACACACACACACACACACACACACACACACATGCTATACATGCAAGATTTATATGTCTTATTACGTCATGATAGACAGCTGCGTGTTGATACAACACACTCGGCTGTTGTTGTGCATGGGAATGTGTGGCCATATGTGACATATTATTGTTGAATTATTATTAATACAAATATTATTTGAATATTCTTGAATTGTTTGACACTTCAATCAGCCTATATAATGTGCTGGTTAGAAATATTTTTAGGTCCTGAAAACCTATTTTCTTTATTATCCTTTTACTGTAAGCAGTATAAGTAAGAATCAGAATCTGATTGCAGTTGTGGGGTTGTTTGCTCAGGTTGCCAGGGAGACGCAACTGTCATTTAGATTATAAAACACACCCACACAGTCCTGGTGAGACCGATTGTTGTATTTGGAAGCTATTATTATTTTATAATTAAAGTACACATATAAATTGATCTACTAACAAGTATTGTCTGCACTCAACGCCTCATACATTGTATTCATTGTGCCATAAAGCTCCATTGTTGTCAAAAGCTATTAAAAACACATCAGTGAATCACATCGACATGTTCCTCCATCACCATGAACACTATCACTGTAGTGTATTCTGACTCATTCCCACACACACACACTGTCCTGATACTGGAAATACTCACTAGAGCACCAAATGTGGATCAATTTGCCACAGAAAATAGTCCCTCTAAAAGCACTATTTCCTCCTGTTTTGGTAACATTTCTAAAAATGACAATTATTGAGCCTTTATATAAATCGTTGGCCGAAGAGCAAAACCTCCTATCTAAGAAATGCACTTTTTTGAGAAAACTAAAAAAAACTTGTTTTCTTCCAGAATGCTATTTGTTAAGGATACTCAGTACATAATCTATTATGTGTTAACAATACCGATGAGATATTAGTACCTAGCAAAGTGCAGATAGGAGGTTTTTCTCCACTTTTCCTGGATCATTTTGCAGACAGGAGCTTTTGCACTTGGTGCAAGTTGGAAAAGGTTCTACATAGCTCTAAATTGAGTTAATAATTAAAATTAAATTAAAAATAAAATTAAGTTTGTTTTCAGGTAAAAAGATGGGCCAGTGTGGTAAATGTAATACATTATAGTATACTAGGACCAGAGGTTTTGTGCCTCAACATGTTCCCAGCGAACCTGATTTGAGGTTTTCACCTGGTGACTTTTCTGTCACAACAAAGGGCGGGATTATCTTGCAGACAGACTGAATATGAGCAGCCTTCCTTATTCCCATCATCCAAAGTGAAATCCGCCAATCAGAAAATTCTGCAGATAGGAGGTTTTGCGCTTTGGCCATCGAAATGAAAATATATATTTGTGACCTGATTTATATCTCCAGTATAAGGATGAATAAATCTTTTCTATTATATTGATTCATACAATTATATGATTATTATATTGGGTCAATTAATGCTATATATTCAGTAACAAGTATTTAGTTTTATATAGAAATATTTAACTCAACTGTCATATTAAACCAATCTGACCAAAATGACAATTATTCAGTGTTTTTAAGTGGGCTAGACTTACTAGAGAAACACAGGGAAAACCATCTTAAATTTAGAAGAAAAAAAAAATCTGCCCATTATAGCAGTATAACCTTGTTATCTTAATATATCATGATCTTACTGGTACTGCCTCACACACTTGCTGTGATCCTGCTTTGTGCAGATAATGACTGAAAATGTATTATTTGTACAGAAAAAGCACAGCAGGATTTTCCCACCGCTGTGTTTGCTGTCAGGTTCTTTTCTCCCTTTTAGACCACACAGCACATTCAGGTAGCAGTTTCCACCGTCATTAACGAGCAGCTACAGTGATGTATATGCATGTCTGTGACCTACATGCTCGTGGTTCCTATCGACGCCGCCTAACAGAAATGACCATTAAGGTTAATGGCACCGGGAACACACGCTGGCTCTGCCGTACTCATCCCCACTGTTCCGCTGTGTCTCTCTGAGGTCAGTTTGTGTTTATAGGACTTAGTGTCACTTTTAATGGTCTGCTTGATAAAGACTTTATTGGATTTGTTAGTTTACAAACAAATCCTTTGAGGCAGATCTATACTGGGAGCGGTATTCATTTCGTTGGTCGTGTTAAACCTCAGTGAGTGGAGCCAAAGAACCAACAACCGACACTCTAATCAGCAACCATTTTGATAATAAATTAATTGTTAAAGCCATTTATCAAGTTCCAGCATCTAAATGTGTGGATTTGTTGTTCTGTTAAAACTGTAAATACTTTTTATTATATTATACAAAGAGTAATGCAAGTCATCTAAAGGTGTTACCTTGGGCTTTGGTAAATTATGACGGCCATATTCTTTTTTGTTAACATTTTAGAGACTCATTGAAATAATTGTTAATTAAATAATCATTAGTTGCAGATCAAGATGGGAGACTAGTATTGAAAATGTAAATTCATAGGAGGAATAAGAGGAAAAGGTTTTTAACATTTTTGTTCCATTTATTGTCAAATTCAAAGATGTTTACACTCAACCAGTGAGATTATTTCATCTGCTCTCCTTCTCGACATCGGCAAGTTTTTAACTTTTGAATGAATTTATGATCTTTTCACACAACAATTCACAATTGAAAGGGCTTTAGTGGCATGAAGGTTTCAAGAACAATACTGCCTAAGCATCATCATCACCACATATGTTATCAGTATAATATTAAAGAAACGTTTTGATCAGTCACTCACATTGGTTGGTATGTTCATATTTTCCTGACAAATAATGACTGTCCTCTTATAGTGTCTTTTCAAACCTGCCTAGTTGAATCAGAATCTAGTTTGTTTTGCACCTTGGTGTGATGGGTTTGGTCAGATCTGAACACAGCAATCATACTCAGGTAGGGACCAAAACCACCGCACCAAGACCCTTTAGGAGGAGTGGTCTCGGCCCGGTCCCAAACAAATTCGGTTCGTCTACTGCGGAACAACATGGTCTGACCTTGATCTCTAATACTAGGTGAAGTCTGCAAGCTTGAGCTGAACAGTTACAAGCAGCTAGCTTTAAAGTGAATCAAGGTCCGACCTGGACCAATGCAATGAAGTATGTTGCATTTGGCCTTCTTGGACCTTCTTCTGGACCTTCTGTCTGTTTACTTTCCTGCTCCCCAGACACAACTAACCAATGAACAGAGAGAACGCTCTTATCTGGTTTTTAGTGATGCATTTTGGTTCCCTTTGATTTTTTATGTGTGAAAACAAACTGAACCAACAGAAAAACCCAACAAGTTAATCAACTCATCCACTGATTCAGACCAGAGCAAACAATAGGTTTGAAAATGCTCTTAGTAAATCAGTAGTGCGGAGTTCTCGTCCTGTCTTCTACCAAGAGTTTTAACTGTGAATGTGATCTTAACTAAGTAGTTTTAATGACCTAAACTTGACCAGACCTTAACCACAGAGTTGGCAGATCCAAAAATCACACAAGTTGTTTTGAAAGGCAATAACAAACCACCCATTTCCTCATTTCGTTATGAGGACCTGTTTGTTTAGTTTGTATGGTGGCACATCCCTGCTATTGGTTTTTTATTACATTATATTTCACCAGCTTAATCTGTGCGTCTTAGCCTGAAATTCCTCACATGAAAAGGGAAGAGATTTGTTTACCGGTCGACAGTCAAAGGGGGTTATGCGCTCGTTAAGCTCGAATACTATCATCTGAATATACACAACATACCTACGTCAGGAACACCACACCAAACACAGCTGTAAACTCCGACACCAACAGGAGATTTGATGGACACATGACCTGATTTTGCCAGTTTACTGCCATCAAAGCGAAGGCTCATGTGTCATTTATTACTTCTGCACCGCAAACTGTTGTAATAAAAACAGAGGAGGAGGGGGGAAAAAAGACCAACTACAATGGCTGTTTATTGTTTATTCATACACCTTTACGTATTATCCAATATAACCAGCCTGTGACCTCCTGTATTAGATGGGTGAGGGTTTGGACAAGTGGCTCTGGCCTTGGACTTTGCCCCGAATTACCTGAATGAGCTAGTGCACTCGTTAAATTGTTAGGGGTGTTATTCTGTTATAAAAATATAACATTAACATTATAACAATAGTGAGATAAGGGGCTCCATTGTTTGCAGATGAGAGAGAAATAAAAATTTGTGTCTCTTCGTTTGAAAGCTGTCTTGTCCTATAGAGGCCTGACCGTAGCTCATTGTATCAGTATATAATATAAGGTTGTAATGAGGTTTTGTTCTGCTTTCTTTGATTTTGTTGTCATGTAATGTCAATCATGTAAGTTATTATAAAGAATAACATGTTTAAAAGACATATTTACAGGACTTATATTACCTGGAAACATTCAGTGATGTTTTTTTAACATGGTGTGCTTCTGTGTTAAGATGAAGGTTAAAATTAAGACTGGGAATTAAATGTTCTGGTGCTAATTACCTTCTGCTTTATGTGCCTTCATAACTTGAATCCTGTTTGAATCAAACTCTAAATAATGAAAGTCCTCGCCTTATTTCAGGTACATTATTTCCATGTTCCTCCAATCATTAGAAATGGTATAAGTAGAAGATTTTATAAGGGATTTTTATTTGCTACATGAGGGAATCATCAAAACTGTTGTGGAAATAAGAATGAACTGGATTTTCATGCAAAAAAAAACCTCTTAATAATCGTGTGTTCCTGTAGTAGTGTCTTGGCTGGTCTCAATTAATTTGGTGCATGTTTATTGAAACATTTTTGTGTGAGATTTGAACTGCTTTTTGAACTGCATTAGGTACTCTTTTATTTATTTATTTTTCTAACTGAGCAGCACTTTGTAACTTTGGTTTGAAAAGTGCTGCATAATAAAGTCGATTTTAAGGTCTAAATCAAAGTAGCATAATTTGAAGGCTTCGCACCTCAAAAAAAATCCAAAGATAGTTGATTTTCAGACTCCCTCAGTGACTGGCTGATGTGTTTGGTAACATGCCATTTTTATTGTGAATCGGGAAGATGAATGCTTTTCTTCATTTTTATTGAGCTGTTGCCCATTAATAGAGCTTATATTGTTATGGGAATACAAGCCACCAGGGTGTCTAAGGTTACTGGACATGCTGATGTCAAAATCTGAGAAACAGAATATGCATTTTACAGTATTAGAGACATTTTTTTGTCTGTAGTGTCCCCTGTGGGCTGAACACTTGCAGCATAGCGCTGTTCAGGCTTCAAGTGTAAACTTCTGTGCATGTGTGTGTGTGTGTGTGTGTGTGTGTGTGTTTACATTTGGAGACTGGAGACTGAGGAGGTAACTTATTGACTTATTACATAATTGAGACTTTCAGGAGTGCTCTATTAAATTATCATCAGACCTCTCTGCGTTTGTCCTCCACGTGCTGTTTTCTTCTTCTTCTCTCCTCTTTTCTGTTTCTCATTAAATTCTGTACCAACTTTGCTTTTAAGCGGTGGACGCTCTTGACATTTATATCTTTGGCATTAAGTTTAAAAGGTGCTATATTTTGTGTATGTGTGTGTGAGAGAGAGAAAGAGATAGGGAGAGAGAGTTATTTGGCCATAGATTTTACAGTCACTCTCTCTCTCTCTCTCTCTCTCTCTCTGTGCGCGACAGAGTTTGTTCAGTTGTGAGTCAGTCCCTCTCTAGGTGCTCTTTGGACAATCCAGCAGATTTTAATGGTTTCTTCTGCTGAAATCTCCACTGAGTCACCCAGCAACATGGCACTCAGGACGCTTCTGTGGAAATACAGTCAGGACAGACATGCAGACAGGAAAGTCAGTTAGTCAGTGCTGAAAGGTCAGGTTCTGATAGCTATTCAGTGTGTGGGGACCGCTCCTGATTACTTGTGTTATTGAGTGTCCTGACACTGAGTTCAAGCCAATATCTGAACAAAAATACCAGCTGACGTTTATTCCTCCACTCAGTCGTTTCTTCTGCTCTGACTGGGCTGTTTACTGAAGTGTTTCCCGTGTGGCTTCTTCCCTGATTAATAACATCTGTTTAATTAACTAATAGCTACGCATTTATGTTGCTAAATTATGGGTACACCAAAAATTGGAGTGAAGAATGAAAACTACTGTATGGACATGTGTACCTCATGTAAAGACACAAATCAGGCGTGCAGAAATACTTCTCAAGCCACAAGATAAAACTAACCTTCTTTTGTTTTATCAATTTCTGGGACCTAAGCTTTATTTTTTTATTTAGATTAATACACGTTTATTTTACCGGGAGAGCGTTTGTCCTTCTAACAAAACAACAACAAAAGCTTCCCAGTAAATATGAAACTGGAAATGTGTGAGCACACATGCCATGCTCATTTAGCCAGTTTCATTGAAGAAATTGTAGCCCGGAGAAAACTCCACAATGTCTAAATACATAATGCATAATGTTGCTTTAATTCTAACCAGACTGAAGTATGTGTAATGGTGTAAATAGAGCATGTCATCTTCTACTAATCAGTTGCTAGTAGTCATATAACATTTGACAACATCCCGCTCCTTTAATTTGATGTATTTCCTGCTGAAACAGGGTGTTTGGGGTCATGACTTAGTGACAGCTACTCAAAAGTTGAACTGCATTATGAAACCATTTATTAGGAAGTGAAAATAAAGACAAACACTAGAGCTGTTAAGTAGAGTGATATTTCAGAGCTACTTCCTGGTTTAACTTTGACCTTCTATATTAACTGTCGTTGTCTCAACGTGCAGTTGAACAGTGCAAAGGACAATTTGCAGCCAGACATTTCAAGCACACTCCCCTTAAGTTTCACTTCACATAAATGGCTGCGATGTATTAAACGTGAGAACTGCCCGGTTGCTTGACTTATTGGACTGTTGTAAGGGTGCGTCGCCTGTTGTGTCGCCATATCTGCGGATCACAGCAATGAAACCGGTGAGTTAAATAACCATGATTGAAAGAAAGAAATTAAGATCTAGGTATAGTTTGTTTGTTTTTTTTAATAATAAGATAATTCACCTTTAAGTACTTGACCCCTTATTCACCCTCATTTCTTTTTCCTGCAGTTGAGTTTTTATCTCAGTCAGAGGCCTTGAGCTCAGACTCTTCTGACATTTAACAGGGCAAATGCCCATGAAATACCATCCAGTGTCAGCTGACATTAGGACTCAATAATATGATGAGACACAGACTCAAATAACTCTTGGCAAGGTCCCATCAGCATCTTTCTGTCTTTTGTCTGTCTTTCTGTGTTTCTTTCTTATTTTGTTAATTTCTTCTTTCCTGTTTATGATCTGTTTTTCTCTGCATCTGTTTTGCTGCCTTCTCTTTTCCTTTTTTTCCCCCTTAATTTCTTTAGCTCACTCGGTCCCTTCTTTTTCTCTACCATTTTCTCTACCATCATGACTCGCATGAACGATTCAAGGTTTCATGCAAATTCCTAAATCGATACCTTAATGAACCTGGAATGGCAGTTTGGGTGGAGCATGCAAATGGAAATTTCAGGAATGGTTTTAGTGGATTAGCTGCACAGTGTTCTTGCATATACCCAGAGACCATGAGAATGTTTATTATTATCAGTTTAGAAAATTGGGGCTTAGTGCTCTGACTGCTGGATTAGCTGAACCCTGCACGTACTGTATAGACGGCGCACTGAAACAGTCATGAAAATGAATAGACGCTCACTAAGGCTTAATACAACACAGAAGCTAAAGGAGAAGTATCCATCTTGCTATTGAGAAAGAAAAGCCTCAAGACTGCCATCATACTTAAATTAGCATTTAAATTAAATTGGAAAATTCATCAAGAGGCTCAGAAGTGTGTGTACTCATCTTGCGGGTGCAGGAGAATGCCGTCCTCTTTGCCAGAACAACAGCAGAAGTTAGTAGTCCCTCGCCAGCGTTCATAGCCTCCACTGTCAGAGTGAAGAATTACCCAACATGGAGATCCATGCAGTTTGGCGGCTGGATTTTCCCTCACCAACAGGCAGGTAAATTTAATTACCGCTGTCAAATAAAACATCCTTGTGCCTGCACTTGGAAGGAAATTCAAGAGCAAGTCTATCCAGATGTCTAAAGGGAAATTTTTGTTGCACGGCGAAGAGGAAAGTTATGAATAATGAGGGTTTGGTTGGAGGGGGACCCTTGAACACAGGAGCAGGCAGATAATTGGAGTGAATTAAAACAGTAGGGAGGAATGCAGGGGAGGACAGCAGCTGGTGTTACAATAGAAACTGGCAAGGACGTAGCTTTAACCCCTCTAGAGTAGACACAGAGTGGAGTAAAGATTTTAATCAGCATATCCTAAACTAGGAACACACATGTAGCCCCTAACCCTGTATGCTAATTAGCAAAGTTTAGCTCCTTGCAGTCAGGTGTAAAAAAGCAGAGGAATTCATGTAACACTTCAAGGTTTTTTAGATCTTCCCTGTAGTCCTTTTCATGAGAGTAGATTAATCAAAATATAACTTATCTAACATAATAGTGATAACAGCTGAGTTCAGTATCAGTAATGTTATATAGCATATACTTAGTCATTTTTCACTGTAAAGATGGAGACTGTACTGTAGTGGCACTACAGATCAGGAAGTTTCAAAAGTGCTTATACCGGATTTCAGTAGATTCCTTTGGCATCATTAAGGCGGCATGATGCAGCAAAAGGCAAAACACCTTTTATTTATGTAAATGATGGCAGCTGAAATAAGCACTTGACCTTATGTCGATTTCAATAGGAAGTGCAAAGATGAAATGTTTATCTCTTGGCAGCTGAGCTCAGGCAACCCTGTCCCCTACAAAATACATCAATATTTAGACTTTGTCATGACTTTTACCTCAGCATAATCATAAAAGCAGTAATTATTTTGCTAATGCAGATGTAATGCAGATGTAGTTGTACAATATGAAGGTAATTTTGACTCAGTTATGTTTTCTTTCTGCTGTATTCTTGGCCCGTGTCCAGACCAGCTCTCGCCCCGTGTGGCCTCCCTAGGACAGGTTCACAGTTTTGGAGTGTTATTGCTGCCAGAGGTCCTGGTTGAGTTCATTGGCCCCTGACAGGGCTCGGCTCAGGTCCCCTTTTCCTCAAAAGAGGCATAATGGGCCTCTCAGTGGGGAGACACGCAACAGATGGTGTGGGTGAAAAAAAAAACACACACACATTTGGCAGATATCAGTGATCATTTAAGATCTTAGAAGTGTGACGTGTCAGAATTTGCAACCTTTCTTGTTCTTGTTTTGGCTACTTATCCATTTGAGTGGTGTTAATATTTAATACCATAAAGACTTTTACAGTTTGGTTCATATTGTTGTTGTAGTTTACTGTAAAAATTCCTGTTGCAACAAGTCTGAAATTTTACATACTGTGTACAACTGTGTGACAGACTTTTATGGGTTGAATGTACATTTGAAACATTGTTGACAACTAGGGCGCAAAAAGATAATAAATTCCTTTAAGCAGAATCCTGATATGCAATCAAGTTATGGCACGTAATACTCATCCAGCAGACCCAGAGCAACATTATCATCCCATAGTGTCCACCTGATGAATGTAAGTCAAATATTCACTCTGCTTTGTCTCTAATGAGACATTGAATTTCGCAGTTAATCAGTGGTTCACATACATGTCGAACCGCGGGGGGGCGATCCATACGGGTCATGGATCAACCCATGGTCCATTACACCACTACCTGTGGAGCATGAAAGTACCAGAGCTGTTCCATGTCTTAGTCATGCTGCTTGACATTGTAGAAGTGGATCTATAGGACTGCCTGCTGGTGTGGGGAAATGTAAAATGATGTGGTTGGATCAGCAGGTTGCTGCATGGAAGATAAAAAGCAGTGTAGCTGAAACTTGAATAACACTAAGAGGAAGGATATGGATGAATAGATGATGGACAGCTGGATGTTGGAGGAGCAAACCGTGGTCGATAATGTCTGTGTTTAAAATTAAAAGTAATCTGAGTGGTAACAAATAGTTTTTACAAATTTAAAATACATCAGTCAAAAAACAATGTTTCCTCTCAGACACCAATTCTTTAATTTCTAATTGCAAGGAGTGCAAAGTACATTCTATATATCTTATTATCTGTGACAATGTTCACACCCAAATAACCAGAATAGAATAATGTTAATTTAAAAGTTTTTCAATTTGTAGTTTTGTATTGAGAAACACTACATGTATCTTGCCTTTATAGAGGTCATTCACTGCCTTAAAATAATAATGATGTAAAACAGTAATATAATTTTAAAAAACTACCAGTGTTTATCTTTTCCTCGTGTCTTTCAATAGGAGCCACTCTCTCCTTTTTTACCTTGTTTGCCCTAAATGAAGTGTCAGATCTCATTCACATTCTCAGCTGACTAATAAGCTGACACTTAGTTGATAATTAAAATTAAACTAATTATGACTTAACTGAAGTGTAGTTGTTATTGTGTTGCTGGCTTGAACGAAGCGAGCAAGTTTAGTTAATTAAGTGGAGTCTGACTCGGAGAGGCTGAAGGATGACCTTTAGATCTTCAGAGTATTGATCACAGATGCTCATGTCTATCACATCTTTGTCTCCTTCTCAGTGAAGGTCGGTACTCATATCTCTGGGCTGAAGTTACCAAAGCATTTTAACATCAATATGATGACAACGATGACAACAACAGATTTATTGTTTCTCTCAGAATTACCCTGGAAAAATCTCTCAAACAGGATTTAGACCATCATCATATGGCAACACTTCCCCGTCAAACCTGACATAATAATGTTTTAATTTATACTTTTAGGGCAGGTTGACCCTCCATCATCTTGTCAGTTGTAATAAAATGTACATATGTATTAAATAGCTACACATACTGTACATTTGAAAGACACTGGGCAGGTCAGAAGCATTTAAAGAGTTTTATGTGTGTTTGGATACGAATCTGATTTGACTAATTTGATATTTATTTGTTTTTACCAATTCAGTGCTACAAAAATTCAAGTTTGCGGTGTCCAGAAGTGGTAAAACTACAGATTGTATATAAAGATGGACGTAGCCAGGTGTGTTTTGCATTGGAGCTGGTTTGAAGCTCAGAGTTGCTGCTTATGGTCGGTGCAGTCTTTTCTGTTTGGAGCCAGGACCTTCCAAATAAGGAGTGCGAGATGTTGCTTTTCACGCTCTGGAAACACGTCCCGCTACTTCAGACCAAAGCTGACACTTCACACTTGGGCTACTTTAGCTAAACAGGGCAAGTAATGAAGTAACATTAAACTTACTGAAATATTGCATGACAGCATCCTTCGAGGGCCTTGTTAGTGTAACTCCTGAATCACAGACTACATGTCTGGAGAAAAAATATTCTATAAATAGAAAAATTCTATAAACAGAAGCTCAGAAAAGTCAGCATGAGTCCAGGAGCAACGGAGAGCAGCAGACGAGCCAACTGTCAATCAACGCCCACACGGCAGACATCAAAGCTACAATAAATTTTATTAACGGAGAAATAATTTCCAAAGTGACCATCAGCATATTTATTAGAGGGACCAAATGCAGCAATTCAGACCACAATGACTTGCAGAAAAAGAAAATTGATTTAATATTCGTAGAGAGAAGTTGACATTTTTTAAACAGGAGTCTATTGGCGCCAGGGATTTGACGGTGGCATTGCACTGTAATGTACTTCCACATTGGCTTCAGCTTCAAACTGATATAACAAAACAGAAACAAACTGTTATTCCATAATATCTGATGATGTAATGACTCAACATTGTGTTTCACAGACAAAACCCAAACTATGTAGACATATCTCAGACCAAAATCAAAATAAACCTGTGCTACGCTCAAGTGGTGCATTAGCTCGTCCACAACCGCACTTTACTTTGTGCTGCAGTACAACATACAATATGCACCTACCGTTAATGGAATGGCAGATGTGAGCCACTTTATTCCTGATTGTGATCCTGTGAGTAAGAGCATGGTGAGAGGTCATGAGTTGGAAAGAGCTCTCACCTGCTAGCTAAGGTGTCCTGCTTTAATTGGATGATAGGTCAGTCTGGAAAAAGGTTATTATCTGTCTGTCATTCAGTCCATTTCCTTTGTTTTTAATCTTAGAATGTTTCAATGTCTGCCCAGTATTTATCTCTAATGGAAGGGAGAGGTTTGTCTGTGTTTATTCATTTCTCTGTTTGTTTGTTTGTATGTTTGTATCTCAAAAAAACATAAAGAGATTTCACTGGAAGAGGGTGTGATATGTTGGACAGATTGTAAAGCCCTCTAAGACAAACTTGTGTTTCTTATTACAAATAAACTTCACCAAATTTGGTGGAGATTTGGGTTCAATCCAAGGAACAAGTGATTTACTTTTGTGTGCAGAGAATAATCTACGCAAGGAAGGACTTTTTTTGAATATATTTTGTGTTTTCCCATGAAATGCTGCACCCATGTGAATGAAAAACAAAATCTGGCACATGCGTTTCATGTTTCAAAGTGTAAGTTATAATGCAACTTAAAAAAATGTAAATTATTTGTCATTGTTATTTGTCTGAGAGGTTTCTAGGTCGTGTGTGGTCTGTCTTCACATAGTCTGCTATTAGTTCCAGTCCATCTGTCTGAAATGTTTGTGTGTGTGTTCCTGTGTTGGTGTAGCCTAATGCTTGAGGTCACTGAGTACAAAAAGTTCCTCTTGATACATTGTCAGTATCATTGTACAGAAAAACAACAACAAAAATGTGTTGTGTGGGGTTTATTATAACCTCACAGATGTTTTCTTTGCATCGTATATTTTCTGATAAATTATCCTTGCGTGTGTGCTTATATACTTCAGTTTTTGTGAGGACTAATTTTAGTTTTGTGAGGATATTGTTGGGAATTTTGTCCAGTCCACATTTAATATAATAATAATAAACTTTCTATTACATAACATATTTCTATAGCACCTTTCATACAGGAAATGCAGCTCCAAGTGCTTCACAATAAATAAATTACTTGCACCAAGTGCTTCACATGAAGATAGACATAAAATGAACATAAAAACATATAATACATAAAGTCAAGTAAAATACAACATTTTAAAAGAAGCAGCAGTGAAGAAGTGCGAAGCAGAGTGCAAAAAAAGAATTTCCAGCTGTATCAGGAAAGTCGTAGTTAGTTAAAGGCAAAAGTGAAGAGATAAGTTTTTAGCTTTCTTTTAAAAAGATTCAGTGAGCTGGCTTCCCTTATATCTATCGATAGTGTGTTTCATAGCTTTGGGGCGTAATTGACAAAGGCTGCATTCCCGATTTTCTTTCAGCTGTTGCTGGGAACCTCCAATAAACCAGCAGCAGATGATCGCAGTGCTCTTGAGAGCAAATAGTTAACAAGGGAGTTAGTGATGTAGCTAGCCCATTAAGGGCTTTATATCTAAGGAGGAATTCTAAATGTTACAGGAAGCCAGTGCAGATTAGCTAAAACTGGACTAATGTGCTCTTTCCTCTTGGTTTTGGTTAAAAGCTGAGCTGCAGTATTGAATGAACTGAAGTCTCTCAGTATTTTTTCTTTTTATTTTGGAGACCAGTAAAAAGTACATTACAGTAATCAAGTTGGCTTGAAATAAAGGCGTGGATAGGTTTTAGGTTCAGCATATTTTTGATTTATGAATGGTTGCACATGTTTCTAAGGTGGAAAAATGACGTTCCGGCACCTTGTTAATGTGTTAATGAGTTAATTTCCCCAGATTATTACACAGCATTTCTCCTTTTAATTAGGGGCCGACCAATAGGATTTCAGTTTTAACCTTGTTTAACTTTAAGAAATTATTGCTCACCCATTTATTTATTGCCAGACAACAGGTAGTAATGAAGTTTATAGCTGCAGTATCATTTAGTTCAGCAGAGATGTACAGTTGTGTGTCATCAGCATAACAATAGAAATATACATTGTGCTCTCTGATGATATCACCAAGTGGCAGCATGTATAGTGAGAATAAGAATGGACCAAGACAGGTCCTTTGTGGAACCCCAAAGCAGTTGTCATGTCCTCAGACACATGATCTCCAAGACTGACGTAAAACTTTCTCCCTTTGACGTAGGTTTTGATCCATTTCAACACGCAGTCAGAAAGATCAATCCACTTTTCCAGACGATTGATTAGGATATCATGGTCAATTATATGAAATGCTCTGCCTAGGTCTAAGAGGATAAGAACTGAGACCTTATTTCCGTCAGAGTTTAGTCTGAGGTTGCTGTTTATTTTAGTTTTTCTTTCTTTAGTTAGTTTAACAGCTCTTGAAGGCATCTGGGAAGATGCCTGTTCTCTAACCTTTAGGTCACCACTGACTTAGTTTTAGTGCTGCAATTAAGAGTTATTTTCATAATTGATTTATCTGTTGATTGTCAGTTTACAGACTGTAAAGGCTGCAATCAGAGAATCGATTGGAGTGTTTGATGATAACCATAATTGTTGCCCAGTAATTCTCTGTCAATCAACTAATTAATTAATTGTCTAATCGTTTCAGGTCTACTTTGTTTTAGGACTGTGGTTTGAATTAGGAGGCTAGTTGTGTTGGTTTGGGTTAGGGTCCTCAGAAGTTTGGAAGTACAAACGCGCGCGTGTGTGTGTGTGTGTAACCCAGCGGGCACAAACCTTACTGGTCAGTTACAGCTGCACTCTAACAGCCTGGCATCATGCCATCCGTTCCCAGTGGTAAATCCATTAGTCCAAGTTGCATTTGTGTTAAAGCCCACACAACATTTCCGGAGTGTTTCCCATGTTGATGTGTATTCCCAGATAGCAAAATTGCTGTGGCCCAGATCCACCAACACCGGACACTTTCGGCACTTTCATCCAGCTCGCATACCATGTGGAATGATGGCACTTAGGCGGTCTTGTTTCCTAGATCTTGGCCACAAGCAAGCCGTATGTCAACCAAGAACAAACCAGATAAACCAGAACTGGCCCATATCCAGAATACACATACCCTGAGAGCATCGCATCTTCACAAAAAAAGGCCCACATTTAATTTGGGATATTTGGGCCATATTTGCTATTTTACACAGGGCCATTTCAGCCTTACATCCATTTTGTCCGGGCCAGAAGAAGGCCAGCAGTGCCGCATCGTTGCCTGAATTGGCCCACTTCCGTATGCTATCTGGGTTAGCACATATGGAGCCAGCTGAAAGATCGACTGTCTGAGTGTGTGTTTGTGAGTGTGTGTGTATTTTGTCTCTATAAAGTGAATATGCCGGAGCAATCTTCATGCCAAACACACATTAACTAAACTGTTAAACATTTATCCCCATTGGTTTTATTACTCTTAAACGTTCATTTTTAGATTCTAATTATTGTGTACTTTAATTGTAGTTTTTTAGTCTTCCTACTACTGTCGAGACAATGGCAACCAAACATCACCTCAACAAGATTTTATATTTCCCCAGATCTACATTATGAGCAGGACTGGCTGGTAATAAGACCAGGACATCAGCATGTACTTGAACTAAACAGATTACAACAGAGCATATCATCCAATCGAATCTATTTTGCTATGTTATTCAATCCTGAGTTACTGTAAATAAATAACACTGTTGTAAATCTCTACTGTACCGAAGCTGCCTCCATCTATTCTACCTGCATCTCTTCCCTAAAGTAATTACATGTCACCGAGCCTAAAATTCAGTTGTTCTGTCTGTTCCATGTAGTAGCAGCAGCAGCAGTTGGATAAAAATGTGCCGTTGTCTGAAAGAAAGTTGAGGAGCTTTATAGTTGTAATTCACTGCAATAAAGAAGATGCTGGTCTGACCTCGCTACAGGTTACTGGCTGTTATTCACTTGTCTGCAGCATTTTGGCTCCAAACAGACTAAAGAGTCATTTTCAACTTGTTTTTTGTGTCTAAGTATTTACATTTTCAACAAAAGGAGAAATAATTTGTGTTTTCACAGGTACAAATATGTAATAATTTAGTAGAGAGGAATGAGATGGATAATTAGAGCAGAACTTCAATAGAAACTTGTAATAAGAAAGTGGAATGTGGCAATTAAATATACTGTAATATGTATTCTGTTGGTAGTTGGTAGTTTTGTCCTAAAACAAGTACAAAACGTTTTTTGAAAGCCACAAGCTCTGCAGCTTCTAAGAAATAATTCAATAATAATGCCCCCACCAGTTCATTACGGTCTTTTAGTGGTGAAAGTGGACATGGATGTTTAAATTAAGGCTATTCTGGTAACTATCGTTTTTTATTTTCATTTCATGCCATCAGTCACTGTGTAAGAGTTGGTGGAAGGTTGGTGTCACTTATTTCAAAAAGAAGAGATCACATTTTGTGTTGAAATGTTACACAAATGTGTTGTATCCGAAAATGTTCTGAAAAAGAAAAGAGAACAGTGTCAAAACAAAAGCTTAATTGTCCGTCAAAATCAGAGTAATGAAATGTTGTTTTGTTTCTTTGTCTTTGCGCGTTCATGTATGTGCAGCTGGGTTTTCATGCTAAGGGCAGAAATGACCTGTTGCCCCATAGTTGTGATATTTTGATTACACGCAAATTTATTTAAGAATATTCAGCATGTAAGCACAGCACTGAATGTTTAAGACCTCTGTTATTTTAGTTTATATTGTGCTTTGGTGGTTCATATTACCAAACAAAATTGCAATTTATCACATTACCATGAGGTAATTGCCACACAGCGAACTCAACTGGGCAGAATGCACTCTAATCTGTTTATTTGATCTTGTATAGTTTGTGCTTTCCTTTGTGGAAATGTACATCACACTTATGCACTTAAATATTTGTATTGTAGGTGTGTATATACTGTACAATAAGCATATGTATACACTTAGATTGTTTGCACTGTTATGATTCAGATGCTTTCACTGTTGAGACGAGAGTACCTCAGCATAGTATTCTCTGAAGAAAGCAGAAATCAGAAGTGTAAAGAGTAGTGACATGTATGCTGCAACTTTATTAAGGGAAGGTAAATAGCTACACACTTAAAAAGTATTTAAGAGTAATGTCATGTGACAAAATAAAATGCAACACATATTACCTAAATAAGATATTGTTTAACAAATATAAGGCAAAAAGTATTTTTGCAAAAAGTTTACAGACAGTATATTTACACCACCCTGATGGTTTCACAGGATATTACACAGATATATATAGAAGACTTACTTAGACCTTACTTCTTTGTTCTGGAGCTCAGTATATTACCTTCAGGAGGCCGCTGTGAACTGCTGATGTAAACTGTATCTACTGCACACGGGAGCCTAGTTTTGAAGATTGGCCCCACCTTCACTGGAAACCTTTGGCTGAACCTCAGGAGACCTGAACCAGCTCTATACCACACAGTTTAACAAACACAGACGAGCCCTCCACCCCCGCAATGTGCTGCAGTCAGTCAGTCTGGAGATGTCTGGTGGTCCTGATGCGTCTCTCTGTCTTTCTTTGTTATCTGTGCTCATTATTTTCTCTCTCTCTTGAGCCTCCTCTCTTGTTTTCCTTTTGTTTTCCCTCTGTGATTTTTCTGTTTATGTGTTTGTGTCTGTCTTCTTTCTGTCGTTCACTTTCATCTCATTATTTCTTTATTTTTATGCCATGTTCTCGTTCTATTCACATCTTACCTCTCAGGGCCTTGTAAGTGCACAGACAAATCTGTCCTAACCTGGTTGGATCATTCTTTAAGTGTGAGAAGCCTGAAAAAAAAAAGAAGGCTGGTGTAAGAGGCGGGTTATATTAGAAAAGAAGTGGTTTGTACAATTAAATGTGTTAACTGGTGTGTAGAATGGCTACTCTCAAAATCGGAGTGAAAAGCTGGCTGTCATAGAGAATGGGGAGATGCAATATCGTTTAAATACGGGGATAATGGTGCATAGCCACTCCTGAAAGGCTTTCAAAGTGTTTCACTTAGTTGTTCACATGAAAAGTGACAGAAATAGTTGTGTAATGAATGAATAAAGAAAGCTATGGAGAGAGGTTCAAACCCTGCCCCCTTTATTACCTCCATTAATCGCTAATCGCTCCAATATGTGGGTGTGTTACAGAAACTGTCAGACACAGCCAGCCCAATTCTAACGAGAAGTTTCGGCGGAGGGAGTTTCCAAAACTATTCAACCATCCGACAAGCAGCTCTGATGGAGTATACTGACAGCTTAATCCCACAGCAAACAGGCTGCTGCATTTTGTTCATTTCGTATTTTGGGTTTTACAATCACCTAAAACTTAGACTCATTCCAGGACAAACTCTGGAATAAGAGGAACTCTGGTGGTATATCCTAACATGTTAACATACATTAGCATTGTAGCGTGGACTACAATATTAGCTTGGAAGTATGTTAGCTTGCCAACCAACATAGCTATATGAGGCTGATATTGTCATTCCACCTGACTCTTATAATCGACTGTTGGAATCACTGATCAGCTCTCTTCAACAATCAAACAATGACATTTTTTTGTGCAGAAGCTCAGTCAGGACCTCAGGAACAGAGCCAGGTTGTGCCACAATTTTTACATAGCGGCCACAGTCAAATTTGTAAGTCATGTGATGCAATAAAACCAAGAATTTTTTTTTTCCCTCCTAGCTATACACTCCCTGAAGAGCACCATCAGTAAACAGACCAAGTTGGAAACTAGCCAGTGACATATTTGAACATCTAGCTGCTAAAGAGCCAGGTATATTTCTCAGCAGTCAGGGGAGACCAAACCAGAGCTAGAAGAAGGATTTTGGACTTACATTCATCAGGTGACTCCAAATCAATGTTAATCTTTGTCTGCTGGAAATGTTTGTTAAGAATCAACATCCGTTTTATTAAGTGATAACATGTTAATGTTTATAGCTTGTTGCGCTGCATTTTGGCCGCCGAAATGTCGATTAATTAAGGTTAAAGTCCAGGTTAAAAAGCATATTCGTCAGACAATTTGTGTTCAGGCAGTCAGACGGCTCAGAATTGGCCTCTAATGCTTGTGACACATAAAGGATTCTGTCAGACTAATAAACTTCACTTTCTCTACACCCTTTCATTTAAATTGGTGAAATTTCCATTTTTTAAACAAAAAACAAAGCCGGAGAGCCTCCAGACCAATCAACAGGTAAAGCAAATTGGGCTGAATGTGCTCCCAGATGGGAACGAAGCATCAACGCAGGGACAAGCCGCCATGACTCCAGTCAGGCTCTTCTCCAAAACAGAGAGACAGCTTGTGGCTGAAATTTAAATATTTTATGAGATTCAGTCTGCAGCAGGAATGTACTGTCAGCTGCTTCCTGAATGGCTACAGGGTGACCCAGACATAGAGTAAACAGACTTTAACTCCATTAGGACCAACAGTTATTTTACTCCATAGTTACACATAACCATTGAAACTTTCTCATATTATCAATGGCTGTGGTTGCATTCATATACATGAACCAGGCTATTGAAAGTAGCCATATTCATGGTACTTAACATATAATGTTCCATCTGTTGTCTGAAGCTTTGAGCTTTGCACTTGTTGTTATTATTCATAATATAGATAATTGTGAGATTTAATTCATTCTGCTGTTGGATTTGTATTGAGGCGTGTCATCATTAAATGTCCACATGATAAACCAGTTCTGACAGCTGCCCATATGGCTGAAGCATCATGGGTTTAGTTATTCAGGGAGTAAATCTGCAGGGCACGGACCCTCTCGGCCTCTTCCTGACCCCTCCGTCAGGCTGACCTTCACTGTCTGCCTCCCGCCTGCATGGCAATTATAATTACATTCACTCAACAGCCAAGCCTTATACAATCACTGGTGGATTATATACAGATGAAATGATGTATGAATAAAAATATAGTTTTTTAATAATATCAGGTTGTGAGCAGGAATATTCTGTCATGGTGCGTTATTCTCTCTTACATGCCATTGAGGATTGTCTCAGTTTTAGAAACGTGTTTGACATTAAGGATTAAAATATAAAATGCTAAAAAAAAAAAGATTTTACTTGACAAACAATTCTGCAGGTTCAGGTTGGAGAGTTAAAACATTCTGACATGGCTTTCTTAGTAGAAATTGACAACCAATAGTGCATGAAACATCAGGTCTTACTGTAAAACTCTACGACACTGTAAAACACAAGGTGACATTTACATTTAACATGTTACAGCAATTGCATCCAATTGGTTAGTGAAGTGTAGCAGTAAATAAAATGTATGATAGATTTATCTCCACCTGCTGATCAGCTCAAGTTTAACCAATATTAACAAAAATCTGTTGTAATTTCAGAAAAAAACTACTCTTAACATAATTACATTTTTTTCAATCAGTTTTATGTCACAATTTGCCATAAATATGAATTTTCATCAAAGGATTTATGTCAATCTAAAAAATTGGCAAACTAATTTGCAGTTTATCATCTGTCTATCCAAGATTATCATCCGGTGCCGGGTCACCTAGCAGCGGGCTTCAGATGTCAACGAAAATTGTCTCATTTGCATAATTCTGGTTCAGTTTGATATGCGAATGTTAATGTATTCTAGTCCAAATGGGGCTCAACCTTTGAATGCATGAATTGTTTTGTATATGCTATTAAAAATTTAAATGATTATCATATGAATATTATGATTATATTAATGTCTTAATTGTGATCTTATGTCTTATGCAGGGACTCTCTGCATTTATGGTCACATGAATGTCAGCGCTGCAGGCCAGATGCCGGTGATGGAGGAGCTTGTCAGTGAGAGGTGAGCAGAGCATTAATCAACTTTTAATAATCATTTGTATTTGTTGTTGAACACTTCCTGACTATGTTCAAACTCCTGGATACACAAAACATCAAAACTCATCAAAACATTGTAGATATTAACTCATATGACGTTAGTTTTTCTGTTGTATTTAGAAAACGGTTATACAGTATAATGACACTCTATATGGACCTCAACTTCACACAGTTGGACATGTGAAGTTTAATCTATAGAGGTCTATAGATTTACAGGTCAGGTGTAACACAAAATCCAGGAAAAAGTAGTTGGTCATTGTGCTAAATTCTGCCAGAAAAGTGCAAAAAGAAAGTAGCAGACATGGCTGCTGTACTGTGTTATAAACCAGTCTCAAAGATCTGCAGATCAAAAAATAAATTGACAGCCTTGGTTCATTCTTCAAGGGTTTTCTCATCTCCTGAGTTTTGATTGAGAGGAGGAATTTTGTGATTTCTGCAGCACTGCTCGCTGCTTCTATAATCTGTCTAGCCCTCAGGCTTGTTGGTTTGATTAAAAAAAGGGATCATGCTGAGACCATTGGGTGGTCTTTTTGCTGCTTTGTGATGTAAAGAGTCATTTTATAGCTTCCTCTGCTTGGTTTACATCCTTTTTTCCCTGGAGGTTAAGAGACAGAGTTGAGAGATATGAATTGTTCTTAAATTATCACTGTGAAGGTGCAGTTGAACCATTTTACTACTCTGACTTTTAACTCACAGACTCTCAGCCTGATAAGAAAGGACGAATATAGCTAAAATGAGGAGAGACATACAGTAAGCAGAATCACAGAGCATCAAGAACAGAACAGAAAAGGTTAAACTGACAGATTTAACACAAAATGTTAACAGACTGCACATGTTAAACTGGCTGCAACAACCTCAGTTTGAAAGTTACTGTGCTTGTTTTAGAACCAATCACGTCAGACAGCAGCGGTTCACAAGATGATGCAAACTGACGCACTTTTATATCAATGCACTGTAAGACAGAACTGAGTTGTCAAATCTAAAGGGAGCTGTCAGGACACCAAGAAAGTTTAATATAAAAATGAACAAGGTTTAGCTCACAGTTAAAACTCTGCTTTGCCTGTTCTCTGCTATGCTTTATCTCCCGACGTCGCCAGATTTCCCCGTGGGTCCCCAAGCTCCCGTGTACCCATGAAATTGGCGACTATGTTCATAAAGATAGAATGATGATGAAAATTGTCATATTTGTGGACATTATGCTCTTCCTCATGCCTGTTAAGGGCTAGTTTAGGGTCAAAAAGGTTGTTATTTATTGTTTATTTGGATCCCCATTAGTTGTTACCTTGGCAGTAACTAACCTACTCTCTCTAAAGTAACTGACCCATCATTCCTATCACTTATGTTTGGTTTTAAATTATTTTGTGTCTCTTCAAACATCTTGTATTAATTTGGAATCGGATGTTCATCACACATTCAGTATCATCAATTAATCCTTCAATCAATCCTCAATAACTTTGCACTATATTGTTTATACATAAAAGTCTTTCAGAAATATGTGGACCTTTGGGTTTTTAACCACACTTCTTATTTTTCTGACTCCTTATTTCTTCTTATTTTCAATAAAACTCCTTATTTTTTTAATAAAATGGAACAATAATGGAAAACTTGACTTAACATAGTATTAACCCCCCAAAAAAGTACCTCCAGAAAACAAGAGGCCTGATGGGAAATTCATATCCAAAATAACGTTAAGACAATCATGTCAGTTTTGTATTATGTATGTGATTTAAAACTATGCTTTTTGCTTAATGAATACATGAAGAAAAGACACTTGTTGCACACCAAAAACCATATCTCTGGATCATTTAAAACAAGAAGTTTTGTGCATGCTTCATCCAGCTTGCTTGTCAATATGAGTACCATCATATCAATACAATAGAAATACACATGTTTATATTGTGGGCATGAGTAGCACCCCTTTAATTGTTGGTCTACAATCATATAGAAACTTAAAGTTTAGATCAACATCAAAATACAATAACTTGTTGGCCATCTGTCTACCAAATGTAATCAAAAATACAAAAAGAGCAATGTTTGTTTTTTTAAATTTTTATATTTAAATATGTTCATGACAACTAAAATAGGTAAAAACATGTTGTTAGAGGAAGGTAGGGAGACGTGTAGGTTTGGGTAAGGATCAGAATTAGTTAATAAAAGTAGATAACTAAGGTCTTTTCAAATATAGTAGGTGTAAATAAGTAGTGATGGGGTTCTACATGTCCTAGTTTCATGCTGTAATGTTATGAATGGGCTCCACCTCTGGTTGATGGCTGTAGCCTTCAGCAGCCTTGACAGAAGTGATTTATGACGCAGCCTCACAGCGGCCCACGCAGTGCCCTATATACATACATACATACATACATACACCCATCCTGATGTCACATATGTTAAGCAGTGTGGTCACATATGTGTTTCTGTGTTGTTTGTTTGACACAGATCAAGATGAGGTGGTACATAAATGACACAGATTCATATATTAATACATCAGTCTGTGAGGACAACTGAGACACCAAAGATTCTGTTAAGTCAAATTGAAAAGTGTGAACACTTTGAGGAGCATGCATGCCAGCTCTGACAGCTCTATCTTTTTAGTGTGAGGAGAAAGGCTAAACCTGGAGCAGGAAATCTGTGCAAGCAACAATATATCTGAGTGCAAGCATAGAGGTTTAAAGTAGAGCCAATCTAAGTGCAAGCAGGAGCTATTTGAATATGAGGGCAGGGTTTTGAGGGAAATAATTACAAAATCTGAACATGAAATCATGCTTTCAAATTGAAAGCTCTTGAATAAAGATAGGGAAAAAAAAATCAATAGCAAAAATCTATATTTGTCATATCACACGTTTTGCATTGCATGTAAAGGCAGTGTGGCATCTCATTACTGTCTTATCTTTCATTCACCATGTATAACATATGCAAAATATATGCTAATGTTGCCCTTCTGGCAATAGATTAATTTTTAACATCGGTTCGTTTGCCAAATGTGATCCATTTTACATGCACTTTCCTGCATGGGATTCAGAATTTTATATGAGCTACAATAGCATTAGTCTTATCTGTAGAGATAATTTAGGAATGTTTCCTGGTAGCTTAGCGAGACCTTTGGATCCTACAGTTGTCATGCTCTGTGTTTGCAGGCAGCTTGAGTCATAGCCCTATAATCATATTTTTCTTCTTACAGAATCATAAGTTATATGTAACTGTATATACGCTCTGTTTCAAATCGCATCTTCCTGCATAGATTCTTTTAAAATGAAATGTTAAGTACATTCACTTCGGTAATGTAGATTAAACACACGTGAATGTTAATTTGTTCGAAACGTATCGTTATGATTGTCAAAAAGGACAAAATAGTCAATGTGAAAGTGTACTCGTTGAGTTGAATGAAGGGGGGAAACAAAACAAACAAAAAACAACAAAAGAACTGATTAGACATGACAGAGAGGAAAAAAGTGCAGCCCAGCATATATTAAAGTACAATCAAGGAAACTAGGGCTGCAATTAACGATAACTTTCAGTATCTATTCATCTTTCAATTCTTTTTTCGATTAATCATTGCATCTATAAAACCTCAGAGGATAGTAAAATACGTGCTTCACAATTCCTAGAGCCCAAGGTGATGTCATAAAATGTCCTGTTTTATTCGACTTACAGACCAAAACCCAAAGATATTCATTTTAATATAATGTAAAACATTTGAGAACCTGACAAAAATGAATTTGCAGCAGCAGATTAATTTTCCAGTTGATGTATCGATTTATTGACCACTCATTACAGACAGGAAAGAAATATCCATTTCCCTAGTAGAAAACAGTGAAGTACAATCAGAGAATTATTCACTATGCTCTTCAGCATACATGACTACAAAATTACACAATTACACAAGTGCTTGACTATTGTAGTTTTTGATAAAAATTCAAAAAGTTAACCATGAAAACCTTTTATAAAAGCAAGTTATGCTGGTTCAAAGTTGCAGCCCTCCATTACAGAGTATCTACAGCGTAAAATGCCTTTCAGCAAACAACTTTGATTTTATCCAACATGACTCCCAATGCAGCTCTTCTACAGCCTCTGAAAGGTTTTGATTGGTGAAGGCTGTTTAGCAACACTTCCTGTTAGCTTGTCAATGAGGAGAGATGTTATACTTTTCATGTCACACAGATTTTATGTAATAATGTTGCGTAAGTATGTACAGATGGTTTGGAGGCATGTCCTCTATGAGCTTATTTATTAGAATCACAGCTATTTCTCACCTTTTACTAGCAAGTACATCACATGTGCACTAGAATATTGAATATGGATGCTTCTTTTCAATCCATCCAAGTATGTGAACATAAGTATTAAGTAGTATTATTATTAAGTGCAATTATGTTAAGTATTAAGTTTATCTCACAATGCAGTGTTGAGATTTGAAAGAGTTTTTGAGAGTTTGGAGCAAAAAAAATTGAAGTTGCTTTTAGTTTCTTATTCAGATATAGCAATTAAAAGAATCTCACTGTACTAATTGCTCGTTTTGCTTCATTGGAGAATTGTGTGGCCATCTTTGTAAATGGTGTGTTGTTTAAATCCCACTGGGCTTCATAAGTGTGTGGGTGACAGCAATTTGGTTAACTCGGCTCCTGAGAAAATATTCAACTCTTCTGTTAACTAGCAAAAAATGAATTCATGTCAAAACATTTTATGAATTGTAAGTCTCCATATTCAGGTTTTGTCATTAGTGGTCAAAACATTTAACACTTGTTTTGCTTCAACCACTCCTAATGGTCAAAAAAAATGCATTTAACCTATGAGAGACATTGCTTATAATAACAAGTATCAGCTCAATCACCCTTGACCCTGAAACTCTACCAAGTAACACTGTGATAAAGAAAATGTCCCTGTAAATATCAGTGACTGTCACACTACAGCTATCTTCAACTAACACCTAATATATCGCATATCAAACTCATCCTGCAATGTAATAGCTCATGTCAGGGATTTTCATGCAACCATGGAGCGCATTCCTCCCAGACATGTTCGAGCCATAAGTCGATACACTGCAGTCAGTCAGACTCAGAGAGATCAGATAGCACCGAGTTTCTCTTTTCCTCTCCAAGAATCAGTTTACCCTCGTTCTTTCTCAGCTTTCTCTCGCTCTGCTGTTTACCTTCCTTCCTTCCTCACCACCTCAGGTGTCCTGTTACAGATCCTGTTTTCTGGATGATTGCTTTCAACAGGAAAGTTCAGTCTCAGACAGCACGTAAGCAAACAGAAAGATGGAAAAAAAAAGCGTTGCACCTCCGCCCGCTTGTGTTGTTACAGTACATTTGTCAGTTGTTTGTTCATTTGTTCCTCTATTTGCTCAGTTCATGCAGTTGTTTATTCAGTTTGGTATCTACGTGTATAATTCATTCAGGAATGAGGCAGGAGATGGATATTCTGTGTAAACTATGCCCTGTAGGTTGATAATGATGCAAACAGTAACTAGTGGCAGAAATTCATCTGTAGTTTAATAAAACTCTCAGTTAATCAGTTTTTTTTTCTTCTTTACTTCTGCATGAGATAAGAGGGGTTTTTATTTGGAGGGAAAAACACATTTTGCATCCAGCTTCTTAAAGTTAGCCAGGTGCCATACAAATATACGATGACAAACAAAACAACAATGTGAAAAAATTTGACCACTTTTCATAATTTACACTAGGAATTTTTGTCCTTAAGATTTAAACGGATAAATTATAAAAAATCCTTCTTTCAAGAATTAACTTTTATAGAAAAAAACTTTTAAAGAAAAAAAAAGTTACATATATGACTAATGCATAAGATAACTAATGCTTGTTGTAAGTATATATAAAGTATTTAAATTTACCTGAAATCAACAAAAGTAGGAAGTAATATAAGGTCACAAGCTGCTGATTAACTGAGGGGGAAACAAACTATAACATTTACTCTAATGCAGAAATACAGAATCATTTTTGAAGATAATTTATAAAGATTTCCATAACCTTAACCATGGTTGCCATGCGCAGAAAGCAAGAATTTTTACAGTATTATTCATTTATTTTTGTAATTTGCAGAATTGTCCAATATCTATACATTTTTTTAAATTAAAGTATGAATTTAGGGTGTTGCAGGGTTTACCCTCTGTAACCCTGACTCATTTTAGTCATATAGACATCCATTCATCATCCATCACCTCAACCCACCTGTGGATAATTTCACTGCAGTGGTGGCAGCAGCTCACAACACAACTGACTCTATTCTTACTTTTTTTCTATCCCTCCATTCAAGCCCCACTTATGCCATTTGGTTGCTGCTGGAGTGCAGACTTGGCAGGCAACACACGGCACATCATCTTTTTTCTTTCACAGACTGAATAATTCATTCAGCAACTGCTTATTTAATCTCAATAAGAAATCCTCCATTCATACAAAAAAGCATTTGCTGATGCATGAAGCTGAGCGTGCACACACACAAACTGGTACTGAAAAAAACAAAAAAACAACAACAACACAGGATGCCTAGGCTTCCGTTCAACTCTCTCATCATATCTGTGAATCGAAGCGTGCTAACGACGCCGTCAAAATCTCCAGCGATGAATCCGACGTCTGTCAAGCATCTGAGTCTCTTATCCTCGCAGATGGTGAGGAGTCAGCAGGAGGTGGTGTGTGTGTTTGTGTTAGGGGAGTTTTGAGTGCTCCATTATACAGTGTTTCCAACCCGGTTCCAGTAATGCCTGACAAGGTGATTTATCCCACCTGTCACTAATAGCACTTGTGCCGGCTCAGCCTCCAGCGCCTCCTTTTTTCCTTTAATTATCCTTTTCTTGATCCTTTCCTTTTCAGAAAATGACACACAACCTCCTATCCTCCATCAGCCTGCTTTCCCCTCTAAAAAGAATTCACCACAGGTGTACCTACCACTGAGGACAAGGTCATGTCCACTGTATCTTTTTTATGGATATTTGAGGGATTTAATGACCTGAGTTTTTTTTAAAGGCTACTACAAAGGACAGCTTAGTTTTCTCATTTGAATAACTGAGGTTATATATTTTTTTACACTATTTAAGAGAACTCGCACATTGCTGCATTTACATTATTAAATTACACAGATTACAGTTGACTGAATAACGAAATAACATCCAACATGTGGGTGTTTTTCTTGGTTCTAGACAACATTTTCTGCAGCTGCTGGTCTCGGTTTTATGACCTCAGTGTCTCTAAAATCCTGGCTATGGCCCTGACCTGCCTTTTAGAAGTGTGTGTTTGCTCACACATATAGCTGGTGCAACTTTTTGTTGCTTGAATGCTGCAATTTAATATCACCCACTGGAAGAAATCCTTGGCCAGCTTTCAAAATTGAAGATTCAAGAGACTTTATTGCCGTTTGCACAGGCACAGGGTACATGCACATTGGAATTCTTGTGTGGTTCACTTAGTCAAGTTAATAAAAAAAGAAAGAAATTTACAATAAATTAAATTTAGATGAAATAAAAAAAAAGAGTAGCAAGGTCTGAGAGATATTACATTATTTATAGAAGTTATTTACAGCACTCCAACAACTGTTTACAGAGCTTCTACTGTAGATTAGCTACTTTCCTAAAATGTCACACCAGCATAAGAGCAAAAGTTTGAGCCTAAGTCATGCTGTTTGAGCACTGAAATGAGGAAAAAAAAAAAAAAGAAAGACTGCTGGGAAGAGAAAGGGGAAAATGTGTCGTTGCCAGCTTCTCCTTTGAAACAAATATGTCATATTTCAAGTTGAGGTGCAGAACAATTAGCTAATTTGTGCAGACAAGTGGCTCTGAGCTAACGTCTGCCCAGAGTTTTCACACAGAGTTGCTCTCTTTGATACACACATGCTAAGAACTGTTGCAAGAGAGCGAGAAAGAAAGTTTATGATCTTATTGACACACACACACACACAAACACATACAAACCAAAGCTAATATATCTCTTTTTTTGATACACTTAGAAACACAATCACATTACGGTAAATCTCTGCAAACATTCAAAATCCTGCAGTCTTGCACTTTGGCACTATTCTCCCCTCACACATACACAAACATACACCCGTGCAGCTGCAGTTGGAAATGTATTTTAACGCAGCCCAGAATAAAATTGGCATTGTATGTTTCTGCAAATCACAGATATGTTGAATCTCTACATTTCAATACATTTAATACGTATCATATCAACATTTCTACAGTATGCATCATAAAGTGACGTAGTTCAGATGAGATTTATATGAGCTCACTTCCATGTTAGGAGGAGGCAGGTTGGTTGGTTGGCTAGAAAGTTAGTTGCACGACACAAAGTTGCAAAAGTGTCAAAGCAACAGAGACGACTGTTTGAGACCACTGCTCGCTTCCTGTTTCAACTGAAAAAAACAAGTATTTTTAGCAAGATGTTGGGACATTTGCAACTGTTTTTCTGGTGACAAAACCGGGTATTTTAACCCAAACCATGATCTTCTCCTAACCCTAACCAAGTGGTTTTTGTGCCTAAACCTAACCAGACCTTAACCACAGCGTTGTCACATCATAAAAAATAATTATTCAACTGATAACGACCATTTAATGCAACATTAAATGACACGTGATAAGCTCTAAATGCGATCAACATTGAGTTTCAACGTATCCGTGGTTTGCAGAAACGTTCAGTGCCAATGTTTTATTCTGGCAATTGGGTTGTTTAATGATGTGGAGGAAGACGGGGAAACAAGACTGTTTGCTTTTGGTTTCTGTGTTGTGGTTTTAGTCATCACTGTCTCAACGCTACTGATTAAAGCTGCAGCAGATGCTTCAATGTGAGGAAGGGATTAGACCAGGAGGGGGAAACAGGACTGCGAATTTACAGCTGCAGGATACATGCAGGGTATGCAAAACCAAATATGTAAAGGAATATCTTCCACATTTTTGGTAAAAAAAATCTTCTTCTGCTGCATCAGAAGGAGCCTTAAAAATGATCCTTTAAAGATGCCACATGAATGTGTTGTAATGTTACTGTTAGGTAATTGTGGTGGTTATTATCTCACTATTTTCTCACATTTTACTGACTAAAAATAATCTACATATTAATCGAGAATGAAAATAATAGTTTGTTGCAGCCCTGATTAATGTTTTCTCATTGACCTCCCAGAAGTGCGGAAGTTCATCTACTTAATACTCCGTCTTCCGTATGATTTATCAGGAAGCTGGAGCGCAGTCTGTTCAGGAACAAGCTGAGCTGCAGCCCTCCTCCTCTTTGGTGCATTAAAGCGATCCGGGAGATTTACCTCCAAATCAGACCTCAATTTAAAATGACTTGCAGTGTTCCTGCAGTGGTTTATTTAAAGAAATCTGACATTTCTCTGAGCATATAGAAGCTGTATTTTTGGACATAATTTAGCATTTACTGTTTGTCGAAATCACTCCATATTCGCTCAAATCTAATCTAAAACAGACATTCCTTTTTAGTCTGTATTTCACCAAATGGAGATTGCAACAGAACATCCATGTTTAAATGGGTAATTAAATCCTCAATGTTTTCCCTTAATTTGGAAAAAAAAGACATCTTTTTAACTTTCTTTTTAACCAGATCCAAACATGTGTTCAGTGACTCCTCATGTATTAAAAGTAGTCTTCAACATCTTTTCACTGACGTTTCACTCGATGTTTTTGAACATAAACGTCCTAAAATAAATAGGTGATGTATGTGTTGTTACTGAATGACTTAGAAGGTGAGGTATCGTAGCACCTGACATCATCTACGCTGAAGTGTTTTAGTGTTGATCGTGCAGATGTGTTTGCATCACTTTTGATCTTCCACGGAGATAAGAGGATGAGCGCGCTGAAGAGAGAAGTTTCCCTCCTGATGTTTATCAGACAGACACGACGGA
The DNA here is from genome assembly GCF_914725855.1 of Thunnus albacares. Classification (NCBI taxonomy): domain Eukaryota; kingdom Metazoa; phylum Chordata; class Actinopteri; order Scombriformes; family Scombridae; genus Thunnus; species Thunnus albacares. Next base: position 30,417,647 of record NC_058115.1, on the reverse strand, counting down.
CGTGTTCAGTCTACCTGTGAAAACTTAAATCTTCTTTAACCGCATGCAGATTAATAAGAAAGATGTGAAAATCCTTGAGGGCAGATGTGCTGACTGTCAATGTGCTTTTCGGCAAAGATAAGGATGCGGCATTTTTAGCAGCACAGAGACATTTCGTTGGTTGATTTATCAGTCACTTCTTGACATTTTCCTGCAGCAGTATCCTCAAGCCAAACCCTTCTATAGTTACTGTACTGTAGTGTTTCCTCCAGACATCCCATTCAGAAAAAGGACACCTGCTCTTTTCTTTCATGAACTGTGATGAAACTGTAGACGGGCGCCATAGAGAGTAGTTTATTTAAAACCACGTCCTCTCTGATTACATAACAGTGCTGACTGTATCTTTTACCCAACCACTGCTCATCCTCCGCTGTAGACCGCAAACAGTGTTTCCTTCTAGCATCTTCTTACAGAATCATAAACCCTCAAAAAGTAAATGTATCTCTCATATATTTTACATCTGGATAAGAGCATAACTAAAGTCCTACGCTTCTGCTTGTGTGTTGAAGCTGTGCCTTCATTCCAGCTTTTTATCATTTATATTACATTGTTCTGATACATTCAGAAACAGAATCACATTATGGTGAATATCTGCAAACACTCACACAAAATCCTTTGTCCACACACTCAGTCATGCACTGTGACAATATTCCCTCCTCACACATACGCAAACATACGGACGACAGCCGTGCAGTTGCAGTCGGAAGTGTATTTTAATGATGTGGAGGAAAACAGGGAAACAACACTGTTTGCTTTTGGTTTCTGTGTTGCAGTCGTAGTCATCACTGTCTCCACGCTGCTGATTAAAGCTGCAGCAGATGCTTCGCTGTGAGGAAGGGATTAAACCAAGAGAGGGAAACAGGACAGTGAATTCACAGCTGCAGGATACATGCAGGGTATGCAAAGTTAAATATGTAAAAGAATATCCTCCACATATTTGGTAAAAAAAAATCTTCCTCTGCGGCATCAAATGGAGCCTTAAAAATGATCCTTTAAAGATGCCACATGAAGAGTTTAAAGCACTAAAAGTGATGAAAGTTTCAGAATTTGAGAGGTGGGTAAACGACATTTACCTATGTTTAGTCTCCACTACAGCCCTGTGTATAACTGTAAAAATTAAAAAAAAGAGAACTACAGGAGATTTACAGAGAAAATTAAAAACGGGAGCACGGCTGGAGGGGGGTAAAAATACAGGAGGAACCCAGGAAAAGCATTAGAGTTAACAGATCTGGGAAAGACAAGCCAGACTGTCCAGAATCTTTCCACCTGCCACATCCTGGCATCATCCTGGCATCATCCTGGCGTTTCAGCATCACTGTGCTGCTCCACAACTGACCACATGTGTGAGTACCATACAGTCGGGTCCTCTCCTCTGCACTCTGGGGGATTGGGAATGTGATGATGAGACAGCGCATTGTGCCCAATATTTCATAAATTGCGGATGTAATTGGTTAAGATTTGAGCTGGCTTATGTCTTTTAGAATTGAAAAGTGCTTATGGAATAGTTATGGCTTATTATAAGCACAAGTGACGCTGCTGGCTTGCATGTTTATGATCAAGTGGATCCATAATTAATGTTTGATATTAAGTGAAATTAAAGGTGTGTGAGGATCATTACACAATCTGGCTTCCATTCACCACCTCGCCATCTGCGTCGCCAGTTTCCCGTCTCCAAAATACCGTACAGGTGCGCACATCCTCCCGTCAAGTTTGTTTTCAACTTTTTTGTGGGAGGTGACGTACGTATCTCTAAAGCCTCGTTTTGTGTGTATTTAATGGTTATTAATGAGATTCCGGATCAAGATGCAGGTGGCTTCTGGGTTATTTTTGTGCCTTTTTGAAGTGACGCACATATAACCAGATCCTGTCTGTGGATAGTAGGAGTATGTCTAATTCTTTAAAGCTGGAAAAGACAAGATATAATGTTGTGGAGCTTCCTGCATCTTCTATAGGTGACTGTTCTGTCGTTTAAGAAGTTGCCTAATCATGCCTGGTTAATGTGCATGGTCATACATGGTCATTCATGGTCATACATGGTCATTTGCTTATTCAGAGACACTTTTATTGTTGAATCTGCTCTGATCTGTCCTCTCCATCACCAACTTGTTTGTAAAGAGAGAAACGAGGATAGAAAAACTATAACAGACAGCATCAACAACAGTTTCACGTTCTGTCGGCTCATTTTACTGTTGAGTGTGTTTTTTTTTCTTCTTCCTGTTGATAAATGGCCAAATGTTGGGTCCATGACATCATGCTCCGATAATTTCCAGCTTCTCTGATAGAACTTGGTAGCAGAAAATGCTAAAACATTATATACAGGGTTTTTTTTTTAACTAATTAAGGAGCTCCTGATTAGAGCTGCTAATTAGCACCAACAGCAACACCAACAGTTGCACCCAAAAAATCCTAATGCAGGGGAAGTTATTTGTATTTATTTTTATTTGTCAGGGACAGTTCACGTTTCAACAGAAATGTTTAAAAGAGATCAAGAGTCTGTGAGAACCAAAAAATACCAAAAGTTGTGGTTCTGTTAGTTGTTTGCTTATTCTTTGATCAGATATTTCCTTATTTAAATCATATTTTTTGATGATTTGAGTTTTTGTATGGCCACTCTGTGTTAAGACAAATTTAACACTGATGAATTTGAGAAGATATTGAGAGGTTGTATCATATCCCTGTAAGTACTGTAAGGCAAAGAAAAAAGTCACAATACTGTTATAGGAACTTGTCCATGGTAAATTTTCAGATGGTACTCAGTCCCAGATATAACATGAGAGAATGGACCACAATGCGAGCAGATAAAAGACATGATTAAGATCAAACTTTTATTTTTTCTCTAATGGAAACCAAACCCCCAGATCTCAACTCTTCTTTGACAAAAGGCATTATGGGCTATAAGAAATCACTAAATGATATGTCTGCTGGTATTTTATGTCTTTATAATAGTATCGCTCTTGCCCTTGTGAAGCACCTTGTGTTGCTTTCTGTATGAAATGTGCTCTATCAATAAATTTGACTTGACCGATGGTATATATAACAGTCATGTTGTCCTTCTCGCATATAAATGTTTGCTTTTTTATTTTATGTAGTCCCTTGGCAGTCATTTGGTGTGACACTACAGCTGAATTCACTCTTTAAAACGAGTCTATCAAATTTAATCACACATTTTCTTCCTCTTTCTCACACACACACACACACACTCCCACGAGATAGCGTCTCCTGTCCAGGTGTGCGAAGTGAAACCATGTGGGCTAACATTTGAACAGCTGCATGAATTTCTATTGTCAGCTCACTGCAGTTACTTTAGTGGCTGCCATTTACCAAGAAAAACAAGTAACCAAGCAACAGAGAAGACACTCACATCTAATCAACTGCAGAGAGAGAAACAGAGTGCAATATTTATGTGCCACAAATGCCTTTATAAGTCAAGAAGAAGAAAGCAGAATAGTGTAACTAAAGTTGACTGCTGGCAACGATATGCGTTTTAGCTTTACAGTTCCTGGCTATGGGACTGGGACTGGGAAGCTATGCTGTGAGACAAAGACTATCACAGCTCAGATCCACACAAGTATAACACTGTTATACAAACTCGTGATGTGTGTGCGTGCTTGTATACGCCACTCATTCATTCAGAAGCTGTGGATCTTTGCAGGTGTCCAGCTGTTTACACAACCTGCAGGAGAAGTTTCAGGCAACATAATTAAAATGATGGTGTGATTATTTGTTGGTAGAAGCATGTGTGTGTGTGTGTGTGTGTGAACTTGGATTTTGGTGTAAACAAGGGTATGTGTGTGTGTGTGTGTGAATGTTAATTTATCCTATTAACAGAGTAAATTTCAAAGACAGCAGGGAAGAAGAGGCAGCTTGTTTGAATCATGCAGAAACAAAGTCATTGTTTGGATTGAATTAACTTCAAATCAGAATTCTAATTAAAGATGGAGAGATGAGGAAGGAATGCCCGTGTCTACCATGGCTTGAGGCTGAAGCCAACGCAGAAATACCTTTAAGTGGAGCCGCTGGATGCTCCGACTGGCTCCCATTCAAAGAACATCAACTTCTCTCTAGAAATACTAAGTCAATCATGTTTTCAACTAGTAATTATGGTCTCATTCTTTAAATTCAGGCCCTCTAATAAGTGTTCTGGTGCATTTTGGAAATTATTGCTCCGTTAATAAGATTTGAAGACTTATAGTAGCTTTGATGTTGGCCTTGTGGGCGTTGATTGACGGCTGTGATTGACAGTTGGCTCACCTGCTGCTCTCTCCGGCTCCAGGACTCACACTGAGTTGGACAACTGTCGCGATATTTCACCAAATTTAATGTAACTTGACTATGATACCTGCCCTGTTTGCACAATTTAGCTAAAGTAGCTATCGTTCGGTCCGAGGAAGCGGGGCGTGTTTCCAGAGTTTGAAAGGCAACACCGTACATTCCTCATTAGGAAGGTCCTGGCTGAAAACGGAAAAAATGGCGCCGACCGTAAGCAGCAAAGCTGGACTTCAAAACGGCTCCAATGCAAACCAACGGATGACGTCCAGTGGTGGAAGAAGTACTCAGATCTTTACAAGTACCAATACAGCAATGTAAAAATACTCCATTACATGTAAAAGTCCTGCATGAAAAATCCTACAAAAGTAAAAGTACATAAGTATTAACAGCAAAATGTAGTTAAAGTATTAAAGAACTCATTTCATGATTTTAAAAGGTGTAAACAATACCACAACAAACCTTCACTACATCTGGTCATAAAATGCAATCCAATAAAACAGCATCACAAACGATGGCCTCAAAATGATAACAGAATTAAATGAACACCTGTCTGATGCAGATTTGACAAAGATGGTTGATTATAATCTCAGCAAAGATGGATGTGTTTCATTCCGCTGTGCAGATTTGGCTTTTATTGAATCCACCTCCTGTAGTTTCTCTGTCGGAGGAATGAGAAGTTCACACTTTGTCTTTGTGGCTGAGCAGCAGGGATGTGTGGTCTCTGCAGGTGGTCTAGCGGCTTACGCTGATTACTGTGGCAAAGTTCAGCTGCTGCACGCTGCGAGTAGATGTGTCACATCTCTCAAGCGTCCTGTGCATCTTCCCAAAATTAACTTATTCCCCACAGATCTGTAAATTTCACAAGTTGTATGTGTTAGCCTTCTTCACTACACTGTGCTCAATAATTTCATGTTATACATATATTTTTAACTCAGCATGTTCACGATAGGGAAAAAGTTATACTATCAGTCTATACAAGTGTTTTTGTAGGAAAGGTCTTTAAAGCAATACTTCACCAAGTACTAATGTTTTGAGTACTCAGCTCTGATAAGTTTGTAGCTTTTTCTTTTGTCAATGACAACATACAGTCAGCTCGGACTTACAAGAGCCACAATGGATTCCAACTGTAAAAGGAAAATAAATTCAAAATGTTCATGGGAACCTTTCAAACCAGTCCTGCAGGGTCACTGTACCCGTCTGCATGCTCTCAGTATGTTGTGACCGCTCATATTTTTTTGTCAAATTTTGACTAATAGGTTAATGGAACTGGCATTGACACAAACACAATATTTCTACTGTTTATCTCATGATTGACATGGCGAAAAATAAACAAGTGGCCACAGTGATAACTTCCCAGAGTAAAATTGTAGTATTATAAACAGTGTTCTGGCATTTGATAAGCCTTTAAACTTATAATATTTTACTCCAGCTGGACTTCTTGGATTGTATTTCTGTTCCTGCAGCGACATGCCTGCACCAACGCAGCCCCTTGCTCTGTTTTATCGCAGGGCTGAGCCTGCAAGTGCTCATTACACGCTAGACAGCAAAAGATAAAACCGGAAAGATAAAAATCGGAAACAAAACTTTGTTACTTTGAAATTCTTACCAAAAAAATATGATGTTTGGACTGAGAATGGTAACAGAGGAAGTGAAACGATAACTGTTGTTTACTACACAACTAGATTATCAGACTTGATTCAACTCTCTTACCATTCAAAACTGTACTTTAAGCTAAATGCTACCTTTAGCATGATGTAATGTTAACATGCTGGCATGTTTACATGTTAACTTTTAGTGTTTTATCTTGTTAGTGTTTTGCAAAATTTTGAGACTTTTGTTTCCCTTCCATTTCCATCCATCTAAAGTTTAATTTAATGTAGCAGAAGTTTGGGATAGTGCACCCAATTTCTTGTAAATAACCATAACCATACCGTCCACTTCCTTAAAATGACTTCCCATGTATCCTTTGATCTTTAAAACAAATTCTTACAGTCGCTGTATAGTTTCTGCAAGAACAAAATTAATGATCAAGTTGCTCTATAAGGTTCTGAGGACATTAATGTTAAGCAATTTGAGATGAAAGCCTCAAAAGCAGCAATATGGAGAAAAGGACATTTTCACATTAGGTTGACCCTGACTCTTCTTGCCTAAAATGAGGTTTGAAGGTCTGTCTGAGCTCAGCAAATGTAACGACACAGAATGATGGATTAATGTTGGTCAGTCATACCAAGGTGAGATTTGAACAAACTCTGCAAACGCCTCCTCTTCTCTCCATCGTCTCTCTGTTTGTTCATATGTGCTTTTTTTTTCTGGTTTCTTTCTCTTTACTTTCTGTCTGCTCGTCTTTCCATTTCTGTCTTTCCTTCCCTTATTAACCTTCTCACTGTCTCTGCCTCTCTGACACACACACTTACTTTTCTGAGCTCAGCGAATCCAGTTTGTGGAATCCCTTTAGCTATATATGCACTCAGTATTACACTCATCCAGGATCTTAAGAGGTTTACACAGACGTCCATCCCCAGGCAGGAGGCTCCACTCCACGCTCCAAAACATGCCGGCCCCTCAAAGTCCTAAAATATACTATGAACCAACAGGAGACAGATCAAAAATAAAATACAATTGTTTAGTTGCTGCTGTGTATTTCCTTCATATTATACTCTGAATCTCTCCATTCTTTCTTTTATATATTAATAAATAAGACTATTTCATGTAGATATTTTAAAAGGTAGACTTTGTTTTTCTAGTATTTTGCCTTTAGGTTCAGTCAGCTAGCTCACATGGAATAGATTATTATGTAAATGTATAACATGTACAGGCAGACCTTGGAGGAAAACTCAAAAAAACTCAGAGCCTACAAGTAAATGCTGGGGTGGAGGTGGTGCTTTTGAAATGCTGCATGAACAGCAGCAGTGGCAGCTGTAGCAGAAAGCGACGACATAGCTTTAGGTGAGCGGTGTGGCAGCAGGCACAGATGGCTTTAAGTACACTGCTATCATTAAAAAAAAGGGTGCATGGATATATGTTGCAGTGAGAGGAGAATGATATGTGAGTGAAGTGAAGTGAATGCGACTTGAGTTTGGCTCCCTGAACAACAGGCTCAATAGTGGAGGGCAACAGAAAAGAGTGGGTGGATGTGGGTGACACCCGGTCATTGTAAGGTTTTATATCCAGGATCTTGGAATATGTATGTATGTCTTTTGTGGGCAGAATGCAATCAAAAATCAAAACATGAGGATTTGATGGAGATTCATGAAAGTATATGGAGCAGGATGGATTTTACTTTTCATCCTACCAAAGTTTAAGTTTGGTCAGCCCCAGAAAAGACATCTAGCCATGAAAACTGGACCAAATTTTGTTGAAAAGTCTTGTAGATGAAAAAACTTTTATCTAAGTGGCATTTAACGACTATATTTTCAATATATAACTGGTGTTACAGGATCTCCCGGACAGTTTTCTTGGTAAAAGCACTCAAGTGAGGTACCACCCTAGCGATGGTGGCTCTGATTTGTCTGTAGTTCAAATTCAAACAAATCTGAACTTTAACCCGTGACTTTGCTGTAGCTGGCTCACACAGTAAGAGGAAACGCTTGTTTGAATATGTCACTCCCAAAGACTTCCACAGAAATAAATGAAACAATGAGCTAATATTTGCAGAAGCTAGTGTTTATGTGACTGCCCTTGTAGACTGTTAAGCCATCAGGATGTATCCTTTAAAATTATATTCCGTTGAAACGTTCATGTATCTATTTCTGTAGTAGTTTAAGAGCGTCTTCTGGCCGTGTATGGCTGATCCTGATGAAAGCCATAAACTGAAACGGGTTTGTCTCATAATAAAGTTGTTCTTTATACTACGAGTGCTGCTGGAGTTTTGACCCCTTCACGGTATCAACTCCCTCATTAAAGAAAGACTGAAACACTCCCAGTCCAGCCAGTTTAAAAGGAAAACCCTGAAAAAGCCTAGGATATGACATTATTGTTAAAACTTGAAAGAACATTGTGATTGTCAGCTAATGAATGTGAGTGTAACAATCAAGTCAGGATCATCATTTTTACTTGCTGTAGAAGCTTTATTGGTAGAATAATTGCACTCTCTACTCGTGCTCCCCTCCAGCCATTACCCTATTTAAAGAAATGCTTTTTTAATTTGAGTGAAAGATCAATTAAAGTCAAAGTTAGGGGATGTTGTCCTTGATGAGGTTTCTAGAAAATTTAATATTGACAATGTAGAGTATGTGCTTCTCGTATGATTGCAAAAATGACAAAATCAAACACGGTATCGACACTCATTTAGCTTAAAATATGGTCAGAGTAGTCTGCTGCAGTGGCCTCCACTTCCACTTTCTTGTACTATAACTAAGTCCATAGAGACACTATATGCTGTATATATATAATACAATTCATTGTATTGTCATGTAGTAGTATTTGTGCAGTTAGTATTCAAGAAATTAGTGGACATTACTGTATGTACAAACATAAATAATGCAACACATGTACCAAAAGATGTAGGCATTCAAAATTTGAATCCAGAGAGAGCATCATATAGCAAAAAAAGAGGTTTTTATGTTTTTTTTCCAAACATATTCATCATTCCTGCTAGTAAACACTATATACGTCACTCTTTACAGTATTTTTGCTAAACTACTGCTGCAATTAAACTCTTCTCCAAGAGGGAAGTAAAAAATGATGGGTTAGAAATGACATTTTGGAGTATTTTTCATTCATCAGAAGTTGTAAATAGCAGATGAGAGCTCGGCTGAGAGCATCTGCAAACACGAGAGGTTTAAAGTTGAGTTGTGTTTATGTTCTACTGTGTAATTGCCTGTAGCTCCAGTACACGACAGACCGGGATAAATACCACTTCCACAATACATCGGCTATCACTGTAATTATTTGCAGCAGTCATACAGTAAAAAGTACAACTCTTTTGTTAATGATCGGTTTCACATTAACACTGCCGACCTCAGTTTAACAATCAACATTTAAGCGTCGTCTGTTACACAAAGCGAGATACAAATCTTCTTTTTCAGTGGTGTTTGCTGTGTAAGCATCTCTCTCTCTGGTGTGATGGGGACCAAACAAAAGCAAAAGTCATTTACACTTGGTCAAAAGACGTTGCCGGGCAACCCAAACTGGTGTTTGACTGAAACTGTCACAGACTTAAATATCCCCAGGAGCCTTCAGGAGACACATGTGTTGCTTTGTTAAAAACCAAAATATTTCCAGTCAGTATGTGAATAAAACTGTATTTCCTGCAAGTCTGTTTAACCGTGATTGTTTGGAAGTATTGTGACTTTCTGCTGTGTCTGTCTCTCTGTTCTGTTGTTGCACATATTGTAACTAACTCTGGGTAAGAGCAGATTATAAATTGCTGTAATTATAACTTAATCTATTAAAAAATTAGACTGCATTCTTATCAAAAATGTTTCATTGTGTGTGAGTAATGATAATTGTACTGCTGACTGATATGGCTGAAGGAGATTAGTGTCTTTCTCTCTCAACACAAGTTTGGGTTTGTTTCTACTTGTGAGGACCCTTAAAGGACGGGTTCACAGTTTTTCAAGTCTGTATTAAAACACTAGTCTGGTGCCCAACTGAATACTGAAATTGTTTTTTCTTGCTGCTTATTCCTCCCGGTCATACTGGCCTTTAGAAGATCCCTTCATAATGCACTTACAGTGTAAATGATGGAGGCCAAAATCCACAGTCCTCCTTCTGTGCAAAAAGGTATAAAAGTTTATCTGAAGCTAATATGAAGCTTCAGCGTCCAAATGAGTCAAATCAAGTAGATATCTTTCAACATTACAGTCTTTTTAGTGCCAAAGTCCCTCTTTTTGTTACTATACTTCCACCGCAGCTCAACAGGGAAACACTGACTGAGGAAACACAAAGAGGGAATTTGATGCTAAAAAGGCTGTAAATGTGTCAGATATCCACTTGATATGACTAACTCAGACTGTTGAAGCCTCATATAAGCTTCACATCCACTTTTAGATGCATTTTTGCACAAAATGTGGATTTTGGCCTCCATCACTTACACTGAAAGCACATTTGAAGGGATCTTTTAATAACCCGTATGAACAGGAGGAATGATTACAGCAGACTTGAAAAATTGTGAACTTATCCCTTATTGTCATTCATTATTTGGTGGAAAGTATGTGCACAACTAAATACTACACCCATATGTGATTATTAAACATCAATCATCCCTAAATCATTCTAAATCAGTCATTTATAAGTAAAATGGACATTGATCTGCTATAAAACCCTCCACTCTACCTGTTTTAATGCTTTCCACCAGTTTTTGGAACCTGGCTGCAGATATTTCCTCTTATTCAGCCATGAGAGAATTAGTGAGGTCATTTAATAACTGGCCAAAAACTAAGCAAATATGGATGCCTCACATCAGCCAAAGTCAGCCAATCATTCAGTGTGATTAAACCCAGATTTAATGGATTTAATGTAATTTTGTCAATGATGTGAAGGTTTGCAAGTGGGAATCTTCTCATCCATCCAACATAGCATGAAGGCAGCATAAGGCCTGGCTTGTAACTGGTATTTCAGTTCATCCTAAAGGTGTTGGATGGGGTTGAAGTCAGGGTTATGTGCTCTAACCTTAACCTAATTCTAACTTTAATCTTAAAAAAAAGCCTTGTGAAGAAACGAGAACTGGACAAAATTTCCAAAAACTTCTTCACTTGCAAGGTTTCAAACTCATATCTGTCCTTTTTTGCAATATTTTTTGATTCTTAAAGCCCATGTGGTGAGGAGGACGATGATGAGTAGGAGGAGTGCGGTTAGGATTACCATAGCAACACTCACCATCGTCAGCTGTGCTCATACCGATTTATGCATATTGGCTTATATTTCATGGAGTTTTGTGAATGTGCTTCTTCTTGATCCTGTTATTTCTTTCCCCTTTTCAGCAAACTTTAATTGCAAACCTGTTAAAAAGTTAAATTTAATCTTTTAAATTGGATTTAATTGAATTAAAATTAATCATCAATCTCCCACTGCGACTGGGATTTTCATGGATGCATCTCATGAGAAATACTTTCAGCAGGCTCTCTTCTTCTGCTTCTGATTTGGCAAAACATCATCAACAAACACGTGTGGAGAATATTCACACCGAAAGCCGACGGTCCTGACTCACATTGTGTCTCCGCTCGGTTCGAGGTCGAGCAGCGCTGTGACATGTTCCTTATTCAGCTTCAACACAACTCGAGATAATTCAGGAAAATAGTTTCCACTTAAGAAGATGTCAGTCTCTTTCGGGGTTGGATGTTATTTAGCGATTTAGCCTCGCTTCTGAAGCACGTCTTTGTCTAATGAAGCAGGGTGGGGGGGTAGAGGTGAGGATGTAGCAGCGAGGTGGGTCACATGTGTTAACGTCTTCTCCGTATCCACGTCAGTCAGCCACAGGTGCAACTCATTTTCAGATTTCCCCCCGTTGTATTACGGGCATATCCGACATCAGGATGAGGCAAATAAGTGATTGATAATTGGAGGGGAAATGGATTTACTACAAGAGAAGCTGATGTAAAGTAATTGAATGACGCTGAGCTCATATTGCCTGTTTCTTCTACGTCAGGATGTGTGTGTGTGTGTGTGGGAAGCTGTCAGAATCACGCTCTGTGCCTTTGGGGAAATGGTTATGAAGACAATTAGCCTCAAATGACTCGCACCGCTTCTTATTGCACATTAACACTAACGGCTGTCTGATGCCACACGCTGTTCCGTCATTATTTTGAGTCAGAATCACACAATTACTTGGGGAAAAAGGAGGAGAGCTGCTGCTTTTTACCCACACTTCTGCTCGGATTCAGAGCTGTGAGTCACTCGTATTTGTTTTCAGTCGCTCTTAAATCACAGAAGGCGAGATGGAGCGTTATACGAGAGGTGGAGAGCAACAAGCCTGAGCCTCATTAAATCTCCCGTTTTTAAAGTTGCATCAAGTGATCTGTGACCTTTTCAGACCTTTGTCAGCATCCGGTATTTGTCCAGCTGTACCACAGTATATCTTTGTGGTACGGCCATGGTGTTACAATTACATGTAATTGACACAAACGGTTAAGTGGAGTGTGCAGGTTAATTAGAGATCAATTACTTAGATTACAGTTTTTTTCAGCTGGCTTCAAACTAAAGCTTTTTGAATCTGCTCTAACATCGGCCTCGGGCTGAGCGACAAATTGTATAATAATTGTAATTATGATTATGATAGCGATAATATTCACACTCCACATGATCAAACTTGATCGAGTGATGTAGAGACACATATTATACACTGCGTTAAGCTTGATGCCAGTTTTCAAAAGACAGTCGGTGTCTGTGAGTGAAAGCGTTTTCATCACACAGGCTTTCTTTCAAGTGTAATGAATTCTTTATGTGACAAAATAACTTCCTAGCTTTTTCAGAGCTTTCATCTCTTCATTAGATACAAATAATAATCATTTAATTGGATGACATGTTTTTTTTTTCTTGTAATAGCTTTTTTTTGGTTTTATAATCATTTCAAGTTTATTTATTTTGTTTAACTCTGAGAAGAGACACTAACCTCATTTGAAGACAGTTTGGTTTGATTTAAAGTTTGTACATTTGAGGGAAATTATATGAATAATGAATTCAGTGCAAAAATAAAAGGAAAAAACGTTTTCTGCCAGCTTTAAAATTTAAAGTGCAATAAAACTATTACTATTGCAGTTTGTGCAGCCCTATGTTGGTTAATGAAAAGTGAGGGATGGGTCGGGCTGCTCGTGTGGTCTTGGCCATGTTTAAAAGAACATTTTAGCATGTTTCATCCTGTGGCCTGTTTCACCAAATTTGCAACATGCAAACTGTGACTTGCAACATGGGAGAATTTTCTCTCATGTTAATTTTGACATATTTAACTAATCAAAAGAAACACCATATTTGCGATGCATGCATGAGAAGAGGATTTGTATTTATCAGCAGTTTGCAGGTCCTCACATTGTTAGCTGGCAGATAAATTCCTATGCTGTTGCCTACAAAAGCTAATCCGGGGGGCTACTTTATGTGTTTACTTTCAGTCAGACTCAGAGACAAGTGTTTGAAATAGTTTATGTAAAGGTTCATTTGTAAAGCTTTAGGAGGCTTGCTCTAGAGCTAGAGCTTGTGTTTCCTGGATCTCTAAAACAGTGGTGAGAGTGAGACCCATAGTCTGAACGGACACAACACTGAAAAACACCAACACTTTCCTTTAAGTGGACTGGATTGTGATGTTTTAAACATTGGTCAACACTGACATTGTCACCTGAAAGTCAACAGTTCCTCAGGCTCACAAAGTCCAGCAGAAAGAGTTCAAATGTAGAAAATAAACTCGACAGTCTTGACTGTTTCTTATATTCAACAGTTTCTACATGTCGATGGCCGAAGAGCAAAACCTCCTATCTGAAAAATGCACTTTTTTGAGAAAACTTGTTTAAAAAATACTTGTTTTCTTGCAGAATGCTATTTGTTAAGGATACCGAATACATAACGCACTGTTTTTGGACTATATTACTATATTATGTGGTATTTTTTATGGTATGTTTGTATGGTTATTACGGTATTGTTAACACATAATATAGTAATATAGTCCAAAAACAGTGTATTATGTATTGGGTATCCTTAACAAATAGCATTCTGCAAGTTTTTTTGAGTTTTTAGGAGGTTTTGCTCTTCAGCCATCGATGTATTGTGAACATAAGAGATAAGAAATAAGAGCAAAGAACTATTAGTGATTCTGTTTGACTTTTCATCACAAGATCTGCTTCACATACATCTTGATGCACCAAATCCAAAAATGCAGAATAGTTACATTCACGTTGTATTTCAGGAAGAAGGTAAGAGTTCAAGAGACTGCATCCTTACCCATCAACACTGTCTAGATTAAATGATATTTATCACAAAGTAGATTTCATACCGAGACCTTTTCTATTCTGAACCCTCTCTGGTGCATTCAGTGTCCGGACGGTTAGTGGACAGTTATTGTCCTTCACTGCCTACAGCATTGGTCACGCGTCATTAACTGTCCCATTCAGTAAGATGAGGTTGTCACATTACGGTCGGGCAACGATCTCTGGGGTCCAGATGAGTTTCACCCGCCTGACATGGGCTCAGCTATTCCTGGTCCATCAGTATATTACACTGTCAGTAAACAGGAAGTGTATTAACAGGATATATATGTACTGTTAGCGAGTAAAAATAAAATCTATATGCATCTACACAGTGCAGGACAGATAAAGACACAGAATGCACTCAACATGAATGTGAATGAGATATGGAGGTGAAGTGGAGTTGGTATGTTTACAGACTTTTACTGTTCTTCTTAAAGGTAGTTATTGCCTGGGGAGCGAAGCTGTGGAGGTGGCAGGTGATCCTGGTTCAGTCTGACTTTCCTCTGAGAGGGGAGTGTTTGAAAGAGGGGCTGGCAGGGGTGAGAGGGGTCAGACATGATCTTACCTACTTCCTTTCTGACCCTGGAGCTGTAAATGTCTGTGAGGGAGGGGGAGTGCAAGCCTGATGATCTTCTCTGCACACCGTACAAGACGCTGTGTTTAGAGTATGAGGAGAGTGCAGTCGCCTTAGGAAATACAAGCGTTGCCGGGCCTTCTTGTTGATGGTTGATGCGGTCATGTTCCATTTCAGGTCCTGCTGGGTGGTGGTTCTCAGGAATTTATGGGACGCTGCTTACGGTCGTTCCCTAAATGAGCAGCGGAGGGGGTGGGGAGGGCCCAAGGTCTATGATCATCTCCACAGTTTTCTGTGTGTTCAGCTCCAGGTTGTTTTCTTCACACCGTAACACCAAGCATTCAGCTTCTTCCCCTGTGAACAGACTTGTCTCCATTTGTGTTGAGACAGATTAAAGGGATGATTCGGATTTTTTGAAGTGAGGTTATATGAGGTACTTATCCATAGTCAGTGTATTACCTACAGTAGATGGCGGTCAATATCAGTTTAAATGTACGCTATATTTAGAATATTTTCACAGCTTTACCTTGCCGTCAGACAGCACTTTCCTTTGGCACTACATTTTCTCAACTGTAGAACTTCTGTATCCCTGTGCATACCACAGACTGTATTACACTGCAGATCAGCTGTTTGGGTCAGAAAGCTGATTAAGGTGGTGTCATCAGCAAACATCAGCAAAAGATTGTCCAAGTCGCTCAGGGAGCACCGGTTGAGTCAGCTATCATCCGGATTAGCCTTCCACTAACTTTAATGAGGATAAAATGATTCAATCTTGTGGCTTTTCTAGACTTTCCAAATGTTATCGGACCAAATGGGTCAAATTCTGATAGTGACACAAACCATTTCACACCGGTTGTGATGCTCAAAAAATGTATCCACCGTTTTACAGCCAGTAGGCTACAGCAGCTATGAGGGATACGTCATAGGTAATTACTCTCACTGCCAGAAGTTCTGCACTGCAGGTTTAAGCTAAACTGACACACCAGATGGTTTGTTACACAGAACCATCTGAAACTGTTTGGAAAAGAGCAGGCACTTACTTGGGAGGTGACTGGATGAACCATCTGTCTATTATTGTCTCTCACCGTCTTACCTTGCGAGGCAGCTGGATTCATGAGATCATGATATGCTGATTGGTCCAAACCAAAGGTGGTTTGGACAAAAACGCATAGCTCGAAGCCTGACAAGATGGATTCTCGTGATCTTGTGAATCCAGCTGGTAAGATTTATGCATGATTCCTCACCTTACATGTTTTTCCAGTTTGAAAACCTGAAAACATGTAGAAAGAGTTGGCGTTGCAGCAAGTGAGAGCTCCTGTCAGTCATCTGTCAGACATTTAATGGTCGATCCAATCACTGGAAACATAACTGTGATTTGTGAGCACTGACAGCACCGTGGCTCAAGCAATTTCTAGTTGAGTTTTGCCAGAACATATAGAGCAAAGTGAAGATTGTGTAAGCAAAAAAAAAAAAGCAGTTGACTGGTAATTCAAGTCTGATAAACACATTATCAGTAAAGCGTGATAAAATGCTGCTGTTTATACAGCTTGCAGAAATTTAATTTACCACTTCCTGTGAAAGAAAATTTTCCTACCTGTCTCTAGAATTACAGTTCATAAATAGAATGAATCTCACTCGGATGCTCTTCTCTATTTAAACTAAAAACATGTTAATTTCTCATAAAATCTAGTCTGACTTTAAAAACACATATCTGAAAAGTGAGGCGTTATCACCATGCTGATGGAGATATCAGTGTGCAAATGATGTAGAGATGTAGAAACACTGTGGTAGTGGCTGTAGTCGATGTACAAAACTGTGTGTGTTTGTGTGTGTGAGAGGAATATCATTATTGAGGAAGACTGCATCGTAAAGAGTAAAAGTCAAAAGAGAGAGAAAGTCAATGAGTTTTGATTGATATGTAAATGAATCATGTGTATTCTTGTTTGTGTGACTTTGAGGAGTCTGAATAGATCGTGTGGAAGTGTGTACGTGACTGAATGAGTGCAGTTTTGTGCTGCTGATGATTATGATTGCTTCTCTTGTGAATTTTGCATTTCATCTTGTGCAGGTGGTGTTTTCCTCTTTCTAAAAGGTCTCAGTCTAATCTGTTGAATTTTGTCTATTTTTTTTTATCTTTGTGTATATTTCATCTCTGTTTTGTCTCAAGCATCGTTCCCTTAAGTGAAGCATTTGGATCAATTATGGCATCGCATTTGCACAGACAGCCTCAACTCTGTTTTGGGATGTGAAAATGATGCGTTTGTGTTTGGTAAGCTGTCAAAAAAATCGATGGCTGGAACCGATCTTGAACACCTCGAGCCATGTTGTGTTTCAGACTAAATCTGTTCCTCTTGCTGTCAGCATTTTAAAACTGTGAGATGACTGCAGAGACTTAGACGGCATGAGGTGGCGAGCCCTATGAAGTTGAAGAAGTTACACGAGCTTAACATTTGCAGTCATAAAGACTGGTGCACAGAGCAAACTTTAATAATAGAGGTTCATGACTGCAATTTTCTTGAACAATTCCAATTTCCAGTTTTTCTTTTTTAATCATCAGCATACACACAAACATTCTGTAACTTTTCTTTAATGGAAAATCCAATTGAATGTTCATAATAAAACATTGTTGATATAAAACATAAAACATGAACACAGTATTTAGTTTTCTAACAACATGATGAACTTTTAAGTTCATTGAAGTCAACTCAAAGTAAAAATACTGATAAAATATCAGTGGTGCAGATAAACCCTGGTGGGAACCATGAAGTACTCCCCCCCCCCTATTTTTCACTTATAATATTTTGTAATTTCCTAAATATTATCTTTTTTTAGTGCAATCAAAGCGCACTTTACTTATATTGCAAATATCAACTGTTATGTCATTTTAATAGTGATTTGTAGCACTCAGCGGGTGCAGTTTTTTCACTCTGCTCTACTTATAAGGTCATATTTATCAGCTGTATTAATTAAAATTTCCTATTTTAGATTTTTCCTTACAGATTGAAACACTCAGCAGGAATCATATCAGTGTGTCAGATAATGAGAAAGAGGTTGAATTAAAGTTCCCTTCCACACGTTTGAAGACATACTGTTTAAAAATTACTTTTCTTTGTCTAATAATTTGTGTCTGATATCTTTTTTTCCCACAAAGAAAGAAATCACTTCCTTAAAAATCCATAAAATTACATCGACTCCTTCTTCCTCATTAGAAATCCAGGATTTTTGAATATGCAAATATATATATATTCCTTTAATTTTAACAGTTTGACTGCTGAATACAAGACGTTTCTTCTTCGCTGTAAAGTCCAAAATGTGTGATGTCACAAATCATGCTCGCAATTACGCTTCTTACACTCAGATTTTTGGTGAGCACAGAGAAACTTTCCACAGGCAGATCAGGCTTTTCAGGCAGATAAATGTGAAAATAGCCTTTCACTGGCAGACTGCACATACATCATTCTGCACAGTGAAGCTCAAATGAAAGGACCAAGAGGAAAAACACATTTTTGGCTACAGTAAAATTCTCCCTTTCTGCAATATGAGCATAGAAACTACCGTAGGGTATAATCAAGGGTAGGGAAAGATAGTGAGTATGGTTAACAAAAAGATGACCATCTACATTCCATCTCACTATAAGGGCACACTAATCTTTGCACCGGCACTGAATGTAAGGGATACTAGGCTGTTATAATTCCCCATTGCACAGGAAAACTGCAACTACACTAGGTCTAATTTAAATGATGAGGTCAGCTTGTAAAATGTGGTGAGTAATTACTATATTACTATTTATTATTACAGGTAGGGGTGATGGCCGAAACTGCACAGATAAGACCCAGGTCACATGAAACTGAAATTGATCTGGCAAAATTTTAATTTAAAGTAAATTAATTAAAATAAAATCAAATTTTCTGGCATTATCTGTATAATAAAAAGCCATGGAAGCAAAAAACTGCAATTGTTGCAACCGTCACAAACACTTAAATACTCTCTCCAGCTCTTTGACTGCGAGCGCTTTCAAACCAGATTGTGTTTCATGCCTTTCTAGCTGCAATTCCTGCTGCGCTGTTTTTGCTGTAAGACCGAGGTGAGGTAAAGATAACAGAGCCTAATTGGAACAAAACTGCAGTTTGACCTGTCAGCTCAGCACAGAAACAGAAACCTCACCGTTTAGAGAGGCGAGCAGCAGCTGCAGTCATCTGTTTAAAGAGCCCTTGTCACAGCAAAGAAAATAATCTTCTGGGACTGGAAAAATACA
Organism: Thunnus albacares; assembly: GCF_914725855.1. NCBI lineage: Eukaryota > Metazoa > Chordata > Actinopteri > Scombriformes > Scombridae > Thunnus > Thunnus albacares. The sequence goes on along the minus strand of NC_058115.1, from coordinate 30,398,617 downwards.
GCTCACTTATAGGGGCGAATCACAGACTGACGGTGTAGAGGTGGGCGCCTTCGCTGTGACTAAAACACCACGTCAAAAGCTGATTGACACTTACATAGCTGTGTAATTCCAGATTTGAAACGTAAAAAGCTCTAAATGATGTTTAATTTATTGATTCTAGAGTCTGGTAGGATTTTTTTAGTTTGAAGTTTATTTAAAAAAGATTACATACAGGTGTCATATTGAACAGTCGCCATGTTGATGTCCTCTGACTGTTTATTGTTACATCCTGATCAGAAAAAAGTGAGATTTCCAAACCCCAATGAACCAAAAATTGTCCTTTTTGCCATTTTAATTTATTTTTCTATTTAATTTTATTAATTTTTAGTTGTTGAGATAAAGTCCTGAGCTGTAAATATAAGAAGAAACAGAAATAAGAAGAAGTAGAAAAAGAAATATTAGTCTTCTTACTCTTCTGCAATGATTTCTTGTACTTTGTCAAATATTTTCAACTGAATAAACCACCTTCGTTATTTAGTTTTACTCCCGAGCTTTCAAGTGTAATTACTCTCTTTTTTTGGCCTCAGCTTTTGCTCTCTTATGGTTTGAGCCAGCGGGGGAATCTGACCCATTCCTCTGTCTTGACACATTTTTCCTCTGTTTATGATGCAGAGAAGCAGCGTTTTATACCAGTTTGGACAGCAACCATCGCCTCTGGTGCCAGTTTGCATAATGACAGGCTTGTCTTTGCCTGCTGAGAGGGAATGCTAGTATCCAGACAGCTAATGTTTGCAATTAGGGATTCCCACTGATGCCTTCACCACCAGCCAAAATGGGTTTTTTTGTTGTTGGTTTTTTTTTAATAAGAGCCCATGTACAGCTGAAAGCCTTCCTTGCTGAGACAATGTTTCCCCGGGCATCGATCTGTTGGAAGTCTCCTAGGCGGCCATGTTTGCGTGAGCAGGAACAGAGGAACAGAGGAAAGAGGCTTGGAGATGGAGGGAGTTCAGGGCAGGATGTGAGGGGTGGGATCAGGTCATTGAGGTTATCACGTGGATCACAAGCTGGTAGATCAAAATCCTAAACAGCTTCTCAATGAAAACATCATCGGCTAACGTTAACGCTAGCTAAGACGTTATGCTGAATAGTGAAATTAAATGGCAATTCAGTCTGACTATGAGGCTCAACCTGAACATGATTTTTTAAAAAAAGCACATCAGAGGCTTCGTGTTCCAGTCGAAAAGATTCATCGTGGCTTGGGGAGCAATGATTTACTTTTCCACAGCTGTACAGGTCAGGGAGAAGACATTTTGATAATCAATTAATCATTTGCTAAGAAAACATGTCCACATTCTAGCTTCTCAAATGTGGAAAATTTTCTGGTTTCTTTAGTCTTCTATGACAGTAAAGAATATCTTATGGTTGTGGACTTTAGGAATCGGAAATCATCATTTTTCTCCTTTTTTTTTTACATTTCATAGGCCAAATGACTGATCAATCAATCAATAATGATCATTTGTTGCAGCCGTAAACCGATCCCACCCTGCTGTCTATCCTTTTAAATTCCTCCCCTCTAGTAAAGAAAGCTTAGAGTCTATCTTTCAGCATCTCTCACCCAGAAATAGTCTCTCAGTTATGCTGTTGTGTCCTTAAAATACACAAGAACTTTCTAGGGCTGCCAGGAGAAAAAAAAAAAGAACCTCTTAAATCATGTATCAGCGCTGGGTTTAGCACGTCAGAGTCTTTTGGTGCACTCCACTCTACATTTTTAAACATCTATTGTTTTTCAATCTTTTCTTTTTGCAGTGATGTCTTATATTGTCTCCTTTATATCCATCAAAAGCTATTTTATAGTAACAATGTTAATAGGGTAGCATAATGTCAGTAAAAGAGCAAATATGCAGAAGAAAGAAAAAAAAAACTTTCAAACTTAGAAAAGCAAAAGAAAAATGGTAAAAATGTAAACAACAGCTTTGTTATTTATACTGCGTAATGGCTGTATTCACCATAGCGTTTGGCATTTTTCCAGATACAGCTACAGTCCAGTTTTGGGGCGAGAAACCAACTGGGCCAAGATGGAGCCACCACTTCTGACTCTGTTCTGACATGCAGATTTAAACTTTAACACAATAGTAGCAGATAACTTCACCACATTCACTATAAGTTTGCAGAGGCCTCCAAATACGACAACCTTGGTACAATCAGCTCACCTCAGCTGACTCAACGAGCCACGCTGAATCAGTCAAGTGTGCTGCGAGACATCTGATTTCTCATACTGCCTCACACAGTGAGCACTCTGCCTGCAGCATCAAGACTTTCAGGATGTTAGCCAGGACCACCGAGGTTCATGACTGCGAGTCATCAGGGCTGAAAAAAAAAACCCCTACTCTTTAGATCCAATCAGCTAGCACTTCAGCGGCTTGATCAGCACGGCCACCTGATATGGTTAAAGGCTAAAGCCACGTTCCAGAATAGCTGCGATGGCTGTGAAGCAGTGTTGGTGATTGAGGTGATTTCCACTACCTGACACAGTTAGGTGATTTAGCAGAAGCCCAAAATGACCTCAAAACTGTAGAAATGAAGACAAAAATATGCCTTCTGTCTCCATGGGGCGGCTAAAAAAACCAGCTGCCCGGTGACGGATTGGAGCTTTAAAACTTCTTGTCTGGTAGAGGTATTTCCCCAGTCGCCCCTCGTCTGCCTCTGAACGCCTAATTGAGGCTGCTGCTTGCTGATTGCCTCGCAGAAGTTCAGCTAATCTGCAGGTCAAAGGTCATGTGTATCAGTTGTCACCGGTTATAACTTTCCTGTTTCGTTCAGCCCTTGCTGTTATACCTCTGACTGTGAGTTTCTGTCATCCGAAAGCACACAAACATATGAAGTGAGACTTAAGAGCAAATGACAGGATGCAGAAAGGGTTCTTCATATTACATCTGTAGAATCAATTTAGAACTTCTTGCTGTGTTGCAAAAAAAGGGGTCCAGAAAAAAAAAGAAAGAAGACAAACTAGTCGCCATGAATGTCTTGAACATATCGACCGTCAACATATTTTGCCACATTCAGAAGACACATACTGTCTGTTTTTGTGCTGGTTTGCCCTTCACTAAAAGAGTTATAGGCTCCTGTTGTTTTCAGACGTTAAATACACAGACCATCGTGGAGAGACAGTTGGGATGTGCGGGCGCCAGGTTTTGACAAGGAAGAGTAATGTGTGGAATAAAAATGACGACATCTCTGGTTCTGCTGCATCAGTTCTGATCTCTTTTTTTTTTTTTTTTTTAACTGTCTATCTTGAGCCAAACCATTTTTTCAGAGGGTAATGTTAAAATTGGCAAAGAAGTCCTTTAAGAACAGCGAGAAATGCTTTTGCTTTCAGAAGCGATCTTCTGTACTTTGTACAAAGCACTTTGTTCAAGCATACCTTGACCTTTATATGTGACCGTTTGTACCACAGCATTTCAATGACTAGACTTTAACATGTAGTTAAGTGAAATGGTTTTATGGAGGCTAGGCTAAAAAGTAAATCTAAATCTAATCTTTCACTGTTCAGTCAGATTGAGAGTCTTTTGATGGTCAAATCACCAAATGATTGCTTTCTGGAAGGTTAAAATAGTGCAGTTATGGCTGGAAGATTGTTGGGTCAAGTCTGTGGTTCAGCTGTGAAAGTGTTTTTTGTAGCGTGAGAGAGAAACCCTTTCCCCTCTTTCAGCCGTCTGACAAGTCATCAAAGCTCAGCAGAAGACTGTTATTGTCCACGTCGCAATAACGTTGCTGAAAAAGAGCTTAGAGCCTAATAAATCTTCGCTGGTTGAAGCTTGAAATACTTCTAAACCGGACAGCTGGGTGCTGAGCTTAATTGTTCCTCAATAATTAGCGAGCATAAGCTTTAGAAAGTTGACAGGCAATTAATGATCAGTGTGTGTTTTGAAAGCTTTGAGAGAGAAAGCAGCGATCTGCATCTTATTAATTCATTGTCAAACCTGAAATGAGGTGAGGCTCTCACTTGAAAGAGGACATTTGTATGCTGCCTGTCATGTATTAAAAGGTAGGTGGTATAATAGCGTGCATATAAATGTCTCATTTAGGGTAAAGGTCAGACTGTGTAGCCAACAAATTCAAGATGAAAGAAGATAAGTGTGATGTTACGAGGCCTTTCTAGTTTTTTTTTTTTTTTTTGGTAATGATGCTTGTGTTGAGAACCTGTCAGCGTTCCCATTTGATCTGATTAGTGCGTTGGCACCGCTGATCAAAGAACAAACCTCATTTGCACACGATCACTTCGACTCTGAACCTAGATGACGAGAGAGAAATCTCCTGACTCCAGCAGTGAATCATAGAGGTTTAACATCGTACAGATAACATGAACAGAATATAAACGCTACAAATAATTAGATTTTCTGTAGATGTGAAGACACAGGAAAAGAAAATTGAAATTATGCTTTCTTAGTGAAGCCCTTCATGCTCCTGCTCCTTCCTCTTCCTCTGTCAAGCCTTCCAGCACGAGAGACCGCAGACCTCAGGAGGATTACTGTAATGCATTACCGATGTCAAACAAGTCTGAGATTAAACAAGTCATTTTCAGAGAGCCCTTAAACCACACAAGTCACTCCGAGGACTTTGATTCATAACTCATGTCAGCTATTTTGCTGTACCTTGAGAAATTTCGTTGAACCCATGCCAAGGTTATATGTATGGGATCAAAACTGCAACATCTGCAGTTTTATACCTTAAAATATATCATGTTCCTCCATAGAGGATCATAAATTAGCACCTTACATCTGGCCTTCTTAAACTTTTTTAGCCTGAGTTTGAAGAAAAATGACCTACATGCATTTTTTCTTCACAGTGGACAAAGAGGTGTCCTATCAAAGAGTCCTGGAGAATCCTCCACTCATCCTGAGATGAATGCAGAATACTTGCAACACTGATGAAATGACTCAATTTGAGGACTAGATATCAGCTGTTAAAATGTAAAACTTACCCTCATGAAATGGTCATCTGCATAAAATGTATCATCAAAAAGCAGGAAATGGTGTGTAGAGTTGACATTTTTAAATCTTTTAAGTTATAATCTTTGAAATGTTGATTGTTTCAATTTATCTTTGTCAGGACAAAATTGTCAGTTGTAGAGATTTTGGACTGTAAAAATGATTTCCTTGGACTTTCTGTGCATCTTTTCCCAATTTTTAAGCCATGGTAGTGTTTTATGCTAATAAATTACCATGTTCTTCTGTAGTTATCACTAATAAACTACCAATGTGAGATGTATCACTTTCTACATGATTAGATCCAGTGTTAAATACAGAAAAGGTTAAATTGTCCAGGGACTTGATATACATGGAGGTTGAATCACACTTTTTTAAGGAAATCAGTAACAAAACCATCATTTACTTATTTGAAACATTGATAGATTTCTATTTTAACTGAAACTAAGTGGCATATCAGTAAGTTCTTTATTTAACACATGGTGCTACGTCAATGTTCCTGCATCTTCACAGCCTCTCTGATGTTTGCATTGCTGATTTCAGATCGGCTGGTTGTTCAGATTTAGCCGGTTGCCTTGGAAATAGTTGAGAAAAAATTATTCACCATAGCATCATCTGACTATATTTGAAGAACCATAGATACCAAACTTCTAAACTCATTTATATCCTCTGATATATCAAATATCAAAGAACCGGCTTCACTGGTGTCGTGTTTTCAGATGTCAGACTGTTACTCAGTTCAGAGGAAATGGGAGAAATCGATGAGCAACAGAAACTTCATAATAAATCAGCTCTGCTTTCTCATTAGAAGTTTTACTGTACCAATACCTGGACGTAATTTAGGAAAGTTGAGTCAAGCAATTAGTGGGAATTGATTATTTTTCACTGATGCAGCTCCTCTTCATGACACAGGCGATAAAAGAAAGATTGATTTTAACATAAAAAAAGTTTGTCTTGGTACAGTCTCAGTCTTAGTAGGTAGTAGTTTCACTCTGCGGATCTGAACTAATGTGTTGCTGTCTTTTTTTGGTGTTTCCATAGCGACAGCATGCCAAAGCGGATGGCTCTGATCTGCTTCCTGTCTCTGGTCATGCTGATGAGCATCCTGGGAAACCTGCTGGTCATGGTGGCCGTCTGCAAGGACAGGCAACTCAGGTGAGACTGAGTTCTCTCTCTTTTTTTTCTGACACATATTCCTCTCTTTCCTATTACACACACTTCATATTAACCATATCTATAATAATATTATTTGATACTTCTGTATATTGAAATTAAGGGGCAGTAAGAGAATGAATGTGAGTGTGTGCGTGTGTGTGTGTCCTTAAGTGAGATAAAGATAGAGGGTATGTTTGGAAGAGAGAAACAGAAAGAGTGTAAGAGAAGTAGAGCGAGAGAGCTACAGTTAAGTAACACATAACTGCTTCTAAAAGTGGATTTTCAAAGTGACTTTCTCCAACACTGAGCACAAAATAACCGCATATCATACTGCGTCAGAGAAATTAGAAATATATCTCACACAATATTTGAATATACAAAGACAGAGTGACCTGTCTGTGCAGTGTGAACCCAGATGAGAAACACTTCGACACGCTCGCGGAGCTGGCAGGTCATCCTGAGGTCGGCCCATTATGTGGGCGCTGCTGACACCGCAATGATCTTCTTCTCCTGTCCTTTCCACCTCTTCCTTCTCTTCCCTCTTTGTTTCTTGCTTACTATCTGCCCGATAGTTGGTCTCTTTCCATCTCATGACACCTCAGGGTGACCGTTGTCTCCAAGATGTTAATGGTCAGCGCGTTGGGGAACGGATAAATGCATGTGAAGAGATGTTGATGTAGGCAAGTTGTGTGTGCAAATTGAGACAAAAAAGCCTCCACAGGAGTTGAAAATGTTTCAAACCAAAGCAAAAATTCACCTAAAACATGTTTTCATGTTACACTAACAAGCCAGGGCAGGAAAAAGTATCACAGTGAAAGATTTATAGTGGGATTAAAATATATATTATTACATAGAAAGTAGATGTAAAAGTCTGTCCAGCCTGCAAGAGAGGAAGGCTGCTAGACAAGCTTAGAGGCACTGCCCCCCTATTACCTAACAAAAACACACACGGTCTTTTCTGTAGGGAGTCGACACCAGCAGAAGGTGATGATTCAGAGGTGCTAAACCACTCATCAGTAACCTCCACACAGAAGCAACCACTTACCTTGCGAGGCAGCTGGATTCATGAGATCACAACATCACGAGATCACGCGAGAGTCCATCTCGTCGGGCTTCAAGTTATCCACTTGTGTCCGATCAGCATCCTGTGAGGACTCTCACCTGATCTCGCGAATCCAGATGCCTTGCAAGGTATGGCAGTGATAGACAGACGGTTCATCCAGTCACATGTCAAGTATTTTTTGAGAGCGCCAGCCCCTTTTTTCAAACAGTTTACAAGAACGACTTCTCCGATGGTTCTGTGTAACAAACCGCCAGAGCGTCGGGTTAAGCAACCACCTGTTGTTTCTCTCTGTGTGTCATGTCAAGTGTGTGAACAAGAAACCCACACACATGCTGTTTATACTGGTCACTGGACAGTTCTATAAGCAACTGCACTGGTATAAGTTGACGGTCATGCCAGCTATTAAGTTAATAATGTGTGTAATGTGAACATTTCCAGTTTTGGCACCTTCATTGTCAGTATGAAAAAAGACACCGTGGTAGAAAATGCACATCGTAACCCGACAGATCTGACTGGAAGAATACTGACAATGAAGAGCTGAAAGCAACACATATACTGCACCAATTTTCACTGAAGTTATCTCATTTTTCTACAAACAAAAAGCACATCAGAACATTTTTAAATATGCTATAAAAGTCTACACATAGTGGCTTTAATTAATGGATTAACATTTCAATTAAATCCTGTCATAATACGTTACTAAAGAGGCACTCACCGCCTCAGGCGATGTTTTACAAAAACAAAAATACGAACTAAATGATTTTTATTGGCAGTGGAGTTAATTTGTTGTTACCTCCCTGGGGTCATGTGATTTACATGTTTTTAGCCTTAAAAAATTGCTAAAAATAGTAAAACAAAATGCACAGAGCTGCATACTCATATTAACATATTTTTAAAAAGTTAATTCTGATATGACACATTCAGCATCACTAATCCTACTGTGGTTGATACGTTATATTAGTTACAATCACTGTCATTCATATCATAAAGAAAAGCAAGATGTTTTGATTATCTTTCCAGGGAAGTTGCATTCCCAGTTTGCTATGAAGGATTTGTGCTTTACTCTCCTGTGTGTGTGAATGAATGTGTGTAATTTAAACAGACAATTTACTTCTTCTCTTTGCTGTGTTTTCTTATTTAATCCCCTCACGTCTCCTCTTCTTCCCTTCATACTATACAGTAGACAGTATGTGAGTCTGTAACTTATACCAACCTAACAGTAACATGAGCCCTTTTCATAAAGTTTATTTATCTTTAGCACTTTAAGCTAAACACAATATGTCATCCCAACTAAACAAATCGCCTCCCCCTCAGGTTATGTTAATGGTTTCTGAACCGTTCTGAAATACAGCCAACACAACTGTGTGTGTGTGTGTGTGTGTGTGTGTGTGTGTGTACAGTATGTGTGTGTATATATAAGCCTGTTCTCATTTATTTAGATTATGTGTGTGGGTATTTATAAAGTATTTATCTATGCTTGTGTTTACTATATTACTGATATTACTTCATGTTGTTACTTCTATATTCATGTGTGTGTGTGTGTGTGTGTGTGTGTGTGTGTCCAACATGATTTACATGTGCCCCACATGCAGCGGCAGAGCAGACAGCTGGTTGGTTCCAGCACTAACAGCCTGTTTTAAGGGGCTGTTTGGGTTAGTGATGGAAAACCCTCACAGCCTCCCACTCTTACTGAGGCTATTTATAGACCGCAGAGCATCCACACTGCAGGGAGCGGGGATAACAGCGAGCCAGCTGACTGACCAACTGTTTTGCTGGTTTGCTGGTTGGCTGGTGTCGTTTATCTTTGAATGCAAACAAAGTTCACCACCAAATTACATTAAATACAAGGAGAGACCTTATCATTTGACAATGCAGTAACTACCTGTCATGATTTATTACTAATCTGATACCTACATGACTGACTGCATATCTGACTCACAGGTAAATAAGGCTGCAAGTCACTTTTTAGTATCGTTAATTATTCTGATTGATTAATCAGAAAGGTTGCAAATACAGATTCCTTGTTAAGCCCCTGACTTTACATCTGACTGACTGACTGGTATCCCGTCACTAAGTTTGTCTTTAATAAAGTGTCAGCAGTCCTGGTCTTTGTCAAGCACAAAGCTGCACACAGTGAAGGCAGGAGAGGAGATGTATTCATGCATGTGTGTGGGTGACAGATAGTCTCTGTCTCTAGTAACCTCATACTGGAAAAACAACATTAGCTACAACTAAAATGTCAGCCTGCGAAGTGAAATTGGATAAATGTAGTAAATTGTGGACAAAAGACCAAAAAGGAAAGGTAGTAAATCATTGGAAACAGATACATGATAGCTATTTGTGACATTTTCAGTATATTGTTCCAAAGTCACAGTTAGACTGACATCTGAAATGATGATATGAAACCACACAGTACAATTTACTGTGCCTTAGCAGTATATTTTGTAGTATTAGAATTAGGGATGTCATGATCAAAGCCTATATTTACCTAAATGACATACTGTTACTGCCCAGCGCACATTAAAGTCAGTGTAACCAGTCCAATTTAGGTGGTACTGTTTGATAATTGAATAACTCTGCATTAATACAAAAGGCAGCATCACAGCTTTCTTTTCTCAAAGTTTTCTTTTAATTCTTACCAAAAGGCTCAGTATATAAAATAAAAATATATGTATTCATAGCAGCAGAAGTTGATTAAATACTGTATGTATCTGACACACTGAAATAACAAGTGTAGTCTACTAAATTTGGCAAACACTTGATCCAAATACTGGTGGTCCTGGTTTAAAAATATTAAGTTGATACACTTAAATTGTTGATATGTATGACATGAATAAAAATTTAACTGTTAGAAAGTGACTGATCAGCTAGAGAAGACTTGTCATCCAGTTAGAGTTACTGGAACTACAACAACCTTGCGATTGTACAGTGGAGCATCTTCCCTCACAAATGATTTTTGGCTGAGTACTGACACCAGCTTGCAGCGAGCACACAAACCTGACAACAAACAAGTTTAATTCTATTCTGTCATCAAGTTACTAATGGCTGATATGACCTGCCACCTGTCATGTTCGTCATTTCAACGGGCAGAAGTGTCATTCAGTAGAGAAGCTTTTCAACTCTAGTGGGCATCTGATTGGGTTTATTTTATTTTTAGGATCCCCGGGATCATCTTGGGATATCTCTAATTAGAATACAATGTGACATTGGAACAGATTGCGTGCTTGTGACTTTGTAAAATAAAGCATAGCTGCAGGAATGAGTTTTAATAGCCTAATTTGGGTCACAGCTACTCGTTGCCTTCATGGTCTTGTTGCATTGATAAAACTTAATACTCATTCACACAGCAGCTGTGTCCTTGGATCTCTTGGTTCGCTTTCTCTCACACCGAACCGCTCTGCAGCATGTGTGCAGATGATGCATTTCACCTGAAATAAACATTTTAAATGAAAAATGAGGCTTTAATTCACAAAAAGGTTAATGTGGGCATCCAGCGAAGAAAAGGAAGACAACAATGAATCACTGAAAGCGTCCACTGTACGGACAGAAAATCATGTTGCACATTGTTAGAGGAGACAAACCTGGGAATTTACGCTTCCAGGAACATCTGTGCAGATTCCAGCTGCATAGACAAGATGAAAGTAAAATATAACTTGGTTTATCGTGAAGTCGGTCTTTTGTTTTAATCTCAGCAATAATTTGTAGTAGCAGCACGACCTTCATGTGTGACAGCTGTATGACTTCAATAAAGAAAATCACCTTTTCTCACAGAAAAAGGGATAAAGACTCTGCAGGCTGTTAATCACGGCAATCAAGGTGGATTCAGCCCTCAAGTCTGTTAAATCCTCTGTGTTTTACCTGTTAGCAGGATGAATCCACCTTTATCTCTTTCTCTCTCACTCTATCTCTCTTTCTGTTTTTACCTTCTTACAAGTTTGTGTGTGTTTTACCAACGTTTTCACTTTCACTTCTCAGCATCTCTCCCCGTCTTCCTCTTCCTCCCACTCTGGTGAACGGGAAGATGGATGTTTCCTCTTCCTCCTGTATTTTGTTGTTGTTGTTCTCCTGCTCTCCTGAAATCTATTGTTTTGTGAGTAATGGAACCAATAAATATGAAATGTTTTTGTCCTTTCTTCTCTATTGGTATTGAAGGACAAACTTTTTTTCCTATCTACTTCTGTTCCCCTTCGATTGCTAAGTGAACTTCAGCATCTTGCTAATATTCCCCTAAGACTTTCCCTTAAGCGGCTTCAAAGTTTCAAAGAATATGAAATGAACGTGCTTCCAAAACCTCGGGCGTTGATCTTCGGCTATAACAGCTTCCACTCTTCTGCTTTAAGGCTTTTCCAGCAGATTTTGGAACCTGGCTGCAGGGATTTGCTCCCCGTTTAGCCTTTAGGAGATATTAATGAGGTGCTACACTGGGAAATCAATTTATTTATTCCTGTGCCTAGTTTCCCAAAAGCATTTTAAGGCTTAAGATGATCATAAAATACATCTTTTGAACCCTCTTAGAAATGATTGCAGATTAATTAGTGGCTCCTACCGACTCGTTAGAGGCTGAGAGCATCTTAAAAAGCACAGCGACTTGCAGGAGGAACCAAAAGCTACATGTTTTATTTAAATTGTTTTTTGTACATTTTTAAATCTCTACTTTTTTCATTTACACTGATGTCAAATTTTGAGTGAAGTTTGTTGTAAAATGAGTGATATTTAAACTAGAAAGTAAGACTAAACCAATACACACAAAAATTAATTAATCAATTAATTTGCCAGTTTGTGTCGTCATCATCCTCCTCTTCCTCTTCTTGCATGTTATATTCATCATCTCAACCACTGTCCCGGTGGTATATTCTCAGGTTCTTTCTGTTTATGGTGTGTATGTTTGTCTCAGCAAGTCTAATACAGGAATGATGACAGAATGACACATATGCTTGAAACTTATAGGAGTCACTGCTTCATTTCAGTTTTAATATGATCTTCTTTTATTTTACAACATTTACACTTTCAATATGTGTATTTTCATTACACAGCACAGCTTACGGACAATTAAATATGCAAAGTTACTTAAAAATATATTCATCATCCCCTTCAGCACCACAGACAGTCGATGTTAAGAAGCATGAGCATGCACTATGTCCACACTAATACATTTTCATTTCAAAATCTCTGTCCACACGAGCATTTTATCACCATTTCAGAAATAATCTCTGTTCATACTACCTCCCCTGGAAACGCATATCACATGACCATTGACATAACCTGGGCATGCACCGCTGGACACGAGACAATAATAGCTTAAATAATAGCTTTCCTCCTGCACATGTAGGCAGGAGTAGCATTACAAAATGCAGAATTTAAATGTACAACAGCTGCCAGTTTACACAACAAGGTCAGCAACGCCTGTAGTAAGTTATCCATGTTGAATTAAGCACTGGTAGTCGAGGCTGATTTATTGTTACTTGTTTTCTTCTGGGAAATGGTCATGAGATAGAGGCATGACAAATCAGGGAGGGACACGTTGTGACTGATAAAACCCAATCAGGAAGCAAACGTGGGTGTCTGCATCATTGTTTTCAAAAGTCTCTGTTTCCATCTGTCCAGACTAAAACGCAATCCTAGAGTTTTCAAACTAAAACTGGATCAGCAGCATTTTCAAAAGTCTCCGTTTTAGGGGTTTGAAAATGGCGGAGTATTGTGTGGATGCTAGGCGTAAAAGTGGCAGAAGTTAAACATATTAGTGTGGATGTAGCCTAAGACCGATCATTATCGGGAAACGAGGCCCTGGCTTTGTGCTACGGGGACACTGTCATGTTGAAACAGAAAAAAGAACTTCCCCAAACTGTTTCCACAAATGTCTAAAATATATTTGTATGCTGTAGCGTTGACATTTCAATTAAATGGAGCTAAAGGGCCTATCATGAAAACAGGCTCACAGTGCATCATGACTTTGTAAATAAATAATTTTCAGCTCTAAAGGTCCTCTCACTACAGAGCTTTCGTCTTCAGCATTTGGAGCTGTCAGGTGTCAGCGGACCTCATCAGACTCAGCAAATTTGGAAATAGTTATTATAATATGAAAAGTCAGCTGTATTAAATGATAAGTTAATATTCATAAGCTAAAGCAAAAAATGTAATTTAAAGTTGTTGGTGTAGTAGTGAAATAGTAGTAAGTCATTGCTGGCCTGAGCTAATCATAGTGGTGTTAATTAATCATTATCATAATGCTTTCATGCAGTGGAACAAAAGAAAAATATACACTTGGCAATTATGTAACTATGATGTGAGAAATGTGCCAATAAACTGTTTGCTCATTATTTATTTAATAAATATGATTCATTTGCTTTTCAACAGTCAGTTTCCTGAATGACAAAAACATGTTAAAATCAATTGAACCTATTTTTATTTGAATGTAGTAAGTTTTAATTGAAAGTTACCCATTTGCCTTTTTCTTTTCATATCTGTATAACACAATTCACATTAAAAAAAATGCTTGTATGATTACAGTGACCTCTCATTAGCTGTTTTGTTGTTTTTCTATAATCTCTTTTCATACATCTCTCAATCAACAGCCCTCCAAAAACAAACACTTAATTTTTTAATTTAATTCTTTAATTTTTGTTTGATTTTACAAAAACAAGGCAGCTGTTATTAGCTGTTGTTGCTCTATAACCTGCCAATCTCTCACATGTGTGACTCAATGTTATTAAAAAAACAACATTGCCAAAGTAATTTAACATTTCAAACCAAACTTAATATATTATAATCATATTTTGTGGTGCAGTTAGTTAATTAAATTGAATAAAATTGTTGGAATCAGTGGGGTTTAACACTCCATTAAAAGATCTTAAATGCATTTTGAAAAACAATTATCGATTGATTGTTCACAAATACAAGTTGTAAATTACTTCTACAAGAGTGATTACTGATTCTCTCGTGCTCCATCAGGAAAATCAAGACCAACTACTTCATCGTGTCTTTGGCGTTTGCCGACTTGCTGGTGTCGGTGCTGGTGATGCCGTTCGGCGCCATTGAGCTGGTCACCCAGAACTGGATCTACGGTGACACCTTCTGCCTGGTCCGGACCTCACTGGACGTCCTGCTGACCACCGCGTCAATACTGCACCTGTGCTGCATCGCCCTGGACAGGTGAGAGGCTTGTAGTCATGGTTACATAGATTTATTTTCCACTTCCTTTACCTAAAGTAGATACTGGATGATCCTCTGGTGTGAACTCACACCTTATCGACCTCTACGTCTTTGTACTGCAGAGGTGAGAAAGGTGGATGTATGTGGGCAGTACATACCACTGTATGTGTGAGTGTACTGTGTGTCCTGTGCAAGTCTATTTTATGATGTATTTCTTAGGTTTAATAAGAGCTACCAGCAATAACGTTGGAGAAATTTTTAGGCTCTGTCTTGCACAAAACTCACACCCCATGAACAAAGTCACTGAAAACCCAGCAGATACCAACATGGTGTCAGCAGTACACCCCCTACTATATACATGCTTCATCAAACATTTCTCATATTCGCATATTTATGCATTAAAGATAAAAGGGAATGTTACTACCTCATTTAACCAAATCACTACATTCAGCATATGGAGTAAACAGAGTGGGTACCATCCTGAGAGAGGTCCATATAAAAAACAAGTAAATAAAGTAAGTAAAAGTAAGTGGAAGCTAATTAAAGTACAACATGTACAGTTCAAAAAATAACAGAAGATGCACACTTCATTGGGAGATCTCCAAACCCTAAAATGAAAGATGAAAACACACCCCATTCACTCCAATAAAAACATAATCTCATCATCTTATCTAAATAAAAATGTCGGCCTGGATCTTGCAGGAATTTACGATGCCTTATAATCTACTACAACAATGGCACACTGCTTGACATGAAATAGTGCTCCTCTGCAGGATTGCACTTCACTTGGACAAGTGTGAAGCCCTGACCTTACTAGGAACTCTTTGTTTATGTGACACAATGGTGTCATGCTTATAATGAGTCAGGGGGATGATATAGTGGTTGAATCAGATTTACTGAATAGATGTGTTGATGATTTATTCAAGGTTAAAGGTCAGAATTTACTGTGTATTAGTGCTGTTAGAGTCAGTTCATTCAAACCACTAAAACCATGCATGTATTTTCTCCACTTTCCCCTGGTGGTATCTAGTCGGCTTTATCTGGAAAGGTTTAGAGAAGGTAGAACATGCTGAAAACTGTCCACAGCTACTGACAAGACAAACCGCAAATCATTTTTAAGGAATAACACTTATTTAAGGCAGCTACAATTGATATTTTTCAATCAATCAACAATGTATCAAAAGACAATGTGTAATGTCAGAGGTGTCACTCATAGTGATGAATCTACACAAAGTTATCAGTGACTCTGCAGCTCCTCTCGGCTTTACAGAGCTTTATGTCAAGTTCTAGCTCATTGTTTATCCGTCCGGCTGCAACTTTACTGTTTTGGTTCACTCTCAGTGCTCTCATAGCGTCATTTCCAGCCGCAGCAGGCAGCTGTTTCCAAAGAAAAAGCTCTATATACCCACTGTACACTACCTGCTCAGCACCAAACGGCAAACAGACGCAGTTAGCGACTAGCTGGTGAACACAGTGGAGCATTTAGCGGCTAAAGAGTCAAATATTTCCTCCAGGAGTTGGAGTGAGTGAAGAGTGAATATTGGACTTACATTTATCAGGTTGAGCAGACACACGACTCCGAATGAATGATAATGTTGCTCCATGACTGCTGGATGTGGAAATAAGCACCTGTTTACTTACAAGTTCAACATATAAACTTAAAAGGTCATGATATCTCCTCCATCTTTTTACCACCACATACTGTAAAGTTGGTCCAGAATTAAAATCTTCAATTGTCAATTGTAAGGGTGAGTAGGGGCAGAACACAATTTGATTTTTATCGGATTTAAGTAAAAGCCTTCATTTTGATGGCTTTGATATTAGCTCCAGGTGGAGGACCTGCAGACTGATAACATGGATTGTGTGAGGACGTAGACTTGATAAATTCCTTTTATTGCCTCTGCAGCCAGTCTGATGGGATTTATTTCAACAGAGGAGGGAAAAAATGAACTCTGGCGTTTTCAGTATTTGACAAATTTCAGCACAGCAATGAACGTAAACATAACATACGATTCAAACCGCAAGAGAGGCCTGTAAAAGTTATTCATCCAGGCTGCCAAAAGTGCACAGTCATACACCATACATCAGCTTATTACAGTTTGGCCACTGAGCATGCTTGTTTTTGATTGGCTGCCTGGTGTCCATTAATTTCTTGTAACAGACAATATAACTGGACACCTGTGACGCAGGTGTTTGTTTTCTGTACCAAACAATGCAGGAGCTTGCAAAAGTCTGAGAAAAGAGGACTGTGGAGGAATTTTACTCTCCTCAGAATTTATGGATCCTGTCTGTCACTGTTTGTCATTATTTTTCTGCTGCCCACTGAATATTTGCTGGTATCTGTTGTGTTTTGGGAGGTGAGGGAGGCATCAGACCAGATAGGGTAATCCCTATCATTACAGACAGCTGGATTAAACTTCACCACACCTTGACAATTCCCAAAATTGAAACAGATATGGCCATAAAAGTCACAGTCTTATCATTGGTTTCTCACTTTTCAAGCTGATTTGATGACTCCTCAAACATGCTGCAGTATTGTAAGCTCTAAAAAACAAATCAATCATGCTGAAGAACCTCCACTGGATGTAAAAGTTTGTTTTTTTTATACTTTCAAGGTAAAACAAGTATTAAACCCTTTGTGGATTTGTGTGTGAAGCATGTATGGTGATAATGCAAGTTGAATGCAAAGTATATGTCTAATGGCCATGATCATTTAGGTTAAGTAAGGTTCATCCATAATGTGTGTGCATGTATTTTTAATGTGAATACTTACTGGGGCCATGAACACGAGACAATTTTCCAAATCGGACGAGCCAAAGATGCAAAGCTCAGCAACAGTGAAGGAGGAAATGGTCTCTTCATTCAATTATCTGGCTGGATGAGGTTTGTACTCTTCTATATACATTCAGCTGCCTCCGCATCCTGGAACAGCATGGCATCCATTATCAATTCATTCAGACAATCACCCATCATTACCCCCCCCCCATTCCCCTCGAGTTCCCTCGTGTCCCCAGTGAATCACATCACATCTCCCATTGACTGTATCTTCATCCTCCACTTCCTTTAATTGCCTTCTTCTTTTGTTGTCATGTTATTTCTTTCAAGAACACGTATAGTTCCAAAGCCAAGAACTTTCTCTTTCTTTCAAGCTTCTTGCTTGTATTGTTGCTGCTTGTGCTAGTAGTTTGTTCTTATTCTGTATCCTGTCTATAGTGTAATTTGCGCTCAGTTTTTTGCACACTTTTACTCTCCAATTTAATCTCTTTTATGCTAATTACTACATTGTACCCTGTTTTGTTGTTTTTGCATTATTGTTTTATTAACTTTTCTCTTTTATTATTTCTTTTCCTTTATCTTATCTCATTACCGTAGCACATTTTTGCTCTTATACGTCATTACTGTCACTTCATCACTTTGTTTAGAGAAGTGCATCATTACAGAGTGATACAGACATAAGTATTAGGTCTCAACATCTTCAAAAACATTTTGTCCTCTAACGATTAAAAATAAAGAGGAAAAATGAACAATTGATACCGATGTGTGGGGGGTTAAAGAGACCAACAGCATCTAGGTCATTGATACAGTGTTTTACTTTCATATGTTTAGTAGTTTGAAATTACATATTGTCAGGCCAGAATCTCATCATGTTTGTTATTACATTGAATGCAACAATAGACAGACTGACAGAAAAAAGTCTACTCTTATGTAAAACTGCAGGATGAGACCATGAATTAATGAAACTGTCAGTCAGTTGCAGCCAAACGTAACCGAGAGTCTGCAACCCCAGACAGTACAAAGCCCAGATTAACTGTTTCTCTCAGTGTGTATACATGTGTGGGCTCTTCGGGATATTTTAAATGTCCAACACACACATCAAGCAAACGGCACATACTGTAGAACAACAGAAACAAAGGAAATAAAGATTACAACAAGTCTTGGCAGATTAAACTGTGGATATTTTTTGGTAATCGTCCTTCATTGCAATGACTTGGAGCCCAAACTTCCTCTCTGTTGAGGAGTTCATGTGCCAAAGTGAGATAAATGCTATCACAGTGATACACAAACAAAAAAAATGGATTCAGACTACAGAGTAAGAAAGAGTTTGTCTTCATGCAAGACTTCATGAAGTATTTGAACTCTGTACGGTCATGCACTGTTTACCACTGAGGCGGGCAAGACTTTCTTGGCCTTAAAGGACCATACCATTTACAAAAAAGTATTACATAATACAGCTAAACATTCTGCAAACCATGCTGCTGTGTTTTAGATTTGTTTCTTTTTTTATATGTTTCTGGCAGTCACAGGTTTCCTCTTTAAACTTGAGGTACATAATTCACCACACTGAAAATAAAGTCTGTGTTACTGTGTTTAACTTTAAGTTACATAATTGTTAAAAATGTAATGTTACGCAGACATTGTTTGACCCAATACTTGACAGATAAGACAGACAGGGTGCTTTCTTATACAGCATTATCTTTGAATGATGCTCTTTTCAAGTATCTTATTAGAATAAGACAATAGATAATGACACATTATCACATATTTATCTAAATATAGATTTTCACTCAGCCTTTCAACTTTGAGTAGTTTCTGCACATCTTTAAGTCATCATATGTCTTCAACAAGCTCCACCAATCAGAGGGGTAGGGTAGTTTCTATGTAGCCTTTATGGCAAAACCCAGAGTAAAAAATATCTACAAAACCCTGCATAGTAAAAAGTAAAGAGCATCAGTATTTCTATCACCTCAAAGCGTCTTATCGCTGGAATGTGATGGCTGGATGGTTGAGAGCACACTTAAAACTGAAGCTGTAAAGTAATGGGGACAAAAATGAGATTTTGAAAAGTGACAGGGACATGGCTCCCCAGTTCTTAATGGAGGTTATATGCTTGGATTGGTTTATGCAACTCCAGCAAGTTTCAGGAGTGTGCTAATTGATTTTCATACTGAACAGAAATTAATGGAATGGAAATTAACAGTATGTGCCTGTAGGAAAAACCTATCCAAAAATCTACCACTGTAAAGCATGCATTTGAAAATGGTCAGCAAAATTTAGACTATACAGTATAAACTTTGTAGATAAGGAGCTCAAACTTGGTGCTTTAACCTCAAGGCAGCACCATCAGGGCGGCTCAATTAGGGCTCTCTTGAGGTCATGGGTGGGAGTAAGGTCTACCAATCCTTATGAAGGAGGAAGGATTTGTACTGTTGACAGGCAGTTCTTCCCCAAAGGCCCGAGTCAGGGCAAAACACACTAATGAGAGCCACTGCGCAGCTCCCCTGTGGCAACAGGGGTTAAGTGCCTTGGAGTGAGGGCACCTTGACCCTGATATCCCTAGCCAATTTAAGATTTGGACAACAAACATGCAATAGTTTTGCGTCAGAAGTTGTCTTTTAGCATTTCAAAAAGTCCCTGAAAGAGTACAGGCTGTTGCAATAGTACTTAGTAGTTTAGTTTATTTTAATCAAGAGGAAATTCTTCTTGACTGACAGCGCATGCCGTAAACACTATACTCATATTACGTTAGACTCCCATTCACAAAAAAAATGTTGTTGTCGGCAGCAAACAGAAACATTACAATAGTAACTACAGAGGACAAACAACAAGGTCAGCAAAAGCAGGTGACTCATGGGCGCTGAGGAAGACAGAGAAGGAGAGGATGGAAGAAAAGATTGGCTGCTGAAGAGCAAATTGCAAAATGAGAAAGATGGAAAAGAGCAAAGAAAGAGAGAAAAATGATCAGAAAAAGTATAGCAGACTGAAAGAGGAATGAGAGAAAGGCACAAGCAGTAGAGGGTCAAAGAGAGACATTAAGAGTTTGATGAAGAAAACCGAACAACTGGCAAAAAAATGTAAAGGTTACAACTCTGTTACCACGGCTCTTTTGTTGTACACACAAGTGGACTTAAGGTGTAAATGCTGTAGCTGTTTACTGTCCTTTACTGTGTTTATTGGATTTAATAGTTGGAGTAAAATCTTAAAAATATATCCTTTATGCCTCTTATGTTAGAGGCTGCTTGGATCCTTCCAGGGCTCCACTTCTTTTGCAGTCTAACCAACATAAAAAGAATCTTTAAGAAATGCAGACTGGGCTCCATATGGTTCCTCAAAGTCCTTTCAGTTGTTTGTGCCAACAGAGTGTCTGCAGTCACTAGCAGCCTTGACGTTAGAGAAGCAGGGATGCAAAGACTGTTGGTTTAATTACACAAAGTAGACGATAAGAAGTTGGACGGAAAGTGAGAAGAGGCACCCTCTCTCTCTCCTTTAACCTTCAAGTTTTAATGCTTTAATATTTAAGAGGGGAGGACAAAGATGATGAATGATGAATCTTCTCCCCCCTTTAATTAATCTTCATGAGACGCCCATAAGCAAGGGAAAAAAAAAAAAACCATCAGCTTACATCAATGAAATATCGTCACGGTTTTACTGATCAGCTTCCCTTGTAGAGCTATCAAAATGTTCTGATGCAGGATGTAGCTATAAAACAGCACAAAGTCCAGTCTGCCTTTCCCGGTTGAAGTAAGGTGAAACTGTGAATGGAAATGAGAAATTAAGTTTTGGGCATGCTGTGAAACACCTGTCACTTGTCTGCTCACCTCTGTGGTGCAGGCAGAGCTGCAGTTCAAAGACTTGGCCCTCAGACAGCTTTTGGCATCACATGTTATGGTTGCTGATGGGTCCTGGTTCACTAGGACAAGGAAAAGAAACTGCCTTTGACCACAGGGTGTGATCCCCGCTGCTGCTTGTGCTCTGATGAGAAACTATAACACTTGAATACAAAGTGAAAGCAGTAGCCTATATATGAATTATGTGCAAGAACAAGCACACGCTGTCATGGATCTGTGCACAAATCCTTGTTTACAACAGTCTTGGTGACTTTTCTGGTCTTTTTATATCTGACTGTCCAGACGGGGGTCTCATGGAGAAACAAGCATTCTCTACGCTTCAGTGGATTTTGCAATTATAGACGCTATTTGCATTCAGTTGAGAGCGAAGACGCACTCCCCACTGCTTCACCAACTTTTCAATGTCGTGAATTTCATAATCCAAATAAAAAGATTATAAACTGACCCTCAGGGAGGGAAATTTATGATGTTACAACTGGAGAGACTGATGACATTCAGCATTGAACTTTTCTAAATCTGGTCTTTGGATATGGTTTGCCTAGAAAGGGGACAAGGCCAGTAATAGTGCTAGTTAATCAGCGCAGTGGCTGACTGGTGTAGATTAATTCCTATTAACTGGACAATATTAGATATGACACAGGTGTTTTTGTGCAGTTCTAAATTAATGCAGCAATAATAAATTACAGACAGCAACAGTGAGGCTTAGCTAAAGAGTTTTCATCAGCAACAGCAAATACGTTTTGCTAGAGTGGATGAATTACGTTTCGTCTCAACATCTTTTATTAATCTTTTTTATGTTTCGGCGCTGGCGGCACTCGGTTAAGGTTAGGGAAACATGGTCTTAGTTTAAGAAAAAAAAAAGTCTGCAATGACTTGAAGCACGAGACACAACATGTTTGTTAACATTTAAGTGAAACCATGATTTTTCACCAACCTTAACCAAAGTGCTTTTGTTGCCTGAACCACACACAGGACTCAGGATGTGAACCTTGGTTTCTGGTGGTAGAGTCCTGCATCTCGTACAACCCGCCCCCGTCCACTCGGACCTCCTCCCTCTGAGTAGCGCTTAATTCATTCAAAATGTTGCCTGTGAACATAATCCCAGCAGTGATTACGTTTGCCAACACAACGTAATTTGGAACACAATTTAGTCGTATATAAACATAATTTTTGGTGAAACGAAACAACTTTTTTGTGTATTTATACCTATTTGTCACAAAAATAGAACAACACCTGCCCGTTACCTAATGCACATTTCATAATGTTATTGTTATTTAAGAAAATTGCTAGTATGATCTCATAATTTAACCAAATGTCTCATTATCTCATAAATGTCAACTTACCTCCATAAGGGCCCTGAGATAACATCTGTTGTGATTTGGTGTGATGTAAATAAAATTGACTCACCTCCACTCAGAAAGAGACAGACAACACAGTCACAATGTGTTACATTTGTGCTTTTAAACACTAGGAAATCAATATCTTATTCATTTTGAGATAATATATTTACCACAATCAATGGCGACCACCACTAAGAGGCTATTAACATTTGGTGGGGAACCACAAAAAAAGGAGGAAGGCACTGTAATTATGACACAAATCGAACAAAAGATTCAGATTTTCTGGTGACACCTGACTGGCTGATTAGCCTCAACATATTTTTGCTCTTCATGTAAAGGCAAAGGGGAAGTGTAGGAAAGGCAGCCGATGTCAAGTGTTGTTTCCAGCGTCCTGAACAAAACAGGACACTGAGAAGAAAATAACAGACTAGGAAATGATACATTTCCCTTGTATATCATGAATCTCCGAAAGGAAGCATCTATCGACCACATAACTGGAAGAGAAAGACATAAACACAGGAGGAAGCAATGATGACTCTTTTGAATCTATAACAGAAAATAATCTATAAGGAAATAAAACACAAGAACAAAAATTAAAGCAAACATTTCTAGCACATTTCTGCTTGGATTTAAATACTGTCATTTCAAATTTGGTCATTTTATTTATTTTTTATCACAGTCGAACTCTCTAATACTCAGAAACACATGGTGTAAACATCAATGGATAAAAAAAGAAATATTGTACTGGGGCACACAAGGTTTGTCTTTGTGATGGTGGCCATATTTTTTTGTGTGTCAGAGGAGTAAAGTGAGTATTTTAATCATTTTTCTTTATCAGTGCTTCTTGGGTGCTGAGGAAAAATAAATTGCATTACATTAATTTTGGCAAACTCTTTTTCTAAGCAGATTACAGTTTGTTTTTGTTTTTTTTCTACAAACACAGAAGGAGCAATTTGGGGTTTAGTGTTGCTTAAGAACATTTTGACATGCAGACAGGAGGAACCACCAACTTTATAATTAAAAGTTGAGCCACTAAATTTTCCAAATCAGGTTTGTTATTGTTACTTGCACAAGCAACTTTATCTCCTAGAAATGATGTTCACATTCTACTAAAAACAGTTTTGCTAGAATCATATAATTCTCTGAACATAATGAGAAAATGTTATTAATTAACAAGTTCAATATCCGCTAGTTGTAACCACAGCAATATTAAACTTTTTATGGTTATGTTTAGCCACTGACAGCACCTTGTTAAGTTTAGGCAACTGTTTAAATGAAACAACAACCTTTGATTAAGTCCTGTATCTTGTGTGCCCGCCAACGTCCGCCCTCAGACTTCAGAGTGATATATTAATATATTAGTGTAGCGTTTCATTCACTGGAAAAAAACGTTGCCTGTGAACATAATCCAGACAGCAATTATATCTGCCAACGCAACATAATTGGGAAAACAATTTAGTCGTATATAAACATAATTTGTAGAAGATTGGGTTGGCATGAGACAGATCATTTGAATTCGTACAATAGGATTTTTTTCACAGCAGACATTTAGTGACATGACAGTATGACAGTGAGCCAGCATGTACAAAACCAGCATCCTGAAACTCAAGCAGCTAAATGGAATTAAGCCACTATTCATTTTGTTATTTATAGTGCTTTTCCTACTGTTACATAACAAAATGTCCTCTTACTCAACGCTTATCTGATCCTCTTCTAGGTTTCTTCAACAAGAGTGTACTGATTACATATTTGGGTCTTGTTCTTTCAGTGTGAAGCAGGTCTGAAGTCACTTGGTGCTGATGCAAAAAAAAAAAACAAAAAAAACCCCAAAACACTTAATTTAAAAGCAGAAAAATCAAGGCAGCTTGAAATGTCACTTGACGCTCGTAGTGCGCAGTGTTCAAAAGCAAAATAAAAAATAAAAAAAAAGAAACATCTGTTGCCTCCGGTGTATTTCTGCTTTAAGAACTTGGCTGACAGACAGCACAGGCTTGTGTATGAGACAGAGAAAGTGAAAGAAAAGAGAGGGATTCTGAGAGAAAAGAAAGGGGGAAATGGAGAAGAGAACAGAGAAGAAGAAAAACATAGAAAACGAGTGAACAGCTGCAGGATAAATCTTCTCATTCATTCACTGTAAGCTGGAGATGCTGAAAAGCACTGCGAGGAAGTGAATTGGGACTAAAAATACCAGAACTGCCACAAGGAGGATGCTCCATCACAAAGACATTCAGTGAAGAGAGTAACAGAGGTAGAAAAACAGACTGTCCCTTGGACTTAAAGACACAGGAAGACCAAGACAGTGAGATTAAGTGACTAAAACACACAGGAAAATAGGTAGATAAAGAATAAAGAGACATATATAAAGGGAGTTTGAATTGATATGGTTGCATGGACCCATATTTGGAATCACTCCACATGATTACAGATATTTTGATTGATGATTATATTGTGCGTGTCGTCAAACCAAATAATTTTTGACAGTATTTAGAATGCTTTTATTTTATTTTCTTTTTACAAATTTGTAGGATGAATACAGCTTTTGAAGAGTCGTGTCTCCAATAAATACTTTTAAAAATCGTAAAGCTGGTAGGCAGGACTTTTGTCTCCCCCTTCTGGCAGTGAGAGTAAAGGGGGGCACTCAACTGTGATTTCCTGACACAAGCATGCAGAACGCTCAGAGAGGGCTGGCAAAGATATGTTTTGATGTTTTTGTCCATCAGCCCAAAAACGCATTTTTTGATCACCCACCGCGTTTGTCCAGTACACCGCTGGATGTAACCTACCATTGCAACTGTAAAATGGTGGATAAATTGTTCAAACAACCCCCATGAAATGATGCATTTCACTATCAGAATTCAGTCCATTCGCTCCTATAACATTTGGAAAGTCTAGAAGAGCGGCACAAGAGATCTGCAAAAGACTGGGAATCACTGCTTCATACAGTGCTTATGTGGTGGTGGTGACGGTTTCCTAAGTAAAGCTTTCTTTAACCAAATGGTAACACTTTAAAATACCACAAATGCATTGATAAACATAAAACATGTGGCCGGTTAGTATTACTCCAGCATTACAGTCCTGGTTGGTCTCTGGACAGAAAATGAAGCTGGATAAGTGTAGTCTGCTGTGTGCACTCCGCATGATGGTAACTTTGCGACAGGATACATACAGAGAGAGCAGTAATTGGGGGGTTAGTCTGGGAAAAAAACTGCCAATTTTTGTCCAAGTACCCCCTGACGGATGAATCCAACCATACTGTTGATTATTTAATGTAATTTTATTCTGAATGTATAACCTGTTGTGTACTTGTTTCTGTGCAAGTTTGCAGGATAAATACTGCTGTGGTAACATTGTGTCTGATGAGCAATCATGTTGATAGAATAACTGAATTGGAAAAAAGAAACAACTATAGAATGAAGTCTGCTGTACATCGATAAATAGAGACGACAGCGAAAAGGGAGAGTGAATAGGGAATAACATTAAATCACAGCTGTTATGAAAAGGTTGCCGTGATGCAGAGTCATTCACTCAAGAGGCAAACGCATCGCAGAAAGCTCTAGAAAAAGAAATAGAGCAAGGGCAGGCTGAGTGTTCGCAAAGCAACAAGAGGCTGAGGACATAACAGTTATTTAATGCGAGGAAAAGATTACATTTCCACTTAAAGGAGAAACTGAGCCGTGACCTTGTTATAATAGCGATGCCTCTTAGAAAACCTTTACAGAAGCTCTTACATTATGAAAGGTATTGTATAAGTCTGGCTCCTTGCCTTTGTACTGCTTCTAACCTGCATTCATTTTGTTCTGTATTATAGAAAACACTTTTATGCTGCATGACACAGAGACAGTAAATTGTCCTCTAGTGTCATTTGAAACCAAACATGTCTCAACCTGCCAATATGGATTAAATTGCTGTGGAAGAAATGGAGCAGATGCCGATGACTGACAAGATAGAGCGATGCTGTTTAGTAATAAAGTGTTTGACACGGGTCACCAAAGATCATGTTTTGATCCAAAACCTTGAGGCAAGTGTACGGTGGCCCTGAGGTGCAAAACACAACAAATTAGACAACATAACATTTTAGAAAACACATTAATGAATTACAAAACAACAAAAACAGCAACATGACATTTCAAAAAACAGAAAATAGGAAAAAAAACACAACTTTAGACTAAATTTCAGAAAATGCATTTCACAAAACAGCAACAACAAAACAGAAACCACTGAAAAAACATTCTGAAATGTTGTGTTTTCCAATTTGTTACACTTCAGGGCCACCGTACAAAGGCCAGAGTGGTGTTTCAGTTTTGTATTTCCAGGTAATGAATTGCATTTAGTTGCATCCAGAGAAGTGCTGCAAACTACTAGTGATGGTTAGTTCACACTGTAACACAGGAAAAACTACTTGAAATGTTATTTTAAGCCACTTATTTGTGGACATAACTGAGATTTTTTTTGTTTGCCTTCATTTCTTTAGATGTCTTTTATTCAGCTCAGAAATGTCCTTCTCCTGCCTTACCTTTACCCCACAGTCCCAACAGCTTTTACTATTCAGGGACATTTTTGACATTATTTATGGTTTTATGAATCTAAAGTAGCTGTCAGAGAAATGTAGTGGGGTTTAAAGGGCAACGTTTGCCTCTGTCGTGTAGTAGAAGAGTGAAATTACAATTGCAAATGTCTGCAAAATGGAAATACCTGAAGTGTTCGTGCATGAACTTGTCAAAATAATCCAAAATAAAAAATTTTCTAACTTTGTCATAGTCTTTATCAGCCCATTGAAGTGATTTCAGTTGTCACGAAATACATGAAATCTGCATTATTATACGTTATAGATGGACATTATCATCCCACAAAGCAATACAAAATGTAAACAAAGGAAATTAAAAGGAATACATTTTTTCCTCTTTTTATAAAGTTTAATTAACTTTCCAGATTTGTGTGATTAATTGCCACATGTCTTATAATTTCCTGTAAGTACAAAAATAGTGAATTGCATTAATTTCTTGTGCTTAAACTGCTCTCATATGTTTGCAGTATGGAGGATTTAAACTGCCAACCCTCTGGTAACAAACTTCCTCTCAT
Organism: Thunnus albacares; assembly: GCF_914725855.1. Classification (NCBI taxonomy): domain Eukaryota; kingdom Metazoa; phylum Chordata; class Actinopteri; order Scombriformes; family Scombridae; genus Thunnus; species Thunnus albacares. The sequence continues at coordinate 30,371,241 of NC_058115.1, read as the reverse complement.
GTTTGAGGACAAAATCAGTTGTCCTACAATGAATGTGGAAGACAACAACATACTTTGGGTTTGGCTGCTCTCAGAAAAACCAGTTCCCATATAAATAATGTCTGAATAAAATTGTCAGAAATAAACAGAGAGAAATGTTTAGGAGATCAAAAGGAAACAGGGACCATTTAAAGTGCTCCTGGTCAGGACACGCCGCCATTCAACCGTGCTACGTCTGCTTCTAATCTCTACCAGGTTAATGTGTGTGTGTGTGCGCTGGTTCTTTGTGTGTTTTTCTGTCTCTGGCAGCATGTGTACATACTGCGCTTTTGTGCACGTGTGTTTTTGTGTGTATGGACACAATGTAAGAGTTCATACTTATAGAAAATAGAAAAAGGGTCTCTTGACCTTTTTGAATGCCACAGTACATGCAGACCACACACAGTATACACAGCCACTCTAAATTACCGATGGCTATGAAATGCCATGCACTGCAAGTAGATACTGAGATAGGATCATAGCAGAGGAGGCAGCTATAAATCCACGGTGACTGATGATGGGATTAGCTTTAATACTGCTGCAGTAGAGACCATGTTCAGTCAACCTTGTGAGGATAAACAAAAATTATACAAGAAAATTTAGCTGCCATGGGGAAAAAATGAGTTTTGGAGTAGATTGATTAAGTCTTTGGATGAGTATTTTTTTAAAGCTGCAATTATTATCTTTTTGGAGGCACACAAACTCCTAAACAAGCTAACAGACACACAGTCATGACATATTACCACCTCATAATCAGTTGCCCACTTACACATCCAGCAGACACAGAGCCACATTATCTGTCCATCTGATGAATGCAAGTCCATTATTTACTCTCCTTTTAGCTCTGGTGTGGTCTCCACCAACTATCTGGACTCTCTTACTTCAGTACATTGGGTTTATCAGGGCTTGTTTGCTAAAACAGCTGCAATTGGAAATGAGATTGATTACCAAAGCTCCAACCAGCCTCAACCTTACTAAAGGCCTTATTAGCCAAATTAATTGAGAACACCTGTGTGGGTGTGCAAGGCCAACAAGTATTTTCAAAGAGCAAAAGTAAATATGATAAGAATTACCTCTGAATTTTTTTCAAATTTTTCATGTTACTATTTGTACACAATTGCAATACAAAGCAGCAAAAGTAATAAACATATTTGTATATAATACAGTACATTCACACACATATATACTGTAGTGCATACACACAAACAGAAGATTATAAACGCACTGAAACTTGACATAGAAGCGAACATAAGGTGGCACACCTGTTACAGACAAAGGCACACACAAGCAAATGCACACGTACACACAGTCACACCATGTAATGGTGGGTAATGGAGGTCTGAGCGGCTCGGTTGGTTTACTTCATCTGTTTCCCATCACACTGGAACAGGTCTGAGCTCTGTTCAGTGTCTAAACACACACATACACACACACACACACACACACACACACACACAGTCATAGAACAAGCCAGGTAAAATTGCAGATGTAGGAGATTTGTCAAAGTATTTGTCTTTTATAAAGGTATTACACTCTCCCTCTTCTTCCTTCTTCTCTAAGTCTTTCCTTTTTCTTCTTCATTTGTCTGTTTCCTTTAACGGTTAATCTCCTCCTCTCCTCCTCTCCACACTCACTGAGATTGGTATCTCAGGATCTGCCCTCCCCTGTTTCATGTCCGACCTCTTAGGGAGATCTTTTAGAGTATCTTGGAGGGGGGAGAAGTGTCCAAACCAGACAGCTTATCCACAAGGGCTCCTCAAGTGTCAGTGCTCAGCCCCCTTCTCTTCTTAGTATGCACCACCTGGTGCAATCATCTGCTCCTATGGTTTCTCATACCATTGCTATGCTGACGATACCCAGCTCTTCCTATCATTCCCGCCGGAAGACCACACAGTCTTGGCTTGGATTTTGTCATGCCTTGCCGATATCTTGGCGTGGATGAAAGAACGCCATCTTCAAATTAACCTCTCAAAGACCAAGTTCCTTGCCATCAAGTATCCAGCTTGAATCAACCCAAATCATGTCCACAAAGTGTCCCTGAAACTTGGATATCATGATAGACCAACTAACCTTTAAGGTTCACGTTGCCTCAAATTGCTCGGTCACGTCAGTTTGCCTTGTACAACATCAAGATTAGACCCTACCTGTCTGAGCATGCAACACAACTCCTGGTACAGGTTCTCGTAATATCACGCATTGACTACTGCAACTCCTTACTGGCAGGCCACCCTGCATGTACGTTCAAACATCTGCAGATAATCCAGAACATGGTGGTGTATCTGGTCTTCAACCAGCCCAAAACAGCACATGTCACCCCGCTGTTCATTTCCCTCCACTGGCTCCCAGTTGCTGCCCACATCAAATTCAAAACCCTGACATTCACTTACAAAACAGCAAGTAAAACAGCTCCCGTCTACCTGATCTCCCTCACTCAGGTCAGGTCTTCAGCTCTGCCAATCAAAGGTGCCTGGTACCACCACCACAACACGGCCCTAAGTCGTTAGCCAGACTCTTCTCTTCTGTAGTTCCCTGGTGGTGTGATGAGTTACCAAACTCTTTTCGATCTGCAGAGTCCCTCTCAGTCTTTAAGAAGAGATTAAATGTTGGCACCTACGTCCTATCGGACTCATACTTAGCTTTATGGCACTTCATGTTGTTCTCTCCTGACTTGATCCTTGCTTTTGTTGCATCAACTCTCAGATGTACGTCGCTTTGGATAAAAGCATCTACCAAATGTAAATTGTAAAAATAAGACAGAGATACAGAGGAAAAAAAATATAAAAATAATGCTCATGTGTTTCCACTTGTTTCAAGATAATCATGTGTGTAAAATTGTGTTTTCTGGCATTAAAGGGAGATATAAAGAAGGCAGGGAGAGTGTAAAAAGAAGAGAAGGGTGAAAAAGTGGACAGTGAGATCTGGTCAGAGTAAAAAAAAAGGAAATGATTGTTGGCTTGAAATGTTCTTGAAGGGAGTACTTACCCAAAAACCTGCAGTATGTTTTGAATATCAAATACACAAACAGCTTTGTAAAACAATTATTTTCTTGAATTTGAACTGCTGCTTCTTTGATCTCGGTACCATGTACCTATCTGGTAAATAATAACTTTCAAAGAAAGGATTACCACCAGATGCATCAGATAAAATAATGTGTCAGCAGCGGGTGTCTGTAACAGTCTCCAGGTTTGGGATTTCATAACTGTCTTAGTGCCAAGTGACGATGGGACATTCCTGTCTCCAGCAGCCATGACGCAGCCAAGGCCAGCCAACAATTACTATCAGTCCTAAAAAGAGGAAATGAGGCTGTCACCACAGATGGTCTGTGATGATGTCAGCACAGTTATTGAGCTCGTGTGGTTCTTGACTAGAGAAAAGGAAGAGCCTTTGATTGAATGATGGGTATGAGTATTTATAGTAAAAGGTGGAAATGAAGGAAGGGAGTGGTTGGGGATGACGGGTAGAGAATGGAGAAAGAAGAAAAGGAGAAATTAAGATAATTAAGACAAAGAGTGACAGATGATGGCAGAGAGAGTGAGAGCTAGTAGAAAGGATAAAGAGATGAAGGAATAAACACTTAAATACAAAAAACTGGCAAAAAGATAGTTTCATCTTCAAGCTTATTTTATCTACAAATTTTCTTTTATGTGTAACCTTCCCTTTGTGTCTAACTTTTCTTTTATCAACAAGTTATCTTTAACAGTTTCTTTTATCTATAACTTTTATTTCTACTCGACAGCTTTGTGTCTATTGATTATTTAACTGATTAATTCAAACATTTTCTTCTTTTTGTCTACAGGTAGCATGTCATCTGTTAATGCTCTACAGTACCTGACCAACAGCTCATTTGAGCTTTACATTATAATTTCTAAATGTTTTAATAAATATATTTTAACAGGAACAGATGGGAGTGTTAATGCTTTGAGGGGTTGAGAGTGTGCTGCCAGTGTCTGGTGTTTAGTTGAATTAATTAAATGATTGATTGGGTTTTATCATAATTATCCCATTTTTATCATCTCTCTGCAGGTACTATGCGATCTGCTGCCAGCCTCTGGTCTACCAGAACAAAATGACGCCCATGCGAGTGGCTCTGATGATCGGCGGCTGCTGGGTCATTCCCACCTTCATCTCTTTTCTTCCCATCATGCAGGGTTGGAACAGCATTGGCATCGACAAATGGGTGAGTACTGTGGAGTGTGTATATAAGTGTGCGTGCCAAGGTTTCAATGTGATGCTTGAAATGGTTTTATATGGAGATGGAGCCAAAAATATTTTACATCTACACAGGAGGTGGAAGTTTATGACGGTAATACGCTGCTGGTATCTGGAAATGGAGTTGCACTGGAGGAGAGAAAGAGCACAATAATGAGAAAAAGTCATGAGAAAGTGAAACAAGACATGTTTTACAGATACAGAAAAAAAGAAAATCAGTGTCTACATGCACCGGGAAACAAATTACAATCTTGAGAGGCATTGTTTACAAGAAGGAGGAGATGCTTTATGCGTTTCCATGGAAACTGCATCAACATATCAGACACAGAGGCAGAAGGACAAGGCCACTGACACCACAGACAAGGAGTCAAGTGCTTCTTTATTTCACTCTGAAAATGTGAAGTATTTAGCTGACGAGTCACTATGCAGTTTATGCAGTGAAGTATGTTTAATGTGAAACAAAATGCATGTTAAATAACAGAAAGGAGGTCAAGAGGAAACCAGAGACACCATGGCAACGAAATGAAACAGGATACAGCAAGGAAGAGTATAATATTCAGAAATGCAGAGATTATTAACAAAGAAGATGATTAAAGGTGAAAATAACTAAAATATTGATCTTGAAGATTCATTCTTGCCCTTGGAAATAGATATTTGGTAAAAAAAAAACAAATAAATAAAATAAATCAGCACACAGTCCACTACTTATTGTTTCCGAAAATTCCTGCCACATCATGTGTCTCAGTAGCAACTCAAACCACAGACAACGGCGGAAAGAAAAATCTAAATTTATGATTGATGAAGAGGTTTATTTTTCCTTAATTCAGCTGTTTTTGTTTGGAATATTTAATGTTTTCTTCTGGACTCTAAAATCATTCAAATGTAAGAATGTGAGAGAAAATCACCCCGTAGTCAAACTGCCTGCAACTCCCAACCCTGACTGCTAGAAATTATATTTATATACGAAGAAACTGCAACAGCAAAAACATTTTGTTAGAAACGCAATGCAGGCTGAATTACATTCTCTCAACATAATGAAAACGTTTTGTGTATACTCATACTGAACGTATGGGTAAAATATTCACAGACAACATATCCAGTTCTTTTTTCCCACCAAAACATCTGATTTTGCAGTAAAATATATCCGCAGGTAGAAACTAATTATTAATAACTAATTAAAAATTAAACTTTTGATGGTTATGATTAGGCACTGGCAGCACTTGTGCGTAACGTAAACGTAATTAATTACATTTGCCAATGCAACGTAATTGAAAAAATTAACAATTTAGTAGTACAGTATACAAACTTAATTTCTAGGAGACAGGGTTGTCTGTCCACAGTGAGACCATAACTTCAGATTAGGGGCTGCAATTAGATATTGATTTGTTTTAAAAAGGTTTGAAAGTAAACAGCTGCTAATTCCAGCAGATCATGTTGAATGTATAGAACGTGTAAATGAGTATAATACATTGCACTAGATCAAAGGATTATTCAATATATACAAAAGAACAGAATAAAAAGATAGAGGTCTAAAGGTCCTAATTATTGTTCCCGAGTGCTCAAAACACCCTGCAGCAATCTCTGTGACCTTTAACCTCTGATATCCAGCTGTATTATAATCACTCAGGTGCCACATTTGGTTCTTATCTGCATCTTTCTCTTCTTGTTAAATAATGTGTGCAATCGTGTTAATTGCTGAAATATTTCTAAGTTCAGACATATTTTACGGTTTGAAAGTGCTGAGAAGTGAATACATACTTCTTGTGCTCATGACTAGAATATTGAAATTCATTAAACTCCTGCCGCAGCTGAGGAGTTGCAGCTCATTTGCAGATAGTTCAAATGCAGAAAGCATATTACTCCATTGTCTGCCAGTGAATTTTAGACATTCGGTATAGAACTCTGGTTATTAGCCTGAGTGAATTTCTGAATTGTTGTGCCCATACAGTACAGTAAGTTAAAGTCTCTTATGTCAGCTCACCAGTGACTACTGGATGTGCATTTGCTGTCTCTGCCCCTAAACTTTAGATTAGTTTATCTCCCTCTATAAGATCGTCCAATTCAATCGACATTTTTAAAAACTTCATGACACTTTCTTATAATCCTTTGCTTTAGCTTGACTTGTGTTTTTTCTCTATTGTTTATGTTACTTACTTACTACGCTCTGTAACTTTTGTGTTGAAAGGAGCTATAAAAATACCATATGGGCTCAAATATAAGATGACCCCCCATTTTCCAACACCTGGAATATACTTATACTAATATACTTACTTGAAATATACACTCCTGTTCTGGAAGCATTCAAAATTATTTTCTCTGACAGTTAGCATTTTTTCAGACTTTGTTTGAACTCTTCATCATCTGTGACAGACAGTTCAGACCCCGGTCCTTTTCTGCATTAAAAATGTCGGAAGGTGCTTTGGACTCATGAATTTATTTCCTCTGCGACAGCAACAAGCTCACTATAAACTGACTTGGAGACACCCGTTAGCCTAGCAACATTAAGGCTACAAACAACTCATAATGCAACACTGTCCGTAGGAGTTGTTTTTACACCAGTAGACTCTCCATTCAAAGAGAATATAATAAACTATCTTATATTCAGCTCAATACTGGAAATGTTTACTTACTACCTAGATAAAGATGGAATAACTTATATAAACTGGCCAAAACACATGAATGTTTGCAGTAAATGATAAAAGTTTGAACACAGTTTGGACTCATTCAAGTGAATGGGAAAGTGTGTCCAAACTTTTGACTGGTACTGTATGTTTTTTTCAACCTTTCAAATTAACTTTAAAGAACATAGTTTGTGAATGAAAGTTAGGAAATCTGTTACTAAAGAAAGACAACATGCTGACCTGAATAAAAAGAACAAAGCAGAGTAAAACAGAGAGAGGGGAAGAGAGACGGGTGTGCAGACAGACAGATGACAGTGGCAGTGTGTGAGGAGACAGAGAGAGGACTCAACACCATTAACCTTGCTCGCCCCTGCTCGCCAGATGAAGTTAGTGTCACCAGGAGGACTGGCTGGCTCATTTTGGCAGTGATGGCTGCCATCGGGCGCACCGTCTTTACCTCCCTTGCTCTTCTTCTGTAACACACAGACAGAAGTTTACAGCACAACAGCAGTCTAAAGTTAAAGTCAAGTTAAAGTAAAGTCTCTGTGGGTCTAATTAGAGCTGTTGAATATTCTGAGTAGCCAGTCAGGTCTGGCACAAACTGCAGCTGCACGCCCAAACTCAACAAAACAACCAGACCTACATCGCCTGTGGACACTCAGGTACAACCCGCTGTCTGTATTTACTGGCTCCTGGTTTTAGGGCTTCAATTGGCCAGTAAGCAAAGGCTGTGGTTTCAACCAAATCACATCTCTCTATGTTTTCCAGTTGAACTTTCCAATTTGTTTAGGTTTGAGAGCTATGACGATACAAGAGATGATAGGAATTTGCCAACTGTCAGAGAACTGCCAAGTCCAGACTGAAATAACCACTACTGAATGGATCGCTGTTTAATTTGATCATTTGATTATTTTTGAAACATGAGGATTTCTCCAATACTTTGGTTTATGACCAAATGCCTGCAAATTACTGACATTCCCACCTACTCTCTCTTTACTTTTTGTTTAGGTTTAATAAGTAAATGATATGATGAACATGATAAACGTTACACCTGGTTAACATCAGCACGTTAGCATTATGATGGTAGCGTTTAGCTCAAAGCACCTCTGTGCCAAAGTACAATTTAGAGCCGCTGTGTTCACTAGCAAGTTGCCAACTTTGTCTGTCTGCCATTTGTTGCTTGACAGGTAGGACATAATGGTTTGTTCGCTGGAAACAACTGCCTGCTGCTGCTGGAAACGAGGTTGATAACAGCAGAGTCACGATTTGGAAAACCAAAATACTGAAGAATTTAAGTGGTGCGGCTTCAAAGAAATTGTCAAAATACCAAATATACATTCTCATCATAAGCGAAGTAATGAAATTTAAAGCTATATACCCATAAATAAAACAAAAAAATAACATGTTTGTTATTTTTACAGTTATAATATTTCCTAGCATGCTCAGTTAAATCAAATATTTAAATGTGAGGATTTACCTCATGGACTAAGTGTGACACATCCATATAAATATTTGACAAATGATGCTAAAAATTTCTAACGGTACCTGCATGTATAGTGTGATTATTATTGAGATTATTGATCATTGAGAAAGAGCGATTAACTATACCAGCATGAAGCATATATAATATATATATATATATATATATATATATATATATATATATATATATATATATATATATATATATATATATATATATATATATGTACATATACTGTCCTATTTTTACATATTCTTGGTTATTTTTCATATCATTATGTGCTTTCAAGCAGATACACAGAAACCCTTTCATCAACATTTAAATATGCCAGCCCATTCAAACAGACAGCTTCAGTTTTACACAGGAGGGAGCGTGGCCTTCATACAGCAATATGTTTTGATCACTGTATTATTCATCTCGTAGCCCTGAGCTGTAGTTTCCCACAGAGATGAGATGATAGCAAAGGAAAAACTGGAATGGGACTTCACTGTGATTAATGGTGACATGCAGAGCCTCCCTCTCCCTCAGGAACCGTGCTTCCCTTTTACTACAGAGACTCCACTGAGGAGAGCGTGGGATTTAAATGGCTTGTTGTGAAGTCTGCAGACATTTCATTACATAGCAGACGATAACTGTTCAACACACATGCCGTTACTTGCGTACTTATTTCTACAAACTGTACAGGTGTTCCACCTGTTTGCTAGTCTGTCATCACAGTACTATTAATCAGTTTCAGGGTGATTTGTATTTTTGCTTGAATTTCATGATGACCACTAACTAGAGTTGGACCATGTTCATGGTTAACAAAAACCAACATTCACAGTTGTCTCCCTGTCTCTGGTGTCGAAACTTGTGAGCCCATAATGTTACCATAATGCTGTGTTAAAGGGGACATAACATGTTTTTTATGGTTTTCTGTCAATCATATGCTCCAATGTCGGATGTCTATGATAAACATCTTCAATGTTCCAAAACTTGAAGTGAACATATGTAAAATTGATGCCTTCAAGTCAAGTTTGCATATATTTTGGATTGGATTTGGGCTCTAACATGCACTGATGTATTTGAGAAGCTCATATTTTGAGTAAAGAACAGGAAAAAGAAATTAAATCTGACTACCACTGCCTCCAGAGCTGGAAGCTTCCAGAAGCTGGCCGATCAGAATGGAGTGGGATTATCGTGAATGGGTCCTTTAAGAGACCGGAACTAAAACAACCTGTTTCAGACAGAGGCTGAACTGAAGGGCTGCATAAAGAGTCAGTATAAGATAAATGAGGAGTCTCTTAAACTGTAAATTATGCAAATATCTGGAAATGTGCATGATATGTCCCCTTTAACACTGCGGTGTATGATGTTTGATATGCATCAGAGCAACGGTATTGTCTTCTTTTGGATGAGGAGGCATTGTTCTCTGCTCTTCTTCTCTCAGTATGACATCAAATACTTCTACAAGGTTGGACATACTTAGGTTTATTCCAAAGATCATAACTAAACTTGACTTGAGCTGCCTGTTTAACTCTTTTCCTTGATGTTGATCTGTTTTTACCAGATTCAGAAAAGGCTCGACAATATAGGCAACTCCACATCCACATGTGTCTTCATGGTCAACAAGCCATACGCCCTCACCTGCTCTGTGGTGGCCTTCTACATTCCTCTGGTCCTCATGGTGCTGGCCTACCAGAGGATTTACGTCACGGCCCGTGCACACGCCCGACAGATCAGCATGCTGCAACGGGCCGGAGGAGCCGGCGCACCTGGTGCTGGTACGGACTCTGCTGATCATCAACGAAACCATCGTATGCGAACAGAAACTAAAGCAGCCAAGACGCTTTGCATCATCATGGGGTGTTTCTGTCTCTGCTGGGCGCCGTTCTTCATCACCAATGTAGTGGACCCCTTCATAGACTACACAGTGCCGGAACAGTTGTGGGCAGCCTGCCTGTGGCTGGGCTACATCAACTCCATGCTGAACCCCATCCTCTACGCCTTTCTCAACAAGTCCTTCCGCCGTGCCTTCCTCATCATCCTGTGCTGCGGGAGGAAGAGGTACCGTAGGCCGTCCATCCTGGGGTCCGGCGCTCCCTGCACAGCCACACAGATCAACGGCTCCACGCATGTACTCAAGTAAGTGCTCTAAATCTTGTTACTCATCGGGTCGGATTCATTGTAATTATAGTCATTTACAAAAATACAGAAGAAATTATAATTTAAAAAGCTAAAGTAGATGGTGATGGTGAAGGTGATCCATAGCAATTCTTATTGTTTACTCAGGATTAATTGGCAGCAATGGATGCACATGTAAACGTCATGTTGTGTGAGTTTTTGTTGGAGTCAAAAAGGTCATATATGTTGCCAATATCTCACATTTTGGGGTTAAAAGTAAGATGTTGTGAATGATATGTTCTCAGCAGTGATTTCCTGTAAAATACTGTTTGACAGAGAATCAGGTCCATTTTTGGGGAGAAAAGTCTATAGTCATAATATTTAGAATAAAGCGAAAATATTTTGAGAGAAAAAAATTGTTAAGAAATGAAAATATAACAACCAGATGTCAGATAGTCATATAATTTCAAGTCATAAAGTGCACTTCATTAGGACTTTATTCTCCTAATGTTATGACTTTTTTCTTTTTTCTCAAAATAACAGTTTTATCCTGATAACAATATTACATTGTTCTCAAAATGTTACCATTTTATTCTTGAAATGTTAGATTGTTTTAACCCCTAAAAGTGGAGCTAACAGGGCATTTTTAAACAAATAGATCTTTACAGTCGATAAAGTCTTTGCACCCTTGCAGTTTTTGTTTTTCTCTATACTCAAACTATGACTTATCTTCAGATTTTCATAATTTCTGTAGTACAGAGGGGACTGTTCATCCTTTATCTGCTTTGTGTGTAATAATTACTGCGGACATTTCCTCAATAATATACAGCACGGTCTGGTACATGACAAAAGCTCATTGTAATATCAATGATTTGTTTTCAGGTGTTTTAGAGATGACTTTATCTCTATAAATACCCTTCCCAGTCCACTGGCTTTCAATTCAAGGTCTTGACTCATTACTGTCCCGACCTACTATCATCTCTAAACATGGAGCACATGTTTCACAGCGATAAGAGCATGACATTAACCATGTACTGTGTAATGGCCTATTGCATATTTAATCATAATTTTTTCCCCATTCTCCATCCCTGCCCCTGGATGGGACGATCTTATCGGTATTCAATAATGATGAATGTAGCATAGCAAGCTTTTCCTGGAGTCCTTGTTTAGACAGAGAAGGTTAAATAACCATACATGTATGTGGCCATAAATATGTGTGTTACAGTACAAATACTACATAGCGTGATGGTAAAAAATAGCACTTTTCCATATTAAAGAGTGATCTTTGACCCCACTGGGAACGTCAGCAGCAGCACATGTCTTCTCCTCCATGTATCTCACACATGACTCCTTCCCCCTCCAGCTCTCTTTCTTGTCTCCTTTGCATGGCAGCGGCTTGTAAATCACAAACTCTTTGGTTAAATTTTCAAATTAGAGACAAGTAAACCAGTTAAATGGAGCAGACATTCAAATGGTAACTACCTGATTAGTTGATGACACCTCAGAGACTTCAGTGTATACAGATTTGACAAGTAAGACTAATTAAATACATATATAAAATGCTTGAAAGGGGGCTTTTTCAGTGTGTACAGTTTTATTTAAAGTCCCACTCCATGCAAAAATGTTTTGTTTTTTTGCTTATTGTTACTTCCTTTGGATGTTTGGCCTTCACAAAATGTGTGAGCTTGACACTAGAAAGCTGTTTTCGAATTCATCTGCTAAAAGTGGAAAGTTTCTCTGTGCTCACACCGAAAATCTGGGTTTAAAGCATGTACCTACGAGCAGGATTTGTGATATCACAACTAGTGAAGTGTGCAACTTACACAAGTGTGATGCGGAAGTCTGAAACCTCCAGTGCACAAACACTGACTTTACAGTCAAGTAGGAGACATCTTGTATCCAGTGGTTAAAGTGTTGAAATGAAAAAAATATTTGCATTTATTTATATAGCACTTATCGAAACAAGCAATTACAAAGTAATTAGTAATAACAAAGCAAAGAACAGAATAAAACACCAAATACACACACAATCCCACATATATTGCATTAAAAACAAACATGAATAAAGATAATAAGAATTTCCAAGTCTGAGATATATTATATATTATATATCTGACATATTATATATTCTAATTGTAGTGTCTGGAGGGGGTGTTTAAGGTATTTTGTTGTTCATGAAACATCCTCTTGCACAGTGACGCAGATAGAGCAGACCCTTTGAGATTTGTATTTGAGCTACACTGTGGAAGAAAACCATCTGGGTTGATATCTGCTAGCTGTTGTAATATACAGACAGCAAATGTCTGTACCATTTCCATCCAAGACAGTGTTGACATGTTAAGGCGTTATGGAGCTGGAGCTCATTGTAAGCAATCAATGAGTGTGTTTACAGCAACACAGAAGTCCCGATCAATTAATATCCATTCTGCAGACAGTAAGTGTAACATTTTCATTCACGCTCCATCTTTTCTGGACCACCTCCAGAGAATTGTTACTGTGGACTGAAAGCAAGCTATTAATGTGAGCCTACCCATATGGAAGTCATCTATACACTCATTATGCTGCTCAGAAGTGAGTACGACTGGAAATTGCCAGCGAGAAAACAGACATGACCTGATAATATTAATAATGTGTCAACTGGAATCTCAGGAATTTGGGAGAAATTGTATTTTTTTTCTTGCTTTCAGAGAGGTTCATATGGATGTTCCTTCACTAAATAAAGTGACAAAATATTATGGAACATGAAGTGCAGCGAGCTTTTGACCTGCTCTGAGCAGGCGAGCGATGGATGGTGCAAGACGCGCTCATTCTTGGCACCAAGATGGCAGTTTGCTGCTGGATTGGTATTACCACACCCTCTACTGCACCTCTCTTCACACTGTGGTGCAGAGGGAGTAGAGGTGTGCCCGAATACAAATACATTATTCGGCAAAGCACAAATAGTGGGTTTTATACGAATATTTGTTTCACTTTGCTACTGACACAAGCAAAGTGCTCCCAATGGACTCTCCATAACCTGTTGTTCCCCTTCTTTCCACAAAGTTAGGTTGTAAAAAATAGGCAATAAATGAAAAGTGCAAAGTAATAATTGCCTTTGAAGTTCCTCCCTACACATTACACAGTGTGCTGTCACTGTGTTACAAATACAAATACTGGGATCTCTGCACAGGGAGTCACCAAAACACCCAACCGGCGCACCGCCGTAGGAATATAGTAGTTCGCCAGTGCATCAGTGCACTTCCTGTCCTGCAAGAGATTTGGGCCCAGAGGCTCACTGCAGGAAAATATCTGTTATAGCATTTGATATCCCCTACCGACTGATATCCATTTTGCCAACATTAGCTACAGTTCATGTTATGAGTTTTCAACAACGCTTTGCATAATGGAAGTCATTAGAAGTTGGGATTCTTTACCCGTATGCATTCGTGAATTACTTCTGCAAGATATCTAGTGGCAATATTTGACTATAATTTTGTGCTTTTCAACAAGACAGGGGTTATACACTAGATATTTTCCTGCACAATTTCTCATTATACCTCCCAGTGTGCTATTGATAGGAACTCCACAGTGCACTGACACCTCTGGACTTCAGAGGTTTGTGGCTGTACACAGGATGACATCCATTAGTGTGATTTGTTCTCCTTGGAGATCTGGAAACTGGACATGTGGACATTTCAAAGGCTTGTTGAAATGCTGTTCATATCATCGTCATGGCTGTGCTTCAGTGTCTTTGTTCACAGCTTTATATGAACACACAGACACAGCCCGCTCGTACGCCGTTTTCAACCTCTCATCCTAAAAAATATATCCATTAATTTTCCTGTTAAAGGCTTCGGAAAGATGAAGATCATGCTCATGTTTGCATAAAGACGCATGATTCACACAGTACAAGGACATGAGAGCAGACAGACAGCTACACTCACACACTGCAAATGACAGAAAAAGTGATGTATTACTCTGTCCAAATGTGATATATGATTTATGAGTCTTCTTTTCCTCCCTTTGGGCCTCATGTCTACTGTCTATTTTAGCAGTATTTTTTCTGCTTCAAGGAAAAAGACTTTCAGGGATCCCTGCAAGAAAGTAATCATCAGTGTAAGGTTGACAGAAATAATCAATACCAATAGTCTCACAATCACCTGGACAGCTTATAATTTTCAAGCCGGGGCTCAGTTTTGTCCATTGGTGTGTGAAAACTTGTGTAGGTGTGTTCTACTAATATTGCTGTCCCCACTGGTTGCTGATGAAGACTGATAAAGTGCATAGATAACATGAAAGAAACCAATGTCAAGTACATACAGGAAATGTAGCAGGAACACAGCAGGATAACCTAAACAATGGTAGAATTTTCTTTTCTGCAGGTCATATGAAAGATTTTTTAAGTGGTTTCTAAACATAGAATCAATCAATTAGTCATCTGACTGATTTTTAAAAATATATTAATTCAACATTAACTCTTAGCAATCTTATAAATAGGTAAACAAGGCTGAACATTACATTTTTTCAGTTTCAAACTAATTCTAACTGTTTTATATCCCAGGACTTCTCAAATACAAGTCTTAGTGGTCAATAATACATTTCCATTGCATCAAAGGTCAAGTAAGGGTGCATTACATGATGATATTTCAGTACAAAAACTCCAGAACTCTGAACTTTTCTGTATTAATAGGAGAAGTGACACATTTGTTGTGTAACCTTGTCTTTAAACTTGAGCATAAAAAGATGCGGTGGCCAGACGGATACACTGTGTTGAAAATGTTTGATTTTACAGTTATTCTTCTGGAGTCTTGATAAGACGACTTCAACTGGTTTAGTTTTGTAGTTCTTACCTTCGTGTTTTTGGGATAGTTTTGTTCAAAACAGGCAGGTTTGGTGTCGTAGTGGCATTTTATGTTACCACTCTTCATTATGGCCACTGTTTTATTGCAAATGAAGCACACAGGTCCACTCATCCTTAAATGCATGTTTTTCACTGACAACCATTAATTTTTTGTATCGGCCAGTTTTGAACGAGTCATTTTACGTCATCAACCGAAGCTCCTGCATTTCACAACAACCTTGCTAACTGTGGCGACTAGTGGACGGCTGAATGATGACAGCTGAGGTGACTTGATAGTGATTTGACACTCAAAAGTGGTCCAGAACAGGTTCAGGTTGCAGTTAAATTTTTTTCTGAAGTAGGTTAGTATTCGGACAGGATCTGGACTGGAGTCTGCTTATTGAGCATGGTTGCAATATCTTATATCTTCACTCTCTTCACATTTAAACCAGATGTATAACATGAAAAATACATGTGTTGAATTATTACTGAATCATCATTAACAACTGCGGATTATGCCTGACATCAGCGATGTACTCATCATTTCATCTAAGCTCAAAATAAAACTGGAGGTTGGTGACTACAGTTAATTTCAAGATGACCCCTTTAATGAAATGTCCCATCTCACCATGCGTGTACTGTAAATGCTCATAAATCTCTAAAAATACAGTCAGAATCCTGGTGCCATAGCTGTAGGAGCTCCTCTCTGATTTATGCACAGAGACAGGCTGTCATGTCTTCCTAATAACTGGAAATGTTACGCTTGACTTGTTGGTGACATTTATTTGTCGCTGCAACGATAAGATGCGCATATACACAAAGTATCCCACTCAGGAAATTAGTTTTGCATCATCAAATACTCATACAAACTCTAATTCATTATACAGAGAACCTGAAGTCATTATGCTTTTTTTTTTCTTTAGTAGTTTAGTTTGACGGGCCGTTTAAAAAGAGGAAATGAATTTGGCTGCAAGCCCTGCTTATTGTTGTTCATTGAGTTCATCTAAATCAGTTTGTTCAATTTCCTCCGTAGTTGATGGAGTTTGACAGTTGAAACAGGAATTAGTGCGGTAATCAGATTGTGGTAATCAGCTGTCAGTTTGTTGTATTTGTTGTGTCTCCATCTTTGGTGCTCAGCGATCATCACTGTGGCGTTTCTGACCTGTACATGTCAATCAAACTGTGTGGGCGGGACTGTGAGCTCTTCCTTTTAGTTCCATCGTTTTACTGTTGTTGTACTTAAGTTTTAGATTTCACACAATCAGGAAACACCAACACAGTCATACCAGTCATTTTGTGTTCAGAACAACGTACAGGCTTTCATGTCAAACACAGACACAACACAGTTGATCTGAAGTGATGATGTAATGATGATCATGATTAATAGAAAGAGAACAGATTAATCTGAAAGAAGCATTCACTGGCAGTCATGTCATCACAGCATCCACACAGTTAAACCAAGAAACTAAATACAGTAAAAACCAAACAGTAAAAGTGTTTTTTGTTTGTTTTTTTCCCTTCAAGTCTTATCGGGAGGCTGGTAGATATGAGAACATAAAGAACTCAGAGTTTTAAATAGAATATTACTCCAAGATATTTTGCATTACATTTTAATTAGTGTCAGATATATATTGTTATTTAACCTGAGAGACATGGCTCGCTGAGAGAGAGTAAAGCAGATAATTATATGTATAAAATTGTTTCTTACAGACGATACTTTGATTTATAAAAATTGATAAAGTTATCAAATTAAATGAATGTCGCCATTGCATGGAAATAGATAGAAAAGTGTGGTTGTAACTTCTCGAAGGACACATAAGGTCACATTTTATCCTCAATTCTTAAACAAGCACTTTTTCAACAACATGTAATCTTTCCCTGTTAATATAATCTTTAGCAGGCACGAACATTCTCTCACTCACACTCATCACACTATTCATTTCTCTCTATTGGATTCGTTTGAATAAATATTTTGTTGCATTTAACTGATATTTACACAAGAAAAAGTATTTAAAAGGTTGACAGAAGTTGGCAGACCTTGCCTTCAGTTTATGAATATCCTCTTTGTCTCCTTGAAAGGACATCTCGGTCTTTTTCTGAGAGAATATTTTTACATATTTGTGCAATTTGAAATCAAGTTAGATGAGCTTCGTCTGAACTGCATTTGTATAACTTTTTATGAGGGAGCATTTATGTTCAAGATAAATTATCCTATTAAACAAATAAAACGATCTTGAATCTTGAATAAGCCTCAAAGGGAAACTGAGTCATTTCAACAAGGAGGAGAAGTGAAGGTTAGAAAACGTGGCGCAATAAAAAGAAAATATTTACTTTCTGTCCAATTTCGGTTGCAGAGGATGAATTGTTTTTGTTGTGGATGGAAAAATTATGAATTTAGGGATAAAAAAATGGTCATTTCATTCTCAAGTTCCAGTTGGTTTGTGTGAGTTTATAATTTAGGATCCCTGACTGAACTCTGTGGAAGCTAATTAAGATCAGACAGGCAGCTGCAATCTGAGATTAACACACCTGAGATACAGTACATGAAGAAATTAAAGCAGACACACAGTCAAGTCAGATTAACATGTCTCAGGTGTGCAGGATGTATTGATCCTGACACTGATGATGGCTGAATTGATCTTTGGCACGCACAGCTACAGGTGTCCTCCCACCCACGACCCCACATCCAGAGGGTGTAACCGGTCTGACCTTTAGGAGGAGTCATGTCAGGATGCGGGAGGTTTTACAGTTATGGATATTCTGCTCTTCTATTTCCTATACATCTGTGTATAGCAATTTAAAGGTGCAGTCGGGAGGATTTAGTGGCATCTAGCAATGAGGTTGCAGATTGCAACCAAATGAATAGCCCTCCTTGCCTTGAGCAACAAAATCTATGGATGTTTAGAGGAGACAGATGTCATGTAAATCATGTTTGCCTTTGCTTTCTCCTTCAAAACTACGGATCCATGTTTAAATAAAACAACTGTCAAGACTGACAAGTTTAAGACAGTCTTGACAGTTTTGATACACTCTCACTTCCTGCACTGACACTGAACACTACTATTAAACATACATCTCAGCAAATATTGATTTATTGTATATGAGCTGATGTTGTTGCACAAGATTCTGTAATGCATTTTTAGCAGTTGCCTATGCACGTTTTCATCTCCTACGAGCACAGAGATTTCATGTAATTGTTGGAGAAGGAATGCAAATTAGACCACTTTGGTGCACTAAAGCCCTGGAAAAAAATAGTTCTGCTCAAACCGTATTCATCAGCAGTTGCATAAATTGTTTCAGCTTTTAAGATGAATCCATTCATGCTGGTGCAGGTAAAATGTCTTCAATAACTGGATCATTTTGTCATCTGATTTGAGGTATAACACAACAATTCTTATTTTCAGGTGATTATACACTAATTAAAACATACTCATGTATATAATATTCAATTTCTGCCAAGTCTGTTCCACTAGATGCCACTAAGTTCTACACACCGCACCTTTAAGTATGGTTAAATGAGAATGACGGGGGTTTTTTTGCATTATGGGTCATATTTAATTGTCTTACAGTTTTATTACAATCTTCAGTCATGTTATCAAAACCACTTTTTAGGAAGTGAAAGCCACCACTTACAATATTTACTGTAATCTGTGATTGCATAGAAAAACTGCGTATGCAAAACTACAGAAAGCACCATTAATCAAAGCTGAATGAGAAAGTCGAGCTATAAAATCTACGTATGTTTAGAGGACACAGATTGGTAAATCATTTCAATGTTTGCCTTTTGCTTTCTCTTCCGAAATCCCAGCAGGATCTCAGGAGAGCAAAATATTATTAGACTGAGATTCTACAATACATTTTTAGCATTTGCCTATGCACGTTTTCATCTCCTAGGAGCACAGAGATTTCATATAATTGTTGAGGAATAAATATATGCAAATCAGACCACTTTAGTGCACTAAAGCCCTGAAAAAGAATTCTGCTCAAGCCTTATTCATGAGCAATCGCAGGCATGAATCCATCCATGCTGATGCAGGTAAAGTGTCTCTAATAACTGGATCATTTTGTCATCTGATTTGAGGTTCTAACACAGGAAGCTGTCACTCTTCTGTTGTTCAGTTCACAGGTAGCGCTGTCTTCATCAGCAATGATAGCAGTCTTCAATGGACAAAAAGTGTCTGCATCAATAATTTGACACAAAACTGCAGCCTTTATCCAAAAATCACCACATTCCTCTTCATTTCAGTGTTGTGACAGCATGAACTAAAATAATAATAAAATAAAAATACAATAATAATACAATATCACTATACACCTACTGCTTCAAAACATTCGGTCTTTGAGTCCAGGCCTCCAGTTGGTTGACTTTATGCTGTAAAACACTTCCAGTAGATCATCCTTTACTCTCTCTGGGGATTTTCATGGTTTAGAAATGGGCGCTTGAATGTCTTTAAAAACTGCAACATTTTGGAGAAGAGTAGATCAAAATGCTTCAAAAGGTGTTTTCACACAGTTTACGTTTGTTTTTTGCATCTGCTGTCAAATCACCATGAACTCTGTGGCAGGTATGTGAAGTCTGTAACTAAAAGGTCCAACCGAATCACTAATTTTGGGGGGTCAGTTATTGCTCAGGTATCAACTTGACATTCAATCAGTACATAATAAAAAAACAACTAAAAAAAAAACAAAAAAGAAGGAAATAGC
Organism: Thunnus albacares; assembly: GCF_914725855.1. NCBI lineage: Eukaryota > Metazoa > Chordata > Actinopteri > Scombriformes > Scombridae > Thunnus > Thunnus albacares. Next base: position 30,351,284 of record NC_058115.1, on the reverse strand, counting down.
AGAACAGTAATGACAACCAGTTAAAATGAAAAGGGAATAAGGGGGGGAAAGAAGAAAAAAAGGAGGAAAGGCAACAAATAGTCTAGATAATACCACCCCCTCTTAAATCAAACTCTCTATTACTAAACTCTCCTTACCCGATGCCCTTCACCAACATGAGTTTTCAAAAGAAATGAAGTTTCAATCGAGCATTTGATCTGGGTGTGCCTTCCTCCTATTCACTTTTTAATAGGCAGCATTGCCTCTCACTAGGGAGTTTTATGGGCACAAACTTGTTTTATATAACCTTTACCCCACAGTCCATTACACCAAGGCCATTCAGCCTGTAGGAGGTAGTGAAGGGGCTCAGCAATGGTGGAAATATCATAGCTCAGATAATGGTTTTTAAAATGCCAGGGGTATATCAGCCGGGCATGAGACCACTTCTTTAATGGGTACAGCACAGGAAAAGCTCAGGAGTGAGACCTGAGGTGGGATTAATGAGTGTCTGAGTCACACACTGAGTGTTAAATTTGGGTTCTCGCTGCGCTCTATCATCATCCAAGAGAAGTGATGGCTGATATTTCTCCCCCATTCGTCTTCAACAAGTCAAACACGATGCTCTAACAGGTATGATCTCTTACTGTGAGGGTCAGGGTGAACAGGGAAGTGATGCATGTATGTGTGTAAGAAGACACAATGTAACTAACACAATGGCTGTTCCCGTTTGACCCTCGGTGGACTTTGTTCCAGAACTAATCACTGGCTGCGGGAGGGTGGGTTATTCATTCGCCGAAGGCAAAAGGTCATGACTCATGGCGCGTTCTCCCACAAATGGTGATAAGGCTTATTGTTGTCGTTTCCCTTGTACAGCTGTGAATGTGACTGAAGAATCTGGATGCAAAATTAATTAAAGCTGCAAACAGAGATTATCAGGCCCTAGCGCCTTCGTGCACATCTGGGTGTGTCGCAGTCGAAGTCAGTAAAAGTATGCGGCCTATAACTTCCTGTTGCCAGTAGGAGGCACTATGACTATGATTCGGTAGTGGCGTGTGTATGTCTTCAGACCAGGACTCTTATCAAACGAGTTACAACAGTTTCTTTTTTTATGTCGAAACATCGAAATTTGCTACATCGCCACGGCAACAGCGTTCAATGAAAACTCACAAACTTCACCATATAGCACCCTGGACGTCTTAAGGCTTTTCTAACCAAATTTGAGGTGGATCTGGTCAACCTGCTCACTGTGGTTATGTAAAGCCAAATATGAGTTTGACTGCCATGTCAGTATAACACTTTTATATTCATTATTCCAGCTTTTGTTTGCTATTGACATCTAAAATATTATTATGTAAGTAAGGGTCAAGGATGGACACACTCTAACACCCCTTCCCCATTATTAAAACATATATCCAAACACTTTGACCCGTATGTCAACAAGCGTGCTGCGCAATTGATGGGCCACATCCCCATTAATATGACCTCAACCCTACATGAACTTTTAGCAGTGCTTGTAAATCAAATAGATAACCCTATTTCTATAAATAGAAGATAAAAAGATAAATGTATATGTGGAATGCATCCATGCATCCATACATACAAGACATAAATACATGAAACCACAAATTGGATGCACACATGAGGACATGGAAACATTCATGGACACATACAGAAAAAGGTAACATGCATACATACGTACCTCAAATAACAAGCAAACAAATAATCTTGACATTTTAATTTCAAACCTGCATTAACTGATTTTTTCAGCAAAAACAAGTAGTGAACACAACACTGACATAATTATAACCTTTCAAGTTGATATGTTGAACCTATTAGCAAACAGTTGCTCATTTCTACATCCAGCTGTTACGAAGCAACATTATCATTCATTTGGAGTCACGTTTTTATCCACCTGGTGAATGTAAGTCGACTCCTGAGGGAAATATCTGGCTCTTTAGCTGCAAATGCTCCACTATGTTCACCAGCATTATATAGCTAACTGTTTGCCGTTTGATGCTGAGCAGGTGGTGCGCAGTGGGTTTTTAGAGCTTTTTCTCTGAAAACAGCTGCTTAGGCCCAAAACGAGGCTATGAGAGCACTGAGAGTGAACCAAAACAGTAAAGTTGCAGCTGGACAGATAAACAATAAGCTGAAACTCACTATAAAGCTCCGTAAAGTCGAGGGGAACTGCAGAGTCACTGTAGGTTCATCACTACCAGAGACACCTCTGACATAGCCGCTTTAAAAATACTGATAGTCTAAAAATATAAGACAATAGAGATAAAAACAATATCACCAACAAAAAAGGCGTTCCATCTGCACCATTTGATTGACAAGCGACTTCTGCTTTTATGCTGTTTAAACTATAGCAACGATGTAGACATCATAAAATAGAAAAATGGATTTATAGATTTCCCTTCGGCTGCAGTGAGAAGCAGCAGACCTGCTGTAAATCAGGCTGTTTTCTGAAAGTACAAAGACATGGAGCGTGAACAGCAGCTGTTTGAATAATACACAGGTTGGATATGATCTATTAGCCAGTTTACACTGGCCAAGTAAAGCATAACACATAATACTTCTATATTCTCCAAGGCATATTAATACAATCCATTATACACAGACACAGACACCAACTGTAAGCCTGCTGACTGTTTATAGCCTCATCGGAGTCGTATATCTGAAGCCTGTCATTGCTGAGAGAACAAACTGTATTCAAGAAGCAATTCTTCACTGCCAGAGAGGAGAGGAGAAAAGAAAGGAGAGGAGAAGACAGCAGGTAGAAAGAAGAAGGAAATGAGTGATGAGGAGAGAAGGAACAGAAGGAAAGGAAAGGAAGGGAGGAGATAAGTAAAGGTGAAAGAGGAGAGAGTGGGGAGGAATTGTTAGACAAGAAAAAGAAGAGAGAAAAAAGGAAAGAAGAAGAAGAAAAGCAGAGAAGACGAAATAAAGGAAAGAAGGTAAAGGAGAGGAAACAAGAGAAGAGGAAGAAGTAGAGAAGAGTACCAACAAAAAGATGTGATAGGAAGAAGAATATAAGAGGAAAGTTAAGATGATAGAGGAGAAAGAGGGCAGGAAGAGGAGAGAAGAGGAGATGAGAAAATGAGAGAAAGGGAAGGGGAATAGAGGATGAGAGGAGTGGAAAGACAAGAGGACAAGAGAGGCGATGAAGAGAGGGAGAAAAAAATGAGGAAGAAAGGAGAGGAAAGAGCGGAGGCGAGAAGTAAAGAGGTGTCAGGAGGTGAAAAGAGGAGATAGAGAAGGGAAGAAGAGGTGAGGAGAGATGAGAGAGAAGGAGGAAAGGTGAGGAGATAGAGATGAAGAAAAAAGGAAGGGAGAGATGGGAAAAGAAGCAATGAAAATGAGATATAGAGGAGAGATTGTTGAATGGAGAGAAAGGAAAGTAAAGCTTGGTTTCAGAGCGTTATGTCCCCATCTTCTTATTTATACTGGATCTCCGGTCCTGTAAATGACAATCAGAATGATTTATGTCAGAGCGCGTTAAAGCCTCGACTTAATACCCGAGTTCCATCACTGGTTACATCCTGCCGAGACGTATGAAAGCTCAGCACCACCTGCAGAGAGCTGAACAAACACACTGAGCCGAGGTCTTCCACTGTGGACTCACCGGGCTGGTATGCATACTGAAGAATTTGCTCCATCTAATCTGCAATAAAACACAGAGGTGGTTAAACACACACAGTAGTTAAGTGACTTCAACTGTGCTGAACAGTAAAATAAGATTAAAAAACATTTTTTATGTAAGGAAGTAAAAATCTTAATGATGCATCATTTTTCCATTTTCCAAAAGAGGATAAAACCAAGTTTGTGTTTGATGGACAAAGAGAGCCGATGTTGCCAACATGCTTTTACCTCCTGTGATGCAGTTCTGAGCATCAACTGGAGAAGGTGTTTTTGTTTTCTTGTTTAACAAGTCCACATAGCCATCAGATATGTATTTGTGAGCATGTTATTTCAACCCTCCTGTTATTTATATGCTGTTATGAAGTCGGATATCTGTGCTAAAAATGGTCAAAGTTCCAAAACTTGAGGTGAACATATTGAGAAATGCTCCTTGTAAGTCAAAAGCGAAGGCTTCAACCAGCACTGAGCGCTTTGTTTGCAAACAATTTTTTCTTCCCTGCTAATGAGTTGACATCAGATCATCGTACATGCCCATATATGTCCGTTCCATAGCCTCGGTCGCTAAGGTTTTTCCATGGGTTGTTTGTGTTGTCCACTCTCATATCGGATTTCGGCCCCAACACGTACAGATGTATTTGAGAAGTTTATATTTCAAGTAAAGAACACAGTTTCTGGAAGCCGACCAATCACAACAGAGCGGGCTCATCGGGGGGGGGGGGGGTGCTTGAAGAGACAGGAGCTATAACGGCCTGTTTCAGACAGAGGCTGATCTGAGGGGTTTCATAAAGGAAAAGGTATAATCGCTGTAAATCATGCAGAGATATTCCAGTAGAGCCCCGGAATATAAATATAGACCTGGAAATGTGCAGAATATGTCTCCTTTATATTCATCCCACATTATAGGAAGGAGCAGGGCAGAGATTCATATTCTCAGATAAATACAGACAACCCCAACATCTGAGAATATGAATTTCAGCTCAACTCATGCTTGCTAACATGTTCACCATTACAACTTTATAAGATGATAACTTGTCACTGTTGTGTTTTCAGCTTGTTCCACAGCCCTGAAGTGGCCAAATCAATTAATCTAGCTTTAAATTTGATTTTTAAATGTCATTTAAAATGGTTTGATCCTTACTTATTGATCCTTGATACATCTCTCAAAGTTTTTCTCAAGTATCTCCAAAGATTTGACCAAGTTTACTTCAAGATCACATATTGTATTTATATATTTTGTATCTGCTTTGAGCAGTGCCTCCGTGAAGCTTTAATAGCATTCTGAGTGAAATATTCAGACATAAGAAACTGTATTTTATAGATGCATTATCATATAATGTTCTTTTTTTTCTAAGTACTTCAGGGCATAAAGAGTTCCTCTGCTTCTTTCTATATTTCTGCAAATACAGGATGAGATATAGAAATACACGGGCACAGATACACAGCAGATTACAGTCTCTCTCTCTTACACACACATGAAACACTGAAACACTCTGTACTTCATTTAGTACAATTAGTAAAGTTAATTTTCTTTTCAGATGGAATCAATTCAGCACTTTGGCATCTTAAAGTTGAAAGAAAATTAGCCCATTTAATTTAATCTTTTCATCTCATTAAGAGCGAGATTATTTTCATGTGACAAATGGATTTGATTGGTGCAGCTGAGTGTATTACAGCGCAGTGTTCCATATCGGAGCTTCTTCAATCAAACGTGTCAAAGTTTCCCAAATTAAGACGTGATGAGCTTTATTCATCACTGACTAGAAACTGGGTTACCATGGCAGCCAAGACAGTATTAAAAGATATAAATGTAAAAGTTTCTCCATTTTGAAAAACACTGAAATATAAAGTTAAAAGAGACATCATGGCAGTCATTTAACATTGTCAGATTCATGATGGACAGTTTAAAAAAATAATTGAAATCAGAGATATTGTTGTTTTTATTCAAAGCATTCTTCTTCCATGTCAAAACCTGGTGCCTACATTACCCACAATGCAACTGGACCACCAACAGTTTGATCGGAGATTCAGGTGTGTCATGCTGGTAGCGGCTAATGTAGCCTGGAGCTGCTAGCCTCAAACAGAGATGAGGAGCGGGCTACAGATGTCTGGTAACCTTTGAACTCCACATCTCCAGATTTCTTTCATTTTAAAACTGACGCCAACCAACGCTGACTCAAGTGACATCACTTGAGGCGATTAATCGGATTTCATGGCTTAATGCGACTTTTTTCACATGTCGTACTCCCCAACACCTGTAAACAGATTCTGATGTGTAAAATCGGAGTTTCCCTTTAAGCATCTGCAGTCAGACACATCGTAGCTTTTTGATATTTGTCCATTCTCTCACTGCTCAGGTTTGACCTCTGACCTTAAATCAACATAAGACACACAGCCTCTTCAGTGAATGTAAAGCTGCGTCAGGGCTTAAAGAAATTAACTTTTTGGACTCCCAGATTGCAGTTTTTCATTATGCAAAGCCCTTCTTAAAGGTCAAGGTAGAATTTATTAAATGATGATTTGTCATTGTCTCCATTGACTCAAGATTATTTATTGTTACATCATTACAAAAGTATAAGAGAGTAAAAATCTTGGTTTTGGGTTTTGGCTCCTCGAAAATGCAGTAAGCAATAATAATGAGGATGCTCTAAGATGCTTTAGCAGGGCCCCAGTGGTGGCTTTTGCTGTCTGATACAAATAAAGGTATTATTATTATTATTATTATTATTATTATTATTATTATTATTATTATTATTATTATTATTATTATTATTTTAAACAATAGGGGAACAAAATTCCATTAAACATGATAAATTAAAGGAAATAAAACCAAAAATTTGAGGCAACTGGTTGAAGGTAGTGCAACAAATAATAACAGTAAATTCAGCCTTTTGAAAGAGCATGATAAATAATTACAGCAAACATTATGAGATACTTTAAAACTACAGAGATATGAAGATAGATTAGTGCCAGCAGGTTATACTTGAGTGGCATTGATTTTAATTTCCCTGCTTATATTGAACTGCTGAACTTTTTAATAGCAAATTTTGTTAAATGAATGATTTTCAAAGTGTTTATTTGTAAGAGGCAATTACAGTTTTACTGTAGTTCTATGAATTTAGTTTAACTCTGGCCCATTATTTCTAAAAATTGATTCCCCTGTTTTAAATCTGCGTCACTCTTTGAAAATCAAAGACCCAGTGCTTGTTTCTATTGAAATAATTCAGCAATCATACAGGGAGAAATCAATCACCGAAGCTCCACAGAGACCGATTTGCTACATCCACAGGAGCAGAAAACATACCTGAATGCAACGCAGCCCAAAGACATTGACTTTTGAGTAAAGCCACATGTTCGCTTTGTAGGAAATCACTAACTGAGGAGGAGGACGTATATGGTTTTAAAAAAAGTAAATTATATGCTCCATCCAAAACACAAAGACAACCAACGGAAATGTGTCAAACATCAACAATTGTTGATCTCTCTCTTCCTTGATGTTTTAAGCCCTCATGCAGCCTGGTGTATCGAGGATGTGAAAAATGTTATCACACTCGGCGGGTCGGGTTTTTACTGGCAGAACAAACAGCAGCTTCTCTTCATTATTCACTGAGTTCTCTCCAGCTGGGAATATTACCTTTGGCTGAAAAATATACAGCCCGCTACTCAGCCTCCCACTGCTCCGTCTGCTCCGTATGCAGGAGACTGGAGGAGAATCAACATGAGGGGGTCATTACATTCAAACAAACACAGATGCATATACATACATAAATACGTAACATCTATATATATTGTGTTATTCTGTCTGAGGTGTCAGCTTTCATGCATCACTTCCAAGGGTAACAAGAGAGATGAGAGGCCAACTAAACAACTGGAAGGCAACACACACACTCTCTCTCTCTCTCTCTCTCTCTCTCTCTCTCTCTCTCTCTCTCACACACACACACACACACACACACACTGTTATGTTTTAGCTGTTGGCAGGAGACTCGGCTACTGAACAGACTGTTGCACACACATACGCACACAAAAGATGGACACTCTGCCAAAATGTGCACATTTATATCAAGAGTTACCGTACATTGCATTTACAGTTTATTAGGTACACACTCTCATCACACAAATTGTTTGTTCCGAAAAGTCACATATCACATGACTGACTGGTGTTGCATTGTGTGGTGCTAATCAGGCAGGCCGGCATTTGTGGCTTCGGTGTGTAACTGAGCTGAAGGAACAGGAACAATGAATGACCTGAAGGGGCCGGTATACTCCTTCGTGCCTGTCGGATGGTTGCATAACTTCAGAAACTGCTAAACTGCCCATTTCAGATAATACACTAGACTTGATTGGCAGATTGATAAAATATTACTTGGTTTATAGGAGGCACTTCTGACAAGCAACTTCTCTTTAATAATTTGTATTTTATTAGATGTTTCTTCCTTATTTTATTTTGTGTTTCTCTGTCCCTTCCTGTCTTTTATCTTTTCCCATCCCTTCACTGTCCTATCATCCACTTTCCTTCATCGTCTCTCTTTTTTCTTCCTTTATGCCATTTTCATTCTCTCACCCTCCTTCCCTTCATTTTCTATTTGTCTCCGTCTCTTCTCATAAATACTGTATATTGGACTTCATCTCTACATCATGTTTCCAGCAGTGTTCAGTGTGTGTGTCGTGTCTGTTCGGTTCCTCTATAACGGACCTGAAGCAATACCACACACACACACACACACACACTGTCCCCACTTGTAAGAATGTGTGTCTGTGTAGTAATACCACTGTGTGTGTGTGTGTGTGTGTGTGTGTGTGTGTGTGTTCATATGCAAGAGATAAAAAGAGAGAGAGATAACAAGTGTGTGTTTGTGTGTGTCTGCGAGGAAGAGAAAGAATGTGTATATTTATTTGCATTTTCATTCCAGTGTCTATATTTGTTTCTGCACAGCTGTTTAAGCCTGCATTTCTCTGTGTGTGTGTGTGTGTGTGTGTGTGTCTGGACTGCATTGTCTTGCGGATATAAACAAAAACCAAACAGAGAAAATCCTAACAGGAAGCATTGCTTTGAGGCTGTCAAGTTAAATGCTGCTATGATGCTGTCAGCTGCATTCAACCACAAGCTCACAACAAACAACTGCAGCTAACACTCCACACATGCTCCCTAGCTGCTTTTCCTTCCAAGTATTTTATAACAGATTATAATATACTCAACAGGAATAGCTGAGTGGAAAATTCCAAAAAATGTATTTTAGTGCATTGAGGTCAATCTCAGTCCAAATATCGTACTTGACCAAAAAAGGATCCGTCTCTGTACCCAAACCTGAAGTAGGCCTATTTATCATACAGATCCATACCCAAGAAGACCCACCAGACGCTGGACTCAAGCCCATACAGACCCAAAGGACCTGATTCCAAAACTAAAACAAAGTTTTGCAAACTCTCCATTTTCCAACCCAAACTGTAATCTGTCCTTTGTCTACAATTATAGCAAATGGTTTTAGTTTTACTTCGTTATATTTGTTTAAAATTTCCATCTTTGCTTGAAAAATGTTTCCATCGTTTTTTTGTCTAGTTGGAAATAAAGTGTGCCAAAGGGATATTCCCATCCATCCCATGTTTGACTTTTGGATCAGCCAAAAAGAGAAGCAATGAAACCGGACTCTGTGGCTATGGTTTCTCTACTTTGAGGTTGATGGCCTCCAAAGTAGAGAAACCATCCCTCAAGAGAGGAGGAGGTTTACGACACCAATTATCGCCCACCTACAACGCTGTCCTTTCATTCCACCCCAGGAGACGTAACAATCATTCACATTTGGCCACGACTCCTGCAACTCCTCCTCGGGTGACTCTAATGACTCTCATGACTGTCATTACAACAGCCAGGAGCACTAGCGAACCGAGTGCTAACAATGACCTTGATAATGACCTCACAGAGGGTAAATACCTGAGACTCCCCACCATCAATTAGAACTGAAGAGGCCCCTTGAAATGTCTTCAGGTATCTTCAACCAAGCCCAGGTGGCCTCGATTCAACCCCTCCTTGGATAAGCGTGACCTGGATGACTGAGAATGTTCACGGACTTTGTGACTATTAGTTAACTTGACTTTCACAGCAGATATCTGCTCTCCAGTGTATAGAAAGGCCATAAATGAGAAGCCTGCATTCGGGCTGAGTAAGTAACTTTAAAAGAGCTGCTCATTTATTGTAGCTTTGACAGGTTTCCATAGCTGCAGGTGTCATTGGGTGCAAAGAAAGATTCAGCTGTGTGAACTACAGGGTTTTATTAATTTTGTGTGCTGTAAAACGGGGTTATGGGAGAAATCTGATCCGTCTGTGGTATTTTATAACCGTAGTTGTCATCAGAATTCAAGACAGTAATGTGGTACGTGCTGAGTGGCTGATCAAAGACGTTACATGTACTGTTTTTGGATCCTGTCAGGTCTAATACAAATCTGTGTTATATTAAGTATATAAATACAGAGAAGATACATTATTTTGTGGTGTTTATCTTGTCCTTCAGACAGGGTTAGAGAAGGATCGAAAAGATTGAAAATGCATATTGATTTACCAAAGATTGTTGTTTATTTTGCACTGAAAAAGCTTTAATTTCTCTTTAAGCTCCTCACTTTTCTAGACAGTCCTGAATATTTTGCTTTGACCTTGCAAGATTGAACTGCAGTCGTCATGAAGCCTCAAAAAAGCAAAACTTATACTCAGCCGGATGAGCGGATTACTGTAAAGTGATTCAGGCAATTTATTTCCTTAAAATAGCAAGCGTTACGTAACAACTTAACGCTGACAGCCTTAATATTTCAAGTGTTTTATCATTCAGTTGTCATCATTTAGCTTTCTCCTGTAACAGGGGAATAGTAATTCCAGTTGTCTTGAACTTAGTATCTACAAGTGCTATCTTCTGGGTGGATCAGAATCATCATGGAGACTTTAGAAAGCCCAGTCAAACCAATGCGGCTTACCCGGCCTGCTGCGTTTACCCAGCGCCAGTCGCTTGATAGAAATCAACACGCCCACTCGCTCGCTGTGAGTTCTCCAGAAAATGACCTGCTTTACTGGGTAACGTCCGGATAACTTCAGGGTTGCAGTGCATGTGTGAAAGGGGCTTCAATCTGTACATTGTCAGCCTGTCTCTCTCTCTTTCTGTCCATTAATAGGTTTTTTCAGTGTCTCAGTCCCTGCTGATGTCTCAGGGTTGGGGGGGGGGGGGGGGTTCTTCAGAGTTTCTGGGCTTGTTATGTCCACGTGGCTGCTCCACATCCCCCATCAAAAGCAGACAGATTTGGGTCGAGCTCATTAAATGTCAGATTTGGCCAAAAATTCCACGGTTACCACCGAGCCACTGACTGAGTGTTATGATGTGGACATGATTTGTGTGTGTGTGTGTGTGTGTGTGTGTGTGTGTGTGTGTGTGTGTGTGTGACAGAGACTATAAAGGAAAAAAAAAACAAAATGTGATGAAGGAGGAAGGAGATTGACAGACTGTGATGATATGGACACTGAGTGTGTACGAAATGTGTGTGAGTATCTTGTTAATGAGTCATTGTGGTTGGTGTGTGTTCAGCTTCCACTGATTGGTGTCAGGCTTGTGTGTGTGTGTGTGTGTGTGTGTGTGTGTGTGTGTGTTTTGTTTTAATTTGTTTTTCTGTAACACATTTTATTGTTCCATTAGTTTACTAATAACTTTCTGGAAATGACTGTGTAGTTAGATGATTAACTTTACTGACAATATACTGTATATAAGAATATTTTATCAGGTTACTAAATGGATCTTAGTTTTTCTAGTTGTTGTCAAGAGTTTTATAGCTCTTTCCAAAATAAATTAAAAAAAGAAACAATTGAAATTAAAAGTTGCATATAATCAGTCACTGTTTTTTTCTTACATACAAGTTAGCAGGTAATTAACAATCGCACAGACTGAGACGTTCACTTTCACCATATTTACGAGGCATCAAATTGCTCAGTACATTCCAGGAACTCTACTGGAAAAAAAAAAAAAAAACACTTGCATATGTGTCAATTCTGATCCAAGAATTAACCAGAAAACAAAGAAATCTATAAAATGAAGTGTTACTTTTTTGTCTCCTTTGTTTGCAGCCAATGAGAGTTTTGACGGGTGGGTCATTGGGTTCATCCAACACTCTGGTTTAGCATGATTTTCTTGATATGATTCCCATATATGATTCAATATTCATCATCACCAGAGGACGAATCCTAATTATTTTGTTGATTGGTGACCTTATGTTTGGTGCCACATCCAGATTTCCTTTTGCTCAACATTGGCAGCAGAGTGACGTTAACAACCGCAGCAACAAGTTTTTAAAACAACAAAATACAAGTCGTCCACGCCCTGCAGGACGACATATAATCTGATCTGGTCCACTGTAAGCAGGATGACGTTGTTGTTTTAAGATCGGACAATGTATATCATTATGGTTTGATTAGGTTTAGCTACACAAACAGCATGTTTAGCTATAGGGAAAGATCACGGTAGGGGTTATAACAGTAAAAACAATTTGGTTACGTTTAGGGAACAACGGTGGTCATGGTTTAAAGAAACCAATGTTGACTTGTTGGTAGGAAACAGGAAATGAACAGCGGACTTTTTTTTGTTAAAGTTCGATGTTTTGTTGATTCATCCACCATCCGTTATTCCTACAACTGTTGTCTCTTGAATTTAAACTCATGTCGCTTTTGAGGCCTTTGCTGAAATGATGAATGAATCTTTCCACTTTGGATTCTCTGTATATGTTTGTGTGTGTGTGTGTGTGTGTACTCTATACATTGTTTTATAATGTAGCCCATATGATGAAATTTAATTACATTTTTAGTAATGATGATGCTCCCAGTACTATCATAATCACACACACACACACACACACACACACACACACACACACACACATACAGAAGTCTTGTCTTGTCTGCTGTCTGATGGGTCGTCTGGGTGTAAACTAACCTTGTTTTTCCCTTTCTCTCTCCCTCCCTCCCTCTCTCTCTCCCTTCCTTTTTTTTATTCCCTTCTTCCTTTCCTCCTCTACTTTCCTTCACCTTTTATGTTTCCTTTGCTTTCCTCGTATGCCTCTCCTTCCTCTTTGTTTCTTGCATTGTTCTCTGTATTTCTTTTTTTTCCTCTCTGTTTTCATAATTTTTCGTCTCTTATGTTTCCTCTTCTTGCTTCCCGTTGCGACATCCTTTGTCTTTTCTTTTCTGTTCCTGTTTTATTTTAATATTCCTCATTTTCTTTTTTTATCCTCCATTTTGTCTTTCTTCCTCCCTTCATCTATCTGTTTTCTTCCTTTTTTGAATTATTTACTCACTTTGTTTGTGTCTGTTCATCCCTTGTTTCACTTCTTACCTTTTGTCTTCATGTTTTTATTCTTCTCTTTTATTTATATCTTTTATGTCTCTCTTCTCTGTCTTCATTATTTCATTCTTTTTACGTTACGTTTCTTTCTTTCCTCTCTCCTTCCTTCTTCATTTGCTTTGTAATTTCTTTTATGTCATCTCTCTCACTCTCACTCACCTCCTTTCTTTCTTTCCCTTCTTTTCCTGAATTATTTTTTTTTATCTTTCCCAATTAATCTCCTGTCTGCCTCCTCTCTCCTATTTTCATTATGTTTTATCATTATGTCCTTCCACCGCTGCTTCCATTCTTGTTCCTTCATCATGTTCCTGCTTTTTTTTGTCGTATCTCTCTCTACCTTTTATTTCCTCCTCCTCTTCCTCCTCTTCCTCCTCCTCCTCCTCCTCCTCCTCCTCCTGTCTCTCCAGCGGCTGCTCCTCTGCCTCCAAGCTGCTGCTCTGGTTCTGCAACACCAGGCCAGTACCTGTCTAGCTGCTGTATGTCTAGGGCGTCTCAAGGCTCTATCAAGTGAGTCTGCTGCCTCACACACTCACATACACACACACACACACACACACACACACACACACACACACACACACTCAGGTCAGATGTTTCAACTGTGAGCAGAAGTGCCCATCGAGAAATGTTTTATATAATAATTTGCAGAAATATAGAAAAAACACAACTCCAGGAGTTCCTACTGTACTGATGAAGACAAGGCTTTCATGTGTGTTATGAACTCTTCATATTCCAGCAGTCATTTGTTTTTTAAACACAAAAGAAAAATCCTACTTTTTACACTTTACAATTTCTCTCTTGTTCCCGTCACAAAAAGAGGCAAGAGTGGAACTGAACTTCTGCTTTTTTCTACCTCCTCCACATCTTTCAATTTATTCTCGATTGCATAAGTTTTTGTGAGAATTGTTCTGTATTGGCGGTAGCAATGTGCCAGATTGTCTTTTTGATGACACTACAAAGGGGCACCAGAGACTGGAATTTTCAAATTCCACACTTACTGATTTAAATCACAAAGGTTTGACTTGGGAAATCTGTTGTGTAAGAAGCCAGGCTTTAATGCAATAATTATACAAAGTCTCCATGTAACAGTAAACCACATTAACGATATATGATAAAGCACTTCATCATAAAATATTTTTTCTAATCGTATAATATTATTATTTCATATCTATGAGATTATGTAGTAATATTTTTAGTAGAACAGCAATTCTTATTAAAAATAATCAATCTTTGAAATAGAAAAACTCAAACCACACAGACCATCTTTAGAGAGCTGGATTGAAGTTATTACTATATGCAGTGGTAGGGAAGGAAAATCTGTTGCATGCAGGCAATTCTGCACCTGTTGAACGCAGGTGTGCAGTCGCTCCTATTGGTCTGATCTGGGAGGTCTGCGTTTCTGATGGAACCATTAGTTAAACCTCAGCACAGTTTACATTTACAGATGTTGCATTTCGCCTTGTTAACCTAAATCTCAAGAATATTAAATATAAAATAAACAGCCATATCTGCATTAAAACCACTGCAGATGAAGAGATGTTCCAGTTACATTACTGTAATGTGGACTTTGCAGGTGTCAGTGAGCTTTGGAGAACACATTTGCGTAAAAACATACAGTATTCTTCAATTTGCAAATGCACAGGCACTCACACATGCTAAAAATCCCAAGATCCTGCAGGTATTTCTTCAGGGAAATGGAGAAACTATTCAACTATTACCTAACTGTAACAGTAAATAATGTGTGTGTCATGCACAGGAGCAATGTATGAAGCCCCCACTCCTTCTGCTCCACTATAAGCAGAGGAGAAAACACATAAGCAGAAACTTTTTTTTGTTGAAATTGGTGTATGTGTGCCCAGGTGCATCTATCTTTGTGAGGGCAGATTTAGGTTTTAGTCCATGACATTTTGAGAACATTGTGAAAACAGCTTGTTCAGCCCACACTTCTTCAAAGGGCTGTTTGTGGGTTACGGTGCTTTTAGGGTTGAAGTCACAATTCCGTTTGGTTCAATAAGGACGAGGTCGATCGGAGGTGTATAATGATATTCATGGAGGTTAGTAACAGAGAAAGACTTTGGCGATATTCATTCAGCGTCGGCCCTTTTGAAGATTGTAGATAGGAAAGGGTCCCCCTGGAGACTGGATGCTGGTGGTGGTGGTGTCAGAGCAAAGCCAGCAGGTGGTTGATGGAAACTTTCAGTTGAATCTCTCTGGACCCGGGAGGTCTGAAAGACAGAATAATAGAATTACAATAATATTTAAAGAACAGCATCCAAGGACTGATGGGCTTGAGGAACATAAGCAGAAAGATTACCGGTTAGACGTGGTGACGTCAGGAGTGCAGACAGTGTTATGACCCGGCTCTCAGGCCACAACAGATAGTAGACATACCAGTGTTAATGTTATAACAAAAAGAAGTACATGTTTAACAAAATAAATAACTTAAAGTCTCAAACAAAGGTGTGAGGTGTGGATATCAGTAGAATCAGCAGTGTGAGGTGTGCATGAGTGGTGAAATGATCTGGGTATGTTGTAAGCTGTCAGCTGCAGCTCGGACTTTAATTCCTTGGAACACTTTAATTCCTTGGAACTTCCTGGGAACATGTGCCAGGTGTTCCCAGTAAGGATTAAAGACACACCTGTAGAACAAAGAAGAAGACAGGTGAATCACCAAGACAGCAGACACAGATAGCAGGTAATAGCAGAGTGCGTGTGTTTGCATCTTTTGTCTCTGAGGCTGGCTGTGTATCAGGAGAGAGCACCAAATCATAATAGAAATTAACTTGTGAAACTTTTCATACAGAGCAGGTCTAGACTGTACTCTTTAATTTATAGAGACCCAACATTCCCCCCATGAGCAGCACTTGGCGACGGCAGCGAGGAAAAACTCCCTTTTAACGGGAAGAAACCTCCGGCCGTCTGCCTTGACCGGTTAGGTTGAGAGAGAGAGAGAGAGAGAGAGAGAGAGATGCACAGCAACAAAAATAATAACAACAACAACTATAATAATAGAAATATGACTAATAATAATAATAATAGTAGCAGTGGGCGACAAGCAGGACCAGCAGCAGACGCAACCACAATCTATGGAAACCTGCGAGACGAGAAAGCACAAAAACTCCAGGGAAGATGATAAATGGTTCAGATAAAAACTCTCCATATTCTGTAGCTTATTTTCCATTACCTGTGTGTGTGTGTGTGTGTGTGTGTGTGCGTGTGTGTGTGTGTGTGAATGTGTGTTTTCATTCACAGCACAAGTGTTTCTATCTTTTCCATTTTATTTTCTCTCTGCCTTCTTGCCTCTCTCATTTCTTTCCACTCATTTTCTCATTTGTCTGTTCCTGGCTTCTACGCTGTCTTCTATCCCTCTGTTGCTCTTTTTTTTCTGATCATTTTATGTGTGTGTGTGTGTGTGTGTGTGTGTGTGTGTGTGTGTGTGTGACCTGTCTGCTAATCTTCTCTCTGGCTGTTGATCTGATTCCCGTCTTCGCTCAGAGCCGGCTGTTTTGATTGGTTTCAGATTTGAAAAAGCCCTCGGGTATCTGAAATAAAATCAGAAATGAAGCCTCTTATTTGTTTGTTTAAAAATCCTAAACTTGCAGCGACAGTTCTTAGACAGTGTATGCTTTTTATTCTTATACCTCTAGATTTGAGAGTGTCTCTCTCCTTTCAAAAACCCTGTAGACAGATAGAAGGTAGATATTTTTTTCCCTTAAATGTTTCTGACTCTCGTGATCAGAGATCCAGACTCATCTGTGTGTGATATGGTATCTATCTATGTATCTATCCATCTGTGAAAAGGCATGTTGTCCTCTATGTATGCATTCAGTGCAGTTTATGAATTCTTGCACATACCTCCTTGCACAGACTTCAGAAATTCATTCAGTCATTGTGGCTTACAGGAATAACTTCATGCATACATTGTAAAATTTGAAACATCACGGTCTGCAGCTGCACTGACTGTGCACGGCTCCTCTTGACGATTGGCTCGTTGCTCTGTGCTTCTACTGAGGCAATCACTTCCTCTCCCACCTCCTTTCAAAATACAGCAGCAATAAATGAATCCTCCATATCCCGAAGATCAGAAAATGACAGAGCAAGGATAAAAAGAAAATAAAAACTTGTGGTTTATATCAATAGTAATTATGATTCTCATGATTATGAGATCCGGATCTTGTAATTACAAGAAAAATAGTTTATTACAAGATCAAGATATCACAATAACAAGATCAGAATATCTCTTTCCTTGCAATTATGATATATTTTATTGTGATTATGAGACCTTTCCGCATCATTAAGCGATACTAAGTCATAATTACAAGATAAGGCCTCAGTGTTTTGCCTTCAGCGAGTGCAATGTGCTTCCATAAATGCCATTGCTGAAAATATTAAAAAAAAAAAAAAAAGAAAAGACACAAGGCCTCTCTTTGTATCATCCGTGTCGGGTGGCTGCTCGCTGTAATTTGTCCACAGGGTGTGATGGCAACTCCCTCGCCAATGAAACAACAGCAGTATGTACACAGTAATAGCTGCAGAGAGTGCACAAACGGCCACAGAGGAGATGATGCATGGACAGACGCGGTGCAAAAGGCGTGCTTTGGTCTTACTGGTTCCTAAATATAACAGCTGAAACAGGTCACATCACTCAGAACTAAACCAACAGGATATCTGTTTAACCTTTTGGCCTGTGAAGTAGAGAGACTTCATGATGTCCATCCAAAAATTAGAGACAGTTTTTAGGTTTGTTTATGTGACCCACATAATGAAAGAATATAAACAGTAGAATGGGAGGGATTCTGCATGGCTGTAGTGACAGTTAAGTCACTAAATAGTGTATCATTTAGCAACAACAGTGTATGTTTGCACCTCCACCCATATTATTTAATTACTGAAGTGGTTCATTGTTTCTATTTCTACTTATTTATTTCTACTTATATGGAGTTAATACAAGAAAAGGCAATTTATTCAAACATTGTCGTGTTACTAAGTGAATATTTTGGCATGAAAAACAAACTATATAGAATATTATTTAATTTAGACTGCCTGTTTCATCACATTGCATAAGTTCTACTTTTCATTTTGTTGTAACATTTTGTTGTAATCTTTAGGCAGGAACCTTCGAGCATCGTTGTTAAATGAATAAATATCGGTTACAGCAGTCAAATGTACAAAGGACAAGGCCAGGCAAGGATATGTGAAATCTAGAGCCTTTTACATAACGTTCTGGAGCAGCACATGATAAATGTTGAGGAAAAGAAGCACTGGCATTCCCATGTATTGCCTCAGGGGGAGAGGCTTGAGTGCAGAATTCAAAGCCGAGCTCACACTTGTTTTCTAATCTCCTTTACTAAACAGCAGCGCTAACATTTTCCGGAAAGTTTTAAAAATAATTCATGTGAATTAATAGAGCGAGAAGTGCAGACTTAAACGGTTTTAAATTGATGAGATTAATCTTAGAGCTGTGTGTTTGTGTCTGCGTATAACACTTGTCATGACTCCAGGGATCCACATTTATTTTATGACATTTACACTTAAACTTTCACCAGTTAGTGAGCAATTTTATTATCAAGCAAATTACAATGAGGATCATTTAAGAATCCCTAAAACATATAATTTTACATGCAAGAGTTGGAAGATAATAGAAAGCATATGAGTGTCAAACACATGGCAAACATAAGATTAAAAGGTAAAGAGACAGTTCAAATCTTGTTGATGAAGAAGTCATGTTGGATATTAATACATTTGTTGCCAGATGAAAGGTTAAATCTGAATATTATACAAAATATATGTACCACACTTCAGAAGTGGTGTCGTCCTCCAGATGCTGTCTGTTTGAACTCTCTGACATGTAGCTAACCCCAAAGACTGAACCAAACTCCCTTTTAACTCTGGAATGATGAATTAATTTCTCAGGCAGATGGGATGGCAGGTCATATCTCAGCAGACATTCATGGTCTCTATAGGTTGAAAACAAACAGGAGGGGAGCCATGAAAGGCAAAAAAGTGAGAGAATTTAATTGTTCAATATGTGCAAATGTACAAATACAGTCACTAAATGTCATGAAGAACACAACAAACAAACAACATAGTGCCTTCAGTTGACAGAACACCTCTAAAACTAACGGCATGCTAACATGCTAATATGAGGGAAGCTTGTGATGGAGATGGGAGGATGGGAGTGATACAGAGACAGACAGAGAGTTTTTAGGCTTCCATATTCCCCTCGATCGTCCATTTGAGTGTCTCTGCTCCACTTCTTGCTTCTGGCAGACTGCTCAGATGTAATGACATCGCTTCTCAACTCTGTTTGTCTCCTTGACGGGTTATTAGACAGTCAGATCTGTGGGTCGTGTCCAAATGTCGTGTGATTCTCCCTCTCTTGGTCATACACACTTTTTGCTTAATCATGAAAGACTTGAAACTTGACTCCTAGAGAGTTGCTCGAACTGAAATGGTGATGAGAATGTACTGTATAAGTATGTGACCCATAACTTCAGGGGAGATTTGAAGCACCAAACTCATACAAAGAATCCAGTAACCTTGTTCAAGTCACTGTTGTCCCCATTTTCCTGCATTTGTATTCACAAGGTGCAAAACAATGACTTTCTCAACAAAGTAAACTTACAAAGAGCCAAAAAAGCCTCAGCGCTCAGTGAATGTGTGTGTGTGTGTCCAGTTGGTTCAGTTTTTCACATCAAAATTCACAAACTCAGAGCATTTGTTTTCCGCAGACTTTCTGCTGACATGCAGAAAGTGTCTGAATGTTTGCAAACCTGTCACTGACATTTTCCGCTGCTCCGCTGTTGTTTTTCTTTCCATTGTGACTTTCATTTCATCTCATCCTGACATGAATTTAATACGTCCGGACAGAAGAAAATAACCTCATAGCACCATCTGACTGACGCTAAACTGCGGTCGTTGGCTGTGTCTGAGAGAAATGTGTGCGTACGTGTGAGAGGCCTCAGAGTGTGTATACTGCCGCTACGTATATGATGAACATCTTGACGTTGCCAGCTGAGAGACCTTGGACTCTTCTGTTGCAGATCGCAGCGCCATTTTCAGAGCTATAAGTGAGTGAAAGTTGTCATAGCTCTTTAAATGGTACTGCTGTATGCACTCAACTAACCAGCCACCTGAAATCCAGCCCCCGTCACCACTGTGGAGGTGTCATCGTGAAGGATTCTACTCATATTTCTCTCTTTTTTTCTCAATCAAAAGGTTGCAGAGGAAACTTAACAACTTAAACGCCTGTTATAGAAGTACAGCGTCCCTGCATCCACATGACAACATTTAAGGTCTTCGTCGCTGCGGTTGTGGATGAATAAATCAAATTAAGTGTGTATGAAAGTGGGAAATTGCATGAACTGGGGCTTTTCTTAAGTGGCTGCAGTTTAGGACTTAAAACTGTGCCTGAGCTGTGGAGATTGTGTGTGTGTGTGTGTGTGCTGACGGTTTATGAATGAAAGTATGTGTGTGTGGGTGGGCGGGGGGGAGTGATATTATAGAGCTTTGGTCTCTGCAAAGTGTCAGACAGTAGGTCATGTGTCAGTCAGGATCTTCTCTTCACACACTAGGCTTCTTTTTCTTCTGGTATCTAAAGGAAAGTGCTGAGTGCTTCAGATATCTTTGTGCTGGAAATTTAAAATGAGTCGCTGGCAGGGGTGACCCGGGCAGTCAGTGACACTCTCTTGTCATTGGACCTGTCAAACGCGGCATCACGCTGAATTCAGGCTGTTTATGTTGCAGAAGTTGACTCTGCAGAGTTCAATTGAAGGATGCCGGCGCCGGGTTAAACTAAAACTGATGTATTACAGTGCGAAGCTTTGTTCGTTGATTCAAAATGTAATTGGATTGAGAAAGTCAAAGTGGTTTCATCAAAGAAATTTTAAAACTTAGTTAATTAAATGCAACTTTAAAGCTGAAAGGCTTCAAGGTTTTAGTTCAGTTAAACCTTTTTTTTTTTTTGATCTTTTATTTTTCAAGTATGGAGTCACTTCCAGTTATATGATTGGTTATTAGTGTACATTTAAAAGCACAGTGTGTGTTTGCATGCAAATATATGTAGACATTTGCATTACTGTGTGTGTAGTTTTCTTGTGTGTACGTATTTAAGCATCTGTGTTCACATTTATACAAATTTATGTCAGTCTTTGTGTGCATGCTTGTATCTTCGAGTGAAAGTGTATATGTGTTTATTTAGTGTGTTTGTGTGTGTTTGTGTGTGCGTGCATTCCATCGTCAGCCATCTCCGATAGCCCTTCGTGCATTTTGCTGCTGTTTGGCGTGCAGTGAACCTTCGAGAAGCTGCTCCGAAGAGGCTTTTTTTTTTTTTTTTACAGTTAAACCAAATGACTGTGGAGTGTTTTTCATTTTCAGTGGCCACGCATGCTGGCTTTTATTGCTGCGGGTGGCTATTGGCAAGAGATATACAAGGATGTATTATTGTGTGTTGACGGTAAAAGATCTGTATGGAGAATCCATTATTGTAGCCATTTTACTTGGAAATGACAATTCACAAGAGAACTGAAGGATTCTTCTCACTTAGTGACGTAAGTACGTACTGAGAGAGACACTTGAATCCACTTTTAGTAAAAGGAGAAAGTGAAGGGCACATGGAGACAAGATCTTTTCACAACACTAGATACAAAGATGCTTCATGTCTTCTCAATAGATCTCTGCACGCAATGTAGCTCAACTTTAGCATCCAAGGTCATTACAGTGCAAATGTGGGAGTTGTAGCAGCTCTAAAGCTAAAGATCAGTGATGTTAAGTTAAACAATTCTTTTCAGGACGGTCACGATTCATGATTTTGAATCTATTTTGTGAAAAATAGCTGACACACTGATGAGTCTGCACATGTTTCAGTACAGAGCCTTCATCAGACATCGTTGTTGTTTCCCCAATCACACGCCAAAAGCTAAAATATACCTTAAAGGATGGATTCACAATTGTTCAAGTCTGTCCTAAAAAAACAGTCAGGAGCACAAACAAACACTGCTTTTCATGCTGTAGTCATTCCTCCTGTTCATACTGACCATTAAGAGATCCCTTAATAATGCATTTTTAATGTAAGTAATTGGGGACAAAATCCATAGTCCTCTTATGCAAAAAGGTATTCAAAAGTTTATTTGATCATAATATGTCAATTCCAGTCAATATCTTTCAAAGTTACAGTCTTTTTAGTCCCAGATTCCTTCTTTTTGTTATTATAATTCCACATATTGAACAGGAAAACACTCTTCATCAAGATGCGAAGAGGGATTTCTTTTTTTTCTAAAAAGTCTGTAACTTTGGAAGATATTTGAATAACTTTTTTAAGATTTTTTTTTTTTTGGGAATTCCTGCTTTTATTTGTCAGTGGAGAAAGACAGGAAACACAGGGAGAGAGAGAGATGAGGGTATGACATGCAACAAGGTTCCTGTGGCTAGGAGTCAAACCATAGACGTTGCAGTTAAGTGTTGTTTTTTTTAACTTATTTGACTTTTGAATACATTTTTGCTCAAAACGATGACTGATCATTTACATGGTAAGTGGATTACGAAGGAATACGCAAGAGACAAATGTATACTGAGCAACTAGAGAGCTGTCCTCAATCAGTAACCACATTAAACTGGTCAGGAAGGATTTTCACTTCCTAATTGAATTGACTCGCTGTGTGGGCTGCTGTCTCGCTAAGCTCACCATCTCTGTCTGCACTACTCCGTCTCTCTTTTCTGTTTGTTCTTCTGTCTCTAGCTCTCTCTCTCTCTCTCCCTTTCTCAAAGACGCACGTCTGTCAGCTCTGCCAAGATGAAAGACGGCAATTACCATAAACAGTATGGATGCATCTGGTTCATATCTGCATATACACACACAATATAAATTCAGCATAAACAATCCATTTGCGGTTCACAGCTGCTGCATGCGTCTGTGAAGACATATTAGTTAAGTTGGCGTCCATCATTTTATACCAAACATGCAGCCATTTATTTTTCACACACAATTATATCATATGTCAATAATGTTTAGGTGTATTCACATCTAAACAAATTGTTTTAAAGTGAATTTCTTACATTGTTGATTCTGAGTATCTGCAGGTTTCACAAAGACATCCTTCAAGGCCCAGTGTGCAGGATTTGCAACCAACTGTCATTACTTATTAGATGTGATAAAAGACCAAACATATCTAGTATATTGCATTTGCCCTGTTCCATATGTTCATAGGTATAAACCTGTTGTGAACGTATTGAAGCAAGTACTATATGTAGTACAACATAAGTAAAACAAAACACTACATAAGTTTGAAAATGTAAAAGGACAATGGATGTTCCTGTTCTTAAAAATGCCCTCCAGACATATTTTAAGACATAAAAATACTCTGCTTGGAATAATAATGTGGCTGAAATGTGGCATCTTCTCTTTCTCCCTCATTAAAAATTCCAAAATTTATAAATATGCAAATATATTTCATTTCAGAAGTTTAACTGCCGAACACAAGGTGTCTCCTACGTCACTGTGAAGTCTGTTCTCAGTGTTTGAGCACTGGAGTTTCCACATCACACTTGTGTAAATTTCCTGTTGGAAAAGGATTAGCTTCTATGCTAGTTTTGATATCACAAATCATGCATGAAAGGTACGCCGCCCCTTAAACTCAGGTTTCTGATGAGCAAAGATAAACTTTCCTCCTTCAGCAGCTGAAAGTGAAAACAGCCTTTAAGTATCAAACTCTGCACATACATCATTCTGCACAGTGAAGCTCAAACAGCCAACTGTAGGAACAAAAGGAAAAACATATTTTTGAGTGGAGGGGGATGTTAAGTAATGTGTATGAGCATGAGCGTTTTAATTTGTGATGGATAGGACGGTTTTTATATCTTTCCCAACTTACCATTATTTATGGTTGCGTTTTACTTACTTTAACATTTAACATCTGTAAAATTTGTATCAAAAACACACATGTAAAAGTGAGTAATGAATATCAGTGATCAAAACGGGCAACTTGACCAACTTTTGGGAACTGGTGTATCATTTGACCTTTGCGGCAGCTTGATAAAGATTCTACATCAAAACTTAACATTTTCTTTTTTGCTATCTTAAATAAGTTTCCCTTTCCATAGATCCTTTGAAGAAATATGTCTTTTGATTGCCCAGCACTCAAAGTAAAGGCGTTTTAGTAATTTTATCCATGTCTTTATCTGTAATTGATCTAAAGCTATAGGTTAGAAGAAATTGAGTC
Organism: Thunnus albacares; assembly: GCF_914725855.1. NCBI lineage: Eukaryota > Metazoa > Chordata > Actinopteri > Scombriformes > Scombridae > Thunnus > Thunnus albacares. The sequence continues at coordinate 30,327,082 of NC_058115.1, read as the reverse complement.
ACCACTAGAAATCTCAAAGCAGACATTTGATTGGTTGCAAGTTTGACAAACTTTGTGAATGCTAAGTCTGTTTTACTGTGTTTGTGCACAAATAAGTTATGAGTAGTGTCATTTTATAACTTTAAATTGTATAAGAAAGTGTTCATGCCCTTTTAAAACAACATCTCTCTGATATTTTTAAGCCTGATGATGATGAGCACAATAATTGGTGCGTCACTGTGAACACCTACACTCTGACAACTTACATTGGTGTTGCGAGATACTTTTTCTCACATTATTGAGATATTTTTGTTTCTCCTGGCAACACCTGCTAACATCAGTAACAGTGTCAATGGTTGTGAGTTTGAAAGGTCGACTGCGACGTGTTTAAAGTTAGAAATCATTTGAACTTTTCATCAAGGCGCCTCGGTGGAAAAATTGAGCGGCGCATGTTGCTACGGGTAACGCGGCAGCCAAGGTGGGCGGCACCACTCTGTGATTAGAAATAAAACAGCTGGCATGAAGCAATTTCACCCCAGGTCATGTGTAGGCACTGTTATATATATGACGTTAACTTTGTGAAGGTTTTTGTGCTGCACGATGAGAGATGGAAAGAAGAGAAAGAGGATCTGTTTGTTTCCTTCCTTTTTCTGTCCTTCTAAAGCACATAAACACACACACACACACACACACACACACTCCCTCTCCTGGCTTTTGCTGTTATACAAACTTGTACAGAAACCCAACACATGAATCAGCACACACACACACACACACACACACACACACACTTATTCTGTCTCTCTGAGGTTTCATTCATGATTACTTCTCATCTGTTGATTGAGGTCTGTTTATTTTCTTCTGCCTGAGCATCATATAAATATGAAGATATTTCCCCTCATCTCACGGGACTCGTTGCTGCAGAAGTGCAATTTTTCCTCCCTTCCAGGTAGAAAATTTCTCAGTAGGAAATTTTCCATTCTGTTCCCGCTCCTCGCTGCCACAACGTCTCATGCAGAGATCTGAAGTGGATGAAATATGTAGAGAAGAAAGAAAAGAACTGTGAGGAGATGTGGATTGTGAGGGTTTTTGTTTTACGTCCACTGCTGCAGATGGTTCAACAATGAGACAGAGACACATTGACCTGTATGATTGTTTCAAAAACATTTGAGCGTTTTGTGGTCTGCCATCTCCATTGTTATGTTTAGGTAACTAAAACACCTTGGTTGAGGTTAGGAAAAGGTTAACTTCATTATTAAGGGTTAGGATTAGGGTTAGGGGGTTAGGGTTAGAGGGTTGGGGTTAGGGTTAGGGGGTTAGGGTTAGGATTAGGGTTAGGATTAGGGTCAGGGTTAGGGTTAGGGGATTAGGATTAGGGGGTTGGGGTTAGGGTTAGGGGGTTAGGGTTAGGGTTAAAGTTAGGGTTAGGATTAGGGTCAGGATTAGGGTTAAGGTTAGGGTTAGGGGTTAAGGTTAGGATTAGGGTTAGGATTAGGTTCAGGGTTAGGGGGTTAGGGTTAGGATTAGGGTTAGGGGGTTAGGGTTAAGGTTAGGATTAGGGTTAGGATTAGGTTAGGGGGTTAGGGTTAGGGGGTTAGGGTTAAGGTTAGGATTAGGGTTAGGGGGTTAGGGTTAAGGTTAGGATTAGGGTTAGGTTAGGGGGTTAGGATTAGGGTTGGGGGTTAGGGTTAGCTGTTGTACGCCGAGCTATCAGATTCTGACTCCTTTCTCAGAGGTTTTGTGGCAGTATAAAAACCTCAGATTACTTCCTTTGTAATTATTGGCACACCTGGGGTTAGGGTTAGGGGGTTAGATTTAGAATTAGGGTTAAGGTTAGGGTTAGGATTAGGGTTAGGATTAGGTTTAGGGTTAGGGAGTTAGGATTAGGTTAGGGTGTTAGGGTTAGGATTAGGGGGTTAGGGTTAAGGTTAGGGTTAGGGTTAGGATTAGGTTAGGGGGTTAGGGTTAGGGGGTTAGGGTTAAGGTTAGGGTTAGGATTAGGGTTAGGATTAGGTTAGGGAGTTAGGGTTAGGATTGGGGGGTTAGGGTTAAGGTTAGGGTTAGGATTAGGATTAGGGTTAGGGGGTTAGGGTTAGCTGTTGTACGCCGAGCTATCAGCTTCAGACTCCTTTCTCAGAGATTTTGTGGCAGTATAAAAACCTCAGATTACTTCCTTCTTTGTAATTATTGGCACACCTGGGGTTAGGGTTAGGGGGTTAGATTTAGGATTAGGGTTAAGGTTAGGGTTAGGATTAGGTTTAGGGTTAGGGAGTTAGGGTTAGGGTTAAAGTTAGGGTTAGGGTTAGGATTAGGGTTAAGGTTAGGATTAGGGTTAGGGGGTTAGGGTTAAGGTTAGGGTTAGGATTAGGGTTAGGGTTAGGATTAGGTTAGGGGGTTAGGGTTAGGATTAGGTTAGGGGGTTAGGGTTAGGGGGTTAGGGTTAGCTGTGGTACGCCGAGCTATCAGCTTCAGACTCTTTTCTCAGAGGTTTTGTAGCAGCATAAAAACCTCAGATTACTTCCTTCTTTGTAATTATTGGCACACCTGGGATTAGGGTTAGGGGGTTAGATTTAGGATTAGGGTTAGGGGATTAAGGTTAGGATTAGGGTTAGGATTAGGTTTAGGGTTAGGGGGTTAGGATTAGGGTTAGGGTTGAAGTTAGGGTTAGGATTAGGGTTAAGGTTAGGATTAGGGTTAGGGTTACGGGGTTAAGGTTAGGATTAGGGTTAGGATTAGGGTTAGGATTAGGATTAGGGTTGGGGTTAGGATTAGGTTAGGGGGTTAGGGTTAGGGTTAGGGTTAAGGCTAGGGTTAGGGTTAGGGGGTTAGGGTTAGGATTAGGGTTAGGATTAGGTTAGGGGGTTAGGGTTAGCTGTTGTATGCCGAGCTATTAGCTTCAGACTCCTTTCTCAGAGGTTTTGTGGCAGTATAAGAACCTCAGATTACTTCTTTCTTTGTAATTATTGGCACACCTGCAAGCCACTAGTCACTGGTAAGGAAATGTAAAAATGTTTGAAAAAATGACCTTTTATGTCTTTTTTTATGTCTCTGTCTTGTAAATCTCATGAATTTACAAAGAGATTTGAAGAAAATTTGAACAGTTTGGGTCAGATTCAGGATTATGTAGCATTCATGTGCTGACAGATCAGCATCACATCCACATCTTGTTCTCTCACAAAATAATAACAATGAACATAAAACTTTACAAGAGCTACAGACTTTTATTTTACTCATTTGTTTGTTTTCATTTCATTTTGTTTTCATTTTTACTCTTTACATCTTTTACATTTACTCTGCACATATGTGCATTACAATATTCATTATACAATATTATTTACAGATCAATTAACTTTGTTTAGAAACTAGAACCACAATTCACAAAAACATCAGAAATGTTGTTTGACAATACAAAACCCAACTCAAGGTCCACTTACTACCATACAGCTTTCATCAGCAAATGAAGTTTGTCATGGAAATGATCAGCAGATAAACAGAATCAAACATTGATTTCCATGACAACTGAGCAAAATCCATGATGAGGACCATATAATATGATCAAAAGCTATGGAAAATTATTATTCAGAGATGTAATATATACGATATAACAGAAAAATTACATTATTACATACTGATGTTGCTGTTGTATTATATGCATATTATTTTACAGATTGTATTCTTTGCTAATCACCTTAACAATCATTAGTAATCATTATTAAGTAATCATTAGAGTGATATCTTGACCAAACCGGTCGACTGACTGATCGCCCAACAGACTGACCAACTGGTTGAATGAAACCACTAACAAGTCAACGAGTTAAGGATCAGATTAAACTCCCAGTAAACTGTTTGTGGTTTCATTCAGTCAGCAGAGACAGTGTGTTGTAGATCACACAGCGTTGTAGGTCAGCCAGATAATCATGGTTTCAGTCCCTGTAAAGGCTTATTTCACAAGCACAGAAGAGTCCACATACGTAAAACTCCATATGAACAAATACAGTTACAATATAATCCTCCTGTGCACATGGCATCAGCTGGGCTCTTATCTTCCCACACAGAACATGACAGCCCACTCCTCCGTATTTATGATAAAACCTTGGCACAGCCTGTAAATATATCCATATGGTAGATTTGGCTTTCCTCAATTGGCACTTCTGTTGTCAATTCTCACAATGACCACGTTTACATGCACAAAATATTCTGTTTTTTGCTCTTATTCCAAAAAAGGCAATATTCCTACTAAGCTGTTTACATGGCTAATGAAAATGAGTATTCCACTAATATTCCCGTTTACATTCAGAGGGTTTTCAGGGTTTCCCTCTGCTTCAGTGAGAACGGGAATCACAAGATCTCGAAAGGTATATAGTTATAGGCACATCCGGTACCTAAGTTGTCCCATGATGTTTAGTACACTGCTGAGTGTTTTTGGTGCATCACACGGTCAGTCAGGATAATAACCAATCCCTTCTATTTCCGTCATGGAGCATATGTCATTTTGCCTGCACAGAGGTAAACAGGCAAGAGGGCTGTGTGTTGCAAACTGTGTTAAAAAGCCCAATTAAAATGCATATTCTGAATGCGCTGCATACATGTCTAAAGAATGCTCCTAAAACCAGAATAATACCTCCATATCCCTCATGTCTTAATCGGAAAATGCTACATTTGAAATAAGGCGTAATTCAGAATATCCAAACAGAATATACTGTTTACATGACCTGTATCAAATTCAGAATATTGTCATATAATAATAACAGTAGTGGAATATTAGTGTGCATGTAAACGTACCCAATGACAATCATTGACCTAATGTTTCTGTTGGTGTACAGACTCACACAGGATGAATCTTAAACTAAATACAATTTTGCTGATATTTTTGTGTTTTTAGAAAACAATAATTTAGGATAAATGAGGCCTTATTAATTAAAGTAGAATATAGTTCATTTAATACTTATTTAAGTGTTTCATTAGGCTTTTAATGTGCCAGCTGAGTATATTTGGTGTATATTTTTTGGTTTGTTTACATTTATATGAGTGTTTTAAATCCCACTGATGAAGCTCTTTTGGGATTTTATATGTGACTGACTGTGGATGTTTAAACTTTCATGAGGCAGATATGTGTTTTATAAGGTTGTTGTGCAGTAGGATATTGGTGGGTATACAGATCAGAGCTGCTGATTAAAAAGTCTGAATAATCACGCAAGGGATGGCTGAAGTAAATGTTGCCATTTTTTAAAGCTAATTAATTTATTCATATGCAACAGCGGTGTACACTGCAGTGAGCATTTCACCTCTTTTAGCTCATCGTTTTGGTTTCATGGTCGCGACTTACCATTTTAGTTGAGTCACAGCGCTTTCATCAACATGGTTTCCTGGTTTGAGCAAACAAAGCTCTGATAAACACTCTGTACACTACCTGCCCAGCACCGAACAATTGACATACAAAGTTAGAGACTCGTCGGTGAACACAGTGGAACATTTAACTGCTAAATAGCTAGATATTTCCCTCAAGAGTTGGTGGAAACCGCAACGAGAGTGATTATAGGACTACAGTTCATCAGTTGGCCAGACACACAACTCCAAATGAATGAAAATGTTGCTCTGTCAGTGTCAGTGTCAGTGTTGTGTTTAAAACTTCTAACCCTAAATGGCCAAAAAAATCTGTCTAAATAAACATTAAAGTTTTGCCAATAAGCCTGAGTGGAGAGATAATGAACATGAGTTGCTACGTTCGAGCAAGGCGAAGCTGACAGGACCAAACTCTGACATAAATGTTCAATTAGTCTTCTGTTGGCAACATTAGGAACACCAGCTGCCTCCGTGTGTCTATGTGAGTGATAGTTTTGCCTATTTTTAATGCTTGTTTCTGCCTGATGAGTTTCAGCATGTTTTACTTGTGGAATCGTCTGTCTATGTGTGCATATGAAAGCCTATGATATGCTTTCATGTCAACTCGGTAGGACTCCTCTCCTGGCAACGTGTGTCATCAGAGGACAGCACTGCCAAAGGGCATCTGTAATTATTAAAATCATCCTGTAATGTGTCTGTTCTAATGTTTGACAGAGGGATGGATGAAACAACAAACAGTGGTTTAAAACCCAGAGGACCATGGTAAACATCCAATATTTATAATAACATGTCAAAACAAGTGTTTACAGTAAAATTACATTGAATCCTCATCCTGATACTGAGAGGCTTTTTCATAAAATACCCAGTGCATTTTAAGATTGTGCAGATATACTGATGGTCGAGTTTGTCCCCAGTCATGCAGAAAGAAGACAAACATTGGTTTTAAAATCATAGGGCCTCTGATATGATGTTTTCCAGATACTGACATACAATTCTCTGGTACATTTTTTCAAAGCAAATGTGTTAGATTAGTTGTTTTATCTGATCAGATTTTATGCATTATTTGTTTGTAGTGTAGTGTATATGCATTTAAATGCATGGTACATTTTGAAGTTTCAGTGGTTAACACCTAAAAATCTCATGATCCTGTAGGACCAAGACAAACTACTGAATACATACTAAATGCTGAAATAGAGAAGTCCATCAGTCAATATTATGCTTTTGCAATCTGGTTTAGCTTAACAAGCTGCTTGTCTAATCCAGGGAGCATCTTGCATCTTTGCTTTCCATTTGTTGCACTAAATGGTTTAATCCATGACGAGAGTGTTCCTGACTGAACTACAGTTGTCAAATGAACATAGTGGAATGAAAAGTACAATATTATCTCTGAAGTTTGGTGGGGTAGAAGTATACACTGGCACAAAATGTAAATACTCGAGCATGAGTACCTCAAAATTGTACTTATATATGTACTTATCAAGTACAATACTTGGGCTTTACTTGCTTTGTAAGTTTAAAGTTTAAACGTACTTACTTACTTCCACTTCTACAAATGACCATGATGTCCATTCTGTTCTTGAAGGACCAGTGTGTAAGATTTAGTGGCATCTAACGTTGAGGTTGCAGATTGCAACAAACTGAATACCCTGAACCCTAACACGAAAGGCCTTCTCTAAAGCCAGTGTTTGGTTTGTCCGTTCTGGGCTACTGTAGAAATATGGCAGTGCAACATGGCGGGCTCTGTGGAAGGGGATCCGCTCCTTATGTAGATATAAAAGGCTTATTCTAAGGTAACGAAAACACAATTATTCTTAGTTTCAGGTGATTATACAGTAATGAAAACATACTTGTGAATATTATATTCCATTTCCATCAGTAGATCCCCCTAAATCTTACACACTGATCCTTTAATGTAACAGCAAGTGAAAATATCAGAGCAGCTTCTGGCCCTGCCTGAACTTTTGGCCTGGATAGCTCATCTTGCAAACTGGAGTTGTGCTGATGCCTCCGGCCTGATGCTTGTAGTCTGTGCAACCTTCTTGTGGGTGGTTTAGCTAATAGAGTGTCAGTGTGAATGTTCTCCCACCAGATAAATACAAGAAAACCTCCTTTCGTCAGTGTAGGAGGATCTCATTTGCCCAGACAACCAAACCGACTGGTTAGCCAACAAGAAATAATGGACATCAAATGCAGTGATGTGAAAAAACAATGGTTTCATTCCAAAAAAGTACATATCCATTTTGGGGAACATACCTAATCCCTCAACAATCGCTGTCCAAGGTGAGCAAGGCAATGAACCAAGAAATTCTGGGAGCTGCTCAGCAGTCGAAAAAGCCAAAAAAGACACAGTTTGTAAAGGGCAGCTGGCTGGTGTAAATGTTTATAACTGTGTGAATGCAAAGCAAAGAGTTCTGTTGACGAATATCAAATGTGGTCAGTTGACCTGTCAACAAACACAAAAAAAATTACTAGATAGCACAGAATTATGATACGGTAAAAGAGATGCAAAACTCCACCTGCATGCTGTAAAGAAGGAAAGTGTCAATACTCAATGTACCCTTGCCCTCTCTCTCTCTCTCATACACACACACACACACAAACAGTGGGGATTTCTCCTCATTCCAGTCATGTAAGCAATTAGTTGAGGAATGGTGCGTTGAAGGTATCAGTCATCCAGAAATAATCAAACCTCTGATCTACTGAAAGCTAGCAGTACACTGATCCCATTCCTAAAAACAACCCCCCCCACCACACACACACACACACACACACACACACATACAAACCATGGCCTGTTTACCTTGAAGCTTAGGCTACTCTGCATGTGTATTTTTAGAGCAGAGGAAGAATCTCACTTAACGATTCAGTTCCCATGTTTATGTGCTGACGAGCCTACATGCTGTACAGTATGTACACACATACAACTCTCACATACGCGTGCATGTGTGTTGTGTTGACTTCCCCACAGGCCCGCCTGCCTGCCTGAGTATTTCACCCTCATGCCTCAGTGGCTATGTCCAGGCTGAAGCCTGTTTTAATGTTCTGAGACAAACAGTGCAGCAGGTTCATTGTTTTCAGCCTCAGTGCTGGGTTAGCTCGCAGCTGCAGGTCAGCTCAGTACGCCCATACAGCCTCTCTGAGAGTACACTGTCAACATAAAGTGTTCAGCACAGTTTACAGAAAAAGCCTCTTCAGGCTGTTAGCTGACACACTGCAACAAAAAAAAACTTTGAGTGCAGTTCCAAGATTGAAGGGGAAAATATGCAATTTGGAGAAAAATTGCAATGATAATCTGATATAAATTTTCTTTTTCAAAATTACAACAGAGGATATCCTCTGTCCTTGATACAGTAAGAGACGGGGGTCATTCACAAAAACTGAACCTCTTATAATCAGGGTCATCTAATATTCGGGCCAGCTCATTAGATTTCTTCTCTGTCCCATTACTCGATCTGTGAAAAGCATAAGGATCAACATCCCCAGTATTTAATACTCAAAAGACAGATTTATAATGTTTTTTAAAGAAAATAGAGAGTTGAAAGCTAAAGACAAAATAAGTCAATCACTGAAGAAGGACACATTTATGTGTACTGGAGATAAGAACAGAGTGCCACCAGTCCTTACATATAAAAACATTTTCTTCCTTTGTGCCCAAATTGTTGACTGCGTGGAGTCACAGTTTTTAGTTAAATTTAATTTAATTTCTGATGAAACTGTGTCTGTTTTGACGAAACTTTTTCATTGAGATAGCCCAGGTTCATCACCCTTGCTGCGCTCAGAATTGCTCAGCCGAGGACTCGTCAGATTGAACTCCACATAGTTTAAAACCTCTTATCAAGGAAGAAGAAAAGAAAGGAAAAAACATAACATAACAGGCCGAATCAAAAGCGTCCGTCTTAATACCTCTGCGCTCTAAAGCAGTGCCCTGGTACAAACCCTGCCAGGGTAATGACGGACACCCTCACTCCCCCCATCTCTGTCTCTGAAACTAAGCTTGAAATTGCAGATGGTATCACTGTGACAGTAAAGGGAAGGAAGTTTTTGTTTGCAACGAGTGACGCTTTGCACAGCGTGCTCCTCTGTGCCATCTAATCCCACACAGCTCAGCGGGATAGCTGACTGTCATTAGATCCTAACAAGAGAGGTTGACGGGGAAGATGTGGAAGACTGTGGTGTTTTATATTCTGATCAGCAGAGCAGCTGATGTTGGGATATGCAAGTCAGGCTCTCAGAAGTTGTCCTCTCAGCAGGATATTATTCTCTGAACTGCTCCAAATTCTTACCTGGCATTTATGTTTCTAGTGCACTGCAGGACAAGATGAGCTACTTTTAAAGTCTCTATCCAGGGAAACTTGACCAAACGAAAAAACTTTTTTCATCCTTGCTTTTTTGATCTTCTTCCAAATTCACATTGTTAAATTTAAAGCTGAACTAGAAGTTCATACAAAAGTTTGATGTCGCTTCAGCCCTGAATCTCCAGAGCTGCTCCACATGCAGTAGCAGTGCACGGTGGTGTCATTGTCTAAATGGCGGTGCTTATAAAAGTTAGCTAGTGAGCTAACTGTGAGCAAGCTATATTATGTTTCTTGTTTACTTTCAGTCCTATAAGTCCATCTCAAGGGCAGAACCTTTATGTCACAAAAAGTCAGTAGTTGATTTTGACGTATCAAACTCTATCAAGCTCTTAAAGTTGTTGTGAAGGCTAGCCTAACACAGTTTAAGGATGTCAAGAAGTACACGTACCATGTGAAAACAAGGAATCTCCCACCAAGCAGGTAAAAACCACTCAGGTAGTAATTTGCTTGCTAGGGGCTTGGCTCGTTCACCATGGTGCTCGCTACAGTAGCAAGTCATCCTGTCTGCACTGTAGATCAAAAGAAACCAGATGACTTCAAACTGGATGTATGAATTTTTGACCACTAGAGTCCTGGAAAATTTCAAAAACAAGCAGATAGACACTAGTCTTGATGTACTATCACCTCACAAAATTGATATGGCAACCATGTTCGCAAGCAAATATAGCCTAAATACACAGAGCAACATTATCATCCCACTGGAGTCATGTTTGTGTCCACCTGATGAATAAAAGTCTAATATTCACTGTACTTTTACTTCTGATTTGAGTTCTGCCAGCTCCTGAGAAAAAAAATATCTGGCTCTTTAGCTGCTGGATGTTCCACCTTCTTCACCAGTTAGTTGCTAACTTTGTCTGTCTGCTACTTAATGTTGGGCAGGTGGTGCACAGCAGGTTTGTCAGAGTTTGTTTGCAGCTGCCTGCTGCTGTTGAAATGAGGTTGATGATTGATGGTAATATCAAAAAATGAAGCTGAAAGAGGGTTAAAAGCTCCTTAGAGTCGCAGAGCCGCTGATAATTCTCTGTGAGAGACTCCATTTCTTGTTATAACTACTAATTTGGTTCAATATTAACACTATAAGATATATTTATTCACAATAAATAATGCAAAAAGTTAGAAATTTTAGCTTGGAGGGTGGAGTTGGCTTCTAATTCAGCTTTCTTACCCACTGTTTCCGACTGCTGTGGGGTTTTGACGGTGCTAGCTTTCAGTCACAAGCCTTCTTCAGTAACATTTGTGTAAAGTTTTGAGGAAAGTTACAAAACTTTTCATTGTGTAGTAGCTCAGCCCAGTTTCTCATCAAACCCCCACCTCCATCCCTCAGACCATATATGAAATTTTCATGGTGCTCCATCACTGTGGAAACAACACGGTGCAGATGTGCAGCCGCATTCCTTCATCATTTCACTTCTCTTCTTCTTCTGTTTGCTTGGTGCAGAGCGGCTAATAATCTCTCGGCTCTCCTTAATGCTTTCTGATGTGTCTTCAGACCAGCCTCATCCAGCAGGAGAGGAAGAAAAGTAGCCAGTAAGATTTAATCCCATGAAAGGCCAACTTTCTGATTCCTTCTGTAGACCTGGTGTCAGCAATGTCGCTTTTGCACTGACCAACAGTAAACTTTTATTTGATCTTTTTGAACTTTTGGACTCTGGAGTCCCAGCCAGCATTTTATCCTCATATAGTCATTATGTTTTGGATCTTCTGCCTGAGTTATTGCCACCATATCTTTTTATTTTTATTTTTTATTTTATCTTGGACAGGGGTGCAGATTGATGTCTAGTCATATAAACTCTTGCAGGTCACAAGATTGTGAACACTAAATGTTCCTGACCTGATTTTGTATTAAATCATTTCCTTTTAGACCTTTCTCAGTTTCTCTTTCCAACCACCCTGTAACAAAAAACCCTTACTCAGTGTTACTGTAATTGAGGTGATGACACTTACTGTAATTCAATTTACCTCAGGAAAACAGTGACTCAAGATGCTTTTGCTTACTGTACCTGTGCACATTTCTGGGTATACGAGTTGAAAACAAATCGTCCTTCAAGTTCAGAGGAGTGCATTCTTTGAGGGTTTTATGTATAATACATATATATTTTTCAAAAGTCTTTGAAAGTCATCTTGCTCTTTTTTCTTGCTTAGCTACAAGCAAACTTCCTTCATGAGTGTAAACTGTGACTATATTTTGAATAAAAGTCTCCCTTTTATTGTAGTTAGCTCAAAACTGCATAATCTCCTTTCTATTCAAATTCAGCTCTATTATACTCATCTCATCTTTATCGTCCTTCCTCCTCTCCTCCACCCCCCTCTTATCCTGACCTCTTCTGTCCTTCTCTTCCCCCCCTCCTTCCTCTCTTTTCATCAGCATCACAGTGGGTTGTGAGCTCTAATTTCTCAGTTGGTTGCTTGTGCATCTAGACATGCAGACCACTTGTTGTCTTGGTAGGTGGCCGGCGGGACAGAAACAGACCCCTGACACGGAGTACAGGAAAAGAAAGGAAAGGCTCCCTGATTGTGATGATCAATTATTGTATTTCAGACAGTGTGGGATCATCAGAAGAAGTGGAGACAGTGAGAGAGGCAGAGTACGTGATTAGAGGAAGTGGAGAGAGGGTGAGAGACTTAGAGTGGTCATCAAGACGGAGAGTTGGGGGCTGTTGGCAGTCCATAGCTTTTAGAAGTGGAAGATTGGATCACTTGTGGAGAACTGCATGAGAAAAGGATGCAATCACACTTTCAGCAACCCCTGCAGACATTAATTTCTGCTGTCAGTCCTGCAAATGGAAAATAGAAGAATTTGTTTAAGTGACAAATATTGCTCTGTTGTGCTTTTGCAAATTTGCAAGTCATCATTTACATTTTCAGGCTGCAAATCAGCACAGATAGCCGTCAGAAAATGTGTCATCTTCTGTCACACTAAATGGAGGAGCCGTTGATTCCAGAGGTTTACCATCAACCCATCCCAGGCCTACAAAATATGTGAGATACTCTAAGCAGCCGGGCTTGCAGTCAGTTGTAACACTGTAACAATAATATTTCCCTCAAAGACAGGGATACAAGGAAAGTCAAAAGCGATTCATTCCAAACCTATGTGCATAGATGCAAATCTTCTATAACAGCCTCCAGTCTTCTGGTTTCAGGCTTTCCACCCAGTTTTGGAAACCTGACTGCAGCCACAAGGGTATTAGTGACATTAACCAATGATTTTGGGTGATAAGGCCAAATGTGCTGGATAGAGTTGAGGTCAGGGTTCTGTGCAGGCCACAAGTTCTTCCACACCAAACTGGGAAAACCATTTTTTTATGGATCTGGCTTGTGCACAGGGAAAAGACTTTCCTCTAACTGTTGCAACACAGTTGGATGCCCTCTATTGTCAAAAATATCACTATAAGATTTCCCTTCATTGGACCTAATGAGATCAAACCATGTAAAAATCTTGTAAATCTCAGTGATTTGCATCATTGCCAACAGTGGCCAAATGCAACCAGAGACTAAAGTGATATCAAAGTGCTACCTCAAGATAAATGGTATAGTACAATCTCTGAGAAATGACAAATTTCCATCATCTTGTAGTATAAATCATCATGTCACCGACCACATACACTTAAACTAATCCAATGACTACTTAGGTGCTCAAGGGCACCTAAGCAATCATTGGATTAGTTTAGAAAAGATCCCAGTGTTCAGAAAATGATGAATAAAGGTAAAACTTTACATTATTTTAAGACTGTAAAAGTCCACAGTCATGCTGTGTTCAGGGATTGTGTAACTGCCAACAATAACAACCAACAACTGCCATCGTATGATTAGGTTGTGTATTCAGAGGATGATTTATTAAATCATGAAAACAGCCAAGTTTATGATTTTTGCTTTTAATGAGTTAAATACATGTTTTGGAGAGAAGGATGAAACGTTCATTTTTACAACACTCTTTACTTTTATTTAAATATTGATTAAAAAGCCCAGAAACACACACATCAAAGAAGTAAAGTTGTTTGTCTGCATAGGTTGAGAAAAGAAGAAAAGACTATGAGCTAAAAATAAAAGTTCAACAAGTACAGACATACTTAAAGGTTTACTTATCACCAAGACTAGTTTTAGTGATGTCTTAACTTTTTAAAATTACCCTTACTTTGCTTCTGTGGTTTAGAAATTGACCGTGGTGCCTTTAAAACTTTTTTTTGAATTTCTTTGGATGAAGTTAAAAATGCCTGATGGTCAGAGTAAAAACAAGGCTGTGACCCTTGAGAATGTGAAAACTGTTCTCTTTCACATTTTGGAAATGAAAATATGTCTCTTTAATCTTTTTTATTTCTATTCACCCTTTGAAGTGCTGACTTTCCTCGGAGCGTTTTCATCTAGACACACAGGAGGACGGTGTAAATCTCTTCTAGCAGTGTTCTCCTTCCACTGTACTGACCTTTGTAGATGGTTTATAAGAAGACTGTGTTGTTTGTTCTCAATGAAATTCCCCTCATACAGTCACCAAATAAAGCGAGGACAAGAAATCAAAGAAATTGAACTTCAGGCAAACATTAACTGTTATTTATCAGCTTTGCAAGTGTGGGATACAATGTTTGCTCTCTGCCAATAAGATTTGAAGGTGCATCTTCAAATGTCATTTGGACTTACACCATATATCTCTCTCCTTTCCAACTCCTCACAGGGACATCAGTGGTCAGGGTCAGTTATACAGCACATTCACAGTCCTGCTAAAAGGCGCTTCATCATGGGAATGTTCGCCACATTGCTGCCCAAAATATGAAGAAATGTTTAGTCTGTGTGTAATCCGGGCCTTCTGTCTATCCCTCTGGCCTCATTAAACAAATCTCCATCCTGTCTCCCGTTATGCCAGTTGGCCTGTTGGCTCAGCTGTGTACAAACAAAACCACGAATAAATACAGGATGGATCCAGCCACATGTCCTGCTCCAAATTTTCATTTCATCCAAGAAAAAAAAAAACCTTCACATGAACACGCTAACAGTCTTTCTTAGAGTTATGTACATGTATAAAAATACATACAATATCTCTGGGTATGTCAACATTGCTAGTGAGGCTTTTGCTTTTATGTGCATGAGTTTGGTCTTTAATGAGACTTAAGAAATGTAGTTTTCTCCACTCATATATATCATTATGTATGGAAATCAGAACTATAAACTTCCACCTGACTTTTACCTGGTATATTTTATACAGTATGTTAGTGTAGTTCATGGGAAATGAAGTTGATAATGTAGATCTATGTATCAGACTTTTTTATGGATATTATGATTTCTTCATTTTGAAAAAAAATTATTAGTTTCATTGTTGTTAAAATTGATATTTTTAGTGCAATTGTTAAAATAGCAATTTAATGGTAATAAAAAAGTAAAAATGTATAATTTGTTGGTCCAAACCACATCCGCCCCTGCTAAAGCTGGTGATAATACAATAATAATATAAACTTATATGAAACTGTTCCAGAGTCAAGTGCTACAAATTATACACAAAAGCAGTATTTTATTGTAGAAAACAAGGCTAATTCATTTTTTACATTATATCTTACATTATATCATACTGTTGCAGTCCAGTGAAAACCTTGTCAACTGTCCAAAATATCAACTTTTCATGAAATAAGGAAAACAGCCTTAAGATTCATGACAGTACACAATTTATACAATTCAGTTTTAGGTAGCAGAGTTGTCTGAAGCCATGAAAGAGCATATGAAAACCTAATAATCACACAATGACAATATGCTGAATGTAACATAAAAGTTGTTGATGCTTTTGATGGAGTTGCTGTGATGTGTTTTTCCATATTTAAGAGTTTCCTTGTTTTTGCCAGGCCCCCCCTGCCATTTGGTGTGCTGTCACATCACTCCACAGATGGCAGCATCATCTATTCTCTACATCATTTCAATCTTGTGATGCATGAAGCACTTGAGCATGAATGTTTGGTGTTCAAACCATCAAAATTAATGCAGCAAAGTACTAAATGACCATAATTTACTGCTTACATGACGCAGTGCATCTGAATGTTTAGCCAAATGGATGTTAATCATATGAGGTTTAATAAATGAAAGATCAACAATGCGTCAAAAATAGCTACCCCCAGCAGGCCCCCAGTTCAATCCAAAACGTTTGTTTACACCAAAGAGCAAAGCAGCAGCTGTGGCGTCACTCTCACAGATCCTCAGTCAAGCCAGCTGAGGCTTTAACGCCACAATGTGGCAGCAATTTTGGGTTCCGCTCTGGCAAGAAATTGTAGCCTGTTTCCTTTTGCAAAGCCCTAAATGTTCCAGGCTGTCTGGAAGGTATATTTCATGGCCAGTTTGGCAGCAGGAAGTGTCTTTGGTCAGAGTGTTTGTGTAAACAGCTCGTAATGGTTTTAGCCCGCGGTGAGACCTCTGTAGTGTACGTACACACAAATGTGTCTACCCAAATTGTACATAATCATTTACTTTTATGTAATCCCATAAGCACGTGCGAATAAATAAATATCTGTATACTTGCATGTGTACCACAGACAATCATCCCTCTCATTCAAATGCAGTGAAGCCTATAGACGACACAATTATGGCTGCCAAATGGGTTTCTCTTATAGTTGATTTTAACAAATGTGCTTCCTGCTCTTGAGAAGAGCTGCACTGGCTGTTGTTGTGCACTAATGTCACATTCATCCTTGGTGCCACTACTGTAAATGCTTGTTTTGTCAGATTAGAATGGCTTGCTTGAACAAATTAGCATATTTTATATTTTAAATTAACATATGGTAGCAAAGAATGGTGCTTATTAACATAGTGTTCATTCGAGTTATTTGCAGTAGATTTTTCTGTCAACATGGAATTGCCTTTTTGGATGAATTAGTTTAGCATGAAAAAATTAACTTATGTTATAACCAATTATGTTTCTCCATGTTAACCTTGACTCTTTCAATCAACACATCGACAAGCAAGTGCCTTATTGGTTATTCGGTCATATAAAGCACTTCCTGTTGTGTACTGGAATCAACTTAAATGTCTTCCATTGCATCAGTCAATTTTCTGATGCTTATCTCAGAGTTGTCAGGGGCTGGAGGGAGTAGTGTTGTACTGGTGAAGGAGGAGTGCAAGGGAGCAGCACCCTCTTCTTATTAAAGGGGACATATCGTGCTTTTTGTGATTTTCTGTTATTTTTATACAGTTATGATTTTGTACATTTATGTTAAACATAGTCAAACATCTAAAACTTGAGGTGAATGTATGTAGAAATGTTCCATATAAGACAGGAGCCAGAGCTGTAGTCTCCTCGTGATGACGTCAGATTGTTCGTTCATGCCCACAAATCAAAATTATTTTCCTATTATTCTCAAATACATCACTCCAAACCTTCAGCTAAATTACTAAAACATACAACAACCATAAAATGAAAACATAAATTTGCTCCTTTGGACATTTATCATGTATGACAGAATTCAAAACAGGGTCAGAATGGGAAACGTGTGTATTTCTATTCAGCGTTTATTTTTTAAAATTTTGAACACATTAAGTAATTGTGATGCATGAAACACTGAAGCAGAGTTTATTAAAAGCCTTTCAGATGTTCAGGTTACCGTCTCTGCCTCCTCTGTCTGGTTTTTACTATCACTTGTTCCAGTCCCACTAACGTCTCGTAAAGAAGTCAAACTGCGGTCGGCTTTAACAACTTCTCTTGATCATCCTCCTGTAACCCAGACTGCATGATGACTTTTACAGTAACCAGGGATCAGACAATGTTAAGAAGTGACTCACTTTCCATCAGAAGCATGTTATGCGGCTTTAACTAAGTGAATTATCTCTTTACAAAGGGCTCTCGAGTCTAAACTGTTTGGCAGGAGGAAGGCGACAGGTTGGATGATTGATTGTAATGTTGGTAATCTTGGATTGTTATTTTTATTATTCTACTGTTGTATTCAACTTTACTTCAGTCTGTGTTCAAGTGGTAAACGGTTGCTTCAGCACATGTGGTTTGGAGGATCACTGGCTTTTTGAAATACAGATGAAGATATTACACAAGTTTGACTTTTCTGTTGAGCTTTGTTACATCCCTGAACCAAAGTAGGACATCGGATGCGTTTGCTGCCGTCAGATTTTCTGCCACCAAAGTTTGATGTTGTGAAGTTTTCTCTCTTTATCACCGTCGATCTCTGGAGCA
This sequence comes from Thunnus albacares, assembly GCF_914725855.1. Taxonomy (NCBI): domain Eukaryota; kingdom Metazoa; phylum Chordata; class Actinopteri; order Scombriformes; family Scombridae; genus Thunnus; species Thunnus albacares. Next base: position 30,309,256 of record NC_058115.1, on the reverse strand, counting down.
AATTTCCTGGGATGGAATGGCTTTAACCCTTTACCCCTTTAAGAAAACAAGATAGACAGTCAATAATCCTACAAGGTGATACTAATAATATTAGCAATAACGTTTAGTCTTTATATATGTTATCAATACAGCTTTAATTCTGTCATCCTGTTTGTCTGTGCTGTATTTCTGTAATTTTGTTATCTGGTCTATTCTGTACACACAACATCTACAGCATGTCCCTCCTCTGCTGCTCTTCCTGAGGTTTCTTCCATTTTTTTCATCTTCAAAGTTTTTTTGAAGATGGGTCTCAGGATAAAGGATAGAGGATAGATTGTAAAGCCCCCTGAGATTGAAATGTATAAAAAAAATTCATATCGGAAAGCGAGTCATAGGGAGTTTGTAGAAAGTTGTGCTGTCGGCCCAACACACAGATGAGCAAGTCTGATCTGCTTCTAGAAAGAGCAACTGTAGATTATATGGCTTTTGTTTTGTTTTGGTATGACTATTATTATTCATCTTTAAGATTAATATTCTTATGTTATGCAAAACATTTATCATGTCCTTAAAATATGTGTAATTTCTTCTACTTTACTCTAAAGGGGAAAAATGAATGCAGGTTGTTAAAAGTGTACTTTTACTGCAGTTTAACATCTTTGTCATTTAGCAGAGATTTACATTCACCATATATGGACATCTCCTTTGGTAGAGGCTCACAATTTAAAAAAAGGTGTAGTCAGTTGAAAAATGTGGGTAATCCTCAAAAGAAAAAGAGAAGCAGAACAATCTTTGCTTTTTTTCTTAGGGGATCATTAATATAATTAATACAGTAAAATATGTCGTTATTTAATTAAATTAACCTTTTTCATTTTCTATAGCTTTTGCCTTTTCTGTCAGTTATTTTATTTTTTATAAGATCAGTTCATTTCATGTCTTTCCGTGACTTAATTATGGTGAGTTTTCCTTTGTTATCTTTCTTCCTTTTTGGTGGTGACGGGGTCATTTCAGTAGTTATCTTTAATTGTTGTCAGAGCAAAGCAACAAGTGTTATCTTCTTTAATTATTCCTTAAAATAATAAGACACTGCGTGATAATACTTTGAATAGTTTGATAGTTTGAAGTTTGCTACAAGATGAGAGAGATTTCCACAATAGGTGTTAAGGGCTCTTGAAGGTGGTTGATATCTTTCAAATCTCTCTTTTCACCACAGTATCTTGTTATTTTATCTTTTCATCGTGTGTTTCTGTCGGATCGAATGATCCAGTCAATTATTTTGTGTTTTGTTGGTTGGTTGTCAGTAGGTAAAGGTCATAAATTACATAATGCCACTTTAAGTCTTTGATATTTATTCTCTCCCTGCCCCTCCCTCTCTGTTTTCTCTCAGGTATTCTGTCCTTCACAACGGGAACCACATGGAGCAGAAAAAAAGTCCGGAGAAAAAGTCTCTACACATCAACACAGAGTCCAACGAGTCCTGCTTGTGACCAACGACGACTCCGCCGTCACATCTCCAACAACTTCGGTTCTCCCACCGTCACCACAGGAGCCGATGAAAACACATCACAGCCTTCACTCGCCCGGAGCTGAAATCCAGCACAGATGATACGAATGCTCCAAACCGGAGCCTTGATGGGACTTAAGGGGGATCCAGACGAGGAATGTGACTTTGCCAGATGTGCATCTGGTTTCAAAGCTCAGCCAAAACTCGATCTGTAGTCTTAAAAGGCGGCACGGACCTGGTGGACTGAAGCAAAACCAGTTCTCTCTCTGTCTCTCTCTCTGATGCTGGTTCTCTTCTGCTAGTTCTCCTGCTTGCTTGTCCACAGAGACTGAGCTGGCCCAGTCGAACTGAACCAGAATGCGACTGCGATCCCATCTGCACGTGGGATGTTGAGGCCTGCAGTCACTCTTTGTGAAGTCCAGGTTGGCTTGTGGAGAACCAGCAGCTTCGGTGGAGCATGCAGGAGATTTTCAAAACACGAGATGTGATTAATGACTGCGTTGGGGAGTCATAGAAGCAAATTATGTTGCCAAAGCTATTTGATATTCCAAACAATGGACCTATCCCTGATTATTATATGATGCTCCCTGTTATTTTCCAGTGCAAAATCATACAGATGACGATAGATTCGAGAAGGTTGCTGTTGTATAACAAGTGTAATAATTTCGTAAAAATGAGCTTTTAAAACAAGTGTTATTTATGAAAAGAGGAAGAGTTTAGAAAAGTATTCCTTTTGCTAAACATCAAGTGCGTTTGCCTTGACACAAAACCGAAGAACCTGTTTGTGTCCCAGGTCGAAGCCTCTCAGCTTTGCTAAATCCTCACTAAGCTGAAAGGAAAAATGTGGTTGCAAGGCTGCGTTCAATCCTTGACCTAAACTGTCGAAGTGCATTATTATAGAGGCTGCTAGCTCACACTCCGTGTTCATGATGATGTTGGAGCAATACGTGCATGGTTATGGTGTGTGTGCGTGTGTCTGTATGTGTGTTTCCAGTGTGATCCCGTTTCATACGACCGTGCTTCTCAATGTGTGTGTGTGTGTGTGTGTGTGTGTGTACATGCCCTCATGTGTGATGTCAGTATATATGAAACGCTCTTTCTCATCATCCCGAGCTGTTTTGTTCCCACTCCATCTCGACATTCCATATGTTCCTTCTGCCTCTGCTTGCTTCGGAGGCCATGTCAAAGAATGTGCCAGAAATGTTTCCACATGTTTATTTTCATGGAAACAAAGAACACTAAAGCCAGCTGTTTACCTGTACACATAATATAACCTTGTGCTTTTTTAAAAAAAACAAAAATACAGTTCCTTTCCTGTGATGTTCCCCAGCAATCGATCCTCTCTCTGTGTCCTCCAGTACTTGTGGCTTAACAACTTTATTCAAAAGGTCTCTTACTGGCCCCCCAAAGGCTGCATTTTGCTACTTACTCACTATGATTACTTGCTACGCTCCACATAGTATTAATTAAAGTTCCTGCCACTTGAATACATGAAAAACATTGTAGGGAAACGTCCACATTAAGTCAATCACATGATACTCTACAAATTGAACGATGTAGCTCTGTCCAAAGGTAAAAAAACAAAAAAAACAATCCAAATACAGTTCCATAAACTTTAATGTCACTAATTAACACATTAAATCTCTTTTGTTTAATCTGTACAAAAATGAAGGTGTAAATACAACAAGCTACAGTTTTATGGAGGTTTATGTGTTAGACTTCTAGACAAGATCTTTTTTTTAACCTTTGGACAGAGCTGCTTCTCTCTTTTTCCAGTCTTTATTCTAAGCTGAACTAATCATCTTACGGATGACAGTGGTATCCATCTTCTCATCTAACTCTCATCTAGGAAGCAAATAAGCATATTTCCCAAAATGTCAAAGTATTCCTTTAACATATTTCTTGCCTGCTCGCAGACTTGCTGTTCTTCTTTTGCCTTTTTTACCAAGAGGAACTGCTCAGAGTGGCTTTGCTCTCTTTTCAGATGTTAAAGTTGAAAAGGGTTGGTCGAGACTTTTACTCTTTTATTCCTGCATCTTGTAGCACTGAAGAAAGAATTGCTGGACTTTTAATGCAGGTTAACAGCAAGAAAAATGGATGAAGATGCTTTTACAGTGCTTACCTCTGTATAAAGTAAAATTGCAGGAAAAATGACAGATAATGGAAGATTTATAATGGAAAACCAAGTATCTTCTACCCTTAATATGTTTTATATTAATAATGGATCAAATGACTTTATAATGTGAAGGGGTCAGTTGCAGTGATGAACTCAGAGAGAATTATCAAAAACTCTGCAGCTCTATAAAGCTTTGTAGCCTTTTTTCTTTTGGTTTTACATCACATTTATGATGTGATACATCACATTTCATAATCTGAGTGTTCACAAGCAGCAACCAACTGTAAGCTACCTGCCCGGCACCCAACAGCATACAGTAAAAATAGAGACTAGCTGGTGAAGAAAGTGGAACCTCTATCAGCTAAAGAGACAGATATTTTTCTCAGAAGTTGATGTAGACCAAACCAGAGCTGAAAGGAGAGCGAATATTGGACTGAGATTTATTAAGTGGACACAAACACGACTCCAAATTAATGTTGGTGAGTGTCGGCTGGACGTGTGAACAGGTAACTGACTTCACAGACGTGTGACTTGCTAACATGTTTAATTTATTGCAAAGATGTAAAACAGCTGATTTTAAAAAGCTCTCTTTTAAAAACCAACTCAAAAATGCATAGTTTTTAAACCCATTCAAGGCAGTTTTTCTTAGTTCATGAAAGGTTAAAGTTTTGGAAAGGTACTTTTTTCACAAGATGGCAAAAAAAACAGTACAGGAATGACCTTGTTTTTATATGAACAAACAGAGCCCTCTCAAATCAGATAATCAGATGAAAACACTGAACACTGGTGCACTGGCACAAAGAAAAGCCAAAAAGCTCTTGACTGGAGACACTGGGCAGGAGAGGTAATCACAAACCCTCATAGAGACGAGCCCATTGACCCACTTTAGGATTAAGAAGTCGCGGCTCAGATGAAATATCCAATCTAGGCCGAAACTTCAGAAAAGGACTCTTATGTTACTCCAGATACATACATCAGAAACACACTTCAACTAGCTTCAATTCTTTAATAAAACATAAGAAAAGTTTATTTGTAGACAAAGAAATCCCCTCATTTTAAGCCATAGACTAAAAAGAGAGGACTTTATAAGAGCAGGGGCCAATAATAATGATATTTCAGTGTCATAGAACCACCGCATTTACCCCATACAATCAATATTTCCAGTATTTGATTTATCTGATTTATTTGTGAAGGAGCATACAATATTAAATATGAATGTTGAGAGTTAATCTACAGCTCATTTTAACCTGTTGGCAACTGTCTGCCATGCTGAAATGTATTTGAGCTAGACATGAATACCCATAACTTTTAAAATAATACTCGACTGAAGATCTATTTTTGAGCATCAAACACTCACCATATAGGTTTGAACAGCCACAGTGGTCAGCTAGAAATGATGAGAGCTATAATGGATTGAAATAGTGATTCACGGTGAACTTAAAGTATCTAAATGTCTGCAGAAATGCTGCAGCATAATCCGGTTTTCAGCTGTCCATCTGTGTGCTCAGTATGTTCCAAACACTTATCATTTGCAAGAAAATGACAGTTTATGGAGGAGCCTTGGGTTATCAAGGATGGGTATATTTAGCCATATTTTGCAACTGGAACATACCTAACATACGAATGAGCAACAGAAAAGTGGAATATGCTGCTGGAGTGGTTTGAAAAGTTTTTGATCCTATTTGCTGCTCTGGAAAGTGGTCATCATTGAAATCCAGACTACCGCCTTTCTGAAAGGGGTAGACCTGCTTTTACAGCCACTTTTCAAACCTATGAGAGGTATGTTTGATACTCAAAAATATCACTTTAAAGCCCATGAGGATTCTCTGTCTTGCTCAATGTCACTTCAGCACAGTGGTTGCCGTACTTGTGGCTTGACACTGGACCTGTAAAACTGAAGACAAATAACCTAATAGGTATCTGGTGTAGTGGACAGAGCTCTAATAACCCAACATCCCAACAGGTTTGAATCTATAAAGGAGGAGAGTCGAAACAAATTGACACAAATAAACCATCTGGTGTTCACAACAGCTGACAAAAACACAATAGGGAATAGCTGCTTATAAGCCCACACTGTGGAAAGTCCTCAGTATTGTGGTGTAAAACTCATTTTCCAAGCATGAAAAACTGTTGGCTCTCAGATGTCAAAATCTTTCCCCTTCTACCCATAATCCCTTGTGCTTTCATGTGTTTTCCCATAGTTGGTTCAGATTATGTTCTTACTTGAAACATGCTGCACCTCAGTGTCAGTGGAGACAGTTGTTTTGTTTTGGGGTTTTTTAACTTTTTAAGCAACAACTTCTTAGCCATTTTAAAATTCTCAGTGTGACAAGAACAGGTTGGTAAAAGGCCATGACTGCATCAGTTGAGACAACGAGAGGAGTTAGTATCTCAAATTACAACTGGTAAAAAGAAGTAATTCATGCAAAATATAAAGTTCTTATACAGATTCAGTCATTTCAAGTACAAATCCAAAACAGCTTTGTCATGCTAAATCTTGCCTGATGCTGATGCTTGTCTGAATATTTCCTCTTCTAATTGATGAACAATTAACTGTTTTTGTCTTTTATGATTTTTTTTTCTTGCAAAAACAGATTCTTTCAAACTGTGATCTCTTCCATAATTGAAGCACAAGCACTTTTTTTTGTGATTTAAGGATCGGTGTCGTGCCTCTTAGCCTGATACTTTTTATGAAGTTATCATGGCATATAGAATAATTCCTAAAGATATTGATCATTTACCTTTGAAAAACAACCTGTGGATGTTTCTTTAGCTGTATTTCAATTTTATTTATTGTCAACAATCCAATCTATGCTTTTAGGATAATTACGGTAGATTCCTTATTTTCTTTGTAAAGAATTTAAACTCTAAGTGTGTAAAATCAACTTCCTATTGATCTGCAGAATCTACTATTTGAACCTTTTTAGGGACAAAACAGTCCATTTTTCAGGATTGTAAAAAATATTGTGTAATGAAATTACTTTTCCCCAGAGAGTAAAAATATTGACATTTTTTAATTAAAATGCAAGGAACGAAAAATTGTGTATATTTTGATCAATTTAGTGTATATAACAATATATATATAAAAAATTAGAGATGATCAAGTAATAAACTGAACAATGAAGAAAGTGGAGAATAGGGAAATAATGTAATTTCTCATTTAATTGTAGTTTAAATTGGTTAAACCAACGTTGGCTTTGATGTCTTCACTTTTTTTTAACTGGCTTCAGCTTCATAATGACTTTGGATTCCCAGTATTGATTATATATTTCAGTTATGGGGCAAAAAGCTTGAAAGTAATGAGAGTTTGGATCACTATATGATTGAAAAGGTTAATTGATTTGATTGAAAAAGCACCAACAAATGATTCAAAGCTTCAAACAGCATCATGGACCTTTTTTTAATTCTTAAAATTAGACAAATTAAGCAAAGTCTCATTGTCAACTTTCCTTTGTAGTAGTCTTCTGGTGGCATTACTGCAACTATATAAAATAATGGTGTAGTTTTCTGAGGAAAGCGTCCTTGTGGCGGACTTAAAGAAGTCCTTGTGTCCTCTCTCTGTCCTTCACTAACATGATCTCTCACCACAGAGCAAGGGCACAAAAGGCTGCAAACACAGAAAGCAGAATATAAACTAAATAATACCGTTCCGCACAGACGTTTTCAGTTCTGAGCGGTTGCAGATTCATCTTTTTTTCATGTTTTCAGCATTTTGAACCCAGTTTTCTTTTCACGCAAACATCTGTTTGTTGTTTCCCATGAGTATAAAAGGAGGAAGACTTTGAGGCATGAGTGTCATGCATTTTTGTTTTTCTATATTCTGCCTATTTTTTTCTTTACTTTGCTGCAAAATAGCCGCCCACCTTCACGGCTGCAGTTTCCATGATATCTATGGAAGCTTAATGTCAGGCGGTATGTGTGTGTGTCCATCCCTGTGTATGATGTTGTTTGTGCGTGCATGTGTGTGCTGTGTGGGAAGCTGTTCAACAGTCTAAAATTAGGAAACTCAAGCTCGCCTACCTTCATGAAATTTAATGAGCCAAAAAAGTGTAAAGAAGACCATTTTTGGAGACGTACCAGCCACATCATGAGATTAAAAAAAAATCAATCCAAGCGCGCTCAAATTGGAAACCATCTGAGAGATTCAAGGGTCATGTAGCTATTCCAGGTACAATGAGACTGAGGTGAAGTAAGAAGAAACCCCGCTGCCCCAAATGGAAACACTTTAAAGCTCAAAATCTATATTTTCCTTTCACAACTTCAAAGAAACAGTCAGAACATCCGTCCACCTGTGAAGGAATTTTTTATTCAAGTTCTGTAAAATCCAATGCCAGTCCTCAAACTCTTTGGCTCATTAGAGGTATCTGATGTTTCCATGTGATCAGCAGCGGGATCCGATACACAAAGTTGGTACATAATGGTCAGGCAGAGCGTGATGTGAGAGCTCAGAGCGCTGGAGGTGAGCTGTGGTCAACTGAAAGAGTTTGCTGAATTCTTTGCCAATGTTCCACAGAAAGATTAAGATCGACACAGAGAGTCTCCTCTCTGACGCCTGGTTGGCTTCCCAAAATCATCTAGGCATCAAAACTTGAAAACGCTATCGTGTTTTATTCCAAAAACTGCTCTAACCCTTAAACAGAAAGGAGAACATGAGGTTTTGTTGGCAGTCTCTAGGAACAAAAGAGTGAGAGCCTCTTTCCAAAGCTGGAATTCTTCTCACAAAGACAGAAGTCCATCATAAAAGAAGCAGAGAAACCAATCTGGACGCTCACAGGAGCTTAAAAAAACACCCAAATGCAATGCAGCCTCAGGACTTGTTGGGTCTCTAGTAAGCAACCACAAGCACACTGCAGGTTAATGAAGAAATTGGACGCCCAAACACCCACTTTGACTGACAGTAACCTTTCTCTGGAGGTTACTGAAAGTAATTTTGTGACATGTGGGAAATCACAAACTAAACTAATGAATAGAGCAGGCAGGTTCAGTGTCATTGCAAAGGTTCAGTTTGCAACATCAGTTGTTAAATGTCAGATTGAGCAACCCCAATACAAAATAGCTGCCAGAGAATGAGTATCTGAGGGGTTTTCTTCCTTTTTCCAACAGACCTTATATCAAAATTTGTGGAAAATGTCAGCAGGCAAGTCGCATCTAGTCATCTAGTACAAACATTAAGCTAAATATCTGTCCTCTATTTACATTGTACAACCATGCAAAGCTGCACTCCTCCAGCATGTCTCTGAGATGGGTGATGGGTTGTAATGATGTGCATTGTTGGATAAATGTATAAAGGAGAATGGAAGGTAATTAACCCATCAAATTTAATTCCATTATGAATCCAATCGTTCCTCTTTACCTTGAGCAGAATCTGTAGCCTTTAAAGCCCCTTTTGCCCTCCAAGTATCCCATGATATATAAATGTTGAGTTCATCTTCAAAATGTCATTTGTTCACTTTGGAAAAGAAAGCATTTATTGTAGTCGATGGTTCAATATTCCTTCAAAACAGAGACTCCAGTCAGTAGAAGAGTTTTATTCACCAGAAATCATCAAGTTTCTGATTTCATTTGCACATGTGGGTGAGACATTTTTTCAAATGCTGGATTATGTATTTCTTGTAACATTGCAGGTAACATTTGATATTGAGGTTCTCAGCGCAGCCTCTTTGCCTTTCTTTCATTTGCAAAATGAAAAAGCCCCCTCGGAGATATTTTTAACATCATACCTGCTTTCTTCAATGTCAGTTCTGTAAAGTTATTGTTTTCTCGGATGCAGCCACTATTGAAGTCCTACTTTTTAACACATTTTTGCAAAAAAGACACTAATTTTGCTCCAAGACCGTTTGGTAACTTCTGATTGAGAGACTGACAATCACTGACTAATCTAAAACAACATGCACAAAGTAGGACTACCACAGTGGCTGCCATCTGTCGGTGCAACATCCTAAGTTTTGTCACTCCTGCTCTGTATCCCTTCCATCTCAATCTTGTTTTTTTTTTAATTTATTCATTTATATTTGCAGCTTACAGCATGAATGTGTATATAAAGAAAAAAAATCCCACAAACTGTCCAAAGTTGACAAAAAAAAAACAACTTTTATAAAACTCTTCAGTATTTATTTTGACAGAACAAAATGGGTATTTTCATGTATTAAAAGAACATTAAAAGGCTTCTCCTTCAGGGAGCTGGAATGTGTATTACTTTTTTCTGTTGCTATGTGACAGTTCCAATAAAGGCTAATTAAAGATTAAAGAGATATTGATAATCCTGGTGTTGACTTTCTTTGTGCTTTCGACAGCAGCATGCACGTCACTTAGCCAGCTAATTAAAACATCATTAAAGTGCTTACGTCACTCGATTTCTGTTTCCTCGCTGAGCTAAGCCAAGCTCTCTCTCTTCCTCTCTGTTTCCTCTTTTGTAAGTGATGCATTGACGGCTTGGAGGCACTCCGGAAGATTAAGTAAGCAGTTCAGAAAGAAAACTCATAAAGATTAAACTCATAAAGGGCTTCTTCTTAGCGATACTCTAGAGTGATGACTAACAGGAGCATCACACACGATCTCAGCTTTGATGAGGTGAAAATTCTCACTCTGTATTTATCACTTATATACCAACTTAATTATGACAAATTTCTTTTTTTTATTATTCAATAAAATAATTCCCATATCCCAAGATGACATAGTCAAACTGCATGTTTTATCCAACCAACAGTCCAAACCCAGAGATTTTCAATTTACAATCATGTACAACAGAAAAAAGCAGCATTTTACAAGCTGAAACCAGCAAACATATAGCTTTTTTAAACATCAGTTATCAAAATTGTTGATTATTTTTCCTCTTGACTGACTTGATCTATTAAACCAACACTATAACCAGACAGGACGTGGATATGAATGATTATGATCAGTGACAACACTTAAAAATGATGTCTCCAAAACAGTAACTAAGGTAATAGTTAAGGTTGGGGAAAGATCATGGTTATGACAAATAAACTATAGTAAGGTATGTGAGGTTTTAGGTTAAAACACATTTACACAATGATAGGAAAAGTTAATGGTTACGGTTTTTAAAAAATAACATTAATTTCAAGTACATGTAACAGGACACAAACTTCCATCTGTGTCTGTCTCAGCTGCATTTTACAGGACATGTGGAGTCAACCCGTCATCAAAAGAAAAACGACAGCATAAGTCAAAAATTCAGGCCAGCAAAAATGACCTACAGTTACGTTTGAGTGACAGACACTTAGCGGCTGTTGCAATTATGGCCCAAAGAAGTGACGCAGTTCAGATGATATCAATAAAAGGTGACATATATTCATATTTGGAGGTAGCGGGTTGGGTGGATGGTAGATGATAGTTGGCGAAAAGTGAACTTAGTTGCAGGAGACCACTGTTCGCTTCCTGTTTCCAACCACAAGTGTCACGTTTCCAACTGCGAGTCAGGACAGTTTTTAAAAAAACGTAATTATGATTGTTGTGGGGTTTACTGTTGCCATGATGACGAAGGTTGCCTTACTTTAAGGAAGTGGTAACTTAAACCCACACCACATTTCAAGTGATCATTTTAACCCAAACAATGATTTTTCTCTAACCAAGTGGTTTTTGTGCCTAAAGCTAACCAGACCTTAACCACAGTGTTGACACATGCAAGAGGCAGCATATTAGAGAACACTCCTATGGATCATTGTGGAGTGCATGTTACAGTTGACCTACTGTATGTGGTCATTTAATTATGAGGATGTGTTGTCCGGAGTCAATGGAGTGGCGTTTTTTGGGGTTTTTTTTCAAAGCGACACAGTTGAAAGCCTCCAGGACCTTCAACCTTGTCCTCTAATGTTCATATACAACTAATTTGCATTAACAATTATGTTTTTGTAGAAAATGTACTGCAGTCTACAGTATGGTGTTTATTATAATAAACATATCTGCAAAACAGTCACTGTTAACATATCTTATTAGTTTTCCTGTAGTATCCACTCCTGGCAAATGACGTGTCATAGTTAGGTTTTAGACTGACTTGAAGCACAGGACAAGATGTGTTGACTTTTTCAGTATTTAACTAAGAGCCCAATCTTTCTCTAACCTTAAGTGTAGCCTAAACCTAACAACATGTGGGATGCAAGACATGAATCCCAGTCTCTGGGGTCCAAGTCCGACACTTGTACTTCCAAAGCTCCAGCCTGACCCGCTACCAACAACTTCTGAGCAGCATGAATTTGTCTCTTTTCCTGAATTAAAAAAAAGGAAGAGAGAGAGATATGGTTGCAGCCTAACCACAGACTGTATAGTATATGAAGATGGATGTAGCGAGGTGTGACACACTGTGTTTGCCTGATAACCTAACTACACCTCGTTAAACCCTCAACACAGACACACACACACACACACACACAAACACAGCATCGACTTTGTCAAAAGATCAAGTGGTTGGCGATAAGGAGCTGCAATCAACCTGAGTCGCCTTCAAACAAGGATCAAAGTCACACAGAAACAGCCCAAGGAGGCTCAATTTCTCACCACTCACAAGACTTTGTTAGATTATTTTTTCCTGCATCACATATTTGATTTATTATATACATGAATCATGGGCTTCTGTAACAGTCTCCACTCTCCTGGGAAGTCTTCCCACCAGATTTTGGAACCTGGCTGCAGGGATTTAACCTGACGCACCAGATGGTTTGTCTGAGAAGTAATCCAAGCACATTACTTGAAGCCTGACAAGATGGCGTGATATTGTGACCTTGCGAATCCAGCTGCCTTGCAAGGTAAGCAGGGATTTCCTCTTATTCAACTACAAGAGCATCAGTAAAGTTTGGCACTGATGTTGGGCGATAAGATCTGGTTCACAGTCTGCATTCCAGTTCATCCCATTGATTGTAAAAGATGGATGTAGTGAGGTGTGACGTCACCCATTGGTTTGCGAGTCCCAGAGCCGGGGAAAGCAACAGGAGAACCAACTGTCAATCACAGCTGTCAGTCAATGCCTACACAGCACACATCAAAGCTCCTACATGTCTTTAAAATCTTATTAACGGAGCAATAATTTCCAAAATGGCCACCAGCACACTTATTAGAAGGCCTGAATTTAGCAATTGAGACCATAATGACACACTGAAAAAACTATCAACTTTGTGTTTCTAGAGAGAGTTGATGCTTTTTTAATGGTGGTCAGTTAGAGGCAGGGATGTTTTGGAGTCAGTGACATTGCACATTAAGGTAAGTCATCGTAGTTACTGCTTGGACAAAACTCAAGCAATAAGTGTCATTGGGAGTGAAGTGGTCTACAGGAAAACTGTTTCTAGACCCCATTACAAAAAGTACTCTGCAGTATTTTCCTGCCTTGTGTTAAAAGAAAACCAGCAAATGCTGAAAATAAAACATTTTATAGGATAATCATGGACAGCTTAGAAAGACTTCTTGAACATCTTTGGATAAGCTCCATTCAATTAAGTCATGTAAGTCAGAGCTTTAGTGTGAGGCAGCTACATTGATTAAAATGCAATTGTATTTCTTCCATTAAATGAACAATTGATTCATCCTCCTGGGATTATAATTGTTCTGGGCAGAAGACATGAAGGTAGGATTTCACTGAGATGGTGAGTCTGTCTTTAAACTAAACTTCAAGCCAAAACTGTTTGATGACACAGTCAAGGACACGCTGATCAGGCTGTACTTCTATGATATGTAAATTAGCTTTAGATACTGTAGGCCTCATCTGCATTTCCACATTTCCACACTGCAGGAGTCAGTAGTTTTCTTCTCTGTAATTCAGCAAGGAACTAATATCAGCATTAGGATTTTATTCCCTTTCTTGTATTATAATATAATGTAGATGGTTATGTGTCCATCAATGGGTTAATAATACTTTTTAATAAGCATGTATAAATGCAAAACAACTGAGATCAATCTGTTTCCACCAGGTAGGTATTATGCACAGGAGGTAGTTTGACTTGGCATATATAGGTTAAATAAATAAATGGGTCCTTTTTTTTAGCTTTTCACTTGGAGCACCATTGTCACTATTAAATGTGCTGAGTAGAGAATTATAGTTCTCTAACCCATCACTCTTCCTCATGGTTAATTCTCTCTCTCTCACCCTCACTGGGAAAAGTCTCTCACATGTTGTTGGTTAAATAAAATAAATTATAGCCTTCACAAAAAAGAAAAGAAATCCATGAAGACCATCAAAAGCATGTTTCATGAAAATATAGATCAGATCAGATTAATTAGTATGCCTCAACTGTCTCCATTCCCACTTTTGACCATTAATACTGGAGAATACTCTGAGATTTCCAGTTTGAGTGCTGTTTCACAAAATAAGTGATGCTGGAAGCTTGGTGACTACTTGCAGGTAGTGCAGTAGCCAGTGAGTACTCAAGTACTGTACTTAACTGTACTTAAGTACAATTTTTAGGTACTTGTACTTGAGTATTTACGTTTTATGGTACATTATACTTCCTCTCCACTATATTTCAGAAGGAAATATTGTACTTTCTACTCTACTACATTTATTTGACAGCTTTAGTTACTTTTCAGATGAAGATTTGACACAATGGATAATATAACATGCTTTTAGAATACAACACATTGTTAAAGATGAAACCAGTGGTTTCCAACCTTTTTGGCTTTTGACGTCTTACAAAAAGCAGTGTGTAGTCGGGGTCACATTTCACATGTCTATGAGTTGTTAACAGCTCCACCAAATAGGGATTTTTTTTCCTTCTAAACTTCTCACATGGTTTCATTTCAATAAATGTTCAAATGATTCAATATTTCACCAAAAATCAAAGATTTGAGAAAAAAAATCCAAGAACTGAAAACAGATTTGTTTATCAGAACTTTGTTTTTTCTTCTTTCCTCTCCCATTAATCATCTCACGACCCCTCAGATTTATCTAGTGAACCTTTGAAGGGGCCCGCCTAACAGCATATAAAGTTGTTCAAACTAGCTCCATCTCCAGCAGCTACAACAGTAACATGCTGCTCTAACACTGATGCTTCAGTATTAATAATCTAATGATGTCATATATAATAATATATGAGCCGGAGGGACCAAACCAGGACTCATCATGCAGGACTTTTACTTGTTATGGGGTATTTTCACATTGCTGTATTTGTACTTTTCCTTAAGTGAAGGATCTGAATACTTCTTCCTCTAGCTGCCATTGGTTGTGGCTAGTTTTGTTGGAAAAATGGATATGAAGAAGAAAGCTCTATTGATGTTGCTTCTCATTCAGCAGACCAGGCCTATATAAAATTAGATGGTGCAACACTGCAACACAGTCTCCTAGAAATTACATTTATATAGTACTTATTTGTTCTGTCAAATACATTTTGTGGGAAACATATTTGCTGCTTGGATTACACTTTTTCCAAGGTAGTGCTGTGTTTATGCTTGTTGTGGGGAGGTGCGTGGTCAAGGATGCTGTGTTTACAAAGTACAGGACTTTGACTCCAGAGATTGGGTTCCGTAGCACTTTGATTAAAGGTTATGATTGTGGTTTCTGTTTAATGCTAGTGAAGCAAACACATCCTGTCTCATGATTCAATAAGCTTTTACTTTTTCAATATTTAACCAAAATGTTTCCCTCAACTTAATCAAGGGCTGAGAGCCTCAACATGTCCATTATAAACACTGATCATTCTTTAGTTGCTATGAGCAGATTTGTATTGCAAGATCTGATATCGTATGAAAACAAATGAAAAACATTGTCAGTGAACATTTTGCAGATATGTTTAAAATGTAAATGCTACATTAAAAATGTTTTCCTAATTATGTTGTAATGTAATTCAGTTATTATATTTCTCCTAAAACATATTAGTAACATATGTGCATAATGTTTAAGAGACAGGGTTGGACATTAATAATATGATAGTTTGCTTCATTTTAGACTCTGCAGCTTTCCTTCTCCTTAAAGGTCAGTACTGCCACAGAGGTTTGCAGTTGCTCAATTGTAAAAAGTTGTGTGTCAAAACTGACCAAAGTTGAACATCCCTGTGGGCTTACTCCCACTCCAATGATTGCAGTGATTCCATTCAAATTAATTAGTTTTGGTCTGACATTTTGCAGTTGTAAATGCTTGTGATCAGAGCCTTAACTCACCAAGTAACTTTCAGGTAGACTATGAGGCATCTGTGAAGCCTAGTTTTCATATCATATTCCTAAACATAGCAGATGTGAAGTACAAGTGAGAGGGGCCCGGCTCTCCTACAACTAATGGTAAACAGGCAAAAAAAAAGGTTATTAATCAAGCTCTCTGTTGACACGTGGGTGTTCATGCTAACCCTCAAAAACTCAAAAGTTTGCACTTAATCCGCTTTATCCTTTAGTCATCATATAACTCAACCAAACAGGCAGTTTCACTGCTCTGGCTTATAGCATAAGAGGTAGAGCAAACACACAGCCAACAGCTTGGGGAAATGAATTAGGTTGGACTTCTTTCTGTTATTCTGTTTGTTATTGACAGTTGATGTGGGGCTGTAAACTGCAGGCCAGTGGGAACGATGCTGTGCAGCGGGGCGAGAAACTGAGAAATTGAAAGCTATTGCTTACTCTGGTCAACACACACACACAGTTGTATTTCCATCACTTCAGAGGACATTACATTGACTTAGATTCATTTACTGGAGACTTATCCTAACCTTAACACAACACTGAACCTACCTTAAATTAAATCAAGTCTTCACCCTAAAATTAATGATTTATGTTAAGGTGACTTGCTTTATGTCCCCATAAGGGATTCCCCACAACATGAGGAATACCTGGTACATGCACATCCACACACACACACCCACACAGACGTACAGATGTATGCATATTCCTCACCCACACATCAGTCGAACTAGTGGCTTTAGTTTTATGGATTGGAGTTCAACTTCACTTTGCTTTGCAGCAAGTTTTGGATTCAACTCAGTCCAACTCCATTAATCTTCACAGGCTATAATTTCTGTAGAGCCTTGATAGAGACAGTCAGACTTGGGAGGATAAATACCCTCAAAGAAACACAAATCATCCAGGGCAGCAGTTTTTGCTAAACATAAAGAAGAACTGGGCTGTGGTTTGTTAAGATACTGTACATATACATGTCCGAAAAAGGTTTAACCATCAAAAATTAAAGATCATTATGGATTGTTTTTCTCCTGCAAAAGTATTTCACCTCTAATGTTTGGTATCAGTGCAAACCAGCTTTAACTGGTTTATTATTATGCACAACTGAGCTCATCACTGATCCAAACAGTACTGACTGTGAGTGATTGAAAGATTACAAACATTCTGACCTAATTTCTCTGCTGTGTTACAAGCAATTCAGTCATTCATTTAACTGATGAAAACAGGGTATTTGAAATATTTCTGAGAATGACATGCAGCAGCAATTTTAAAACTGTTCTTGTTTTCCAAGCAGTTTCAGAGTAACACCAAAACTTTGCTGCATTTTACCTGGAAAGTCACCACACAGAAGGTTTCTCATGTTGTTGGCCAATCAAGGTTGAGTATTGTGTGCTTAATGTTTGCACTGAGTCCAACAGAGACCTGTGTAAACATGGCCAACACTTTATAAACTAAGCTACTAGTAAGTGACTGGTAAGAAACCAGTAAGAGTTTGCATTTTCTCCTGAAAGATTTGATTTCAACATATTTTTTTCTTACCTTGTGCCAATATACATATTTTGTAATAACACCATGCGTAGGTATAGATTGGTATAAAATGCACAAACTAAAGTCAGGATCCTTCATCATCATCAAAATTGAAAGTATGACATTTATTTTAATCTCAGTTATTCTTTTTTTGTTGTTATGGAGGAATTGATGTACCAAATGCTCACCAAAACGTACTTTTTAGAAAAAAAACTTTAATATGTAACTATTCCACGTTAAAATGTCTAAAAACGACTAGACCTATGTTGTATATTTTGTTGAGTTGTGTACTTACATTATCCCAAATGTTTCCAACATGTTTTCAAACCCAGAGAAATCCATCATTTTAATCAACAGTCTGTTTTATTTGGCGTCATAGTCCCTCTACCATAGAGTATATGCGTCCAAGATAATACATCGGTGTTGTGGTTGTCTGCAAGAAACTGTCATAAATTGAATTGAAATTATTCAGTTTTGAGCCACATTTTTATGACTAATTATTTAGATCTTGGTCGATTTTAACTATATCTTTTAACCGGATGAAGGACTTTAGTTATCAGATAAACAAACTGAACAAACTTTAACAGCTGCAGCTCGGCTAGCAGGCCCTCCTGGACGTTCCGTGCCTGCCGAACAGCGTCAGAGAAACACTGATTTTTCATGTGAAACTGCTTTATTCTGTGTTTTTGCCAGTTTTAATCACCGGGTCTGTTTGTTTTTGGAGAGGAGGAGACCTCTGAGGATAATTCGGCTCCCAGTGCAAACATCCGGAAAGATGAACACTGAAGTAATCCTAACCTGGAGAAGCTGGGTGTTTAACAATGAAGACAACTCCCATGATTCCACGCTACTTCACAACGTCATCAAACAATGTCTTTTGTTATTGTTTTGATTGAGAGACCCCTAGTGGCAGAAATTACATATTGTATGTTTAAATGATTATTGTAATGGATTTACTTTGTAACCTTAAACTGTTCAACAACAGAAAAATCACCTGAAAAGAAGATTTTAAGATTTGAAAGTCAACTGCTGAGAAGCAACAACATGAATGCTGTGAAAGGGATAACATGCAGCCTACTTGGAAATCTTGGATATAGTATGTTGTACTTTACTAAGCTTTGAAAAAGGAAAGTAAGTTTGACAATAGATAAAAATGTTCACTGTGAAATTCTCACAGTATTTGTCTTTGTCTTTATAAACTTACTTTTAGCTAAATGAAAAGATTTGGAAATCAATGTTAATCCTTCAGGTATATGTATGGTATGTGGTTGGGAGTAATGAAAATTACTGGAGATTTTAAGATATTTGCATTGTCAATATCAAATTACTGCTCACCAACTGGTTTTATTTGTTGTTTTTCCTTTTTGCAAGAAGTATCTCTGTATTCCATGGCAATGAAGGTGACATAACCAACAAAAGCAGAACAAGCAGAGGAAAACAGAGACATAATGACGAGATAGAAATAGTGAATAGAGCTGCACTGATTGCAATTTTCTTTTCAGGCCACCATCTGAGTCGTCAGTAGTGGTAATGATGGTTTTGCAACATGTTGCCAGTAAGTTAAAACAGCTAAAGTAATGTTTAAACAAGTTAAAAACTGCAGCAGACGAACTGTAACGTTATCAGTTGGCGGCGAGTTCATATCATTTAGTTTTACGTGTGTGTGGCTGTGACGTTACTGTCTGCGCTGCTGTGTGTGTGAAATGAACTATCGTACAGGTGTGTGCAGCACATGTCTGACTGATGTCAGACTGATGGAGGCCAGTCACCAGTCATGGCTGATCAGCGAAAAACCGCCTGTTTTTGATTGGTGGCCGATCGATCGGTACATCTCTAATAGTGAAGTTAGCGTGGCAGCCAACCCACACATGGAGCCAATTTAATTAGGAAGAGAAAATCCTTCCTGACGAGAGTTTAATTTGGTTACAGACTGAGGACAACTCTCTGCAGCAGCAAACTGTCAAGGGGATAGACACTACAGCAGCCACAGCACATGTCTGTTATTTGGATTAAAGATTCTACATTTTTTTAAAACTTACATTCGATATAACCATTAATGAATAATTTCTATACAGAAATCAGACCATCTGCCACTACCAGAAAGCTTCAGCTCTGTTTGATCTTTTGGTTTTATGCTATAAAAGCAGTTCAGAAAATTTCCCTCTAAAGACAACCTTCTGGCTCTCAAGCTTAAAATGCAGCAGTTCCATCTGGACTACACTGTTAAAATCAGTATGGGAACCGACACCGACGCTATTCAGACCTTGTACTGTTTGCCTGAAGGCAGATCAAAGGCCACATCATGCAGGACACCACAAGTGTAGATGCTGAAAGTTTAAGAAAGTTTGTGTGCCTGGTGCAGGGTGTTTTCAGATTTTGTCCAAGTACTTAACCCTTGTCCATTATTTAAATTTTTTGGAGCAGTCATTAGTGCAGGTTTGTTTTCACTCATGAGAATCCTTTCAAACTGTGGATTGATTGTACAACAAGCATCCAGGGCAACGCTGTAACACCATCTGCACTACAGTTGAAATATGTAGTTTTTGTTAAGGAAACCCCACTTTAAGAGAGAAAATCATACCGTTGTGGGTGGCTTGTTGTGATGAAGTAACATTTGTACTGGTTCATTCTTTTTTTTACACATTATCTTGAACAATTAAAATCCGCAAACAGTATTAATATCACAGTTTGCTTTTATGTGATATTATATAATGGTGACATGAAAATTAAAGTGCAATATGCTTGAATGAATTATCTAAGCAAGAAACCATAACGATAAAAATAAATGAGGAATGGTGCTAGGTGGTCGGGGTGTGCCCAAATACAAATACATTATTCGGCAAAGAACAAATAGTGGGTTTTATACGAATATTTGTTTCATACAAATATTTTTAAAAATTATTTGTTGGGGGTGTTCCCCAGAGATAAAGCTGAGCTACTGACACAAGCAAAGTGCTCCCAATGGACTCTCCATAACCTGTTGTTCCCCTTCTCCTTTCCACAAAGTAAGGTTGTAAAAAATAGGCAATAAATGAAAAGTGCAAAGCAATAATTGCCTTTGAAGTTCCTCCCTACATGTTACACACTGTGCTGTCTCTGTGTAATGGGTGTATAAATAGGTAGAGGTCTGTCTGCATGAGGTGATGAGTTTTAGCTCAGTAATCAGCGCAGTCGTCTATGATCTGAGAGACTCCAGTTCAAGACCCGATGTGTGGACCTCCTTCGTAAGGTAGTTTATTCATGAACACTTATTGTAACACTTTAATTTTCTAAAATTAAAAGTGTCGTAAAAACAAAAACAGGATTTTTAAGCCTCTCTCCACTTTTATTCGAATACAAATACAGATACAAATAATTTTGCTGCCTCAACAAATACAGATACAAATACTGGGATCTCTGCACATCCCTAGTAGGTGGTATGAATGTGGAAAGACTAATGAGGACTAGAGACCAAATTTCTTGACAGCAGCTCTCACGCTTCACCAAACATACTGAACTCTCAAAAACAGCCAAAGAAAATCTCCCCAATTGACTCAAGTGCTGAAAAGCCTTAATGTCTTATATTTATGTCTTATGTCTTAAGCCTTATGTCTTATTTTGCATTATTTTTAGACATATAAATTGTTATGTGTATATACATGGGTCTCTGTGAGAAAGACAGTAAAAAGTAAAAGTGTGACTTCAAATGTGAACACTCGCCTCCCTCCAGTCATGTTCCACCTTAACAAGCTGATGTCTTCTAGTCTCTGCTGTATCCACAGGGAGTCTATTGACCTTTAACACTGAGTCACGGTGGAGCGAGAAGAAAGATAAAAGACAGAGAGTTGAACATAAAGCTTTCAACTTTGCCATAACGTTTGTGTGAGAAAATTATCAATTACACATGCGATGTCTTGGCATTTGACCACCAGAACTTTTGAAAGAAAGTTTTGAAAGGGGTAGAAAAAAAAACTCAGCCAATTTTTACTTCCCCCTTAATGTGTTTCTTATTATTGTTTCATTAAGAGCATATTACAGATTTAATAGTTGTAAACTGTATTTGGAAAGCGTTTGCTTGATTGACAGGTCAAGCATGTGATTCTCACATAAAACAAATCAGTAAATATGTAATCTGACAAGAGAGAGAGACAGTGAGACAAAAAGACAATGAGACACACGTTGTGATGGACAGAAACAGAGACATACTGGTCTACAGCATAAACTGGAGCAAATTAGTTTTGGAAATGATTATCATCTCTGCCTGGGCCAAATGTGATTGCTTATTCACAACAGTTTTGTAGAGGATGAAATCCATTACACATGTGATGACTTGGTATTCGGTTGCCAAACTATTATATTGGAATCATGCATGGGCAGACAGACAATGGATCTGCAATCCGACCTGGGATTCATTAAACTGCAGCAGATTTGTCTGATTAGATTGTGGCTGAGAGACGAAGTAAAAAGCAGAATTCATAATGTGGGATGATGAGCGCTGAGATGGACAAGGGGTACATGTTAGGTTGAGTGGTGGAGTTATAGCCTAGATTACTATCGATTTCTGTCCTCCTTTTTCCCTGAATGGCAGTGGGTGGTGGGACATCTTTGATTAACTGCTGTTTGGATTGAGCCTGCTTGTCCTCTTGCCTTTCTGCAGAGAACTATTGAGCCAACTACAATTATGGACAATCTTGAATGAGATTCTAGAAACAGAGCGCCTTATTGAAAAAAATCAAATTAATAAAATCTTTTGTGAATCTTTGTCATCATGTTAAAGTTTCATGGTTGGCTTTAAATGTGTCATGCCAAAGTAAAGTAGAGATGAAGAAAACAGGTTTTGAAAGCACAACAATTTCTTCTTTTATGGAAAAATTGGTGACCTTCAGATATATTGGTTTTGCAGTGAAAGACAGAAGGATAACTAATGGCGATATTTCTTCATCAGTGTATGGAGTTGCCAAATTGTCCTGGAACTGTACTGATATTCAAATTTCCTTTTTTCCCCCTTTCCTTCTGAGCACTTTAAGGACTTCTCTTCCATTTTGGCTTAAAGTTGAGCTTGAAAGTTAATTCTTGACATTGACCTTGTCCTGGGAAAACTCCAGCTACTAAATGGACTACTAAATGGTGAGATTATTTGGTGAACTGCTGTTCAAGAATTACTTTTATGCTCAGTGGCAATACTATTCAATAGTGGGGTTTCCTTATGTAATTCTTTTCTTTTTCATGTGGCATATATTTAATTTTTGAGCTCTGCATTCATATACTTTGTCACGATAAATGACAAAAATATATGTGACTCATATAGACTGTATTAGGCCTTAAGTGAAACTTATGAGACTAAATAGGTCATTATTCCTTTGCTCTGGGGCATTTCCATCCTCCTTAATGGCTTATATACGTGCTGATTAGACATGCTGTTATTGTTAAATGGTCTTAATACTTAGTCCATGTTAACCTGCGATATTGTACATATAGTATGGGCTTTCCTACAGAATGGGGCTATATATAAAATAATAATAAAAGTTGTAGTAGTGTCATTGGTCCGTGCATGAACTATAATTCATTTGCAGTTGTTCACGTTGTATAATGAAAAACCACATTTTTTGGGGTATTTCCAGATTTCATTGTCTTAAGAAGTAAAATACAATTCAGCGCGCTAAAGTTTCCACTTGTTCCGTTATCCGACTTGTGCAAAGAAAATTGAAACAGGAAGTCGAGAGCCGGAAACAGAGACAGCTCGCCTTCAAAGTAAAAGTTGCATGTTTTGAAGCGTGTTGGCTGCAGCTCAATTTAAGGAGAGGCTACACTAAATAAATAAACAAATAGACTAAATAACGAGCATAATTCATAACTTCTTTTACACACTTTGCAAAGTAAAGAAATGTAAATAATATAATAAATGTCATGTGTCCTATTTGACAGGTGTGGGACCTCCGTTGGCATGCTGATGCATAAATTCATCCAGTGACTGCACCAGGATAACCTGGAAACTAGCAGCTGGTAAGTAGAGAGCAGAGTAGAGTCCATCATTCAGGCAGTGACACATTTAAGTTGTTTTGAATGAATGAAAGTGCTGACTTGGTTTTAAGTAGTTTATTTTTTGTGTTTACATCCATATTGGGTGAACAATGGAGCAGCTGTAGCCCACTTTTTTTAGGTAGTCTGCCAACTGTGGGACAATGCAGGAGGAGGATGATCCTAAATGTACAGCAAATGACCCAGCAGTGGGATGTTCTCCACTGGCATTGTCATCACCTGAACTCAGTCCAGCTGAGCGGGTGTATCACTCACCGAAAATCAGACCAAAGGCAAAAGTCCAGTTTATAGTTCAGGTCCGACATAGAATCACCAGGGGAGATATAAGTGTCCTCTGGGATCACTTCAGACTTCAGACGCTCAATGACTGAAAACAGTTTGACACCAAATGTTAGATATCATGATAAAGTTTGTTTTAATAGGCCAAATGATCTTTGGTCTGCTAGAACTGGAGGACTTTAGTTACAAGTAAAAACTAAAGCTACAATTCCTACACTGTTCATCTGTGGATGTAAATAACATCAAGGTAAAGAGGAAATATTAACCTGAGTCATGGTTTCATTTCAAAGCCAATATGCTGAAGTGGAGATAAATTACAACAGAACTAACAAATATGTGTAATGGTGAAAATAGCCTTTCTTGAACAGTTTGAGCAGTCGTATTACAGTTTTCTTATTAAACCTTCGCTGGTGCACAACTTAACATTATATATGCGGCTCTACTAGAGTAGACAGACAATATGTTGGGACTTTTTCGGGTCATCTGTTTTAAACTTAACAAAACATTTTCTTTTATTACAGAGATTCCAGAGGACCAGAGTAGAGAGTTTATGAGACACCAGGGAAGACAGCTGTGGATAGAGTGTCGCTCATCTTGAATGCTTTTGCTGGGGTTTTATGTCTGGTGTCTGAGTCCCTAACTGTACCTAACCAAGACTGGCTCTCACAGCCAAACACAGTTTGCTTTTCATTGCAAAGGACTAAGACACACATGGTGCTGAGTCTTTACAGTTATAGGAAATTTAAAAATAAATGAATTCGAGAATTTATATTAATCAGTGATTACATACACAGTCTGGCCTAATTCATCTGTTCGAAAGAACGCAGTGATCAACAGAGGCACCACGTGGTTAAATGCCAGATGTCTTATCAAGATACGAGATATCAGTACAGACAATTGTAAACAATAAGTAAAAAATCCAAAACACTTTGAGTCCTGAGTCCTGTATGAAATACATTTTTTCATGTGAATGATTAGAAGAGATGGTTAATCTTTGTACAGTGCACACATGAAACATGTGCAGTAGCTCATACTGGTCCCATAAATTGAATTCTTCATCATACCTCATTGTAGTATTGTTTTGTTGGCTTTGTATTCACCAGTGATGATGTACACAACATGATCAAATTCTATCAGTAAAAAATGCAACAATTCATGAGGTAAAGTTAATTTTACTTGTGTGTTGCGCCCCCTTTCCATCATTTGTTAAAAGTCTATTAAAATGCTAAATGTTTGGGAGTTATAAATACCCGCTAACTTAAAGAAATAATGTGTTAAATATTAATAAATATATTAAATATATTTTTCCCCCTTAAAATCAAATAAAGGATGTGTATTTTTATGAATCATGGGTGGTAATTAAATGCAACACATTTTCAGTAGGTACACAAATTATTTATTGTATAATAGATGTTTTGTAGGACAGATAGTCTTGTTTTCTTTCTGATAAGATTTTAGTAAAAATATTTTTAATACATACCTGTGTGTACCTTCCTTCCTTCCTCGTAGTCGTCGTCTTCTTCTCGTCGTCATCATCTTCTTGAAAACGAAGAATTGGAAAAATGATATGGTTAAAAAACACTGAAACAGCTTTCTCAAACTCCTGCAGGCTCTCCTCTCTCCACCACCAACCAGCCAACATGTTTCTGTGTACAGTATTGTAAATAACTTTGCAAATATAGCCCAGTTTCTGTAGGGGTGGATAGCATTTTTGTTTAATATCTTTCCTCCTGCATCTGTTGAGTTAGGAGTTATGTCGGTCATTTGTATTTTTGTTTCTTTATGTTTAAATAGGTAATTTTAGGTTGATTAGCTTTAGTTCTCTTTTGTTTGTTGTTTTGCTGCTAACTCAGAAACCCTGAAACCACAACTATGAAATAAACATTTAGAGGCTGCAAAATCCCTTGTTGCTGCTGTTTCTTGGGAGCTGGGAAGAGGGAGTGTCATTTTCATGTTGTGCCAGGATTTCTCCCTGGCCAGGTCGTAACAATATATTTTTAAATTCTTCTGCTTCTCCCAGTTTAAAGACCCCTAATGATAGACCCACAGAGCTGTTTTTGCCTATTTTGCTTGATTAGACCTCTACTTAGCAGTGTGTGGGCCTGTATAGGCTGTCCTTGATTGACATCTCCCGTAAAGAAGTAAAACACATTTCCAATCCACTGGAGATAGAAATATCAACATATATTCAGACCATACAGTATATATCTAAAAAACACAGCTATAGAGTGGACAAAAGAGTCACTAAGTTTCATTCAGCGTATTCTGCTCATTCATCATTCACCACAGTTGGATCACTCATTCAGTATACAGCAGGTTTAAGTGTTTAGTGTGTTCATAATGGAAAAGTGACAAAATTGTCTTTTGATTGATTTTTCTGTGTGCTATTGATGGATAATATTCTTCCACAATGCAATGCACAAAAACAAAACAAAATTGAGGGAGCTACAGTAGTCACAGCTGGACAAAATGAAAAGTAATAGTTTATGGTAGTGAGACAGCTCCAGGAACATCTAAGAAAACATAAAATAACAATTCAATTTTTGAAATAAATACTGTAAAACAATGTGGACTCACAGTCCGTTAACTTCACAGCAGAGTCGACTCAGTTGAAGAAAAGTGGGGTTATCCACTTTCTTCACTTCTGCAGGAAAGGGTGAGAGCACTGGGTGACACGGCAGTCTTCTTCCGGGAACATGTTTGGTTAAACATGGAGAAAATCTCTACTCGTCAAGCGAGATTGAGATTGTGTGGCCTAGTTGCAGTTGCGTATGTACAGGAATTACCTCCTTACATTAGCTGGGTGAGCAGCTGGAAGTGCGGTGTGGAAAGCGCCTCCGGTGTTTATACTTTTGGTGACGTCAAGGCCAAGGAGGGGAAACCCCATGCCTTTCCAGCGGGTCTTGTCCAATGAAAGCCGAGCGTTTGACTCTGCTTCCACACCTAGGTGTGAGTTGAGCAGAGCATTATGGGAGTTGGAGTCCCTTTGTTTCTTTGTTATCATGCTTTGTGACTGCATGCAGGCCCACCTTTGTGTCATGCACATGGCGTATGAGTCCCAACACATATTCGCATCAGTTTGCCTCGCTGGGGTGAATTCACGTCTAACTCACGTCTTTGACCTTGTATGTAATCACGCCATGTAAAAAATTCACTTTGCATTCTGTCTGAACATAGTTACTCTTCATCCTCTGTTTCCTACTCTAGTGATAACTGCTTTTTCACTTTCTGTCCTGTCTTTTCTTTCCCCATCTCAAGCCTTCCACTTCAACTATCACTTGACCCCCACAGCTGCTATATATTTCCCCATTACCTCCCCGGCACATATACAGTAGCTCTCAATTTTCACTCTTCCCTCGCCAGTTTGTCTATGTTGCCCTCAGGCGTAGTGTTCCAGCTTTTTCCTCAGCTATTTTGACCTATCTGTTTGTGTTTGTGCCCTGTCTGTCTATTTGACCTTCTACCTACCTTAGAGCCTTTAGTATTATAGCTTGTTTGGACTGATCTGCTGTTGCTGACCTCCTGCTTGCCTCTTTTTCTCAGTTTTGGTCCAGACTCTGTGCTCAAGCTGTTAGAACCACTGCGTCAGAGGGCTCTGAAAAGTACAACATTTGGTCTTTGTCAGTATTTAATCTCTGGTTTATTGTGACATAAAAAAATCACCCTCATGTTGGTTTTTACTCCAAAATGTTACTCATCATACCAAGTACACACCTGGCAAGTCATTATGCCATTTAGGTCTTCAATTGGTCTTTATCGTGTCTAATTTGTATAAATTTGCTGGTTTAGGTTGACCAAGCTTGAAATCTGGTACAGAGCAAAGAGACTAAGCAGAGATCAGAAGACAAAGCGCTCTTTTGCTCTGCTGTCCTCCATGTCTGCAAAGTTATATCCGCTATGGCACACGAAGCCAGGGTAAGATTAGTACTATGATTAAGGAGTAAATAAACACACGCCACCAAAACCTCACATCCCTTATAACATGTAGTAGCAAAATGAGAGTGAATGCGCCGTGCACCTCGTGACCCCATCTCCAGTACCCAGGTTCCTGATATTGAATGCCCACTGAGCCCAGTGGAAGTAGCTGGACTTAATGCTGCTGCAGACCTACTGGAATCAACAAGTCTTGGGGCTGACATATATTTAGCTGCACAGCAGTACATGCAGAGCATTGGTTATATGTAAGGTACCTTCCTTCCAGGGGTTTGGACATTAGTAACAGCGCCACCCATCACCCTACTGCCCCACCCCCCAGGGGTTCAAGTGACCATATATTTTGTCTTTTTACACCAAATATCATTTCACCCATTTTAGTAGCTGTTGCTGTGAAGATTAATGTTCAGCTAGAGCATGTGTGTCATAGACGTATCCAGCCACTATCAGCTTATATCATAATTACCAGACTTTCCAGAGAGGGTGGATACCTGTGTGACCTGACAGGAAACTACATTCTACTGATCCAGCTTTAATTTTGATTCTTAAAACATCCAAAGATGGTAAACAAAACAGTCATTCCACAGGTAACCAAACATTGGGCTCAAAATAGAAGAATTTAATTCCAAAATGACATACTGATCAGACCCTTCAAATCTGATAAAGAATAAATTAGGGTCTGGAAATTAAAAGACTAAGAAACAGGTTTGTGGCATTCCTGGTATACTTCTTGAAGCCTCTATGCAAGGAAAAACAGGGATAGTTTGTATAGCAATACGAAATGGTGTATGTGATCTGTATTAAATAAACAAGAACTATTCTACCACTAAACTAAAGTTTAGTTTAATAAGTAGTCACCTTATTGCTCACACCCATGGAGAACTTTTGATCATCAACAAAAATTATCTTTAATCTTTAATAACTTAAATTGTAATGTGAAATGTGTCACTGGATGATGCTCATCACACAAAAAAGGCTTCCCTCAACTGACTGAACTTTGGCAATGTAGTGCCTATTATGTCGCAACCTATACATTTTCTTAACATGCATGGGTGAAGTTGTGTAGTGTTGTCTAACAATGGTGTGCAGCAGAACTCCCCACCATATGATGAAATTTCATATTAGTCCAAACCCACAATCGTGAATTGTAGATCCTCAATGCTCACAACTAGGAGAGCACAAAAACAACATACCTGTCTCCACAAACTGCTGCCAGCAGTTTTACATCTGATGGCAACAGGGCATCCATCGTCATCCTCCTTTTCCCCTTCCTCAGGCCAGATGATGTTGCCTAGAACCATCCAAATGTAACATTTAAAAAGGTTAAATGACAGCTAATATGTGTAGAATATGAATGAACTTAAAAGAGTACAAAAGTAGAACAGATTAATTTGAGTGTATGAATACTGGAGCACTGGATTCAGCCATTGATTGATGTGTGAAAACCACTGGTACTACATCTGGCCTGGCCTCCCAACAGTGGCCATAACATCGACTCTTGCAGTCCCTGCCTCAGCTGTTTAATTTGTTGCAAGGTTCACCTGAGCACCTACATATATTATAGATATTAGAGAGTGGGTACAGATATAGATATTAAAAAGTATTGGTCCTTTGAGCTTACCCCATGCTGAAGAAAACTTTGTAAAAGCCAGGCCAAAGCCAAGCCAAACTTGCCTCAGCCCACCCGCCGTTTCTTCTGACTTTTTCCTACTAAGGTTTTCTTGGGAGTTTTTCCTTGTGCGCAATTGAAGGCCGAAGGCTGCTGGCGCCGGGTATGTTAGGTTATGTAGAATAGATAGTTTGTTTTGCTAAATTTTGCTCTGTGTGGTGCCTTTTGTTATGCTTGTCCTATGTCATTTTGTTCACTAATGTAGATCTAGTTAAGTTTATTCTCTGTAAAGTCCTCTGAGACATTCTTGTGATAAAAGGCTACATAAATAAACAACCTTGAACTTGAATTCTGTCCAAAAGACTTGCCAAAATCCATGAAGAATCCACTCTGTAACTTGTGCATCACCAGACTGAAGGCAAGAAATGGCACTTCATGCCCTCTCCAGTGGCTATATCACCTAAAAAACAAAGGAGAAAATAATAATAATAATAATTATAATAACAACAATAATGATAATAATAATAAGGGATCTCAAAGGACTATAAAATTGGTTAACAATGTGTTTTAGCCAACATAATAGAAACAGTTGAGCATACGGCCATGGCAAGTTGAATTTGAGCAACTTTTTTTTATTACTTGGCAATTGAAGCAACTAAGTAGTAATTCAGGTGCAACATGTTTGTTAAATTAAGTTACTTTCCAATCTGCAATGGAGTGGTCTGGCCTGATCTACTTTATTGACCTCATAAAAGCTGATTAGTCTTCCCTCCTGATCCTAAATGTCCTCTCTCATGTAAAATCTCAATTTCAGTGCTGGCTCATCTTTTTGCTGTAGCAAATACCTTCTGTATAGCATCGCTGCCCTTTCTGGAACTTCATTATATAAATATTTCAGTCAGAATTGCATTTCTACAAGGGTAAAGTAGAAACGGGACTATTCATTCACATTCTATTGTTTGAAAGAAGTTAAAAAAAATGCCAAGACAAGTAAAAACACACAGTCAGCTATTGCAGGTACCGGCCCTGATGGTATAGTTTGTGATGTTTGGTAGCCAGAACCAGATGGGTTAGCTTATGCTGCTTTCAGTGACACTGCTTTTGGAAACCTCTTGAATTCATCAGAGGAAAGTTAAAGTCTGCATTTGACTGCAATTTAAATTGTAAATTACAAACAAAGCAGTTTATTTTAGTCTGTGATGCAATTCTCAGGGCCAAGATTTTAGCAGGACCCTAGTTATGTGTTACTCAGCTGTATTGAAGCTACTTAAAACCAGAAAAAAGATTGTTTTCAGGGCCTCGTTTCACTTGTCATTGTGTAAAATTAAGTGTCAACTGATGCTGATACTCCATGACAGTGACAAGCTGACAATACCTTTCCCCATGAACTTGCATGGAGGGGCATCAAATTGCAGCAAACTGCTTTCCACATATTGGACAGAAATCCTGGAGAGCCAGAGGGAGGCTCAAGATAACACTCTATCAACCAGGCTCACATGATACTCTACGTTTGATGCCTGGATATTAGAACCCTTTGATTATGGACAGGGCCACCAACACTGATATCTACTTTTTACTTCTGATATCTCAAAAGCAAAAACATCAGGGCCAGTACCTTTTGGATAGATTTAAATGACTCACAGCTTGTAACAAATCAGATTATTAAGATTATTCATTTTATAACAAAGTCCCCTGCTCATTTATTGATTGTTTGACTACTTACAGCGGGAATTGAGTGTCGGACTCAAGTGATGAGAATTCAGGAGGAAACTTCCCTTTGAGCTTTTGTTACTTTGTTAATTTCAATCTGAATAATTGCTTACCTTATAAATAACATCTGGTTCATAGCCTTTCTTCCTCTTCTGCAGCAGCTTCAAAATTCTTCATAAGTAATGGGGAAAAAAAACAATAATTACCATTTTTTCTACAAATTTATAATAACTACAGTACTATAATATTCAGAACACAAGCCAATGGACACTGAAAGGATTCAGGCAGCTGCTGAAGAGGAACTGATGTGCCACAGGTCATGCAGTCATTTTTTGGCATATTCTGAAATTCCGGTGCATCATATGTCAGGAGGGTTTTGTCTGTCTTTTCTTGAAGGTGGACAATATATATTATGTTCTTTCCATTGTTCGAGGAGGCCTTCAGTATTTTTGCTGTGTAGCCCTGGGAACCCTGGGTCTTCTTTTGTCCGCTGCCTCCTTTGAAAGTAAAAAAAGAATTTATTCAAAAAGAAAGTCATGTTCTTTCAAAAGTTATAAAATATAATGTACTGAGAAGCTCTGGATGGATCACTCTTTTAGCTATATGTAAATTAGCTAGTATGTGGTGTCATAATCTCACCTGTGGCTTTTTGGAGAAGCCAACCACCACATAATTGTCATAATTTAAAAGTCCTCAATCTAACCTCAACTCAACACATGTTTTATAACCTTCCAGAAGCTTTTCCTCCAAAACTGCACATGTGCAGTGGTTCAAAAACACACTACCAATAATGAATCAAACTTAATGTACCATATGACGCTCGTGTAAATATGTATAAACATAAAATAACAATGCTCAGTAAAAATAAACAAATTACCATACCAATAGAGGAGGAACTTAAACATTCATAGATAAATACGTAAATATAAACATCATTTGAATTAAGTTTTGGTTATGGAATCAGCACTTGATATTAAAACTGGCAGCTTCACGGCATGCATGCAGCTGCAGCATTATGTATCGACATACACATTATGATAACTGTTATGTTTACGACATCATCTGATGACAGTCGGCAACGCTGGTCCCAACTCACAATAAGTCAACCTAGTCTTGTTCAAATCAACACTTCATTAAATTGACAAATAATTGATGATTATTGGGGACTTAATCTGTCACTTGTACCACATAACTGCAATGTCTTGAGTGCGAATCCGACCCAGGACCTTTGTCTCATGTCATTCTCCCCTTTCTCTCTCCCAAACTTTCCTATCTGTCTCCACTGTCAGCTATTCAAAATAAAGGCACAAATGCCCAAGAAAATAATCTTAGAGTAAATGAAATGTTCTCAGTATTTTCCAAATTCATCTTTTTTATATTTATCTTATTACATCTCCACAATAATATCTCTTTTCTTTTTTCACACTCCTAACTAAAGTGTCATGCTGTAAAAAAAAAAAAAAAAAAAAAAAAAAAAGCGAGCCTCCGTGTGATCAGCATCATCTGCTTGTTTTCGACAGAAACTCTCTCGCTCTCTGCCTGCTCAGCCTGTTCTCAGACGGTAGGCAGGTTGCTCCAGTAGTTGCAGCTTCACTGTCACACACACCCTCTCTCTCTCTCTCTCAGCTCTCTCTCTCTATGTACTGAGCTATTCCTTAAATGAGCTACGCTACCAAGAATTTCCCAGGCAACAGCACAGAAGTTGACTCACATGTCAGAACAGCGCTGCACAGAGGCTCCTAAATGCTACTGATTTCTGAATGAATGGATATTTGGTGTTATTTTTGGGGGTTTTTTTTTTTAATTATAGGGAAAACACTGAGCACATGTGTGTGAATATTTTATACAAGTGAAAATTTAAACATACAAGTTCAGATTTTTGTTCTACAAGTTTACACGTCACGTCTACAAGCTCTCGCATTTAGCAACATGTTTACCTTCATATGTCAACCCCCCCTTTAATAAAACATCTGGTGGAAACAGGCCTCACCGCTTCATGTGGGAACTAAAATTAGAGGCAATCTTCATTCTTTGCTTCACATTCTCTGCTAATCCATCCGACAGACCGACTGAGGGCGATTATTCCTTCATCCACATAAAGTCTTTTCATTTGTAGCCAAACATGTTAAATGGATTTTCATTCACAATGTCCATTTGCAGCCCCCTCTGTAATTGTTCTGGTTGTAGGAGGTAGCGAGAAAATTAATAACAGAAATTAAGGAGAAAAAAAAAAAAAAGAGAATCACACCATTGTTCCTCGGCCTGCATGTCTGACATTTTAGATTTGGTGGCTGTGTTTGGCAGATGAGGAAAACAAAGGCACAAAGCGCTCTGTGATGTGCTGACTAATAGAATAAATATTAAAAAGAAATGAAGGAATAAAACCGCTCAGACTTTTCTGTCTGGTGGTGACATTTCCTGCATGGTCACAGGGGCAGAAGAAAAGTGTGTGGGTTTTTGTAAAGGTCTCGGCAAAGCTTCCAATCAAGTTGAAAGAACTGCAGGGCTTTGAAGAGCAACCTACCACTTAGTCCGAACTATAAAAGTGGTATAGAGATCTTATTGAAACACAGTCAACACAGGTATTAATTTTGTCCATGCACTGATTACCTAACCTGACAATAAGTTTGGGAATCATTTATTGTTGCAATTTTTACTTTGAAACATTTCTCTCATCTTCGCTTTGTCTTCCTCAGTTTATTTTCTTCCTCACTTCCCTGAAAATAAAATGAAAAAGAAAAAATAAATCAATTTCACTTTCCTTCTAGATTGACTTCATTGTGATGTTGCCTCTCCAGCTCCACCATATATCCTCACCTTTCATTTCCCGCTGGGAATAGATTCACATTCAGCCATTGTTTCATTTTTTTTCTTTCCTCAAGAAGAGATCTCCCAATGACTAATACTGCATCTGTTTGTGTTTTGAATCTGGCTGTGGCTCTTTTCTCAAACACTACAGTTGTCGGATGTGTATAACCCACACACAAACAGTCCATCACCTCTCTCCGCTCTTGAGATACTTTTGTGGAAGCCAGCTGATACTGCTGATTTATTTGTCTCCTGTTGCATATTCAAGACACAGTACACACTTAGAAATGATTTGTGACGGTGTTTTTTGACATTGTGGAGATCAACTTAATTATAAATAATAAATTATCTGATTTTTCAGCTGAGTCATCTTTAAAATCACCTCACTTTTGTTGTCTTTTTTATCCTTTTTTCATCTTGTGTTGTTTTAATGTTTCACTGTTTGTTGACAGCAATATATTTTGCTCATAATTTGGTTCCCTATTGCTATCTCCATCCTGCGTATGTTTATTTATCCTACATGTGTTAGCCCTGTGGCGTATCCACAGCGTCTTGTCCAGTGCAGATAGGAACCCCTGAAGTCCTAAAATAAATGTTTAAAAGAAACAAATCTTGTGCAAACAAGATGTTATCTTGTATACACAACAAGAACCATATCTTATTGGCACAAGTTACAATCTCACAATATCTTGCATAAGACAAACAAAAATCTAATCTTTTAGAAGTTCATTGGCTTTAGCGATAGTGTTTATAATTTGTAAGTAATAAATCTGATGTTAGGATGCAAAAAATGTTTCTTATTATATTCACTGAGTTAAAATTGTGCAAGACAGTGACTCAGCAGAACTAATAATAATACAAAAACAAACAAATGAGAAACTTACAACCAGTTACCCACATTGTCACATATGTTTATTTATTTATAACGTATATAACATCATGAACATGCAGACTTACACTTATTATAAGATCCTTACAACATTATCAAATAATATAGAAAAAATGATAAGTAAACAACAATAACAATGAATAATCTGGGGACATGGACAATAATTCATCATAATACATCAATGTACACTTCTCTTGTTTGTCATAAGTCTTAAAGTATTCATGCATTCATAGCTTAAAACACAGGCTTGACATGAACTTAAATTTAGCTGCTAGTTCAGCTCAAAGGTACTTGCATATATTGTCGTTGTGTAGATAATTTATTCTGTGTCAGCAACTAAAAGTTGATATTGACACTAACAGTATATAAGTCAAGGATGTATATCCTTAAAGATCCAGACATATAGGCTATTAAGACATGAAAATACTATGCTTGGAACATAATGTGTATGTCTAATATGGTTTATCCACAAAAAAGTGTAATTACCTCTTTAAAATCCTTGTAATTACACAAAAAATTCAGAACCTGTGAATATGCACATGTATTTCATTTCATAAGATTTAACTGCTGTCTGTGTATGTGCACTGGAGGCTTCAAGTTTCCACATCGCACTTGTGAGTTGAATATTTGTACCAGAATCGGCTCCAAATTAGTTGTGATGTCACAAATCATGATTGTAGTCCCACCCCTTAAAATCAGATTTATAATGAGCCCAGAGAAAACCTTCCACTATTAGTAGCTTAATGTGGAAACAGCCTTTCAGTATCAAACTCTGCACATACATCATTCTGCACAGTGAAGCGCAAACATTCAGCTGCGGGAACAAGAAGAAAAACACATTTTTGAGAGCAGGGTGACTCTAAAGGTGTCTTTACACTTCAGTAATGTAAATTTTTATTTTATTTGGTGAAGATTGTGTCCCAAAAGACTAAAACAGCCAACCCTCTCCCATTGTAGGAATTGGACGAATAAATATATTCTGTGTGATGACTGTGACTCCGTGGCATAAATGCAACACAAATGGCCCATGGGAGGTTTCAGCCACTGAAAAATTCTTGCTGAAGACCTGAGCTGCTGACATTTCAGAAGTTTGTAGTATGTTTTCACATTTTTATTATATAATTACAGAGCAGAAAAAGCAGCCCCAGAACTAGAAAGATTAGACAAATGGGACAATTTATTGAATGTATACTGAATGATACAGAAAGAGGATTTGACAAGATGTTGCTCAAATAGGGCCATAAAAATAAAAAAAACCCTGTATCATAAATCATAGCTGAATATGGATCCATGTGTGGAAGCTTATCAGCATATCAATTTTGTGAGCATCTATGTGAGTTCACATGTTTGTACATTATGTGTATTCACATGCAATGTGTTTGCAGCAAAAACAAAGTTAAAACTTGACCACTCCACTCCTCTAAACAGCAGTGTAAGCGCCAGATAAGCATTTATACAATCGATAAAACCATGAAGTGGAACTTGACAGTAAATTATCACAGTGTCGGATGAGCCTCTTCGGGGATCAATACACACTGAAGGCAGCCAGATGTTCTGAAATACAGGTGTACACACAGAAAATACTTTATAATTCTCTAAATCCTCTAACTGCTCGTTAAGGAGAAACCATGTTTTTTTTGTGTTTTAACATCCCGTGAGGAAATTAAGATGATGCAGTAGTTGTTGTCACATTTCAGCGGGTACAGCAATGACATATCGTCGTAGATCAACCTGGAAGTTGGCTGCAGTCGGCTTTCCAGTTGATATATTGCGTCAGGCTTTTGTGTTGAGGAAATTAGCTCCATCTCCAACAGAGATTTGATCAAAACTAGAAACCTCAAATCAGTGTAGTTTTGACTGTAACGCTCACTCAACAAACTCCAACTGCTTTTCTAAGACATCACTGAACATAAATGATCACAGTCTCTTGGAAGTAGGAGTGTTAAGTTTAGGGAAAAACAATGCAAATATTGTTAAAAAATGATCTGTCTCCAGTGAGGAACAATATATTTCAAGTGCGCACTCTCTTTCCTGTACTCTTATAACTATGTGAGGCTAATATTGACCTTTATGCTTGATTCATTATGTAGCTGAGAATGGAGGCACTAATACCGGGCAGTGATTTATATGTTGATCACTTGTAATATCTGGCTGACCATCTGCACCAATTCAGTGGACTGTTAAAAGAGTATGTGGTTTATGAACTGGGAAATTTTTTTACTGTTTTATCAGCTGCTGCAAGGTATTTGTGCGGACAGCGCTCTTAATCATAATTCAGGATAAATGTGTGTTTTTTTGTTTCATTTTTTTTTTTTTTAAATGTGAGGTGAGGAAGGACTTTCCAGACATTTTTATTCTGCACAGAAACTGAATTTTCAGCTGGTCTAAGCACAAGAGACTGATTCCCTTTTAATGTGTGTTGGTTCAGGTTCAGTAATTATGCTAAATAATGATTGTTGGAATAGGTTTTCATATCAGTGTGGGTGGTGTGAGGGCACAGTGTGAGCAACTCTGTCTACGTGTGTTTTCCATAGGCGGGTGTTTGTGTGTGTGTGAGGCACGGATTTGTGTGTGTGTGTGTGTGTTTTATGTTGAAAACTCCACCCACACCACGTCCTGAAACACAGCACCATGATGTCTCCACTCGATACCCACCTGCTTTATGTTTTTTAATGTATTTATTTTACTCTTTTCAGTGATTTATCTTCATCAGGAGTGTTCCTCTGGTGTTGCCTTTGCATTGGTTTAAATGTAAAGGTCTATTTTCAGTCGTTGCATTTCAACAAACAGTATGCATATTATTTGCTGACCAAATTTGACTCACAATAAAATTCCTGTATCGCAAGCAGATGAAAAATGAGGGGCTACTGTATAGTAACAGTCACGCCTGCAAAATATGCAGTAAAGCTTTAAGTTTGAGCTGAAATGTTTGTTCATCAACAATGGAAACAGGCAAATTATTAACAAACATGAGGCTGCATATTTTCAT
Organism: Thunnus albacares; assembly: GCF_914725855.1. NCBI lineage: Eukaryota > Metazoa > Chordata > Actinopteri > Scombriformes > Scombridae > Thunnus > Thunnus albacares. The sequence goes on along the minus strand of NC_058115.1, from coordinate 30,271,793 downwards.
TGTTGGTAATTAATCTGCCGATTATTTTCTCGATTAATCGTTTTATCTATACAATGTTAAAAAATCTGTCTGGTATAATTTCATAAGAGTCTGAGGTGATGCCTTCAAATGCTCGTTCTGTACGTCCAACAGTCCAAAACTTAAAGATATTGAGTTTACTATCATGTATGACACAGAAAAGCATCAAATCACAACATTTTTAAAAAATGCGACAAGCTAATTTTTGCTTTCAAAATTAATAAAACGAATATTCAATCATCAAAGTGGTGGTTAATATTTCTGTCAATCATCTCATTGATTAATCGACTAATCGTTGCAGCTCTAATCAAACACCAGAAGATATTTTGCCTTTTGTTTTCAATACTGAGTTTAGTTCCTGGGACTAATTGTTGAAAAGGATCATGTATTTGTGCTCATTTTACAAGACTGGATACTTTGGACGTAGTTTTTGAAATTAGTTGAAGGTCTACTTTTGTTGGAGTTGAACAGTTTTATTAGCAGATTAGGTAGACAGGGATTTAGATTTAAGTCCAGTTCTTTCAGGCCATATTTGTCTTCTTTCAGCCATTTGAATCCACATCACATATAAAAAGGTCCTCTGGAGGAGAATTGAGTTTCAGCTTGACTCTGACTTGTATTTAATGGCTGTATGCTGCTTTACTCCCACAGCTTTATATGTTTCTGAAGACAGAAATCGTCTGAAGTATAAAAGTCAGAGAGAGAAGAGAAGAGAAGAAAGACGACACACGGGGGAGGAAGACATTTGAAAGATGTGAAAGGTCAGTGGTAGAAGGCAGCAAAGATGAGAAAAACCAGAGAGAGAGATGATGAATGTACACAGATTGAATGAAAGACAGCGAGGGATGACAGCTGACTGAAATGGCAGCAAAGTGAAACTGACAACAAACAAGCAGAAGATAAGCATTCTCCATATTAGACATTTAACAAGTTACTGTCCTCTTCATAAATCAATTTTGAGACTAGCATGCAATCACACCCAAACCACAGCGGAAAAGTTTACTTTGTTGCATGTTTTTGGTTTGTTATGGTCCTCATTGGCTAATTACAAGCAACCCGGGGCTTGTAAACACAACTAACATGGACTCTTTAAGTAGCTTGTGTTATTGTGTGGAGTTCTGGTTACCTGAAGTCTTGCCAGGTTAGAGGTTTTGGCAGAAGCAGGAAGTCAAAACAAATCCCATTCATGTCCCTTTGTCTTTAGCCTAGCATGTTCTACCTAACCTCCTTTTTCTGTGGCGTTAACGTGAGTTGACTTATGAAAAATCATCAGTTGAGAAACTTCTGGCCGTCAGATGTCAGAATTTGAACAATATCAATTCTAGGCTGTTTTCTGCACTGCGGTTACAAAGATTAAAAAAAAATAAATTAAGCATGTTTAGATGTTTTTGTGATGGAAGTTTGGCAGCAACAAAAATGCTGAGTGAGTAGAAAGTAGCTTGAATATGAGTGGTAGCAATCTGCGAGATTTGTAAGCAGGGAGCAAGCTGAAAGTAAGCAAAGTCAGAAAAGTATGTAATCAAAGTTTTGAGTATGAAAGATGAATCGTGTCACTCCTGAGTGAGCAGTAGAGCTTCCTTTTCACGCTGCTATCACAGTCATTTACTCTCAGATTTGTCAGATTATCTTCCTTGAAGAAAAACTCAAACTGAGAGCGCAGTTACATTAAATAACGTCAGGCTACTTTCCACTGTGATCCATCAGCATTTATATTCATCTAAATGTCCATACTGGGGGGAAAAAAAGATGTGACTCTAACAACTAGATCCTGTTGAAGCAGGCATATTCCTGTTATGGTCTGCTTGCTATAAATTGTTAGCGAGCGACCTTTTACATTCTGGACTGTCAGGAATCTGTCAAAACAGTCAAGATTTATGCTCATAGTGCCTGTGCTCTCTCAAATCTCTCTTGGCATATTGATTACAGGTTGGATATGTTTGGTTCCTGCTCATATGCTTTGTCAGTGATATACATCTATTCACCAGGGAGTTATTCACTGATTCTGAGGATTCTTACCTGCTCAAATGAAAGAAACAGAAGGAGTAAAGAGAGTCACAACTGCAGTTTTTGTTTTTCCTTTGCTTAATTATAATTTCTGTAGCTGGCTTTTTATGGGGATGTACAGTCTAGACCAGGGGTTCTCAACTGGTCTCACTCTGGGACCCATATTTTCCCATGGTCACTAAGTCACGACCCACTTTTATAGAATTCAAACCAATCAAATTTATTTTTCAAAAGTATCCTTTGAAAACACGCATATGTCATCTTTTTTTTAAACATAAATACATATATTTACATGTACAAAGTGCATTTCAGAGCACATTATTAAGAAACTGAGGAGGACCATGACAACTGCATGTACACTAAAATAAATATCAAAACTGCACAAAATAAATAAGGCCACAAAGTTAGATATTATGGCAAAAATCATAATCACAATTATTTTGGTCAATATTGAGATCATGATTATTTAACACGATTACTTTTTGACTCTCATTTTTGCTGATTGCCAATGCCGATATATGCACATATTTTTTTCCACCTGGCTGAGGAGACTATTACACATGCAAGCATAGATTGTACTAATGATCAAGAAAGACAATATATAAGAGAAGAATTTAGGAAGACTGGACAAGATTAATGTGTAGGATTTAATCTTTGAAGCAGAAGGTGGCGGCAATGCACCTAATACGCTGGTTGCCAACCGCTGATATAAACCAAAAAGGAGAAGAAGGAAAAAGGTTTTTCAAACAGAGTGGTACATCTTGTCAGCCGAGGGGTTTCCCATCTGTGCAGCCGAACACCGCAGCACCTCCACAGACTATAACATCTCAACGGCCCCGGTGCTTCCTCCGCAGGCTCCACTTCACTCAGCTGGTTTGTTATTCAGGTAAAAGTGGGAAGAAGCAGCTGGTCTGTCGGGCAGCTGAGTGAAGTGGAGCCTGCAGAGGGTAGCCAAAATCGTAATCGAAAATAAAATTCGAGTAATCGCACAGCCCTATTTCATACTCTGAGTTGCAAGCACTTCACTATATATCACACACTGGGGTTTCTGTCCCTTTTTATCCTCAATGTACAAAAATCCACATTTTAAATACTCCGGGTCATATTTCTCTTCATCATCTTGCCTCTGAACGTCAATCAAATGATGGTTACCATGGCTACGGTGCGAGACTGCTGCACATCTCTGACACATGCCTGTCAAAATATATTTTTTTCAAAATAAAAGACAAGTCCAACATCCGATGCGTATTAAATATTATTTATTCATTTTTGACCAGCTGTCCGCGACCAACCCAGAACGGGTCTGTGACCCACTTTTGGGTTGCGACTCACCAGTTGAGAATCACTGGTCTAGACCATAGACTGTATATAAAGATGGATGTAGCGAGGTGTGACATCACCCATTGGTTTGCATTGGAGCTGGTTTGAAGCCCAGAGTTGCAGCTTATGGTTGGCGTCATCTTTTCTGTTTGGAGCCAGGATCTTCCAAATAAGGACTGCAGAGAACACGCCCCACTACCTCAGACCAACGCTAATGCTAGCTTACTGGGAGCACCAAGCGGTGCACACTTGGACTGACATTAGCTACTTTAGCTAAACTGTGCTAAGCAGGAACCGTAATCACGTAACATTAAACTTAGTTAAATGTTGCAACAATTGAAGTAGATGTCAAAGCTACTATAAGTCTTCAAATCTTATTAACGGAGCAATAATTTCCTAAATGACCACCAGCACACTTATTAGAGGGCCTGAATTTAGAGATTGAGACCATAATGACTTATTGAAAAAAAATACTGACTTTGTATTTCTAGAGAGAAGTTGATGCTTTTTGAATGAGAGTCAGTTGGAGCCAGCATCTAGCAGCCGTCAGTGGTATTACATTGTTAGGTACATCTGCATCGGCAACAAACAACAGAAACTAGATTGAAGTCAACTCTTGATCTCCTCTGTCTCTGCTCTCTGTTCTTCCCTTGCTGAGAAGTATCAGTGGGAGCTCGGATGTGACATGTAGGACATTGATCAAACACACACACACACACACACACACACACACACACACACACACACACACTCTCGTATATATAATAGGATGTTTGCTATTGATGTGCTGGCTTACTCTGATGTGAAACGGCTAAAGGGACACGTGTCGTACCCACACCTTGAGCCACAAACACACAGATATACAATTAACGTACATGACTCACTGACACTGACGCTGCTGCTGATGCTGGTTGGATTATCATTACTGTAGATGACATCAGACACAGACCTTCAGTCCAGCATTTAAATAGGATATGAGTGGGTTTTGGCTGCAAAGACATTCTGACTGATGCCGTCAAAGGGTTATTATTATAGAGACAAGAGTTTGAATTTGTGTTAAGGGAGGTTTTGTGTAATGCCATTGTTTGGCATATTGTTCAGTTTTGCCCACCTAAGTGGTAGTGAGTCACTGATCCATCACACTGCGGTAATTTTCAGTTGACACACTGTTGATACTGAGGTAACGTTTGATAGGAGCAGTTAACTTTTTCACATTGATAAAAGCCTTTTTTAATTTAAAAGTTATCTGTTAGTTGACCCACAACAACCTGTACATTTGTGTCATTGTCTTCCATGTTTTTCACCATTATTCTGATGCTATTTTTCATGAATGTAGTTAGCTAGCTATGTAGGAAGATAATGTCCCCATTCTTGATCCCACCTACAAAGTTTTGATTGGTAAACTGTCTCCAACCACTGGAAAATTCCTCAATGAGTCAAGACCTCTTTGAATCACTGTACACATCTGAGATGTCTGAAACCAGGCTAGGATTAGACTTCACAATAATAATGTCTTTCCAGATGTTCACTAAACAGACTTGAACCCCAACCAAGCAATATCAGCCGGCAGTCTTTTAAGACCTGTATGATGTTCAGTATTGACTGGACAGAGACGGACTCCAAGAATCATAAATGGCAAGATCCATGGTTTCATAGAACAGGGGTTCTCAACCTTTTGTAACTTAAGGCCCACGTCTGATTGTTCAAAAAATTCCAAGAACCACCATCCCAAATTGTTTTTTCCACATGAAAAATGAAAGTTACACAAAAAGAAAAACTGAGCTGTAAATATTTGTTATGCCACTGTCAGCTGTAATGACCAAAATAAATATTCTGCTTACCCTCAGTGAGACACTTGGGCTTTCTTCTGGAAAACAATGAGATCAAGTCATGATGGGATGGGTGAGAGGCTGACATGCAGAGTAGCATTCAGTTGCTTTCGGTTTGTTCCTTGCCTTTGATTTTGTGACAGTCACAATGGAAACCCCTGACTCACATAAATAGGTGGTGGTGAAAAGCAAAAGATATTTTGCCTGTTTTGACAGAGAGGGATACTTACTGGCAGCCAGCATCCAGAATGAAGCAAGGTCAACTTGTGTGAGCTAAGGCTTCAGGCTGCTGTCTGCTGATAGTTCCAGTCATTCATTTTCATTTTCCAACACATTACATAGAGACATGTCTTCTGAAGCAGGATCCAAAGAGAAAGCTAGCTAGCTAGCCAGCTAACAGTGGCAAAGCACGTTTTTCTCTACCTAATGATGTGTCGTGATTGGATATTCATAACTGGTCATTGAAACTATGCATTTTAATTTGACATTTTTTATTCATGTGAATTCTTGAGCACGTTTAGATATAAAAATAACTAGCTTGGGTGAATTACCAAAAAAAAAAAAATCAAATCAAATATCACACACTAGATGGCGCTCTGAGGCCCACTGGTTGAGAATAGATGTCATGGAAGACATCATAAACATTAAACATGGCATTTTGAGCTGCATTCACTGATGTAGGACTTCCTCAGCTCATCAGCAGCCGCTGCTGTCCTCTTCAGTGTCTCCATTAGATCCGTTCAGCCGCATGACGAGAGTTTAGACAGAGCTCATAACAAAACACAGTCATGTCTAATGAGCTTAACTTGGACAAAAATAGACTTAAAGCCTAAAAAGACACTTAAGGTCGCAGTGTAAACAGCTTTATTGGTTAAAATTGAAGTGTACATATCTGGTCCTTTAGATTAACCACTGAAAAACATCTAAAATGCATCCTGGCAAGGTCAGTGCTGAAAGCCAAGCCAAGCCTAAGGTCAGTCACATGACTTTGTTGATATATGGTCTCGAGGATAGGTAGATGATGGCGTCATTCAAGGTAAAGACCATGGTGACGGTCATCGCTCAGTCTCATCGATCCATAGTTATGATCATAACCTCTTCGGTTGTCAGCAGCACATTTCTTGACAGCTGACTGTTGGTGTGTATGTGTAGCTTCAGATGATAGCACATATGCTCCGACGACAGCATGTATGTAACGCTGCTTTCATCTGGGGACACAATGTGCGTGACTTCCCCTGATGGCAGAGGGAATAATGTTGAGTCCCAGTGGCATATATCTTGCCAGGGGGAATAATGGGACATCCCAGTGGCATATATCTTGCCAGGGGGAATAATGGGACGTCCCAGCGGGATGTCTTGGTAAATGGGTTCTTGTTGATGTTCTAGGTAATTGTGAAGTGGAGCTGTGACTGTTTTCATCCTGACAGTCGGCTGCCTCGCCGTTCCTGTTGACAAGACAAGACGTTTCTGTTTCCCTTGTGCAAAGAAATATGTTTGTGTGCTTGATTCCGTCTGTGCACAGAGGAGTGTCTTCATTTGTTTGGAAGGGAGTTGGGTTATAATTGAGTGACTTTGTACTGGCAAAAAAAAAGAGTGTGTCCCTGACTGCTTCTTTATACTACTTCTTGTGTGTTTGTGTGCATGTGCGTAGAGATCAGTGCTGGTGTTTGTGGAGGCTATGCTTAAGAAAATGTATAATTTGAGAAATAAATGAGACTGTATGCATTATGCATCTAGCTTTATCTTGAGGGTAGAATAAGTATAATGAGGCTTTACATGATTTATTTTATTGTAATTTCCATCTTAGAAACTGCATCATATATACACTGAATATTGCCTATATCTGTAATCTTTTAGCGCATGTTGTAGGGTTGCTTTTGGTTCAGGTATGATTTATCATAAGAGAAACATTGCACATACAGTGAGTACTGTACTGCATGTGTTGCAGTGTTCAGATATCAATTACTGCATATTTGGTTGGTGTATTATCTACCAAAGCTGGTACATTAATTTGAGGTTATGGATTATTTTGGTTTCCATCAGGATTGTTACAAAGAGTGAATAACGGAGAGGCCTGGATGTTGCTGAGGAATATGTTGAAGAGACTGACTCACTTTGGATTTGACTGACAGCCAGTCATTACTACTGTTTGCAGAATACATTTCATCACTGGCAAGTACTTAATTTACTCCCTCTTGCACATTGTAGCCAAGAGGAACTTTGGGTACGCCAGCTGTGTCTGCTTCCACTGCCCTCTCATCATGTTAGATAACAGTTTGTGCCAAATTTAGACGGCTAAAGTTAGCTGCAATATGATATTTCACAATGATTCCTGTGTTTGCTGGTTGTCTACTTGTTTATGTACAGGTAGAAGGCTAAATTTATAATCTTGACAGGATGCAGGTGGCAGCAACTGAAGATGAAATACAAAAATATAGTTCAAACAGATAAGACATATTTCACTTATAGACCTATGACTGTAACCTCACAGTGCAATCCAGTAATAATGACTTTGGTGACATGCAGTTGAAAAGGTGCCCACAGTTACAACTGAGTGTAAATTCTGGGACATATATTTTACATATAAATCTTGGCTCTGACTATATTTCAATGTGTAGTAGTAATTTAAATATAGTCACTCAAATGCCTTTAAAACACTTTAAAACCATATTCCTCCTATATTTGACCCAACCGGTCAAAGCAGATGACCGCCCACCTAGAACCCGGTTCTGCTTAAGGTTTCCCCACTTACCGCTGTCGCCAAGTGTTGCTCATGGGGGAATTGTTGGGTCTCTCTAAATTAAAGAGTACAGTCTAGACCTGCTCCATGTGAAAAGTGCCCTGAGATGACTTTTGTTGTGATTTGGCACTATATAAATAAAATTGAATTGAACTGAATTGAATATTCAAAAACTGTGGGGTGCTGTCACCTTTCTATACCCACTTTAGTTTACAGCTACATGTATGGATTCTTACATGCATTCATTTAGATCATATTTTGTTTTGTGTACGTAAGCAGTACTCACAAACCTCTGAAATATTCATTTGACCCTATTTTAGTCGAAATCCCACATCCACTACACATTTTACCTTGAAATGTGCTCTTTTCTCTGTTTTTGTATGAGAATATAAACCTTCCTGAAGTCAACCTGCTTTTTTTTTTTTTTTTTTTAGAAATGTACATACATGTAAGTCATCCACTCTCAACTCATACTCTTACATGAAACTTTTTCTGAAATCTGAGTCACATTTGGCCTTCCAGTCACCAAATACCACTTATGGAAAAAAAAAAAATCATTTTTGAGCAACTTAATCATTTGTCAACTTTGTGGCTGGTTATCTTACTCTAAACTCTCTAATGCCCTCAAGTTTTCATTCGGTAATGATTTATCCGAACCAAATGAGCCTCGGTTTCCTCACTCAGCACTTTCTCAACATATGAATCACTGAGAGTCGGGGAAAGATTTTTACTACTTTCTCCACTGGCTGCCTGTGACCACTCATCAAATTCAAAACCAAGCAGTTTGTTCCAGTAGTGATTTAGCGCCGGTCGATATGCCCTCGTTGTCATTTTTAGTGCTGTTTCAATAATCTTAAAACCCGAGTGGACTTCTATGAGATAGCCAAGTGATATAAAAGTGTAGAAGTCAACAGCCCCTAAAGACTTTATGTAATTTTTAAAGAATCTTTCAAGAAAGTAACTGCAATACTCAGTCATTAAGTCTGAATGCAAGGGAAGAAGAGAAGTGATTTGCTTGCATACAAAGTCAGTAGAGAGTGTGTGTTGAAAATGATTATACTTATTACCATGTGCTGTGGGAAAGAAAAGCATGTTGAAAGACTACAGAAAAGCTCTGTGGGTGTTGGTGAATTTGTGGCGGTACTGATTCCCCTTTAACACAGATGTTCTGTAAGAAGTTGGAAAACCAGCTCCCAGCCACATAAAGAAACTTCTTGCACGATGGGCACTAAGAAACCAATGCAGGACACTTGGATTATGTTACGTTATTCCCTCAGAAGGTACCCTCACATCAGAAAGAAAAAGACCAGAAAGAAGACACAAAAGGGCCTGAACACGCCAGAGTTTCTGTCTGACAAGCTTCTCAAATAAGGTCTGCAACAAATGGAGGAAAGAACAGAGTGACCACGGTGTGAGGTTGCGTCATCACACCCCGACTGGCCGAGAGGGGAATGCACCCAGCTGCTCTCAATCACCACCTGGTAGCCAGTCCCCACACTCTGCACACAGGTGATCTGCATAACCCTCCAATCAACCGAGACATGCAACTATCCGAATTTGGAACGGGGAGACAGGGAAATGATAGCAAGTCCCACAAATGGGGTGACTGCTACAAATTTATGTTCTCTAAACAACCTTTGTTGAGAATAAACCCCTCGACTCAAATTTGTGGCCCGGTCCTACACCCCTGTACTATCAAAATGAAAGATTCACGGCTTTCACAAACAGTAAGGAGATTCTCCCAAATTTGCACATCCTTGAAAAGTTTTAAATATGATATATCACTTTATGAAATGTTTTTATTCAAAACTGTACAAAATATTTATTTATATGCTACAAAAATGACTTCCTTAGACTGGCTCATATAATTTAAGGATACTGAGTGAGTTATCTGAACAATATTATTTTAAAACTATGTAATTTTTAAATGGGAATAGTTGCAATCTTAATTAGAGTTTGTTGTCTTAAGTTTTACTAGATTACATTTTTAGTTTAATATTACTGCCGGCGTAGAGTATGTACTATATACACTTAGTCAAACATGGTTTTCTTCAGGAAAGAAACGCCACTTATTATTATTTTTTACTGAGAGTTTTGTGCTCAGAAAGACCAACAGAGTGGTGAGTCTTTTTTGTACTATCGAGCAAATTGCATCAGATGATTTTGAGACAGGAAGTGACTCACCTCTCCTCTACATCAGTGCTCATCACGACCGGTTCTCAGTTTCTTCCCCTTTCTTCTTTATCTTTGTATTGTTTTCATTGTTTTTTTCTTTCTTTCGCCCACATTCATTTTACTACAACATTGATTCATTCTGTCTTCATCTAAGTGAGGAGGAGGAGGAGGTATTGAGAAAGCTTGTCTTAAAGACGATATCATGAATATGTATATAAAACAGTATGATGATGATAATCAGTGACTTCAGGCTTGATTTTTTTTGTCTTTCAGATGTAAGGTAAAACTTTGACAGCTTCTAGTCCTTCTTCATTTACAGCAAATGCTAAATATATTTTGAGGGAAATGCAACCTGGATTAAGTCAACGTATCAGATGAAACATTTGAACTGAGTGTATATGTTCAGTGCAAAGTGCTTTAGACTCCCAACTACCTCTGTGACCTCTTTTTTTACTTTTCGCTGCTGTACTGTAAATAAGCATCTTCTACTTCCTGCATTGGCACTGAATGTTGCCAGTGAACATAAATCACTTCGCTAACATAATTTGTAGGAGACGGGACTGAAATAATTTGCCAAAAAAGTCCTGGATGATTCCTGCCACTCACTCTTTTCATTTTCCAGAAGGAAACACTTTGGATTTAGAGTTGAGATGGATGGAATAGATTTACAAGCAACGGACAGAATAGAATAGACGGGAGGAAAAAATTACATGTGAATGATTGTCATCAAAAACAGGCATGTGTGCAAAAAATATAGCATTGGGTTTTTGTATTATTTTGTCTTTGTAGAAAATCATAGGAAATCAATATAAAGTGAATGGTTTGTGTGTTGTAGTGTTATATAGCATTTTATGTAGCATTGTTTGAATTTTATTTAAACTGGACTTAGTGAGATCTTAATTTTCAAGCGAGTCCTGGCCAAAATGGCAGCACAATTCAGCAAAATTAACAGTAATGTGATATGCTATGTCTTCCCTTTTAATTCTTATGATTTAAAAATATCATGATTTATGCTGCCAACTTTGTGTTGGTTTGGTGTCTTACAGTCAACACTTTTAGACGTGCCCAGTCTGAAATGTGCGTGCATATTATGTTTTCTGTACAGACCTTTTAGTTGTTTAGTTTTAGTTTTGTCAAACTTATGTTGACATTACATGCTAATGTGTTGAGAGCAGAGAACTTTTAGACAATTCTTCATTGTTGGTGAGTCTAAGCGCTTGTTGCAAAGTAGGAAAAATACAGTAATCGCGCTAGAGGAAAAAAACATTCATGCTACTTTGTCAGTTCTCTGAGCAGGTGAGCTGTTTAATCTTTGTTTCTTTTTTCCTGTGCGTCCTTGTCTTTCTCTGTCTCGGTCTTTGAATGAGGCGGTTTTTATTCTCAACAGCTCTTGAATTGCTTCAGATCAACAGGCTCTTTTGTCAGAGAAGAGCTAACAGCTGACAAAAAGCTTGGATGCCTTTTCCGAATTGTTACTTAACTTGCAGTTGATGCAGATCTATCAGAGCAGGGAGGCACATGACATCCGCCCAGCAGGGGCAACTTCAAAAGCTGCTCTTATCTATCAAGCAATTGAGCAGATTTCAGAAAAAATTAACCAAAAAAACATCTTCTTTGTATCACAATATTTCTAACAAATTAAGAGAGGGATAGAAGTAAAAAAAAATAACAGAAGAAACATCAAGTGTCAGCTGTAAATAAAGTAAATGTGCTGCAGAGAGGTCATATTGAAATCCATCATGAGAACTGAATAACAAAAAGCTTTTTACTCTTGAAGAACAACAGGTCAAACTTTGACAGAGGGGAGATGGACTTAAACTGTTTTTCACATTACACATCTGTGTGTTGGAGGAGAGAGACATGAAATTTATGAGGAGTCTTTGTTTCTTAGACAAGCATTAGTGCTAGATAGCAACAAGCTTTCAGAGGAGATGATCACAGATCTGCTGATAATGTCGGTGTAAACACAGCACTCTGTTTCTCTGTAGATTTCAATAGGCGGAGCACGGATTGATTACAACAAGCTCTGTGAAAAATGCTTTTAGCATTTAACATTTATTTATCATACCATTTTTGTTTTGAGACATCTGTAAGTTGCCGTCTTTCCAGCCTTCTTGCATTGCATTGTGGGTTTTGATAATAGTTTTGCTTCTCTTTTGCTGTCTCTTGCTGATGGGGTTTTGTTGACATTTTATCCTGCATTCACTTTTACTTGTTTTGCACCTTTCTGTGATGTAAGTCAATTTTACAGCAGCACTCTCGTTCACCTAGGAATAAAACTTAGGGAGCAAATAAAATTAAGTTGCCAAAACTGTTGCTAGAGACCCTCTCATAGCAGGAATAGATTGTAAAGATATTAACAACCACTGTATATTGTTATTTTATTGATATTTTAATAGCTTTCCTCCAACCATGTATCAGATTTTGTGGTGGGGTCTAAAAAAAACTAATCAGCCAGCTATACAGCTGCAAACACTAAGATATGTGAATTTTACTGATGGTAAATGAAGAAAGTTTTCTCTCAAGAAATCATAAAAATAAATAAAATAAAATCAAGCCTGCTTTGCCTGCATTGATCAAAATGCAGGAATTGATTTACCTCAACTGTATTTTGACAGAATCTTTAAACAAAAAAGTTTCTGCATTTCTTCTGCATTCAGCATTGTCAGGAAAGTTTAAACATCCTGTAGGTTATTTTAAGCTTTTAAATAAAAACCAGTGAAAGAGTAAACAAGCATGTGACTTTGACACCAGAAACAATTCTCCTCTTCCCGTCTCCTACCAACAATGTTGGAGAGTTTTTTTTTAACGATGAAAGGTAGTTGTAATTGTCTTAAATTTGTTAGACCTTTATAATTGTAAGAAGTGTCAGTTCAGAAACACACTTATAATTAAATTAAGCTAAATTAAGTGGTAGATTGACTATGGAAACCCAGTTCATTCAACAAAAATAAAGTTTACTGGTTTTTAATTATAGAGATGATGGTCTGTTGTAGGTGACGTCTGACAGTGTACTTACAGGAGAATAAAAGTGGGCGTATATACGTCAATATCATGTATTTTCTATTGTCAGTTGGCAAAAAGTGACTTTTTGTTTGTTTTTTTTTTAAGTAAAACTGAGTCACATCTCCATGGATACGTGCAGGAGTTAAGTATCACTTTAAATGACTAACACAGCACGTTCTCTGGCTGGTGATCTTGTGTTTGCAGTAAATGAAGTTCACAGCCCTCGTGTTGCCTTTTAATGTCGTCCCACAGGCATCAACAGAGAGCCAAGCCAACACACACACTGCCCATCTGACAGTCATGCTTCGGCGAACATGTGGTCAGAGCCTCTGGTGGTCAACTGATAGCGCTTGTGTGTGTGTGTGTGTGTGTGTGATCCCTAGTCGATCCACTGATCCATTAATTTTCAGTCAGTAGATGAAATCGGGGGGTTCGGTGTCGTGGTGGGGAGCTTAGAGAGGTCATCATGCATGTGAGAGAGCATGCGTCTCTGCATGTGTGTACACTGCATGTATGTGAGTGTGAGTTTGTCGGTGTGTGTTGCTGGCCTTGGCCTCCTCCACACCATCTGCTCACCACAGCACAGTGTCCCTTCCAGCTCCCTGTAGGCCACTTTAGCGAGTCCAATCATGGCCCAGAATTAATATTATGCAGAATGGAACCTTCTGGGTTTGCAGTGTTAATTTCTGCAAGACTGTCTTCACTAACGATGGCTCCCTGCATGAATAGCGGTAAAGTTCTGTTTGCATATGCAAGATCAGAGGGATGTTCAGCAACAGGCACAGACAGTGAATTACCACTGTGTGGTTAAAGGATCATTCACTACTGTGAGGCAAAGTAAACACTGTGGTAAATAAATACTGAGACAATACTGATGAAATTAGAACTCATTATGAGGAATATTGGACTTTGAATTTTGTTTTGCTGGATGTCAATTCTGTATATATTGCATTTTCCCTTTGAGGATATGTGGTAACGGCCCCATGTGCAGAGTTGAGTTGTGGGGAGGGGTCAGTGAGTTGTTGCTATCCATGTTACCTACACTCAGTGGTTACAGTTAATTATTCTTTCAAGATCAGTCGTCACACTGAGTGTGTGATCTTTCTTTCAAATCTCCACACAACATACCTCAAATCTCTCCATGAAAGCAGTTGAGATGTCAACTGAGGTGAAGCTTGAGAAGGTTTCTCTCAGTTAATTTAGTATCAATTAAGTATCAAGCAGGCACACTAAACAAAGAAACAAATATATTTTTTTGTCTTTAGATGTCCACTGCTGAGATTTGTGAAGCTCACAGTGTTGAACTACTTCTAAAAAATCCAACATCAATGTGTCTTTAATGTGTCTAATGAACAGTTTTCATTAGAACTACTTTCTTAAAAAATAGTGAAAACAGTTCACAGTGCAGTCTGTGCATTATTCAGAGTAATAGGACACTGTTTCTAAAATTATATAAGACTGCAAGCTGCAAATGCAAAATTTAAATGACTATACAATGGCTGAACTTTCAAAACCTTGGCACATAAAACTAAAACTCTGCATTTATTGCTACTGGTAAATAAGAAATGTTATTTGGGTGTTTGGGTGAACAAATCCTTTAACAAGCCAATTTGTTGAGGCTTGACCCAGTTAGGACAGCACAACATTTGCCAGAGTTACATCAACATTTTTGAAAGGCACTTGACTGACAGCTTTTCTTGCGCTGCCTGACACCATGTGAATTGTGCTGATGCTATGAAACCAAACCCAGCCATCTGGTGCACCACACAGGTCAAACCAGACACTCACAATTATTTGTATATAGCTGTTATGTGAGAACCTCTAAAGTTTATACGAGAACCTCTAAACTTTTTGTTATTTTCCACTGCTGACTGAACTCAAACAATAGTATTTTTACATCAAAAACTGACTCGTACTGCACATACAACTACCATACTGTACTGTATTTTTACCATGGAATGGTAAAAATACAGACATTGCAGATCTGTCAGCTGAATCTGAGAAAAAAAAATTAGATCTGAGGAAGAAAGAAAGTCAAGCTGATGTGAGATGGTGGTGATAAAATCGTTCTTGACAGCAAACATAAAACGCCTGTTGGCTTCCCCTGTCAAAACCCCAGTGAAATATAGAAATGTCCCCTCATAGAACATTGGAGTTTTGACAGCTTGAAACAGTATCCCGCTGGATGACAAATGCTTTATCCACAAGCTTTTCTTTCCCGCTTCCTCCCTCCCTCTCTGTCTGTCTTTGTCTGTAGAAAAGCAAACAAAGAAATGGAGGCCGTGTGTAGTCATGGCGTTTATGGAATGACACACCTTTTGTCCACATTGCAAATAACAACAAATTGTAGCTCTACACAGAAGGACAATGAGAGCAGACCCACAAGCTGTTGAAATGTAGTCAAAATTTATTTTAATTTTGATTCAGTTCAACTTAATTGTCATTATACTTGTGTACAATGAAATATAGTATTGTCATTCCAAGATGGTGCAACCTGCTGGGTAGAGTCTCTTCTCAGACAGCATTTGAGATAGATTTCTTGAATGACTGATACCTTGGTATCAGCGATGATGCAGTTGCCATATCGATGGCTGAAGAGCAAAACCTCCTATCTGAAAAATGCACTCTTTTGAGAAAACTTGTTTAAAAAAAACTTGTTGTTTTCTTGCAGAATGCTATTTGTTAAGGATACCCAATACATAATACACTGTCTTTGGACTATATTACTATATTATGTGGTATTGTTTATGGTATGTTTGTATGGTTATTACGGTATTGTTAACACATAGTATAGTAATATAGTCCAAAAACATTGTATTATGTATTGGGTATCCTTAACAAATAGCATTCTGCAGGAAAACAACAAGTTTTTCTTTAGTTTTCTGAAAGAAGTGCATTTTTCAGATAGGAGGTTTTGCTCTTCGGCTATCGATATTGTACTGTGAAGCAGTTTGTGAGGATGTCCTGCAGTCGAAGTTGACTAGGACTTAAAAGAAAGGGGGGTAAGTCATCTTCAGCCTCCTCAGGATGTAGACACTTTGCTCCCTCTGATGTATTTCATTGTCGAAACTGCCTCAAATAGCTGTAAAAGGTTGCGTTGTAGGCAATACTTGTCTTAATGAATTGTATTAACTTACTAAGTGACTCATGAAAATAAGGTTTGAGAGAAAAAAAGTTAAAGTTAAGTTAAAGATTTCCCCAATTCAATATAGACTTAATGCAGTGTAACTCTACATATTAGAGAACCAATTACAGAATGATTTAAAAAGGCAGAAAAGCCATTCTCAGGTTAAAGTGCTTTAGATGAACTTTGGATCACATTAGAATAATATCTGCATCACCTCCAGAGCAGGAAAAACTCAATTTTCAATCTCTCCTGTCTCGATTACGAAAGTCAGCTTGGGAATTGGTAATAATAAAAAGAAATTATGCAGACTGGAAGTGAAATGGAGTGCAAATTTGCTCCCTTCGTCCATTACAGGAGTTTTGCATCGTGTACCAATCAACACAGGTGCCGTTTCCCAGTAAATGTAATTTGCGAGAGGCAACAAGCGTGAAAGAGACCATAATCACACCTGCTTTACTCACCTCTCTGTAGACAAGAAGGTCTGTTCACCTCTCAGTCTGTCTACCTGATTAAACTTGCATCTTGTAAGCATACAGAGAACAGTCAGCTGGAGTTCAGAAAGGTGACCCAGAACTAATTTAAAATAAACTGGTACTTTGATTATTTGGGTACTTTATTTATTTTTCTCCAGTGAACCACAGATAAATTTGACATGCTTCCTCTAAACCTGTGATTTCTTTTATTTTACTTTTTCATAATTATATGCACTGCTCAGTGAATTATTATATTATATGTTGATTAAATTGATGGTGACAGATTTTTGGTGCTGCATCTCTGTTCATAAGAACCTGATTTTCTCCATTTTCTGTATCAACCCCCATTGGACAAGGCCTCGACTTAACCTGAACTGGACTGGAGCTTGGAGCTGAACTCAAGTTGACCAAATACTGTTTGGTCTTTCTAGATTCTACAGCCATCTGTCCCTGCCTGCCTTGTACAGTCCTGGTTTCTGGTGAGTCCAGTTTGGTTTTGAGGTACAAATGCCTTCAAAATGAGGTTCAGAGGACCAAAAACAAAGAGCAGAAGCAAGATCATCTCTTGTCTTCTCCAATATAGTTCTGGGCATTCTGACGGTTTTCCCTTTGAGAGCTGGAAAAACTTATACAGAATATATAAGTATTATATAAATAGAAATAAGAGTTTTTCCTCTTAATACAAAGTCACTTAATTCTTCCCCAAGTTGTCCATAGTTCCCTGGTCAATGCTTCCCCCTAGTGGTGAAATAAAATCACTTTCTTTTGTTGATGCACAGTGCAGAATATTTCACATTCAACCTAAACCAGTGAAGTTATACTGTACACATTGTTATATGTGACACAACATTTCTGGATTTTTGTTTTTTTTTACTTTTCTACACAACACATTTGAGAGGTGTAATATTAATAGTGTTTGCTCACATTGTTACTTACTTCTAAGCTGTGCATTGGACCTGGAGTTAATTAGTTTCATGTTATCAGCAAAACATTCCTTCTTGACAGTTGAGATTGCACACAGTAATACTTGCTACAGTAAAAATCTATTGATGATAATATATTGATGTGTAGACAATTGTAAGAAACACTTTAACACACCTTGTACACAATGAGTTGAGTGTCTATCATTTCTGTAAGATGTCCTAAACGCTCAATCACCTGTTTACCATTTAATTGTGTGTGTAAATGAGAAAGCCGGGGAAAGAATGTGTGCTAAATGTACACTCATGCAAACATTGCTGAAAATAGAAAAATCATAACATTATAACATATTCCTTTGTTGCACCAGAAGCAAAGGTGGCAGAAGAGGATGAGGAGACTGAAGTAAGGGGTGAAGAAGAGAGCAGGAGATAGAGACGGGGCCAGAACACATTATCACTAAACTCTTATCTCCTCCACAAGTTTTCAAAGAACCAGACCGGTTATTGACTAAAGCATCAGAGTACAGACGGGGCATCTAAGGATCCTCATTCACCTTGAAATGCTTATCAATATTTTGTGTTCTCTTTTGCCAGGCAGGGTCCTCTACCATCTGGGTAAAGCGATAAAGGTGATGAAAAAAAATAAGGATAAAAGGCACATATTTAATGAGTTGAGTAACTGCAGTTCTTCTGTATAAAGTAGAGATAAATTGCAATAGTTTAAGTCTAATACTCGCTATTGTTCGCCTTTTATTAAATTCCACTGCACTACGAAAGAGGACCCAACAACTGCATTAGCGAACTGTTACAGTTATGCAGTTAGTCCAATTTCAAAACATTTAAAAGCATAACTATGTGTCAAAACAAAGTGTCTCCTTTGTTTCAGTGTCTTGTGATAAGTGCAGTTTCAGTGTAGCTTAAACAGCTTAAACAGTGACATAGTCAGGTTGTAACAGAGAAAATCTCTTGTCACACACCGTTATTTTTCTCCAGAAGTACAATGGTCACTTGTTGGCTCCTCTTGGTTCTACTGTTGTGCAAAGTTGCTGAGTAAAGCTTTGACAAGAGTATAATCTTATTAAATTCACATATAGGTGTGACTACTTGGGATTACTGTGACAACTGCCTTCTGTATATCTTATTAAGGATTTAGAGTCTACTCTCTCCTTGCCATTGGAGACGTGGAATATTTCAGGAATCTCATTTACCCAGAAACTCAAGACTGAGTAAAAACTGGCCTTCGAACTGCCCCGTGTGGTCTGTACACTACAGCTAGCACTACAGCTATCGGACAAAGGGGTCATATTCTAATTAGTTCGTCTCAACAAAAGTTGAAACTCTATAGAGTGTCTGTTGTCATATAAAATAGGAAAAAGCTTCAAATCCATATTGGTGTGGTCTGGCTTGACCTGATAATGTCTTGTTTGATGAAGTGCCACACTCAACTTCACCTTGAAGACTCAACTCAGCTGAGTGTTAAATGACCCATAATTTATTATCACCTGGAAAAAGAGCTATAAAAAAGAGAGGATAAAAGGTATAAAGACTACAGTAAAAACAAAACCCTGTATTAACTGCTATTTCAGTTCTCATCAGTAAGTTTAATAATGGCATGGTGTTGTTTTAGAGCCAGGACAGACATTGACATTGGTAGTGTAACCCTCTAGAAAATTCTTATGAGGTAGTCTTGATTATTTTGTCTCGTTTGGAATTGTTTGGAGAGCCAGACCCAACTATTGACTGAACTCTAAAGGATTTTCATTCACCTTGAAACCTGCATTGACTTCTATCTGAAATCTGTGCTCCCAGTGGCTTTTGTAATTTGTCATCCAGGGAAAGTTGTAATGAGTGGTGAAGGGTCACAAGAAGAATGGGCTACACCGCAGTTTAAAATAAAGACTCTTAGTTGATTGTTGCTCATGTGATAAGGTTAGTCATTGTCATTAGTGTTTTAGAAACAAATGCTATCTTCCATCATGGGCATCTACATAACGATACTATTTGTAATTTTAATCCTCCAATATATGATGTGTTTTCAGTTTAAATCAGCCTCAACTGTACTTATAACTTCATGCAAAGTTAGCATGCTAGCACTATTGGCTGTAGCCTATATACAGTAAATGGCTAGCACCCTAACTGTATGTTAGCATGCTAACGTTCCCATTAAGTTAAATTAGGTGCAATGAACACTTTTAATTTAGGTAATACAGCCTTCTTCATCTGGTGTCACCCTCAGTTCAAAACTTAGCTTAGATAGCTTAACTTAGGGCAAAGCTAGCTCTCAATTTTTCATCTGTTCAGCAGTTTTATTTTCTCCTGTGCATGGGCTGCTAGTGTGGCAGCTGCTAAAGTTTCAGCTTGGAAAACTTATAAACTTTAGCTTTGAGACTCAACTCTAAATGTAGGCCTATCTATCCATTAGCATAAGCACAGGATAGAATAATTTTGAATTTGAACTGCTGGTGTGCAGATGTAAACCTTCGGTCAAATCAAAGACAGACAAAGAATGATGAATTAACGCTTAAACATCTTATAAACATCTTCCATAGAAGTAACAAAAGAAAGATGTTAGAATATGCAGTGAATAGTCCAGTTCATTGGCAAAAAAACAATTCTAATGCTCTATATGGGTTGGGAATTCACTGGGGTACTAACACATGTGATGAAAGGCCGCTTGAATTGTTTGCTGTTCTAAGTCAACAACGGTTGTTTGAAAGGTGATGCAACCACCAATTTATCAACCATTTTCCAGACATGAAGATAAAGGACAGAAGATTTTGTTCCCACACGGCACATAAATACGTTGAGATAAGCAGTCATAACACAAAGAGTCAGGAGCAAATTAATACTTCGGTCAGTACTTCTCTTTGCTGAGTACACAATGTTTATTAAAGCTACTTGATAAGGCACTCACACAGATAAGACACTGCCATCGTTGTTAAAGCATTTTATTAATTCGAGATCAATGGCACACGAACTGTGAAACGTTCAGTTTTCTCTTGATTATCAACATGTATATAAGTCTTATTTCTTCATTTCTAGCAATATATGGTATAATGTTTTTCATACATATCAGGAAATTGGACGGAATGATGTTATTCCATCATAATGCATCTCATCTCTGTTGTGCAGGATGAAAATGTAGGTTTGTTTAACGCTGATATAGAACCATAAAAATACACAAAAACCCACAAAATATAAAACATTTTTAACAATCATTGCTCACATCCTAACACTAGCTAATGGATGATATATATAGGGTATATTTTAGAACTGCATACGAACTTCAGGAAACGATATACAACCAGTGTTCTGATGCACTTTAACAATGTTTTTCTTATAGGAAAACACATAATTCAGTTTCAATGCTCAATATATTATGGGTCTGTAGAAAAGCAGCTATAAAACTACTATTAGAAAGAAAATTGGGGATATGAAGCCAAAAATCCATCATATCTTGTACATTGCAAACCCAAAACAAGTTCTATTATATCCCTAAGGCCAAGTCTTAAAAACAGATTTATCATTGTCAGGTCTGGCATAACAACCAAAGAGCCTTTGGGAAATCAAATAACACACACAAAATCTTCTTTCTTTACATCCCGATTAGTTTGATCAATTGAATATTTAAGTTTAATAATAAAAAAAAAAAAAAAAGATAAGTCCAACAGTTGTCTTCAGACTGTAAGTACACAAAACAAAGCAAGAAATTTAACATATATGCTCAAATTTGGTGATAATAGCATATAAGCGCTTTTTTTCAGTATAGTTCAGCTTTCCACAACAATTATGCAGCGATTTTTATAATTTCATTATGGATTGATTTATCCTGGCAAGAGTTGCAGTTACCCTTGACAGATGATGCCCTAATTTTCTTTAAATGGATTCATTGGAATTGGGTCAGAAAAACTGTCTCAAAGCCCTACAATAATGCCAAAATTTCAGCCCAATCGGAAGCAGTACCGCAGACTTAGAGGGGTGTTGTGCATACTCAAATTCATTGTGAACTTCAGTATTTACAACACAGTTCTAAGTACATCCTATACAAACAACTCTTCAATCACATATGTCATTGTAGGGATTGGTTGTAGGAGTGTCCCTGAGCTCCTGTTCAATACGCCCTTTCACCTGGATTGTAAAGGCAGTTATTTTAAGTGGGTGAGCTTCAATGGCAGCAAAACAAAAGTGTAAAAAGTGCAAGTCTTAACATTTCAGTTGTGCAGAACAACATTCCTGCAAAACAGTTTGATTGTCTGAAGTGTTCTGTGAATACACAGAGCTGCATTCTGTTGGTGACAGTTAAACTAATGCATATTTGTGCAGTTGCGAATCTCATAATCCTGCACAGACTGGTTGTTTTGGGGAGGAAAATGGGGCTTTGATTCTCCATTAACGACAAATTCTTAACAAACATTCTGTTGAGCAGAGGGCTGCATGGTTCCCTTGTCTGACAGAATCAAACTCACAATAGTTGTTAAATTACAAATATATGTCCATTTTTATGCCTCTGTGCTGGTGACAGCTGTGATCGGAGGCATTATGTTTTCCGGTTATCTGTCCATCCCATTCTCGTGAACGCGATAACTCAGGAACGCCATGAGGGAATTTCTTCAAATTTGGCATAAACGTCCACTTGGACTCAAGGATGAACTGATTAGATTTTGGTGGTCAAAGGTCAAAGATAAAGGTCACTGTAACCTCACAAAACACGTTGTTGGCCATTACTCAAAAATTCATAATTATAACGAAGTTTCACACAAATTAGGTCTAATAGAATAAAATGATGAAGTGATGACATTTCATATCTAAATGGTCTCTAAGTGAAGACAGCATGTTTCTCACTGGAAATTATATTAGTATTTACTACAAATATTATGAGTCTGGACAGACATGGATGTAAACTGCAACTTGACTAGTCCAAGGTGGTATTTCTAGTTAATTATGGCATATATTAGAGCTCATATTCAAATCTATACTCAGTATAGAATGTAAGAAATATATTTGAACAGTTAAGAGCACTATACTGACACATTTCATATTATATATATATGGAAATATATAACAGTGTAATGATTTTAATTATGAGATAACTTTACATACTGAACCTAGGATTGCTCCAACCAACAGGTAGCTTTAATCTTTAGTGAAACTCTGTAATAGGAATGTAAAATTGTCCAAAGGCTGTGTCATAAACATGTGGAGGAAACAGTAAATGGTACAGCTGAACCATAACCCCAAAACCTCAAGTAGGCAGCTACTAACAAAGATTATTTTGCGCATAGTTACATTTTTGGTTAAAACAAACAAACAAAACAAAACAAAAAACAAGAAAAACTACTGCATACCGTACTGCAAAAGGCTACTCTAATTTGAAATTCCATACAGTAGTGAATCATGTCACTACTGTATGGAAGCACTTCTTTAATGTGAACTTGTAACTGTTTTTATAAGTGCTACATTCAGTAAGTAATGTTACTAGGTAGTTCAACGCACCGTGTTTTGTTGCAGAAACAACTGAAGCTACAAACACAAATGTAGACAACATCACAAGATATTGTGCATTTCTTGTATGAAAGAGAAAAAACTCAAGATCAAACTACATGCCAGACTGTACTCTCATTTTCACATAAATACATAGAATGGAAATAATCCCTTTGTTTTCGAAGTGATAAACTCTTCATTTCAATATGATTTTTAAAATAAGTTGTCACTGGAGGCTTCAGTGAGACCTGTGTGAAAAATCTTGTCTCTGCCGTTGACTCAGAAGACCCGATTCAATCCCCTGTGACAGTATTTGAATATTCTGGTATCACAAAAATAGAAATGAATGGACCTAAATAGAAAAACTCTTATTTTCAGAGGTATGTTTTTCTGATGTCGGTAATGTCACCCTCAGCAAACATGGATCAAGGACAAACATTACAGACTTCTAAATCATAGTGACACATTCAGTACAGGCCTGTCGAGTTGTAAAAAAACAACACCACAGCCTCAAATCCGGAGCTGCGGAGATTTGTTCCAAAACATAACCAAAAACACAACGGCAACAAGAAGATTGTGGATTGTGAGCTGATTGTGCTTTCAGGAGCAGAAAGATATATAAAAGGGTTGTCCAGTTGCAACAATAAAAAAGTGCATTCATATGTCAAATGACCTGATATGCAATCATTCACAGCATATTAGTTTGTACAGTAAAGGCACTATATAGGCATCTGTAAAGACCACTGCAGTTTAGATACATGTAGGCAGTAAGATGAAATGTAAAATAAAATTCTACTGAATTTCAGCTTTGGTGTTTGTCTGCCCCCGCAGGGCATTCTCAACTATGTTCCATTTGTAAATGAAAGGTCCATTTACTGCTTAATGGCTTTGTAAACATGACAAAGTCTTTCCCACAGGAAAAACTTTACCCCTGATTATTGTTGATATGAGAGAAAAACACATTTTGGATCAATATTAGTTACATTCATGTTGAGGTACGTTCTGACTATTTCTTTGCAAAATAAATATTTTAAGGATAGCATATGTCTATAAACTAAACTCATAAGAGCAAGACATTTCAAACTTTTGGAGCTTCTGAATTAACCAGAAACTAAAATGAACAAGCAGAGTTCACCTTAAAGCAGCATTTCACAATGTCAACCTTTTTCACTTTTTTGCACACACACACAACTTTCTCCCCTCCCAGTCGGTGCGATTACTTATCATAAAATCTTCACGCACGCTATATTGACCTTTGGATCATTTTCACCAACCTTTGACTTGCTATTGAATACAATTATTACACTGCAACTATGCATGTGACTGAATTTTAGGGGCATCAAAGTGTGATACATTAATATTGAAATAATATGAATAGCTATAGCTACCTCTATGTTGGATGTTAATTTAAAATTTTCAGTGAAATTCGTATGTATTGAGCGTTGGTGGTTGGACTGTTCATGAAGTCATTTGGGCATCTGTGTGCAACAAAGAGAAAATATACAAAGTGAAATACAGACTTCACAGTAGCTGTGAAGTTTAACTTTTAACTTTAAGTACTATCTACCTTTGCTCCATTTCTATAAAGGAGATGCTTTTAGCATTCAACATGCTAAAACAGCATCACATAAAGAACTATCTGCAGCAGTTACGTAGGATAGGTGTTGAATATTTAAGGAGGGAGTTCAGCATACACTGTACTTTACAAGGCACAATGGCAACAATAGACTTTTCGTTTGTACTATGTGAGATGTGAATGCACACATGTAAACACACATATTTGGCCAGATAGATAATCTCAACATTTGCTATCATAATTGCCGTTGGGAACAGAGAGGCTTTGGACGTAGTGGATGGCGTCTTCGATGGTGAAGAATACCATTTTGCTCTCTCCTCCATCACCTTCTTTTTTTTTGTCAGGGTAGTATCCTCCTCTTTCAAGAGCGTCCAGTACTGAGGTATTACACTGGGCCAAGACAACCTTGACCCCAAGTTCTGCGTAATCTTTGCGGACCTCCTTCATAGCGTTGACTCCGGCAGTATCTAGAAACAAGATGGCGCTGCAGTCCATCACTAAGCTGTGTAATCTGCAGGCGGATTTCTCGTCGAGCATCAAGGTTACAGTCGCATCAGGTCCGCCATCCTCTTTACCTGCTACCTCATTCTCCTTTGACTTCATATTTGGAACCTCCTTTGGCTGTTTGCTCTGCTTCCTCTTGAACTTCATGCGCCGTGTTTTCTCCTTCAGAGGGTCGAGCCCTACGCTCTTGTAGAGAGATTTTTTGAACAAGCTCTGGTTTGCGTAATAGATCGGTGCCTCGTATCTGAAAACAGCCACTCCCGGATGTGTTTGAAGGCCGCGGTAAGCAGAAAGGTCTTCATAATGCTCCGTGTTCGGAGCCCGGCCCAGCTCCAGGACCTGGGCTTGCTGGGTTCGGCCCAGGACGCAGAAGGCTGACACTATAACCCCAACTAGGAGACCCAGCTCTGTGTTAACCAGCGCCGATGTCGCCATGGTGATCAACCAGATGGAAGTATCGACGTGGTTGGCGCGCCACATACGGGGAACATCTGTGAACTTTTGTAGAGCGCCACGGAGGTTTACCACGATGATGACGGCTAATACACATCTGGGCAGGAGAGGGAAGCAAGAAGACAAGAAGGGAAGAGCAAAGGTTAGGAGTGTCACTTGTTGGTGTTCATGGAGGACAGCAACTGCTCTGAAGAGTGAAAGATATTTAATGAAACTTTCACTGACTCACTGAAACTCAAAGTTGTCTTCTATTGATTGTGGCTAAAGCATTAAAAAGTCTCTGTTACTTTTAAGCATTTCAAATAGCAAATGATCAGCTGTAATCTTTTGCCATTCAAAAGAGTTTTTCATCTTAAAATGTTTAAAGCAAATCAATTGAGGGGGCAAAACTGAGATACTGAGAATAACAAACAGAATCATCTGAGACCAAAACAGTAGACAAAAAGAGAGGGAGAGGAGACAATCAAAGAGATAAGGAAAAAAAAGATAAGACAGTATATTATATATTGATGAAGACATTCCATACGATCAGTGAAGTGCATGTCTATGGTTTGTGTACACAAGTAACACCACAGCACAGACGCAGATCAATACCAATCATCAGCTCCAATCACAATCAATAGACAGTGATCAAAACTGGGAGCCTGACACTGGAATGTTTGACACGTGTTTTAAGCCTGAAGTGGATCCTTTTTTCTTCAAATGAAATTCGATTGTCAAGCTGATGTATTGAAGGTATACAGTAGTCTGTCAACTTCAGTGTTGCAATATCTACAATATCTATGGAGCACTATTCAATGATTTTGGTTGAGTATCACCTAAATTAAGTTTTTTTTTCTAAAATTTTAGCATTTTTGTCATTTATGTCTGGATGGTTACAACATCTTGATATTTTTTAAATAAAATAAATCTCTAAAAACTAATTGAATTCAGAAATGTGCTTCAGTTAACATATTTACATCCTTTTTATATCAAATATATTTTTGCATTCTCATAAAGGTTATTGAAAAACTTGTGGGCACAAAAATTTAATGTTGCATGTGTCTAGTGATGTACGCATGTATGTGATGATTCTTCTCTACATGGATTTCAGAGATTGAGCAAAAACTGGCTCGTCTGACTGGTTAAGAGAGAAATTACTCGGGTGAGTCAAGCGGGCACAACTGCCCTGACCAGCTTCCCGCAGAAGTAGGTACTATTTTTAGGAAAGGGTTACAGCTCTGAGGTCAAAGACATGCAGAGTTTCCTTCTTCTCAGTTACTCTTGACTTACTACATGTGCACATGGAAATCTTCTGCTCATGTGGCTTATCTTTTTTTTCTTCACAGCTGATTTTATTTTATCCATCCCACCTGTGATTGTGTGTGTTTTATGTTATGTTTTCATGTCAGGTTTTAATGTGATTTCAACTATAACATGTATAAGTATAAATGTAAATAATGGTAAAATACCATTATCAATAAGCTGATTTTAGTTCATCATTCTATTGATTAAGCATGCACGTTGTCATTCCAACACATCAGAATTAACTGATTAACTACTAATTGGGAGATGAATTAGCAAGAGGAAGAAATAAAGAAGACCTGTGAATACTTACTTCTGAAGGGAATAGAAGATTGGTGCGATGACCAGCAGCACCAGCAGCAAGACGAGGGCACTGATCAGCCCTGATATCTGAGTCTGGCAGCCTGTCGACTCCTTGACAAGGGTTTTAGTCAGCGCCGCGCTGGTGGTGAAGCAGTGGAAGAACGATGGCAGGATGTTGCAGATGCCGATGGCGTACATCTCCTGATTGGCATCCACTTTGTAGCCGTGCTTCTTGGCGAACATCTCTGACAGCGAGACTGTGATGACGAATCCCACGATAGCGACCGAGAAAGCATCGACAGCCACGCTGGGGATGAGAGACCATAAGGGCATCTGTGGTGGGAGGAAACCCGTGGGGATGTCGCCAGCCACACCTGACCCATACTCCGTGTTGAAACGGCCAAAATGAGAAGCCAGTGTAGCAATTATCACCACAAAGAGCTCGAAGGGAATTGGAGCCTGGGTAATGAAAAGAAAAAAAAAAACACAAAATTATTAGGTATATTAAGAAGGAAGTCCATTTTGTTATTCTAAATTCTTAGCGTTAATGGCGTAACAAGTGTAAACCTTAATCTGGGAGGAAAGGCCATTTTACTGTAGATAAAT
The DNA here is from genome assembly GCF_914725855.1 of Thunnus albacares. Lineage (NCBI taxonomy): Eukaryota > Metazoa > Chordata > Actinopteri > Scombriformes > Scombridae > Thunnus > Thunnus albacares. The sequence goes on along the minus strand of NC_058115.1, from coordinate 30,243,974 downwards.
CAAAAGGGTTTATCCTGTGTACTGTGGCTTTTTTGGTACATCGTGGGCTCAGCTCCACAGTGTCACACTTGGCTTAACCTTTGTCAGTTGAAGCTGAACTTCGTCAGCTCTTTGCTCGCATGTACTTTGACCTTAATACTACCACCATTAGCATGCTGACTGATTAGCATTACCCTCAAAGTATAGCTGAGGCCGATGTGTTCTTCTCAATCTCACTCACAGTTATGAGCGGAAATGGAAATACTGCCAACATTCACACCCTAACCTTAACCACACCAACATTTACATAGCCTCAGTCATATCTAATCTTAACCTACAACTTGCATTAAAGGAGTGCCCCACATATTCCACCTTCGAGTCTTATCTCGAACAATGGCTCAATGAAAACCACAATTGTGACCATATCTAACCGGACATGTGTATAATTTATTTCATCCTTTTATGCTGTGTATTTGTATATTCGTCTTTGTTTTTGTTACCTGCCTAGGGACAACGGATGTAAATTAGCATTTTTTGCTAACTCTGGCATGTTTACATCTTGTATTATATACTGATGTTCATTAACATGCTCAGTCCCTATCAAATAAACAAATAAAACAAAATAAATAACCTAAACATAATCAGTTTCGACATTAAACTCAACCACCTCAAGGAAATATATACCTTAACATAACCATATTTTATCCTGTGCCTAAAGGCAGAACATTTGATCTGTTGGTGGTGGTGCAAGATTAAAATCACTATATAACCAACAGCTGGCAGTTTGTTTTACTCTGAACCAAAGTGTTTGATCGAAAGAGTGACCAAGTGATTGATCACCCAACATTGCCAGCAGCATACTGCTAGTGTGGCCAAAAATAGACTTTAAAAAACAGAAACTTTGATCTTACACAACTATATGCTGTATATATTTACAATGTCAGAGGGCGTCTGACCTTTGCACCTGTTGCGTCTGGTTGCTTGCAATCCTGGAGATTTTGGAGAAGCTTTATCATACTGACACTCATTGAAAATGGTTTCAGAAATCCAACACATGCAAAACCTTTACTAAATTTTCACTAAACCAATGTGCACTTTGCCATCTTTACCTTTAACTTGGATTTGAAACGATCATTGAGCTCCTTGGTAGGTATCAGTACCACCAAACACACCAAACTGGTCACCAGGTCACAAATGTTGGTGTTCCCCAGGTTGGTGAACACGCTGTACCAGGTCTTGAACAGAGTGAACCAGCCCTGTGGTCTGGGGATCTTCAGGCCCAGAAGGTACTTGAACTGGGAAGTGAGGATGGTCAAGGAGGCTCCTGTAGCGAACCCGCTGAGAAGGGAGTCGGAGAGGTAGACGGAGACAAAGCCTACCTGTAAAAAACCCATCAGCACCTGAGAGAAAGAGGTAAGCAGAAGGAGTAGATGGCATAAGGTAAAACTCAAGTCAATTTTATTCACTCAATTGATTTAGAACATTTATTTCCTCCATAGAAATGTTTGTGAAAGACACTTAAGATATATTTATTTCAATTCAATGGGCTTTATTGGCATGAAAGTTTTGAAACCAACGTCGCAAAAGCATAAAAATACAATTTGACCAAATATTTGAACAGTACAAAATCACAAACAACATTGTGTGTCTTCCAGTTTTTCCAATGCAAGTCATAGATGTCAGACAACACTGTAGCTCTAAGTGTACAAGAGTCATGAGCTCAAATTTGCATAAGGCCACGGAGCGCTCACTTACCTGATAAACCCCAGCGGTAAACGTAACTGTGGCTCCCACAGTGATTGCATAGCAGCTCCTGTCACAGTCTACCGCATAGCTGTTATTCCCCTGGCCAGCCAGCAGGACGGTGCTGTCGTTACCACTGATGCTGCTGCTCTCTGTGAGGTATCCCGCCAAAGCTAACTCCCTATCCACAACCTGACCCACAAGCAGGCAGAGTACTGCAAAAATCCCTACTGAGATGTGTCTGGAAGTGCCTAAAAGGGCATAGATTATGGAGGCGAAGAACGAAGTGTAGAGACCATAAACGGGGTCCTGACTAGCCAATAAGGAGTAGGCTATAGACTGGGGGACCAATAGGATTCCAACAATCACTCCAGACATGACATCACCCAGCAGCCAGTCCCTGAGCTGATACTGTGGCAGCCATTTCAGAATCGGGACAAAGCCCAGTATTTTGGACTTGGCTTTCTTTGAGGTGCACGAGCAGTGTTTCTTTAGCCGATTGGAGACAACGGTTTTCCAGTTTTTTTCTGTATCCTTCTCCACTCTTTCCAGAATGAGAGGATGGTGCTGCTGGTCTCCCTCAGCTCCATCTTCTCCCGTTGTACAGTCATCATCATGAGTCATGATTGAGCCCTTTTCTGTGGTAATGGGGAGGAAAAATTTCTGTTAAGCCAAGTAGTCACACCAGCTTTATCTCAACAACTGATTATACAAGCAAACTATAAGTCACTTGAACACCAAGCATGTTAGTGGTAGACCTAAAGTGGTGTAAGACTTTTTTAGGCTGATGCCAAACAAAAAGAAAAATCTCTACATATACCAACTTGTGTGCTCTTGTGCAATTTTTATTTGCTGTAGTGGTTAAGATAAACAGATGCTTATTTTAAAAACTTAACTACATATTACACTGGAGAAGCAGTGTGGAGTATAATGGAGACTCACATTAGTGATATCCTATGTCAGGTCAGAGGGTGTGGGCCTGACATTTAGCCTATTTCTCACATTTAGCTGAGGCAGGGAGATATACAGGTAAGATAGTTCTCCTTACTGATGCAGTGCAGTTTACACTTTAGTGACCCCGATGCAATAAATACCGCTGTTATTAACAAACTGGGGACAAAGTATAAATGAAACTGAGAACAACTAGTTCAATAACATGCTGATAGGTTGCATTATGTAACACAGTGTATGTGCCTTTATTAATAGTGAATTTAATAATTAAATTATAATGTATCATGGCATTTTATTACCCATCATTTATAATAAACCTAGTAAGATTGCATTTGCGGGTCAGAGTCAAGTCAATTGTTATTTATACAGCACATTTCATACTCAGTGTGCTTTACAGTAAAAGACAGAAAACAACAAACAGATGAGATAGAAAACATATATATATATATATATATATATATAAAATACTCAATATAGGCTATACATTAATAAAATAACCTTTCAACCACCTATACAATGCACACACACACACACATACATAAAATACAGCACGACAGCAGACACACACTAAAGCATGCACACACACACACACACACACACACACAGACACACTACCAAAGCCTGGGAGAAAAGCAATATTTTAAGACTGCTTTTAACACTTACATACTGTACTGTCTGGGTCAAATTTGACCCACTTTGACACTTGAAAGCAATAAAAACACCCTAAATTATGTTCTTTAAGTCTGATTTTATGACTGTTCCTAAAGTGGCCCAGAATATACAAAAATGGAAATATTTCAATATTATTTATTTTTGGCGCAGCTGGTATATATTTTTGCAAACACAGACCTGCAAACATATTTATTCAGAGGGATTTTAAAGTCACTAGAGAGGGTCAAATCAAGATAAAGAGAGGTTATCCGGAGTCTTGAAACAGTGAAACTATAGATTGCAATGTCTGTGTATTTCTGTCATTGGTACAGAGGGGACAGAGTTCAAGGGGGACCTTGACACTGTGACAAGAACTGGCCGTGTCCCACCATATTGCTACATTTGCCAGTCTCCACCCAGGTGGGCATCTGCACCTGCAAACAAGCCTAAGTAACAAAATAACAAATCAAACGCATCAATTTCCACACAACCAACAGAGTGGTTGCCCAACATAGACCTCCCTATAGTGAAGAGTAGCTTTCATAGGATTATAAAAAGTACCTGAGACCCTATTTTGACTGATTTGGTGGATCTGTTATTCAAAGATGAAAAACAATGAGTCAAAGAGAAAGTATTAGCAGAGAACAGAACAGAGGAAATGGAGGAAAGGCCCTTTTGACTTTGACTATCATGCATAGGGGACACCACTTCCCCACACAGCAGCCACAACAGCACAGTAATCCGAACTTTGCCCAGATCAATCTGCAGTCTCACAGTCAATTTCACAAGGGGACAAAAACAGTGAGACAACAAAAAAGAGGACCGTTAAAGTCATGTTTTTTGGCAGTTTTGTTAGTTTGAAAATTGCAAACCAGTTTGTTTTGTTTTAAGACTAAAAGGAGAACATGCAGGCAGTAATGACTGATGGTTATAATGAAACCCGCCATTCAAAAATGCTGTTGCATTACTTTCAATAAAATTCATAGAAATAACTCTAGTTATGTTTTCCAGTTTTAAAACATGAGCTCATAATAAAGTGTGATTGTGAATGTATTTTCTCTATAAACAAATAGTGTCAAACCTAAAGAAAACACTCTCTCTGCTCTCTGAAACATTAATGAAGGATCAATCACACATTTATTAATGACTGATAAGATATATATGGATGCAAAATACATTTGTGGTTCAAAATTTGGTGGTTGCCAGATCAAAAATGACTCACTCCATACAATGAAGAGTCAGGATATGAGCAGTATGCATATGTTAAAATGTAAAGAAGATACAGTTGTGGCAGATTTCAGGTTATTGTTGGTTTCAGCAGCATCTAAATGAACCGAAAACGGAAATCAACTGAAATGCTAATGAAACAACCGTTATATAAGGCAGTGCATGTCACCTTTCAACCAGATGTATCACATTATAAGTTATTTCATCCTGCAAATTTCCCCGCTGAGAATGCATGTGGCGTTTGATAATTAATTAATAACAGAGTTAATATTCATAATAATGTATAATTCACAGTAAACATTTCTTCTGCAGACTCATTAGAGATTTTTAAAGCAGAGTACAGATGACAACATCGGGAGGAGACGTTACTGCTACGTTAATGAGATTATTAGTCATGCCTTCAGGCTATTTTTGCAGGCGGTTAATTCTGAGAAGCGGAGTTAAAACTGAAGCTATTTGTGTATCGCGAGCACTTTGATATCGAAAAGTCAAACTTCAATAAATGACAATACGTACAAGTGCAATAGTTGATCCTCCCGAGCGAAGAAAAACACGCTGAAATCACAACATATTTGCAAATTTATAATTAATCTTAACTACAGTCTAACTGTCTGCAAGCGTCGCGGTAGCCGAGCGATGAATGGGCACTATTGTAAACAAAGTTGTCAACGTGGACAGCAGTTCACATTCTGGACAACTGACGTAAAATTAACGTGACAACCCGCCCGCGACTGCAATAAACAAACGTTGCTGTTAAGTGTGTTAAATAACTGACCTGAGCTCCAATCAGTCGCCGTTTACGAAGTGTATCTGAAGTTATGGTTCAGACTGTCGACTTTCATTCCGCTTCAAATTCATTTTACACCAGCCTGTAGCTCCTGTGCGTGATGACGTTTCTGTGTACGTCCCATGACCCGCTCCTCAGACAAAGATGGTTTGTGTAGAAAGACGTATCACTTTGTAGAGCAAAGAAATATCACACAGTAAGAATAGAAAAAACAGCAATAATTTAAGGAACATAATCATGCAGAATTTATCACACAGGAATGTATTTTGTATAGTTATTCTAGTAAATTAACAAGGAGGATTACTTCAGAAATGAATTAATCTGTTTATAATATCCTGGAACAAGCTATCCACACCCTGAACAGTATGCCAAAATCACAACTTTTCTATTTCTATGACTGATCAAATCAAAAACCTAAAACCCTAAACTATTTAAAAAAACAAACAAACAATATGTAGAAATATTTCAAATGCAGTGAAATATATATTTTAGTTTGTCAGTAAGAACGCCTGTCTTCTCAAGTCTAATAAATGAATGAGTCATTTGAACAAGGTCAGTCTTACAAATGAAGGTTGTAGGAAGTTGAGTCAGTGTGGTATTCATAAATAGTGAGAGTTCTTTAGTTTTCCAGTCTCTGAACAGACGCCCATTGATTGACACCGTGCAACTAGAACCAGCCGTACATTTAGAAAAGGTTTATTTTGTTAACACCAATAACATGTCTTCTGTTCTTACTGTTTGTTATTCTCTGTCTCATATTCCTCCAGACAGTGTGTGAGAGTGAGAGATGATTGTGGTTCGTCACCACAGTGGGGAGACACGTGATATAGTATGAGCAATAGGAGAAGCGAGTAGATGTAATGTTATATTTTTACTTTTGACATAATCAGCATCACTGAACCCCATGATGTGTGTAACAAGTAACACAGGGAGTGTCAGAATCAGTGTTGTGGTTACTAACCCGATATGACGGGTATATGAAGAGTAGATTAACTAAATAAGTTTTAATGTTGTTTATTTCAACTGCTAGCTTTCCTTAATTTGTGGAAGTGACAAACAGTAACAAACTATGGAAATGAGAGCAGGATGGTGGTGTTGAGGAAAAGGAAAATACAAACTGACACAAATACTTGTCTGACATTATTATGTCCCTCGGGCCTTGTTTCATGGTGAAATTTGAACCTTTAATACTGACAGGGTGAGGGATTCATAAAAAAATAAAAATAGGACCGTGCACTAAAATGAAGTCATGAGTTCTTGAGAAAATAGACCATTAAGCAATATAGTTAACGGCTATTTAAACTTCTCCAGCCACTCCTATATCTTAAATCCATGATTCATTTCTCCTCTAATTAGTCTAATCACTTATTCTAAGTTATATTACTACGGTGTACACACTGCTTCTGCTGCTTTGTCACTTGCATGATGACCTGCTTCCTTTAGCATAGGGATGGATAAGAGAGGAGTAGTATAGTGTAACAGGGGTGTTTTGAAAGGTTTCTACAGATGATTTCACACACTTTTTTTAAACCTCAAAATCTTGTTACCATTAAGATCCTTTGTAACTGACATGAATTCACAAAGAGAGGATACAACCAATTTTAATAGCCACCTTTTAAGAACACAGGGACTCTAAAAATATAGATTTTGGGTGTTACTGTGGGTGAAAGTATTACCAAAAGATATGTTAAATTATGGTGGTATGTGGTTAATAAATACAATATTCTAACACAACTGACTACTTTCAGTATTCAATTAATTACACTATACAAGAGCCCATAAGTGCTAACAATGTCTTGTACTCAGAGAGACAGGAATCCCATGTTGTGTCATTAAACATTGGAAGGTATCGTAATCCCAGTATTGTAATTGGATGCAGGCTTATGTCCACACATGACCATTTAAAACCATCCTTGTAATCCCGTATTCTTTTCTCATCCACCTGCAGAGTTGGTTAGCAGGACAGAGGGATTACACACTTTGCTGGAGACAATACACGGACTTCAACAGGTAGGACTCAGTCATACGTTATTTTATCATGCTTTCATGGATTCATTTCTATATCAAGTACTTTGGTTAAGATTAGACAATATAACAAGTGCCAGAAAGGTTAGATAATCACAGGAAAACACAAATTTGTTTGATTGTCTTGACGTCACGACAACTATCCATTTTGCAGTACTAGCAGGTTAAATTAATGGAAGTGGCTATTTATACGGATTCCTTTGTGTCAATAGTCTGATTATTGTTGGTACGGAATTATTACACATCGGTATTGATTGTGCGAGATCACATGATCAAATTTAAATTGTTTCAAAATGGAGGAACGTTTTTGCTTGCAGGTGATACGCCAATGCTTCCCATGGTTTGGGTTAAAACAGTAAATGTGGTAAAAATATCCTGTTTAACGGCACTAAAATGCCCGACGTCACAGTAAAACAAGGTCTGGTTAGTGGTCTACAAGAGATCCGGCAATAAATTCTGGTGGCCCATTATGTACCAATAGAACAAAGAACTATTAGCATCCCATCCCCAATCCCATTCCATGCCAGTAGTCAGTTTACAACATATACAACACTGATGTAGGTGAGGCCTCACATCAGAACGATGATGCATTGTGACAACATACACTCTGCATTAATCATAATTCAACCTTTGTCTTATTTTATGCGATGATAAACCTCAATGACCTAAAAACTTTCAGGTCAAAGCCACAGCAACGGTTATAGATGTATTTATAGTTATATTATCAGGCAAAAGTATAGAATAAGACTAATATGACGACTAATATTTAATATGGTTACATGTCATGTGATTGCTTGAAGTGACAAACCCACAAAAATATTATCCCCCAGAGCTTTTGTCCTCTTTTAGCTAATTGTTTTTGGATTGACAGCCCACAAATTTTGCTCTCATGAACCTCATTTCTAGCAGCAGCACACAGCTGTTTGAGCAAACAAGCTCTGATAATCCCACCGTACACTAGCTGACCACCAATGGCAGACAAAGTTAGTGACAATGTGGTGAAGCAAGTGGAACGTCAAGCAGCTAATGAGCCAAATATTTTTCTCAGTAGTTGGTGGAGACCAAACTAGAGGTAAAAGGAGAGTGAATATTCGACATACATTCATCAGGTGTACAAAAAGGCAAAAATATATGAAGTTTGTGGGTTTGACAGCTTGTTGTGGACATCCTATGTCCCCTAGTGGCCAAAACATTGACGAATGCTGTTTTAACTGGAATGTTTCTACCATTGGATCAGTTTAGAGTTAAATGCCTTCCTCAAAGTGAGCTCTACAGTAATTGTTGTTGTGAGGACAATGTTTCTCATACTGTGTACTTTCTCTACCATTTGTGGAATTTAAAACTACATAGCTATTACAAGCAATACTACAATCTATTTCAAATTGTTCCCTGTCAGCAGCAGCCATGGTGGACGCAGCAGCAGCAGAGCAGTTCCTGGATGCCAACCCACAGTTCGCCAAGCAATACTATGACAACAACTTCCGGCCTAAGGTCGTCTCAGACCTGCTGGACAACAACCGGAAGACCGCGGTGGATGTCAGCAAGTTTCATGAACTGACGTCGGTGGAGGAGAGCGAGATCCTTTTCGACCTGATACGGGACATCCAGGACAACCTGCAGATGGAGAAGTGTGTCTTCAACCTCATGAGACACCTCAGCTTCATGATGAGGGCCGACCGCATGAGCCTGTTCATGTACCGCCAGAGGAACGGTGTGGCCGAGCTGGCAACCAGGTTATTGGGGATTTCTTTTTTTGAGTTGCATTTGATTTTTTTAACAGCTTTACAACAGCTCCTGAAGGAATACACAACAAGATTATGTATTGTTGTCAAAAAATACCATAAAGATAATGTTTCCTCACAATGAAAGGTTTATAGGACTGTATGAACTGCACACACTGTCACTCCATGGTCTCATTATCATTGACAAAAAGATAAATAAGATTTTTTGTTTTTTAGAACATTTTTTATCCATTTACTTTGCTGACATCCACACCCTTACAATCAATCATGTTTAAGTCACACTGCTTCAACTCTCTGTTTGCATTTTCTCCACCTTATCTTTACCTGATGAGGCAACATGTCCGTTACTTTGCCAGCGTAGAGCACATCGCTTATGTTTTAAAGGAAATTTCCCAGGAACTACACTGAAAGAACACAGATGTTGGTTTTTACCAGTGCGCTGCAAACAATCACGATTACTTTATTAAACCAGTTACTGTTAGTTGAGAATATGTGCTTTAATTTATATTATTTCTATTGATTCAGTTACACATTTTCATGGCCAGGACAGGAGCCCACTACAACCACAGAGCTGCTGGCTTCAGTGGTTATTTAGGGTTACTTGCAAGCTAGTTTGAGGGTTAAATGTCAGGTCACAACCTGGGTTGTTTGACGTTTTAGGGAAATTTTGTTCTTGCTCATGGTGGAATTTTGTGTCTGTGTAAATTCAAGAGTACGGTCTAGACCTGCTCTATGTGAAAAGTGCCCTGAGATAACCTATGTTGTGATTTGGCACAATATAAATAAATTAAATGACTTGACTAGGCCAAAAAAGTGAACAAAGTCCAATTGGCAACACTTGATAACATGCTTAGAGTTAGACATGTTAAAAAAAAAAAAAAAGCACAGCACTTTCTAATTTCATTATCTTTATCTCCAGGTTATTTAACGTCCATAAAGATGCAACATATGATGAATGTCTGGTGCAGCCTGACAGTGAGATTGTGTACCCGTTGGATATGGGCATTGTGGGCCACGTGGCGTCTACCAAGAAGATGGTCAACATTCCAAATGTGTCAGAGGTAAGTACACATAATCACTGTCTGTCTGACTGTGTATCTCTGTGTGTGTGTGTGTGTGTCGTTGGGTGTGTGTGTGTGTGTGTGTGCATGTGTATCACCCTAGTTTATCTTTCTTTAAAAACATTTTTCAGTCATACATATGCAACATTTTCCATCACATTCATTTATGGCAAACCTCTTCCCATTTTATTCTTCTCATTTTGTTTTATTCCCTTACTTTTACCTCATGTTACATATACTACAAATATAAATACATCTTCACATCTAGAAGAAACAAAAATATGTCTGTCTATTTACTATCTACTCCTCCCTCAATTTCTACTACATGATTATATCTTGTAAATGACATATTGATGTTTTTTTTTAAGGCATATAGTATATCTATCTAGTGCAACTTGAATGAGTGTATACATTTGTAATCTGGAAGGTCCCAGACAGTATAAAATCCTTTCATCCTGTATTGGTGCTGTGCTCTACCTGCTACTTACACAGACAGAATTTAAATGTGTCGAGTCATTTAACGGATCCAGCACATATCTACGGCCAAGAAGTAAAGTTTACAGAGAATGAAACCAAGATACCCTGCACCTCAGGCAACAAATCCACTAAAAAACATTGCAATCTAGATATTGCATATTACCCAGTTAACATTTAAATCCTTGTTTTGCCTGGATGTGAAAACCAGTCTACCGTTGCTCCGTCTGTAAGTGACCACCAGAGGGCGACCAGACACCACAGTGTGTTTGCCACTAATTCCTTCCAACCAAAGCCAGCCCAATCTCATTATAGCCAATACCTTTGACATTTGAAAATGGCTGGCAAGTTTATTCCCATGTACACTTCAAGTTTGTCATGCTATTGCAGGTCCATTTCCATCCCTCCCAACCCTCCCCACCCCTAATATCATAACAGTCAGTGCCCATACCTGCACTGTTACTGTGACATTTACACTTAATAAGGCAGCAGTCCACTCCGCATAACTGATGGATTACAAGCTGTCCTCGGTATCAGTTCAATCACTTCTTTTCACAGGAGATTAGAAAGCTCGGGTGAACAAAACAGACCCGGGTTGATTGCTCCCGTTTGGTTTTTATCTACTGGTTCTGCTGCCAGTGTGAGCAACCACAGAACAAACATCATCATGCTGTTCAAAACCTCCGCCCGTCACGCCACAGCCTCACACAAACACATGAAAGCACGATGGGAAATGTGGCAACTGGAACGATATCAAAGCCTGCAAGCCTCCCCAGTTGAAGCGAAGGAACAGCTAATGTTTCCTTATAATTGGCTGGCTTTATGATGCTAATGCACCGAGGACAGCCTTTCAGAGTAATGCGGAGACTGGAAATCACTGTCTCTCTGCGCTCTATTTCCATCCCAGTCCAATCTAGCGCAGGCCGGTCAACCAGTCAGGATTGTTGTAGGAAGGTGGAGATTATGTTTCACTGGGATTATGTACTGGTGAGCAACATCCGTACTCATTTCTCTCTCTTCCTCTAACCCTTCCACCTTCAAAGGGAATTTAATAATCAAATAATTTACAGACTAATAACTGTGACTTTTATTTTGAGGAGTGGTAAATCTAGGTGTGTGTGTGTGTGTGTGTGAGGAAGGTGGAGAGTGTTAGTGGGGGGAGGTTGCAGATGAAGCCGGTTAATCTGTCCTGAATTAGAGCGATCCCAGATTATTCCCAGAGGTCATACAGGCCCTGAGCCATTTTCACAGACTCAGCACAGTAACACACCTTTAATCTATTCTGTTACACTCTATTGTTTCGCCTTGATTTTTTTTTTCCTCTTCAGTGGAGCAGAAACACCCAGAAATCCAGTTAATGTGTCATAATGTGAGAGGCTAATTTGGCTGAGGATGAAGTATCGGCGTGTGTGTGTGTGTGTGTGTGCAAACTTATATAACATATATTTTATGTATGTACATGCATACATTTGTTTTTATGTATTTATTATTTGAATTAACTTTTTATTCATTTTTTAAAATTATGCAATTAGGTGAGAATAAAAAGTGTTTATATGAAAGTTTTTCATTTTTATGCTTATTTATTTATTATTATTTATGTATTGAACAAATTCATGTATAGTTGTATTGTATAGTTGTATATGTATAGTCAAATAAGTATAAAGTTGAAAAAAATCCTAATTCAGGGATTTTTGACAGTTATAAATAGCAAACAGGATTATAGAGTTTTTATTAATGAATCTAGCTGTGATTGAACGTCATACTTACATGATAAAAGCGAAGGAGTTAAATAATGCAGAACTTCATAAATAAATAGTATATATAAAAACATAATTTGTGTTTTTATATCAAGAGACAACTGAGATTATGTATTAAAGTGTGGAGCTGCGGTCAAAGGTCAAGGCAAAGCTTCAGCTGAGCTAACAAGCAGGATGAAGACCTCCCTGGGTTTTAAGGGGTCAAAGGTCACCCAAAAACAAGCTGTCAAACTGCCCAGATCTTTGGAGCAGGTTTATATGTAAGCTGCGTCAGGCTGAAGCAGCTACTGCATGATGCTGATCCGGGATCAGTTTGGTCTCCTTCACAGGGATTTTCCTCCTTCGTGACGTAACTTCAGGTCGACCCCTATAAAGATAGAAAAACATAACTTTAGAAATTTATAAATACAAGTAATGATTTACTGATTTAGTTTCAGGTGTAAGCTGAGGGCTGTTCACATATGTTGATTACTAATGCTCAAACAGATGCACAAATTATAAACAAACCAAGAATGATAAGGGCAGGTCTGTACTTCAGAGGAACATTTGTACTTTTTACTTCTCTACGTTTTTGGCTGACTCACAACGACATCAAACCCTGAAAAGCTCTTTTTTGTGCAGATCCAGGGTATCTTTAGTTTTTTTGCTGCAGCTGGGTGAAGAGAGAGGGTTTGAAGTGATGTTTTGGTTTCTGTGCCGCTGCAACCGACAGCAGCAGCAGAATTTAGATATCTGAGGCTGGTGGATGGAAATTCAATGATGCAAATGCTTTGATTTTTGAGGAGTTTTCTCCTGTAGATGATTGTGATTTGAGTGAAGTGGCAGACAAAGTAAAAGCTCTGTGAAGCTTGTGTATGTTAGAATAGGAGAATATGCCCAACAATGCTGCTCTGCACCATACTAATGTCACATTGCAGACCCCTGCACCCTAAAAAGTAATGACCACAGATGAATAGATGCGTTGGCCCTTGGCTAGCAGGTTGACCCTTTGGATGAGTGGTTAGTGCAGTCCTCTGTGGTCTGTGAGGGACCTGGAAGGCTGAAGCGCAGAAGCATGAGGGAGCTGGTAGGTGGGCTGAAGCACGACTGTGATTCCCGAAGGTAATGTCACGATGCACGATCTACATAGTAACGACCATGGATGACTAGACGCGCTGGCCCTTTGCTAGCAGGTTGACCCTTTGGCTGAGTGGTTGGTGCAGTATAAATTATATTCATTATATAAATTATATTCCTTCTGATAACTGCCCTGATTCATTGATCCCTTACTTGCACTTAATTTGTGTGTTTTTTGTTTTCGACTTTTGCGAACCTGGAAATAAGATCACACCTTGATTTGCCCAAATTAGGACTCTACCATCAATTGCTGTCCCCCGAGGGTCGCTCTCTGCAGGTTTTTGTTTCTTTTTGGCAGTTAATGAGCCGCTCTTCCTCTTTTTCACACTCAGAGGAGCAAAATTGATGACCCCTGCTGTACAGGAGGAGCAGTAGGTGGAGTGCAGCAGAGAAAAGCCTTGAGTTTGTGGATAATGGAAAGCCTTTGCTAGCAGCGTTTGTGGATGGAAGTGGTGTGTTCATCAAAGCGGAGTCTGGGAGTTTTGAAGGGTGCAGGGGCAAAGAGCATGCCAACCGAATTCAATTACATTCTCGCTCTCTCTCTCTCTCTCTCTCTCTCTTCATAGAGCGCTCATTTCAGTGACTTTGTGGACGAACTGACGGAGTATAAGACCAAGAATGTCCTCGCCATACCTATCATGAACGGTAAAGATATGGTGGCCGTTATGATGGCCATCAACAAGTTGGACGAGCCGCACTTCTCTGCCAAGGATGAGGAGGTAACATTCAACACTGTCTGTCCTGGAAATTCACCCTCAGCCCCATTCGTTTTAGTGATTCATATGAACAAAACATGTCCCACCTCAGATTTCATGTGTTTGCCCTTTATTTACTCCTGTCAAGGTCTATGTCACTTCTCCAAACTCTCAGCTGGCTGCTTGACTGAACAGTGATCCAGCACAATTAAACTCAGTCTGCTAAACAATATTAGTCTGTTATAAAAGCCACATAAAACTGTATGACAGATGCAGCTTCTTGCTGCACTACAAGTCATATTGCTGCACAAATATAAAGCCCTCCAAATCGTAAACAACGGGACTAATCCTTTAACTTTATGAAAGCGGAAATGAGAACATTTTTCAGCCAAGGGAGGTCTGTCAGAGAACATTTGGAGAAAGAGATTTACAGTGGGTGCAAAGGGTCCACGGTGCTGAAAGAGGCATGAGGAAAGGATAAAGTGAAAAATCACTGCCAGTTCTGTCCTAAAACAAACAATAAAAATGTGATGTGAAAGGTCAGTCGGATGTATCAGTCGTAAAATGATTAGTAATGAAAGTGTGCACTCACATTACATGACACTTATTTTGGATTCTGTTGATTTTGGCTAGTCTCAGACACTGCTTAGCAAAAGTTGTAGACCTCCACTGTAGTTGCCTGAATGTGTTATATCACCTGAAAGCCCTCTGTAGAAGACAGTCTAATCACAGAACAGAAATGATGCAGAAATGATTCTATGTCAAGGAAAAGGAGACAAATTTAAACATTTTTGGTTGACAAACACTCAAAATGCCATTTGAAAAATGTGACACTGCTCTAACTGTTGGCATGAAGATAAAACTTACCAATAAGAGTGAATATTGCAATGGTCATCACTGGGCTTTTGCTAAGAAATAAGTTATGTTTTGAAGACGACAGCACATGCATTTCTCAGCTGAAAGTGCCATTTTCTTCCAGACCCTGAACAAGTACCTGAACTTTGCTAACCTGGTCCTGAGAGTTTTCCACCTGAGCTACCTGCACAACTGTGAGACCAGGAGGGGACAGGTGAGGCTGCAGAGCATGCATATCATTCCATTAGCTTTGCTCCTTTTAAGATTTACTTTATTTATTCTCAGAATTGAATCAGCACAGCACAAGAAGGTGCAGGGATCCACATTTTCTCGACTGTGATCACATGGATACATTTAATTGAATCATGTTGTAAAAGGACAAACTTTTAAAACTTTAAAAAGAAATGACAATGAGATAGGAAGAGAAATTCTAAGTTCTGTAGTATGTTTTAAACTGTTAAACTGTATTGTATTGTATTCTTTTCTGGTCACCCTGTCCTCACAAGAAAAAATGACAGTATAGGTTTGAAATTCAGGCCGGCAAAGACGACCAATAGTTACGTTTGAGTGACAGACGCCATCTAGTGACCGTAGTGAGTATAACCCAGAAAAATGATGCAGTTCGAAAGACGTCAATATAAGGTGACAGTTTTCCTTATTAAGAGCAAGCCCCCAGGAAGTGTGGTGGGCTTTGAAGCCAATTTGACATAGTGTAGTGGCCAAATTGTGGAATTACAACTTCCAGGTCCGCCTTCGGCCCAAAAAGCATTTTTCCTTCACATAGTCACGGGAAAAGGAGCGGCTGGAAAATATGTGTTTTTGACCATCACAACCCCCACAGAATGACTTGTTACACCATCAGAATTTGATCCATTTGGGCTGATAACATTTTGGAAAGTCTAGAAGAGCTGCAAGATTTAATCAATTTATCCCATTCAAGTTAGCAGAAGGCTAAACTGGAAATTAGCCGGCTTGGCTGGCAGAAGTCTCTGGTGCGTATGCCCTATGAGCACTTTGGGCCCAGAGATCATGCGAGGTATGCGTTCATTCATGTAATTTCATTACAGCAGGAAGTGACTTTTTTGGCTTCATGCACCACTGAGCAACTTTCATAGGAATGAACTGGAACCCGCCTCCCACACTGTATCCAGTTCTCTTTACACGTCCATGATGGCAGATTGGGTGGATGGCTAGATAGATGACAAAAAGTGGACTTAGCTGTAGGAGTCCGCTGTTCTCCCCCTGTTTCCAAGTGTCACGTTTCCAACAATGATTGTCATGGTGTGTGGTTGCCATGACAACGAGGGTTGCGTAACTTTAAGGTAGTAGAAACCACGTTTCAAGTTATCATTTTCACCCAGACCATGATGTTTCCCACAGCGTTGTCACACCATTAAAACATAATTATTTTTTAACATTGATTTGTAACAGTTTTGGAAAGCAGCATATTACGCTCCTATGGATCAATCTATGTGGTGGTTTAATGGTGAGGATGTGTTGTTTCTGGTGCAGGTGCTGCTGTGGTCGGCCAGCAAAGTGTTTGAAGAGCTGACAGACATAGAGAGGCAGTTCCACAAGGCCTTGTACACAGTCAGAGCTTTCCTCAACTGTGACCGCTACTCTGTGGGTCTGCTGGACATGACCAAGACAAAGGTGGGTTACCATAGATACACACTCAAAGCTGGGGATAAACTGGAAAACATACAAAGCAGGAAGAACCAAGAATGATTTTTACCACAAGAGAGGGTGCACAAGTTCAGATTCTTATCTTTCAATGAAGTTGCTATTTAATTCTTTAAACCATTTTTCATGGTTGAACATAAGAAGATAAAGTCGCAAAAGAGCAGAATGAAAACTTTTAATCAGTTATCAGACATGACTGTAGACCTTCAATGGAAAAGATGAAGCAAAATTATACTGTATTTGAGCCAGACAGAAATGAGCCATACATTGGTGAATATTTTTATCTTAAATTTCAATCCAATCACTAATGGACATCCTTTTCAAAGAAGCTTTGAAATGCATTAATCATCCTATAATCTATGGGAATCTATGTATAATCTAAGTACACCTCTTAATATATAATTAAGGTCTCTCAAATCTTTAAATTTAATACCATGAATGTCTCCTAACTTCTGAAATACATACATTTTAAACAAAAACTTCAGTTTTAACAGCAGACTGAGAAGCAAAAGCAACATCGAAGGTTTCTAAATAATCATATTACTTTGTTTTTCTGTTATCTCATAAAATTACTGATTCCTTGCCAAATCCACATTAATATCTGTATAAAAAAATTAATGGGACTTTTTTAAAAGCTGCAGCAAAAGTGCATTTGTTATGAACACAAATACTGGGCAGTTGGTAGGAGACACACAGACCACCAATGGCTAAATTGACCAAAAAAAACCCCCAAAATAACATGACCATGCCTTGTTTCTTTACACATTGCTGCTTTTCTACCAATTTCATCCTCGTTGAGTTTTGATGTGATCTGTTTCTTAGTTTTTTCTCCTCTTGTTTTGGGAAGAGACACTTTCAGAAACTCCTTTGGGGTTTTTTTTTGTCTCATTCCCACAATTTCTCTGCCTTGATTTAATTTTCTTTTGCTGTCACCCCCTGTGTCAATAAAAGAAGTAATACTTAAAACCAGCTTCTGATCACAATTTTACTACCCCTGTGTATTTGCGATAACTAACACATTGTCATAAATACAACTTATTGGCTGTGTCTGTCACCTAATTACAAGCAGCTGCCAGTTGATTCCTAACACCTGCTATCTGAGAACAAACACATGCTGTCTGCCTGCACAGATGGCTGTCTGGTAACAATACTGGATTTCATGAATAAAGCACTTAAGAATAAACAAAACTAGTAGCTCAACTTTTGAGTCCATGTTTTTGGATGAACAGTGCACTTTGTGGAGAGACGGTACAAAAGATATTGGACGCTCCTAAGAGGCTGCTGCAAATTAGCATTTTGAAGCAGAATGGTGCTGTTGGATGTAACCTACAGTAGACAGTAAGTGCATCTAAATAATGAGACAACAGAAGCAGCTTTATTAGCTGTCTTGTGCAACTTTAAATCTTTTAAATCTCTCTGTGTGTTTGTGTATGTAGGAGTTCTTTGATCTGTGGCCCGTTCTGATGGGAGAAGTTCCACCGTATGATGGACCCAAAACACCTGATGGCAGGGTAAGAAAATATTGACCACTGCTACAACTGCTCCTGCTCAATCTAGTACTGCTCCTAAAGTAACTGTTTTACATGTAACTAAGCTATCATCAGATCAATATTCCCCTTTGTGCATTTCAACATTTTTCCAAGATATGAAAAACGTTTCATAACACCTGCTGAGCATTTATGATTATCCTCTAGTGCCGCCCCTTAAGATAAACTTTTAATTTGTATTCATATTATCATCTCCTGGCACAATTCTGAGAACAACTACAATAATCAGTGTGTTGTTTTGTTCTCTCTGTTTTAAGACATTTATATTGTGGGATGTACTGTAGTGAACGACGCAGCTTCAAGGCCTTGTTGAGTGAATAGATTTTCAGTCTTGTTTGGATTAAACTGAGATCAAAATACCTGTATGTATGTAAAATATATTAACAGTAACAGAGAAAATTACTGAAATAAGTTGTTGCTACTGCTTCTATTACTGCCCCTTGTATTGACACTACTATAGTACTACTGAGCCTACTCACACAGATGTTATTGATATCTACTGACTGTTTATCCTGATTGAACAACGTACTTTACACAAATAAGACTCACTGAGCTCAAGAAATTGTGAATATTTATGAAAACTAAATCTTTGCTGCACAGTATTAAGAGTATGTGTCTTAACAGTGCAACAGTATACAGTAAGTGTCCTGTTTTTTAAAAGGAGCAATGTATTTTTTATTGAATATCTACTCCACAAGTGTTCTCTCTCATCTTTATGTTGTGTGTTTCTCAAGGAAATCGTCTTCTACAAGATCATCGACTACATTCTTCACGGCAAAGAGGACATCAAAGTCATACCGTGAGTCATAAGCGTGATCTAGTTTGTGGTGTTTGGAGGGTAAACACAGACATGTCAACAGAGAGATAACGGTACACTAATGCAGCGTTTTCCTCCTTGGCAAACCAAACATGATCGACATTTGATTTAATAAAAAATTGGGGTTTTTTTTTGTTTTTTTGTTTTTTAACAAGGTAAACGTCCATGACATTGTGATCTTCTGTTTTCTTGTCTCTTATCCAACATTGCTGCTCTTGTAAATATTAATAACCGCTGTCCAAACATTTCACTGCAGAATAATCCTGACAATCTCTCCTGTGTGAACTGAAACTTGTTTATGCATTATTTATTTTTATTGATTTTTAAACATTTATTTAACATGGCGTAGTCAGAGTGATTTAAACATTCAGTAGCTAAGTGTAGTTGACATAATCATTTTGTTTTCCTGATGATGATGATGATTTTATGCTTGTCATGTTCTGTTAATCCTCAGGACTCCTCCTGCAGATCACTGGGCGCTGATCAGCGGTTTGCCGACCTATGTAGCAGAGAGCGGACTGGTCAGTATCTGTTTTTTTCTTTAGAGTTCCTGTCATCTTCCTTTTTTACATGCACATAAAGATTTAAAGAGAAAAAAATAGATGAGAGCAATCCTTGCTGAAAATTTAAATAATTTGTTGTTTGCTGAGTTGGCTTTAAATCCTAATGTAACCTCTGAAACATTACTTCCCACCTCGCTTGTTCACACTCAAACTACTTCCTGTTTACAGTTTTGTATCTTTTCCACACAGCCCCTTGCAAATCATACCTAAACATTTCTCTCACTTTTTTTTGCCCTGAGCGTATCATTTGCATTATGTGCTCATTTCACACCAAAGGTTGAATATTTTTAACATAGTCATTGTGATATATTTACTCTTCCTGTTGCCATGAAAAAGCTGAGCAGCTCAGTTCTTGTGGAAGTTTCTGACCACTGATGGATTCACCTCTTAAATCCACTTCAGTAATTAAGATGAGATGATACAGACGAGCAAAAAGGCTGTAAGATGATTGTCAAGCTGGAAATTAATTTATATTCAGCATTTCAGCTTTACAAATAGTTTCCTACATTTTTGTTCACAGTAGGTATATTTCAGGCCTTCTCTACTCACTAACATACGACACACACGAGCCCAACAAACTGTCAGCAGATGAATATTTCTGTTTCATGTCATAGCACTAACAACATTGGTTCAGGTGTGTCAGGAGAGGCTCTAAGAAAACTCTACTGCTGCGAGATTGGAATTATAAACTTCAAAGTGGCTTTAGGTTGACATTGAGTTGACTTCTGCTTCATGTTATTAAAAGTAGCATGTACAGGAAGTTCCCATGCGTCATCTTTAAGTCGGTATTAATGGCAATCAATACTGTTTTTCAGCAGATCTCTCCTCAATGTATAACTTTTTCTGTTTGCCAGAAATATTCTCGAAGATAACTGTGGGGAAGGTGCAAACGCTCTAGATCAGACCAAATAAGGTCAAGAAGTAGTCAGATTGAAATTGTAGGCATCTGGTTGTCACATTTACATTCGGATCTACTGAATGACACTCAAGTAGGTCACACGATAAACTTTTGAAGGTGTTAAACATGTTACCTTTCTGCTTGGCAACCTTGGAGCCCAAACATGTACTGTATGAATTAAAGTGCAAATGAAAAATGAAATATAGCCGCAAGCAGAAACGGTCCTGGTCCAAGCAGATTGCGAGCATTTGGATGCTTGTTCAGCTTAATATGACCTCAATAAGTACTTGAAAACATAATACATGCATGAATTGCTACAGTGGCCACCTGGGGATTTGAACCCTGGACCATTCACTCACTCCCAGAGAAGGTGACTTCACTGACTGCACCGCTGGAGAGACACAATGGTGCCAAACACCTTCTCACAACTTGAGGCAATGACATCAGATGTGCAAACTGGGACATTTCTGTCTTTTAAACTTCACAACAATTTAACTGTTGGGGATAAAATTCTGGGGAAAAAAATCACACATCAACCTGCTTTTCTCATGTCTATTGTCAAATATTTTGGTGAAATTTGTTTGGCCGGTGAGCAGGTTGAATACAAAGATCGGCAGCTCTTCTCAGCAGGAAATGATCAACTTAAAGTGTGGTAACAACAACCTGTCTGACAATAAGGCAGAAGATACAAGGCAGCGTTTTTTTTTCACAGCAGATTTGATCAAACAATCGGAGCCGAAATCAAGACGCGAGGTCTGTTTGGGACTTAAAATATCAGCTTGAGAAATTTTAATGATAAACTCAGCTGTGTTGTTCTGATCATATCCAATAAAATACACACTGTGTCTGCAGGGAATTAAACAAGTCTTACAGTGTGGAGATCAGCAAAAGACAAAAAAAGAAAATTGCTCTAGGATGATGATGATGATGATGATAAAAAGTTGTATTCCTAATAATTAATAATAATAAATCAACAGTGAACATTTAGTTAACCAGGCTCCTACAATTAACCATCTGCATAATTACCAAAACCAAATAATCTCATATCTAATAGCTAAAACTGACGATTTGTTTTATGGAGCTTGTTCGCATTACATGACATGTTAGAAAGCACCATGTTTATTTTAAATCTTGGATAAAAGGCAAAAAGTGCAGCTCATATTCCTGGAAAGCCAACTACTGAAGCCAGTCATTCCTGCTTAAATCATTTTCACTCTCCAGGAACAAAATTATATGTTATGATAATCTGTATGTTCTGTAAACAATCACTGTTTTACAACCAACTCAAAAATTTTTAAGTTTGTAACAATTTATGCAGAAATAATCCACAAATGCTCTCATGTTGTAGCAATATTATAGAAAAGTTGCTGCAAATTTAGTGATGAAATAATTTTAAAAACTCCACAAGATCCTGGAGGGACTAACTGGTAGCAAAGCAGTATGTACAGATGATTTATGCCAGCTGATGTTGACTAAAACTACTGTAACTTTATTTAAATATTCCTTGTCTGTTTTATTTTAGCATATATTGTTGCATATTCTATGGTGAGATTAAGGGTCATGAGATCATAATTTGATCCTTTCTGCTATATTGTAAGTCATGTGACAGCCCATCTTTGTGTGTACTCAAAGTCGAATGTAAGTGCGGCTTATAGAGGCAAAAGTCTATAAAATCCAGCATCAGTTGTGTGATTTAAAGTGTTTTTTAAATAAATCAAATGTGGCTTAAAAACTTAAAGTTCAGAGCAGTAATCCTCCTCCTCATCTCTCACTGAGACTTTCAGACAACAACTTTCTTTTCTGGTGTGCAGGAGTCCATGTAACACCAATGTCCTTTTTTTAAAGTATCTCTCTTTCAAAATATCTTCTTTGGAAGCTATGGGTGGTCAGACGAGCAGAACGCCATTAGGCCTTATTACACAGTTGTCAGTGTGCACACCATTGTGGAAAATGAAAAGTGCTCAGCCACACGCTGCTATGATGTATAATTGTAATTTTTTCAGCCATTGTAATTAATCACAGTGTGCTTTTCCCCCAAACCGCTGAGCCTGCCTCAGCTCATCTATCTATCCCTTCTGCTTTATCCCGTCTGTCCTCCTCCTGTCCTGTCCTTTCATTGTCTTTGGCGCTTGTCATTTTTCAACTGTACGTCATCTTTCCCCTCTCATCGTCGTCGTCTTCTTCTTTTTTTCCTCTTCTACATCTCGTAGAAAGTGAAAACTTCATTTCTGCCACCTTTCCTTTTCATAAATTGATAGAAAAAGACATGTGAGATTGACACTGAAGGTTATTGATATGACAGAAGGAGGTTTTAAATGGATTCACTGTGGGGCAATAAAACTTTGTCAGCTGCTGCAAATTACATATGAACATGTGGTGCTTCGAGCCAAAAAGCTGAGTTTTTTCATGTCTTCCTCTTTATCCTGTTTTATTCTTGTGCCTTCCAGACCTGAAGGCCTCTTATTTCTGTAATGTCCATCTTTACAGATCGCTCAAATCTCTTCTCGTTTCCCTTTTTCAACAGATCTGTAACATCATGAACGCTGGTGAGGATGAATTTTTCCAATTCCAGGTAAGATGGCGGCAACTTTTTATTTTATTTTTTTAATTCTAACCAGGTGAGAGATTCTACTTTTTCAAATGCGGAGGCCTGGAATAAGAGACGCATCAAGGAACAAAAAGTTGTTAAGATGCTGCGTGAAGAATGGATAAAAACAAAATAAAAATCAATAAGACAACAGTTTAAATTACCAGGTAAAACATCAAGTCTAATCTGCGGTACGCTCTTAAAATTACCTGAGACAAAAGTCCGTCAGCTTAATTTGTTTGTTGCTGATTCCTGCTTGTTGTAAGTAGCAGCTGTAGTTTCTCTATGATAAACGTATAAATAAAAGCAGTCAGGCTTCCTCTCCAATATAAATAACTTTGAGAAGTAAGGCTCTATAGCTGACTGTGTTTCAAGTTTACAGTGAAAAGCTGAAGGTTGTATGTTGAAGAGGTTTCATGGTTGATTACTGAGAAGGTAGAGTGGCTGAAAGTGTATTGCTGTCTGAAAAGTAAAAAACAAACTTTAGTTTTCTGACATGGTTGTCAATATTTCTCCATCCTCTATCGATGTGGATACAAAACATTGTTTTAAAATTGATGAATTGCCAGAAAACTCTGACTCCATACTAAGGGTGTGCCCGAATACAAATACATTATTCTGCAAAACACAAATAGTGGGTTTCATACAAGTATTTTAAAAATTATTTGTTTTTAAGAAGGAAAAAAAAAAACATGTTAAATGCCAGTTTGCGGGTCGGTTGCATTGTTATCTCAGTGTCTCTCCTCTGCTCCACTGTTACATCTATCAGTCCCAATGGACTCTCTATAACCTGTTGTTCCCCTTCTCCTTTCCATAAAGTTAGGTTGTAAAACATAGGCAATAAATGAAAAGTGCAAAGCAATAATCTCCTTTGAAGTTGTACTACACGTTACACGGTGTGCTGTCTCTGTGTTATGGGTGTATAAATAGGTAGAGGTCTGCCTGCAATGAGTCGATGAGTAAAGTTTTAGCTCAGTAATCAGCGCAGTCGTCTATGATCTGGGAGACTCCAGTTGGAGACCCGATGTGGGGACTTCCTTTGTAAGGTAGTTTATTTATGAACACTTATTGTAACACTTTAATTTTCTAAAATTAAAAGTGTAATAAAAACAAAAACAGGATTTTGAATCCTCTTTCCACTTTTATTCGAATACAAAATACAAATAATTTTGCTGCCTCAACAAATACAGATACAAATACAAATACTGGGCTCTCTGCACATCCCTACTCCATACTGCAAAATATTTACTTCTTGCTACTTTGCTTCCAAATTCAATAGAAGAAGCAGTTAAATGACAAATCTACTGTAAGATAAATAGTTGAAATATACATTTATGTTTATTTATTTGGCACATTTGTCCAAAGCAAATCATCCACAAACATTATCACAGTATTTTGATTCATATATTATTTCTTCATTATTCATTACATTATTTCTTCTTATAGATTAATATATCCTGGAAAGAATAGATTCAGTAACGCCCAGCTTCATGCATCTTAGTACCAGTTGTTGCTCAAGTGTTCAGTAACATAAGAGCCATTTTGCTCATTATCTGCAATCAGATTTTTATGTAAAGTTGATAGATGATAGCGGTATACATTCAGATTATAGTGATTATAATATGTTTGAGCCTTCACTCTTGCAATGTGGCTAAAAATGGAGCTGAGAGTGTATATATATATATATATATATATATATATATATATATATATATATATATATATATATATATATATATATATATATATATATATATATATATATATATATATATATATATATATATATATATATATATATATATATATATATATATATATATATATATATATATATATATATATATATATATATATATATATATATATATATATATATATATATATATATATATATATATATATATATATATATATATATATATGTATATATATATATATATATGTATATATATATATATATATATGTGGAAATAATGTCTGAAAAAATTAACTTGGCTATAAAATGACTTTTCATGTATCATAAGAGACCACCAGGGCACACTCATAAAGAAAGAATCTGCCATATAGTCCTAAGTGAATAAATGATATGCCTCACATTCTCTGCTCTCCTTTAGTTTAAATTAGTTTCCAGGGGGCTTCAAAGCTCCCATTATGTTTATCTATATTATACTCATTTTCCTGATTCAGGGGTAGCCACTCTGTCCCTGCACATACATTGATCCTGCTTCAGTACTGCTGACAATTAGAGTCTAGATGTTAACGGGGAAATGAACCATTATATTCTTACAGTTTGATCTCAAGTCTTTCATTCTGCGATGACGTGTTGTAATTTATCTCGTGCGCCGACTAACGTCCTCCAAACCTGTCTCATCTCTATGTCTGCTTCATTCAGTTGTTCCCTGTAGTAAGATTATTGTAGTAAAAGCAACCTGAGACTGTTTAAAATTTTATAATTTAACTAGGAAGTCTCATAGTCTCATTATCTCTTTTACATGGGAGATCTGGCTAAATGGCTGTAAAATAGGTGTCAAAAAGATACATAAAAATAAAAAAAAACATAATTTACAACAGTCACATCCAACACAACAAAACAGGATCTGAGAAATATGAGTGAGGATAACACTCGACTATTTAAAACAATAACATCCCTCATGAAACATGTTTTAATGTGATGCTTGAATGTCCGATATGAAGTTTATCTATCCCAGGATGTATAATATGATAATGCAGTTTTACCAAGTTCGGGTAGATGATCTGGTCTGATATCTGTTAGAAAGAACAGAAAGCATTTCACAAAGGAAACCAAGAAGTTTACCAATGATGGCTTTAAAAAAAGAAAGGTACATCTGAATCTTTGAGGTCCATCCAGTTAACATGTATTAATTACAATGATGAGTTCTTGTTCAAGTGTTCAATATAAAATGCAGATATGAATGACGGACAGTGTCAAGCTTACAAAACAGTGAGTCTGATGCCTTCATATACAGGGTGTCACTATAATTGGTTCGTTTTACTCAAAACGCAACATTCTGGTCCATCTGTGACTGTAGATATATATCTGTGTTTCCTCTTCTTGGTATATTTCTTTCTGCATGACAGTGCAATTGTACATTTCCTCTTAAAAAAGGCCTCCAAACTTTTTCTCTTTGATATTTTTAGCGCTTCTGCTCTTCCTCTGTTTTCCTCTTTTTCAGTTGCTGTACGCCTTGCTCTTTCAACTGTGTTTGTATAATATTGCACCATATAGATGAACTTTTAAGGGGAGATTTAGATCACTGAATCATCACCCAATCTCCATTTAACTGCTCTAAATAACTCGGCTTGATCAGCCAGATATCCATGACGATATGACGAAGACTTTTATTCTTCTACGTGATGGTTTTTGTTAATCTACATCATTTTCCAGTGAAGGATTTTTTTTTTTTCTTTCATCTAATTCCTTGTAATTCTTGATAGATAAACCAAGCAAATCCTGTTTATATATATTTATATTTTCTAAACCTTCCTACGTGGTGACGAAGCTAAAGTGCAGCATTAGCTCACCAAACATCCTTTTTTTTTAAATGAGACTCCAACAACTGCTGCAGCAGTATGTTCAGAGGCAGTGAGCAGGTGAATTATTGATTCATTTTACATTTCCTCTGAATGTAGAGGGACATGTAACATCTAAAGTGATGAAAAAATAGTCTGTAAAAAGATTTGTAATATTAAAAACCCCGTTATCATTCCCAAAGAAAGCCTTCATCTTACTGTCTCCAACATATCAAAGTAACAATGCAGACTATCATTTATAGTAATTCACTCTTTGTGTTTGTGCACACAGAAAGAGCCTCTGGACGACTCCGGCTGGACCATTAAGAACGTCTTGTCTATGCCAATCGTCAACAAGAAAGAAGAGATAGTGGGTGTGGCCACGTTCTATAACAGGAAGGATGGGAAACCCTTTGATGAAATGGACGAGACACTGATGGAGGTACTGGATGTGTGTGTGTGTGTGTGTGTGTGACAGCACTGAGTCATTGGTTTATAAATACACGCAAGCCATTCAGAGCATCTGCATTATTCAATCACTGGGCCCGGAGGCTTTTTACTGAAGTTCCTCTATCTGCCTCGCTGCTCAGAAGTCAGTTAAAATACACAACAGGTGTCACGAAGAGGCGGAGCAGGTGGACCCGAATGCAGGACGCAGAAGCAGCAGGAACTGAAGAATAACTCTTTTTATTCAGGATTTGTGCAGGCAAAGCAAAATAAAAACAAAACAGATGATCCAACTAAGACTAAACTCCAAAACAGGACTTCGGTACAGCTGACGAGGGGATGAGGCGCAGGTGGATAGATGGGCAGAGAAGCTCAGGTGAGGGGAATGAGGTGATAATACAGGAGAACAGGAGAGGAGCTAATTGGCTGGGGAAAACACAAGGAGCAGGGCAGGGCTAACAAGGCTGATGCAGGGCAGGTGTTGAGGGAAAAAGCAAGAACACAGGAGTAAAAAACACAGAGCAAACAAAACCCAGAAAACACAATAAGTAAGCTCAAGGAAGCCTTAAATGCCAGCAGGCCAAATACAAACAAAATCACTCTGAGCTACAGAGCTAAGCAGGCTGCAGGATAAGCTAGAGTGACGTATTAACTATTGAAGTTCAAAAAATAGATCTGCTCCTAAAAACTGATACATCACCACTTAAACCAGCCTGAAACACATTCACAAAACAATCTGGTCATTTAACAAACATTCTTATCTGAACCAGGTGAAGGTAAAAGTATTTCAGATTCCACTTCAGCTCTGTTTGCTCTTTTAATCGAGCACACGTCTTAATGAATTAGGCAGTTAAGTGTCTGGACAAAAGTTTAATGCAGCGAGCAACAGTATCTTAAGTGGTCCTTTTTTTTAAATATAATTAGCAACCTCTCTAATCTGTCCTTCTCCGACTCAGTCCGGCCTAAACAAACAGGGAGGAAAGTCCGAGGGCATCTGCTGGACTGGTGGAGAATGGCAACTAAAGGACACAGAGCCGGACTGTGACAACAGGACAGTTTGATCCTCAACCCGTCTTCCAAATTTAAGACTAGTTTCAGACTGCAGGCAAAGTGGCCCCAATCTGATTTTTTTTTTTTTTTTTTTTTTGCTCATATATGACTCAGATCTGTTTTTTTTCTGATTGGGCCTCATTCATATATAGTCCTATATCAGATACAGGTCTGATGTTTTTTGCATTGCGACCTCAGTCTGAACAGTCATATCGGAATTCACAGGACTTTTATGTCACTCTAGATCGACATTTATTACAATTCTGCACTGGTGGGAGTCACTCAAAGTCATCCTCACACAGACAGAGGCTGAACTGAGAGGCGTCATAAAGGGCCAGTACATAATAAATAAGATAAATATTTTTTCTAACTGTGAATCATACAAATCTACTCTATTGGAGTCCAAGAAAAAATATATAGAGCTGGAAATTAGCATAATAGGTCACCTTTTTAAGGAATTATTATTTGGTACGCATGCCACCATTAATCAGTGATTTATTCTCTATGTTTGTGCTTTCTCTCTCTCTCTCACTCTCTCTCTCTCTCTCACTCTACGTCCCTCTGTCTCTCTCACGCAACCCCCCCCCCCACTGTGTCCAGTCTCTGACCCAGTTCCTGGGCTGGTCGGTGCTGAACACTGACACTTACGACAAGATGAACAAGCTGGAGAACAGGAAGGACATCTTCCAGGACATGGTGATGTACCACGTCAAGTGTCGCAAGGATGAGATCCAGAACATTCTGGTTAGTAAAATGTGGGGAGAAAAAAGACGCTTTGTTCTCCAGAACATTAACAATATTATCCCTACGGTCTGATTAAATGGTTTTTTTAAGGCTCATACAAATACAAACTTCTGGATTTCTTTAAAGATAAAATTTTGTTTCATGTTTTATGTATGTTTTAATTCTACTAGAATATTCCGAATATTTTCAAAAATCAAGGATTTTAGTGTTTCTAACATAATTGTACTGTCTGCAGGCTGTGATAAAGCAATTACATCATCATGACTGCACTTTCTTTAACTGGTCACTTGAGTTTCCTAAAATATGCAAGTGAGTGTAAGTGACTACAGTGACAACAGGCAACATATATTATGTCCTGTTTGAATAAATGTAATGAGAATGTGTATTTCCTGATACAAAACGAGGTAATGGTGCATTAAAAAAAAAATCAATTTAGGGCACATTTGATGTTTAACTACAGCGGGGAATTACGGTAGAACAAAATTTAACCGATGCATAATACCACCAGAGGGATCTACTTGAGCGACCTCCATCTATTTTTGGTCATATTAAATTTGATGTTTTATTGTCTACAAAAGGTAATTTGGCAAATTTAATACATTCTCCAGCCTTGTTCAGCGTAGGGGCTGTAGCATTTTGTTCAAATAAAATTAGAGAACACTCCGGGACAACAATAAGTGCTTCACAGATCAGACACAGATTGTATTTTAAATGAATGCAGAGCTGCATAGGAAATGTACATCCCAGACCCCCTGCAAATTTAGTGGCTTTTTTTTAATCCCTTTTGGTTAGATGTTGGGGTTAAACAGAACAAAACTGGCCAGAAACCAGTGTGTGGATGTGGATGATATAAACAGGGGGTGAGCATCGTTTATAAGCTGAAATAAGCTGTCAGATTTTCTATGAGGTGATTTGTCAGCGGACAGGGAGAGAGACAGAGAGAATAAAAGCAGAGAGAAATGACCTGGTTTGACCTTTAGATCAAGAGTGGGTTGATTGATTGATGCTGAACCATTTCATCCAAGGTGAGCGTTGATGATGTGTGTTTTCCCCCCAGAACACCAGAGAGAGATGGGGAAAGGAACCGGATGAGTGTGAGGAGGAGGAGCTCCAAGAGATTCTGGTAAAAAAAAAACAAGAAAACATCAAACATGTTTCTCTAGAAATGAACTCAGTCTTGAAATACGAAACCATACTCCAAATTACAAAAAAAAAATGATAAAAGAAATGGAAAAGAATTCTGCATACGACAAAATTCACATAAAATCCAAACCAAGCCACAACAAAATGATTGCAAAAAAACCTCTTGAATGTTTTTCCGTCTTTGTCCACAGTCAGAAGTTTTGCCGGACGCCAGGAAATCTGAGATCTTAGAGTTTCACTTCTGCGACTTTGAACACAGTGAAATGGACCTGGTGAAGTGCGGCATCAGGATGTACTATGAACTGAAAGTGGTGGACAAGTTTCACGTTCCCAGAGAGGTGGGTGGTTTTCTTTGTTAGTTCATTTGTAAGTTAGTTCGGCTGCATGTTTTCCCATATAAACATCTCATCAAGGGCTGGAATATCAACATAGATGAGATTCATAAAGTTGGAAGCTCCTGTCGTACTTTTTGCAATGTATTAAAACTGATACTTTAACAAAAAAAGTTCCCAAAAAAGTACATTTAGAACAACTTTTATAGAGCAAAGAGTTTAGCAAAGAACCAAAAAATTCCCAGAAGCCATTGATAGCACAGGAGCAGGGTGTGGTTATTGGGTTTGCTGCTAGTGAGTGAATGAAACTTTAAAAAAAAAAGGACTGAAAGAGAGAAGATTCTGTGGAGGAAATCCAGGATAAAAAACACAGGAGGGTCTGGACATTGTGACAAAATATGACTACAGGAAATGTTTCCAGGAAGTGCTGAGACAAGTGTATCACATCTGAAGGAGAGTACTTTGAAGGGGATTAGAAAGATACTTCTGGAAGATTTATAATGACAGATTTTTTTAATGATTCCAGGAATTCTTGGGTCCCCCCCCCCCTTGTATGTTATAAGACTGCACTTCACAAAGCTTTCCAAACCACCAGGCTTTTATTCTGATGCTGGTGCAGAGAGCAGAGTGACTGCTGTGTTCATCCAGTCAGATGTGGGTCAAAGGACGGGTTCCCAATCTTTCATTGTGTCTTATAACAACAGTCAGGAACCCAAATGAACATTGAAATAGGTTTTTCTTGCCACAATCATTCCTCCTGTTCATACTAGCCAGTAAAAGATGAAGCTTCAGTCGTCCAAATGAGTCAAATCAAGCAAATATCTTTCAACGTTACAGTCTTTTTAGCGCCAAAGTCCCTCTGTTTGTTACTATACTTCCACAAAAAGGATGCTAAAAAGACTGTAAATGTGTCAGATATCCACTTGATATGATTAACTCAGACTGCTGAAGGCCTCATATAAGCTTCAGATAAACTTTTAAATGCATTTTGGCACCACTCGACTTTTGCACTACTCGACTGTGTGTGGATTTTAGGCGTCATCACTTACATTGCAAGTGCATTTGAAGAGGATCTTTTTTTAGCCAGTATGAACAGGAGGAATAATTATAGCGAGGAAAACTTCTTTCACTGTTCAAACGGGTTGTTTTTAAGACAGAAAAATTGTGGACCTATCCTTTTAACGTTGATGCATGAGTGAAGAAACGTCAGTCTTGTACTGTGCTTGAAATGATACACTATGTGTCCCAATCAGGGCTGCATTGAAATATAGTTGAAATCATTAGCAAGACATTAAACTAGGACATTTTGCAATATGAGTATATATCATTTACGACAAATGGATGCAACATAACACATAAAATCATGCAGTTAATGTTCAAAGCCATTAACTTTCTTCCGCTGTCATGCATTATATGATACATATATTCAAATTTATGTGTAAGATAAAAGTTTAAATAATTAATTTAGTTAGTTTTTAATTACAGCTTGCCTACAATAAAAGAAATATGGCCAATAAAGACTTGTAGAATGATGTCATAAGATCATATCATCGCAATTTGACTCAGCTGAAAGTCCATAAACAATGAATTAATATAGCAAGAGAATGAAAATTGTGGGTTGGGATTGTAGAGCAAGTGTGCAGTAAGCTCGTATGGGGTTTTTTTGGAGGGTAATTAGTTAGTGAAAACATGCAGTACATTAGTCCAAAAATAAAGACTGATGTTCGTTTCTCTCTGATACTCAACCATGCATGTCTGTGTGCCTGTAGTCATTAGCGGTGGCTAATAATCGTCAAAATGCAGCTGTTTAGTTGGAACGATGAAGCAGTGTCTGTATTCGGCAGAGCTTTGTATTAGTTTTTTGTGTATGTTCAAGTTTTTAATGGTCATGGGAACATAAAATAAATTCAGTAAATGGTGTGTGTGTGTGTGTGATCTGCAGGCCCTGGTGAGGTTCGTCTACTCACTCAGTAAAGGCTACAGAAGGATCACCTACCACAACTGGAGACACGGATTCAACGTCGGACAGACCATGTTCACCCTGCTTATGGTCAGACACACACTAATGCACACACACACAAACGCACACACTCCTCCTCAAGTAAACATCACTCCTCTGTGATTACTTGGGGGAGGCGTTAACCTCACCTCCTGCTGTTTTTCCTCCCTTTTTCTCCTCTTTCATCTTTCGTTTTCCTCTTCCATCTCTCAAAATAACAACCCCCTCCCCTCCCTCTTCTGCCTTCCTATCTGATTCTCTTCTTTCATGTCTTGTTGTCACCATCATCACCACCATGTAGTGTGTATGTGGTCATGCATGTCTGCATATATGTGTGTGTGTGTGTAAGTGAGAAAGGGGGAGTCAACAAGAGAGATAATGAAGTGTGTCTGTAAACAAATAGCTACTCAGTTTTGCCTGAACTGGTCATTAATAAAACCAGTATATGCATCCTCTACTGTTAAACCCTGACAACCAGTATATGTCTGCGCGCGCACGCGCGCGCGCGCGCGTGTGTGTGTGTGTGTGTGTGTGTGTGTGTGTGTGTGTGTGTGTGTGTGCGCGCACTCTTTGAATTACTCAATGAAATTCTATGTGTACAATAGACACTATCAATAAATTGTCTCTCGTGTGTGTTTGTGTTTCTCAGACAGGTGATCTGAAGCGCTACTACACAGACCTGGAGTGTATGGCCATGGTGACCGCCGGCTTGTGTCACGATATCGACCACAGAGGAACCAACAACCTCTACCAGATGAAGTGAGTAATAGGAGGAGATGAGCAGGGGGAGGGTCGTGTGTCAGCATGTCTTCTAATCAGCTGAAAGGTGACAGGTTTGATCCTCACACAGACTAACTGCAGAGCCCCACGGTGTGTCTAAATGACTAAAATATAAATGTGATTCTGTGTTATTGGTAAAGCTGTTTGTAGCCTGTGCTGTCTAGTGTGGTGGCAGCCAGCAATATTCAACAGGCATCTTATTTTGAAATAGTTTAGAAAAACAAGATCGTATTCAACATATCAGCAAGTTTGTTTTAAGGGAATATTGATTTTATTAGTCAGTTTACTCAGCACTAAAATATGAGTAACTTTTTGTTTTTAGGCTAATGCCTTAACAATATTTTATATACTTTGGATTTCTATTATGTTGTTTCTGCATATTCTGAAAAAAATGACTTATCTTTTAAATGTTATTAAAGATACAATTGAAATTGCTTTGGAATATAAGAATCAGTTTGAGAAAACTGAAAGTCATGACGTAGCTACCGTCAGGTTTTGATAAATGAATTAACAGCCACTGATTGCTGTGATTTCTGACATGATGTACACTTTTACATTTTCAGATAACATATATGCATGCAACATGTATTTCAGTGCAACATACCCAATAAAATATCTAGCAGGGCCCATCAGTGATGCCACCAGCTAATAGATGTTTACTACAGTAGCACAGTTTCAAACAAAATCTCAAAGTTTCACAGGAAGACTTTGAGTTCAAAAAGTTGCAACACGTTTACTGGCAAAGAAAACTGACATGACCCAATTTTTATGAAGATTAATTAAAATCATTTAGAAACTTCTTCACTTAGGAAATAAGACTGCTTAGTTATTCAGAGTTTGTATAATTGCCCCCAAAAGTGACAGCCGTCACTCCTCCTATGTGTGGACGAGCTGACCTCAGCTGTTTTTTTGAAGGTACTGTCACTCACTGAGAGAGCATCAATGGGCTGATATTGACCAGATAACACCTCTGGCTGCTCTACTCCACCTGCTGATGGATGAGCTAATGAGAGCCGCCATTAGCCGCAGACACTGCAAGCCAGGCCCACCCGTAGTTTAACATGCATGATTTATCACAGTGTAACCTCCCAACAATGCTGTTTGTGTGCATGTGTGTGTGTTGTTTTTTTTTTTTTTACCCAGGTCTGGTAATCCTCTGGCAAAGCTTCATGGCTCTTCAATCCTGGAAAGACACCATCTGGAGTTTGGCAAGACTCTGCTGAGAGATGAAGTATACTGCAGTGCACACACACACACATGTACATGCATAAAGGGGTGGACACATTGACACCTGAACACCTGTACAATGTAAAGCAACACAACAGTCCCACAATGAATATAAAGAAGTGAAGGCCCATCCATCTCTCACATCACTTCTGTTGCTAAAATAAGATTATGGTTAATAAAATTAAATTAAAATGACTATTATGTTTCCAGCATTCAATAAAGTATCCCATGATGCTTCACCATCGGCTTGTGGGAACTGCAGCTGTTGTTAAATTACACTGTTGAGTACAGTAGCAGAATCTGATCAGAAAACCTTAGAAACATGTTGTAGCTTTCTATGCTCTGTATCTTTTTCCAGTGTATCAGCCATGTCACACACTTTCTCTTTCACATCAAATGAGGGCTATTGTAGTCTTCTCTTTGCTCTTTGTGTTTGTGGGGCAAAACTGTTTTGAGATCACATCTGCTGGATTAAAGCCTCAAACATGATACTATATCTTGAGATGGCCAATCAGGGTCAGCCTCTCCTACACACACACACACGCACATGGCCATGTACTGTTTTTAACTACCCAGTGTACCTGTTTTTATTTTGAAAAGTCATTCTTGACTTTGTCTTTGTTTTTCAGTCGCTGAACATTTACCAGAATCTGAACCGTCGTCAGCACGACCTCGTCATCCACCTCATGGACATCGCCATCATCGCCACTGACCTGGCTCTCTACTTCAAGTCAGTATAACAATATATGAACACAGCTATTTATTGATCAAACAAACTGTGACTAAATCTGTCTATTCATCATTTCTATGCTTGAAATGACATTTTGGCCAGGTGTGCTGGTAGGCTAATGGTTAAGACACACACAATATAACTGTTTTGAATCTGGCTGGCTCCCGTGTTTCTTGTCTTTCTCTACACTGTCAACGATCAAATATAGAAAAAATGACAAAAAATCCCTTTGA
This sequence comes from Thunnus albacares, assembly GCF_914725855.1. Classification (NCBI taxonomy): domain Eukaryota; kingdom Metazoa; phylum Chordata; class Actinopteri; order Scombriformes; family Scombridae; genus Thunnus; species Thunnus albacares. The sequence continues at coordinate 30,208,597 of NC_058115.1, read as the reverse complement.
AAAAGAACTGTGACACTCTTATTGATCATTTCATTTGTTTTAATTTGAGTTTTTAGATGTAAACACTCTCAATTTACTAAGTGACTGTAATTTACCACTAAAAAAGTGGATTGTCCAGGAAGGAATACACAAAAACAGACAAAACTGAATGAGAGAGTAAAGACATCGCTCCTACCTTCATTATTAGAAACACCTCCTGAAGTCTATACGGTCACTAACGTCCTGTAAAGCACATGAGAGACAGACGGACAGTTAGCAGACAGACAGATAAGCAGAAGAGGTACTGGAACGCCGCTTTGTTTCTGTGCAGGAAGAGAACGATGTTCCAGAAGATCGTGGACCAGTCCAAGACCTACGAGAACTGGAATGACTGGACCAAGTACATGATGCTGGAGACCACACGCAAAGAGATTGTCATGTAGGCGCAAACACTCATAATGGCAGCTACCATACCAACATACGTACATGCACACAAACAGTCATCTAAATCCTGTATCGTCCTTGTAGGGCCATGATGATGACCGCTTGTGACCTCTCTGCCATCGCCAAACCATGGGAGGTCCAGAGCAAGGTACGCACAAGGTCCTTTTTCATACTTCACAGCTGTAGAAGTAAAACGTCTCTCCGGCTTCACTAACATCCAGCCGTTCACAGTAATAAGACACAGGCTCCAGGAGTGACTCTTTGAGAGGGGAACCAATGATAAAGTAGACGGAGAATGACATTTTGTCAGCGCTACCATTTCTCTCAGCAGCGTTCAGCAGTGACTCCTGACGGCCTCATGCATCAAAAGCAACCTGCTGCTTTTCATTCCCCTCATCACTGCTCGGCAGACTCAGCATTTTACTTCAGTAAAGTATGTAATATACACATCGCCATTAAGCCTGCACACAGGGGCATATCAATATGAACTGGAAGCATCTTTGGCTGTTCGAAAGGCTGCTGATAGTGTCGTTTTTTACTTTTATTTGTCCGCAATTGACCGAGCAGGTGCTGTTTTTCAGTAATGCCTACTTCAGTCATATACACACATTTACAGTCTTCTACACTCATAAGGCAGAAACTCAATACCCATAATAAAACCGTTGTACCCATAATAAAACCAGTAATGGTAATTCAAAGCAGAGCTTGAGGCCTTGCTGGTAAAGTATTTGATCTGTCAACAGAACCGACAGGAAAAAGTAATAATACATTATTCTCACCAAATAAATTGTAAGAGTAGAGGTATGATTAACTGGCAGGAAAAATATATTTTCCTTCACAAAATTGTTTATTTTTACAAACATTTTCTATTGAAATACAGGATAATTTTACCTTTTCAAGAAAATGTCTTCAAATAAAACCACAACTACACCACAAATGTTGAAAATGAATGGCATTAACAAAGATGTTTCAAATCATTTTTGACAGGCCTTTCATGTTTCATATACATTATCAATCCATCTATAATTTTGTCATCCTACTGTACATCTGAGATATTATCTGGTTTATTCGCTATGTGACGCTATACAAATAAAACTGACTTGGCTAATTCACTCCCATCTAGCTCTAAATAGAACAGAGAACACAGTTAATAAAAGTAATCCCTCACTGGGAATGAAAAGCTTGAACTCACTTTTGGCAAATTTACATCTCAGCTTCAAACTCCAGCTGTGCTCACCTCGCTCACTGGAGAGGGACTATTATGGAAAGCAGATCTTGCCAGTCTTGCCTCATTTTATGGGTGGGTTTGCAGTTAAAAAAAGCATGAAAGTGGTACTATTTACTACTTAATTTGACTTTTCCGATTTGTGGTCAGAATCCTGTTTTTGAACTGCAAGATCTGGTCCCAGTTGGGGGCAAGCAATACTATCAGCTAACTAGCATATAGTGGCTCATATATTTTATTTTAGTCAAGTTAATGAACCCTAAACCACCTGTTACAATAAAGACTGGTGTGGATCGCTGGAAACCCAAACATCTGGTGGGAAAAATGTTATCAATGTGCTTAATAGACAATTTTGCTATATTATAAAGCATTTTATATAGTTAAAAATGGGTTTAGCTAATCTGGGATTCAAACCACCAGCAGTGTGGTCCCCAGGCTCCCATCATCATTTTTCTTCATCAGTTGCAGTTGTACTTCAGGGGTACAAACTAGGGGTGTGCTCGAATACAAATACATTATTTGGCAAAGCACAAATAGTGGGTTTTATACGAATATTTGTTTCATACAAATATTTAAATAATGATTTGTTGGGGGTGTTCCCCAGAGATAAAGCTGAGCTACTGACACAAGCAAAGTGCTCCCAAGAGACTCGCCATAAACTGTTGTTCCCCTTCTCCTTTCCTCAAAGTTAGGTTGTAAAAAAATAGGCAAGAAATGAAAAGTGCAAAGCAATAATTGCCTTTGAAGTTCCTCCCTACGGTGTGCTGTCTCTGTGATGTGGGTGTATAAATAGGTAGAGGTCTGTCTGCATGAGGCAATGATCTGGGAGACTCCAGTTCAAGACCTGTTCAAGTGTCATAAAAACAAAATTTTTAATTTTCAAGCCTCTTTCCACTTTTATTGGAATACAAATACAGATACAAATACAAATACTGGGATCTCTGCACATCCCTAGTACAAACAGGCTTAGCAAACAAGATAATCAACTGACTCACAGCTACATTATGAGCAGGTTTGCAGGCTGATATAATACAGCAGATCTCATTATATCAAACTAAATAATTATTTGCTTACCAGCTGTATAACGACGAGCATCAGTAGAGTAACTGATATGAAAACAGAGTTTTATATGACTTTAGGACAGTTCTGCAACTCGTCCTGCATTGCACAACTCCTTCCAATTAGGATACTCTTATGTTTTTTGGCAGATATTTTTTCTGGTTTGATTTCACATTTGTCTGCACCTGGTGAGTCAGCTCTACAACCCACACACACTGTCAGGATATCTATCTACAGCAGCAACCGTCCTCCAGCGGATTGTGCTCCAAAAGTAGTTTGATGACTAACTCTTCCCCTTAAAGGTGAATTCCACCCTGAATATAGAGGGTAACATATTGCAGCTGTCATATGAAGGTCCCCAAACTCCAGTTTTGGTGACGATAATGAGCGGGAGACCTGCACATACTCTATACTGAATTTAAGCCGAGCGAATCTCTGTTAGTGTGAAATGAGTCTGTTATAGCTCGACTTTGTGATTTAAGCTGATAAGATGGTCGGATTCCCACATAAAAATCTTCTCAAGTACAGATAAATTCCCTCAGATTTTTATTGATGATAGACAATCCTCTTTAAGATGTTATGGAGAGGAAAAAAAAGCTCAAGCTTCATTCTCGATAAGATATTCCACTGACATTTTTATGGCTGATATTTTATTTTTCACTCAGTTTTTGCCTCCCACGCGCACACAATATCTGTCTACAGGCTGCACCAGCCTCATGGCAATTGTTCCCCAAAAACTGGCTTGATGACTAATTCTTTCTAAAAGGACGGTTTCTATCCTGAATATAGAATTCACATATTATTCATCAGATCTCACATCGCTCCGTTTTGGGTGTATGAGGGCAGTAAACACAGGCTTTCATCTCATCAAGAAACAAAGCTTGAAGCTGCCACATGAGCAGTGAATAAGATGCTCACTTATGGGACACTGAGGGAAGCTTTATTAGATGATTTTAACAACGTGTACGAGACTTTTCCTGCTCAATAAAATCACACTCAGATCATCCCTGTTGAAACTGTGCTCTCACTGTAGCTTTAGGACTGCCAGTGTCTTAAAAGGACAATTACACCAGAATACACAGTGCTGACATTATTAGTCTTTAATGAGAATTTTGATAATCAAGTAATTCTACAAGCAAAAATGTCACATTTTCATTGGTTCCAGCTTCTTGAATGTGACTTCTTGCTGCTTTTCTCTGTTTTATGTCATTGTACATTTATTATCTCTGGATTTTGGACTGTTTGTTAGACAGAATAAGCAACTTAAAGATGACATCTTGGGCTCTGGGAGCTTAAGATGCAAATCCAGATGAAACATATTGTGACGCTATTGTGAAAACTTTGATACGCATATTATCAACTTTTCAAAAACCGTAAAAAGCAGCTTGGTTTTCAGCTTGACAACTGTGTATTATGAGTTTATGCACGGGGCTCAAAACCACTGGATTTACAACCTGTAGAAGACTATGTACTCATTGAAGTGATGATCAAAATCACCAAAATGCATGTCAGACAAATTCTGACTTCTCAAAACGTTTTGTTTCATCCTCTAGGTGGCGCTGTCTGTAGCAGCTGAGTTCTGGGAGCAGGGAGACCTGGAGAGGACAGTCCTGGAGCAACAGCCCATTGTAAGGACATGGAGAGAGAGAGAGCTTGGGGACTGATAGAGATAGATGAACGCTAGACAGAAGGTTGGGCGAGCGATAGAGAGATGGATGGCAGGCAGCGGCCGTCCTGCTGACGTCCTCTGGAGCTAAAACAACAAAGTCCCTCCAGCTGCAGCAGTGCTGCTGTTCTGTTTTATAGACTCTGGCCTCAAAAAGAGGATTCCCCTATTGAAAATCAATAAAACATAATTTAAGAATTAGTGCTAGATGGAGTAGGGCAGGAGGTGAGAAGAAAAGGATGAGAAAGCACTTCATTATTATAGATTTTTCCAAAATCTGAGTCTGATACGGCCTTCTTCTAAAGGTTTATTGCTGCTGAAGAAAAATAACTGCAGAATTGTTTATTTTCACTATTTTGATTTAATTTTGGTATAAATATACAGTAAAATAGGCTTAAATTCTCAGAGAAACATATTGGCAGAACCCTTATACTCAACTATAAGATATATCCATCATAGTTCAACATAATCGAGATGTTTAGCATTAACGTTTCAACTTGTTTAAACTCCTTCAGTTTGCAAAAGTCAGTTGTTGAATGTCTCAATCTTTTCCTCCTCAGTTTGGATTCTAGTCTTCTGATTTGTTCTTGGATTAACTGTAAGGGTTTGATATCTTTTCAGGGTCTTTCTTATTGTTCCAGGATTTTTTTTATATATATATATTTTTTTTTTTTTTTTGAGTTTGTGCCAGAGAGCTAAAGTTTGAGTGGAGAAGAAAGAGAAGATTTGGTGGGTGGACAAGAATCACGGGGAATTAGGGCAGGACAAGATTCTCTTTAGGCTTCAATTCAGGATAGAGAAGCGGGAAGGACGGGATGAGAGAGAAGAAGAAGAAGAACAAGAGACAGAAGCGCAGTTGGAAGACGAAATGAAAAGACAGATTTAGTTCCCTGCGGCGGTGGTGTTGAGCGATGTACAGACCATTATGTGGAGCACTGATACAGAAAGAGCGGTCACTGTGGCCCTAACCCAGCCGACCATATTCCCCCCGGTTCTCTCTCCTCCTCCTCTGCCTGTGTCTCTCTCTCGCTCTGTTCCATTCCCTCATGTCCTTGAGACACTTGAAGTGCGAGAAGCACCATCCCACACTCTCTCACCTCTCAGTGCTCTGAATTTAATAGCATCTGTGTCAGCAGGGAAAACTTTTCATTTTGATCAGTTTGTATTTTCCAAGCAGTCGATTCTGTGACTCACTGTGGTCTGACAAGAAGAAGAAGAAGGAAAAAAAAAAAAACGACTTTGCAGAGGTTGCAATACTTAGGTGGGCAATTTTGCTGGCGATTACATCTAGCATGAACTTTTCTACAGGTCTTGACAGGCTTTTAGAGACCAGTGTGCTGCTCACATTTGTGTCTTTTGGAAAGTTAAACCAGGTACATGAAGCTAATGTAAGTTTATTTACACTCAGAAAGGACACACCAAGAAGTTAGAGCCCCCCTTTTTTTTTTACAAGCATGCACACTTGATGTTTTTTTCACCTTTTTTTTATATATCAAAAAGGTGTGACGCATGTCTGAGGGGAGCGCTCACTCTCAGCTGCTTTTAGACTCGGCTTTCAGGTTCTGATGGAGAACGGAGCACTCTCCCTCTTTGTGGTTGTACTGTAGCTGATAAAACAGGTGTATGTTCACATAAAGGTCCTTCCTGCTTTAGGGAGATAGCCTTTTCCTCCCCCCCCACCCGCTCCACTAAGAGGTCAAAGGTCAGAGCTCAGCTTTAAAACAGCTTCCACAGGGCTAGTAGGGCACCAGTGACCTCGGGTTTCCTCTGGTTTGCTACCAGAGTGTCATCATGTAAGAACAGATCCTAAAGTTTAATAAGATGATACATTTGATTATAAAACTTTATTGTCCTTAATGGGGGAACAGCAATACAACTGGGCGGATAAAATAACAGCACCAAGATAATACAATCCAGTACAACAAAACAACAATCTACATCCTCATAATAACCTTTCAGTGTGTTTTAATGCAACTGTGCTGTTACTTAAGGAGCCACAATTACACTAAAATAGACCTTTGATGATATATTAGTACTTTAATACATCATACAATAAAGTTGAGATAAAAAGCAATAGACACAATGACCAGACTGGAATAAATATGATTGTTTTATCCACTTTTCTCTTTCTATTCCAGCCCATGATGGACAGAAACAAAGCAGATGACCTACCGAAGCTGCAGTGTGGTTTCATCGACTTTGTCTGCGCTTTCGTGTACAAGGTCAGACATAACACTGCACAAACAACAACTTACTGAAGACTCACTGAAATGAACACCTGCAGCTGGGTAGACTGTAGGTACATCTACATGCAGGTGTAATCCTGATTTTCCATAATGTAATTTTGCTATTTTTCATCCGTCCTCTGTTGCTCTTGAGGTTTTTTTATTTGTTTTTACCCATTAAAGAGTTTTTTGGGAGGAAGTTTTTAACCAGATTGACGATTGAGTTCTGTGTGCTGTACCGATTGGAGGACCCCTTTAGGCAAATTTGTGATTTATGCTAATGTGCTATATGAATAAAACTGACTTGACTTTACTTGAGATGTGTCATCTGTAACACAGCTCATCGTGTTCATTTGAGTTGTAATATTTAAGTTTGATCTCAGTACCACTTTGTAAGGTGATCTTATGAAGGGATTGATGCCCTTTTAGCTTGTTATTGACTTCATTTGGAGACGGATGACTTTATTTCAAGGCGCTTCAAGTGCACAACTCAATTACCCCAATTGACTTTGTTCACACCATCTGGGACTCATTTATTTTTCCAGTGTTATATTAAGTGTGATTTAATTTAAACAGTTTAGATCTGGAAAAAAAGTTGCTGTTGATTTAATGTGATTTAATTTGTGTCAACCTCTCCTCCTCGCACGCTCCCCAGGAGTTCAGTCGTTTCCACGTGGAGATCACCCCCATGCTGGACCGCCTGTTGAACAACAGGAAGGAGTGGAACGCTCTGAAGGAGGTGCACGACGCCAAACTGGCTGCTATCGAGGAGGCCAAGAAAGCCAAGGAGGAGGAAGCTGAGAAAGCTGCGGCCGCCAGACAAGGTAGGAGGCTCTCAGACAACGTGAAGACGCACAGACTAAAGCACACAAACTGCATTACTCTCCGTCTCATGTGGGGCGTAAACACCTCTGAGCGTAAACAGCCTATGTGCCAGTTTTCAGGTGAAATTTATGCTGAAACTTCTGTTCTATGACCACACAGGTGTAAAAGTTTTGAATGCATTTTTCTTGGTCATTTTTAAATCGTGCAAAATTAACCTCTTTCTCTGTTTTTCCTTCCTGTTTTTCTTTCTTTCCTTCCTCCTGCAGCGAGTGCAGCTCAGTCACAGTCAAAGACGTGTACTCTCAGCTAGAGATGCAGCAGCAGGACCAGCCTGCTCGCATACAATGGTTGTGGTCCAACGCTGGGTTTTCCTCAAAAAGATCCTTCCTTCCTTTTTCAGTGTGATGTTTGATGTCACACTTAAAAGATCCAGTTTAATGAGAGTGCATCTCTCACTTCAGAATACCACATATATTATATTGTCTCTTACGGCTGCATTTATTGAAATCTGTTTTACTTTTTCCTGTGCTGCTTTCTTTCTTTCTTCACCGCTTCTCTCTGTTCATCTTTTTACATTTTCTTCATGACTGAACTTGATGATTTGTTCAGGGGTTTGTGCAAGGCTCCAACATTTGACATTTAGAGTCATTTTGATGATTAGGGTTGACACGGTTCGTTGCGTTTAGCAAGATTTAATGTCTGAGAATCAAACCCAGAAGGCAAACAATAATAAAACATGTGCATTGTTATCAGGATAATGTTAATTTGGAAGCTTATTGCATTGGTTTTCATTTTCAAAGCACCAACAAAAGTTTTCAAAAATGTCACTGCTAACGATTCGTTACCATGCGAAGTTAATATAAGTATTTAAAGATATTTAGCTGACTAAATGTTTACTGTAATGTGTTCTTCCTGATGTCAAGGAAGGAGTTTAGTCTTTTGAAAGCTGATTGTTTGCCCTGTTCTGACATTAACTGAAACCAGCAGCTGCCTGGAAAGGTATCATTTTGAAAATGTTGACCTGAAAGGCTCCATATACAGTCTATGACGGGCTTTTTGTTCTTTTTAAAAGTAGCTATGATGACAGCTGGTGGTTAGTTAATGTTAAAAGTGAAAAGTAACAAAACAATAATGTATAAAATATTTATATATGTTTTGCTTGTGAAATTAACCTCCAAAGGGCATATGAAATCATCTGATAAGAACAAATAAGATTAAAAACAGATTTGAACAAAAACCAATGAAAAAAAAGAGAGAAACATTTATCATCTATATCTATAAGATCTCTGGAACCAAACAGAGCTTTTGGTTTAATTCCTGGTGGGTCCTAACATGGCAAGAATATGTTTGTAGGACCTTCAGTGTGAAGTTGTGAGGTTTTCTCACTTGTACCCCTTGTTGAAAAATATATTTTGCATATTATCCTGTGTAGCTGTAGCTGCTGATGCTTTTTGACTTCTATAAGAGAAGGAGACGGCTGGTGCAGTGAAACATGAAACCCTGGTGTCTGTATACCAACAATCAACACTTATTTTATATATTTTGTTTGGGTCTCATGATATCAGTTGTGTGGTTCAGTTCTGTTACATGTATGTCTGTATTAACAACTGTGGGATGAGAACTTGACTGGTGAAATACCAGCCCCGGTCTCTTCAATCTGCATACAAATAACTCAACTTTATACATTCAAATTTGCATGCAGTGCATACACCAAAGTCCAATTTTGCATGCAGGTGATAGGCTAATCCTTCTCAGGGAAGTGACATCAATATAATGCAAATTTCTTTTATTTTATAAGATGATTTTTAGGCTTGTTAGGAGGTAGATGATTTTCTTGGTGAAAAGTTGCAGAAGAGCACTGTTCAAGACCGCAAACTGGATATCTTTAGCATTACGTTTGGGACATTTTCACAGCGTTTTACTGTTTTAACCCAAATCTTGACCTTTCTCTAACCCTAACCAAGCGGTGAGACGTGAAAAGGTTAAAAATGCAGCAATAAATAGATGTATCACCTGCACACAAAACTGGACTTTGGATTTGAAAGTGTAAAGTTATTTGTACACAGATTGTGAGACCGGGTCAGTACATGTATGCTGTGATGATTTGTATAGTGCTATTCAGTCAATGGTCATCGGCTGCTTATTATTTGTTGTACAGCGTTGACTTTGGTGTATACTCTATACCAAAGTAAATTTTATCACAACATTGCTTCATTTTGCAGAGATTAGTAAATATGTATTGCTGTTTTCATACTGAAAATCATCAGCGTCTGTGTTTTTATTGAGCCTCGTGTGTGTGTGTAGCAGCTTAGTTTGATCCTCCTTAGTGTCGGTAATGTGAGTGTGTTGGTTTTTGCTGCTGTGATTCCCGTTAAACACTCATAATGATTTTGAATCATTCTCTCGCATCCTGGTAAGTTCTGTTAATCAGAGACACACAGATGCACTGTAGCTACTTTTTGTGGAAAACACACTTCTGGCTGAGATGATGCTGTTGTGTATGTGCATGTGTCTGCACAAGTTTATAGAGCAGAAAGTAGTATCTAAATATTACAAATACATTATTCGGCAAAGCACAAATAGTGGGTTTTATACTAATATTTGTTTCATACAAATATTTTAAAAATTATTTGTTGGGGGTGTTCCCCAGAGATAAAGCTGAGCTACTGACACAAGCAAAGTGCTCCCAAGAGACTCTCCATAACCTGTTGTTCCCCTTCTCCTTTCCACAAAATTAGGTTGTAAAAAATAGGCAATGATGAAAAATGCATAGCAATAACTGCCTTTGAAGTTCCTCCCTACATGTTACACACTGTGCTGTCTCTGTGTAATGGGTGTATAAATAGGTAGAGGTCTGTCTGCAATGAGGCGATGAGTAAAGTCTTAGCTCAGTAATCAACACAGTCATCTATGATCTGGGAGACTCCAGTTCCAGACCCGATGTGTGGACCTCCTTCGTAAGGTAGTTTATTCATGAACACTTATTGTAACACTTTAATTTTCTAAAATCAGAAGTGTCATAATAACAAAAACAGGATTTTTAAGCCTCTCTCCACTTTTATTGGAATACAAATACAGATACATATAATTTTGCTGCCTCAACAAATACAAACACTGGAATCTCTGCACATCCCTACTAAATATATCACCACTCACTGTATACACCTACTGCATCCATATCCACTTCTGTGTAGTTTCTTTACTCTTGCACTCTTTTCAACCACAAGGATTTATAACCCACCAAGCATTTGACTGACAGCAGTGTGCAGGAGCTGGCTACCAAAATTTATTTCCCCCAAAACAGGAACCCTCCTGGTAGTGTATCTTTGAATCAGTTTCAAACCAGAGGAAAAAAAAATACCAAAATTCAAAATCTTTTCATCCCAAACCACAAATGTGTGTTGATTCTACAAGAGGATTGTCAAATGTTTTCCCCCCATAACTGTACTTGTACAAAACAACCCAGTATGCACTGATTTACAGATCAGCAGAGGTCTAGGTTAAAACACAGTTTAATTTTAGTTGACAAGTAAAAAGCTTGCAGATGTGTAGGATAAATAAAACAATTATAAACAGCATTTCAGTTACTATAGTTAGGCCCTGAATCACGCAATTGTTAGAATTAACCTGGTGAAACTCTTAACTCTGTTTTATTTGGCACTTACTTGTCTTTTGACCTGCAAATGACCAAATCCCTGCTGGGAACAAAAAATCATCCTGAGGACAAAATAAGGACACAATCTCTTGGAAATTGTAAGGAAAAAACACCTCCACAAATCCAGCTCCAGCAAAAGAGTTTGAACAGCGATCAAACACTTTGATCCTGGTTTTACTAAACAGAAGAATGTCGGAGCTGTGTACAAACATTCATTTGGCCTTACATGTTGTCTCTTTCACTGTTTAGTTTCAACAAATATTTGTTAAGAAGTAAACATCTAGAAAACAATATTAATGGAGTAACTACAGATCTGAGTCTTTAGTTCTGTTGGAGGAGAAACATTTGTCTGCAGCACTAATGCAGGATAACTGCAGGAAACATGCATAAATGAGGACTTACACAACAGCTGCCGGTGTATAAATATCTGACAGCTGCACCATCCATTTGCATGTGTTTATGTGTGTACACATTATAGTTGATTCTCCCAGCAAGAGTCACACATGATATTGTTACAAAACACATGACGAGACAGCAGGATAATGAAAGCTGATCACCATTGGAGCTTCAGCAGGGGGGAGGCAGAGTATGAGCAAAATTCATCACCGACCATCCACCCCTCCCTCACATGCTGTAGTAATATAATAATAGCATGGATACATAATCTAAGTGTGTCGTCACCGCTGTATGACGTAAATCCCCCATGACGTAAAGGCGTGCTGGGAGCTCAAAGGATTACCGTATACGGTTGTGATGATCAGCGGAGCTTGTAAAGCCTGGCTCTGACGCAGGGACAACCCGTGACTGCAGAGAGAGAGAGAGAGGGGAGAGAGGGGAGAGTAGCAGCTGCAGTACACCCAGTGAGCCTACAGGAAGGGAGCTTTAGCCCCATTCTAACAGCGATCGGGGGGCTGTCGTGACTGCAGAGCTGCCAGCCTGCAAGCCACAGCGGGGAGAGAGCGATGCAGGACTATTTATAGGACAACTATGCATGGGTAGGCTGCAGTTTCTAAGCAGAGAGACACTTTACTAGTTTGCTCAGGCTTTTTTTTTTTGCCCCAGCAATGCATTCTTGTTTGCATTTCATGATGCACACTTACATTTATTGCACTGAGCACTGATCCAGTGCTTTGCATCAGAATAACTGAAACGTCTACAGTACAGCAGATCACCTGCTTTACAGGCATCATTTGATGCATTTCTAAAGTTTCAAAAGAAAACAAATATAATAAATCTCCGCTCGAACTTCAAATGAGGCTCTTCAGATTTGAACAGGATTTGGCTGCACAGCATGAATTAGTAATGGCTGACCCACCTGTGGGCCACTGTTAAATGATTATTCAGTGTATTAAATGTCAAAAATAACAAACATGCTGATCATAAATTACCGGAGCCCAAAGTTTTGTCCTAATAGTCTAATCATGATCTGAAACAAAGCAGCAAATCTAAAATAAAATAATAATAGTCATAATAAAATGAAACTGTAACAAATGTGGGGGATTTCTACTTGGCAAATTACTAAAAAGACTGATTGATTGTCAAAATAGTCGATATAATTGCTCTATAACAACTTACTCCTTTGGCTGTAAAGTGTAAGAAGAGAAGCACTGAGAAAGGTGTGAAATAGCTGCTGAGATAGTTGGTTTTTGCCCTTTTACAGAGTCAAAAGGATATTAAAGCAACACAGAAAAATGGTAGAGAGGTAATGTGACTCAGGGGAACATGATGGTGTGACCCTTTTTCATTATGTCTTTTCTCACCTTTCCCTAATACATGCAGAAAACCAAGCCAAATCATTTCAGTCGCAGCAGGTGTAATGTATGTGGCTGCCTGGATCAACATGTCTCATGAGGACAGTTAAGAGGCTTATCCAACAACTCCTGCAATGTGCAGGATCTGTGCAGGAAACCAACCCGTATCACAAAATGCAATGCGGTGAATTTATCTGCATCTGTTCAGCGATATAACACCAAACACTGCTGGTCTATAAAAGGGTTGTTCTCCACTCCAGTGTCAAAATCCCCTGAGGTGTCATGAGGTTTTCTGTTGTCTTAATGTGATTTATAGGCAGGAGAAAACCTGAACTACAGATATATCATGATGTGTGATGTCAATTTAAACATGCTAGGGTCTTTTTCTGGCACCAAGATGAATTTTAATACTGCAGCAGCGAGTTAGAATAATGAATAACATCAAAATACAGTCAGAAATTTGTAATCCATTCAAGCTTTGGGCTAAAAAAAAAACAAAGTTAACAGAGGTCTTTGGCTGTATGCAACCGTTTTGTGCATGTGTGTCACACACAGGCAGCATCCACTGAATGCAGCTGTTATCAGTGTGTCGTACAAGGTGACTTTTGACCTGATACAGGCCTCAGCCATGTATCATGTTTGCTTTCTGAGCTCAGTTGACATCCCGGGAGACAACACTATAACTGTGGCTGATATGAAAATAAAATGAATTTATTGCAATGCAATTTGTAACATACTTAATTGGTTTTGAGGATGCTGATGAGATCATCTGTCCAAATAAACATTAAAAAAACTAAAGGTCATGCAAAATATAAAAACAAATATAAAAATGGCACAGCTATTAACAGGTTGTTTTCCTGCAAATTTCACCTTGTTTTGACCTGTAAACAATGTTCCCCTCCCATAATTAACCTAATTAAGCATAATCTGTTTAATTTCTTGAATATTGAGATGCAACATGACCTGAAACTGAACTGAAAAAAAAACAACCGTCCTCATCATCAGTGGATAAGTTTGAGGAATGAGCATATACGATAGATTGTTATAGTTAAAGATTGATTTGAAATGAATTTTATTTGTCACGTCATTACACAAGTACAACGTGTAGTGAAATGCTACATCGGCATGGTCCGGGATTGTGCAATAGATGTTGCGTGCAAAATAACTGTAAAATAAGTGTGATTTTCTAAAATGCTGGAGTGCAACACTGAGATGGATCATTCTTGCAATTTGGCACTCAGTCGTCAGCCAGTGGGTATCATTTTGAAGAGATCTGAAAAACTTGAGATGCTCTTTTTCACAAAGGTTTCTGGTAAAATAAATAAATAAATAAATAAATGGCCAGTGAGGCATGCAAGAAGGAAGAATGGAAAGAAAACCTCAAACAACTGTGTCCGCATCCAACACAGGCTGATAAATGTAGCATCCTTCACTCAATTTGAATATGGGCGCCAGAAATGAATAAATTAGTTATGTATGGGTTTATATATGACAGTGGTGTCTTGTCCTGTTGCCCCTGTCAGAGTAAAGCTGAGGCTCATGGGGATGACACTGTGTATCTAATAACTCTGCACTGCACTGCAGAGCAGCTCTGTTTGCTGCAGTCACGACTGCCCCACAGAAACAACCAAACAGAGGACAGCAGGACAGGAAATGGCTGACAGCATGATTTCTAATCGTCTGCTTTCTCCTCTGGCTGTACAATTAATCACCAAAGTTAATAAACGGGGTTGGGGGTGTTGGGGGGGGTGGGGCTTGACAGCAGTGCAATGATCACATGTGTTTGTGTCGAGCTCAATATGTACTTTTAAAATTTGGATAAAATCCCTAAACTCACTTTCTGCTCCGTAAACACTACGTGACTCATACTCTGAGCATTTGAAAGTGTCAACAAAGAAAGAATCTCCACACAAAGAAGTAAACAACTTTGAAACACTTCCACCAGTGTTTGTGAAAGATATGGCAAAATTTACAATTCCAATTCAAGAGACAATATCAAGTCAGCTAATTAAACTGTATGAGGCTAAAAACCAGTTAATGACGAATGATTCCTTCAATGCAATTAAATTTCCCAGCAACGTGGTAACATATAATCTTCAAGATGTACGCTAAACCTTATTTTTAAAGATTTTTATCAGTATTTGTGCACATCACCATCACACCACAGGGTCATTTCATTGACTGTGAACATTTTCTGGATAAGATAACATTTGAAAACTTTAAGAGGAATTAAAAGGAAACCTTGAGAGAGAGAGAGAGATCAGTGGAAGAAAAGGTGATGTAAGCTGTACAGTCTGTGTTTCTGTCGGTAAATATTCAGAAATGGATGGGACTCCACTGGAGTTCTATGCAGCCTTTCTCCTCAAATTGATCCACCCACCACTGACTGTGCTCAATTGTGCCATTAAAAGTGGTAAGCTACCAGATCTCTAAAGCAAGCACTTACTACAGTATATTACTGAAAGGATCCCCCAGTTATGGTTGTCTTTAGCCGACCAATATCTCTACTAACCTCAGATTACAATATCTTTCTGAAATAGTTTGTATTCTCAGGAGTAAGTCAGGCATGTTTTCACAGATTCTGTTCATGATATTCATGGACATAATCTCTACCAAGGAATGGAGTTTGCACACTTGGGGGGAGTTCAGGATTGTATCTCTGCTTTTTTTTTTTGCAAACGATGTAGATGTACTGGCTCCGTTCGACGGTGACCACAAGTGTACTCTGGGTTAGTTGGTAGTCAGGATGTGAAGCGGTTGGGATGAAAGTCAGTACCTGTCTGACTCGGTGGTAATCTACCGGGAAAAAAAGCCTATCACTGCCTAACCTTTTGGTAATGAGTGAGAAGCTGCCCCAAAATGAAGGAGTTTTTCTTGTCTTGCTCACAATAGAGGGTAAAATGAAGCGTGACATTCTTGCATGAGATTGCATTGAACCAGACGATTGTGGTAAGGAGGGAGCTGAGCATAAAAGCAAAACTGTTTCAATTGTTTCAAGTCTTACCTGTGGTCATGAAGTTTCGGTGGAGACCAAAAGAATGAGATGAGATGCAAGCAGCAAGGAGTAATGAAGGACGTCTTGAATCAAGAAGCTCTGTGTATTATTTGAAAGGGTGTCTCGTAGTGCCAAACCAACTGGCAACTAACACAGAACTGTTTTAAGGTCATTGTTGTGAATACTCATTGCTTTGAGTGTGGAACGCTCTCATCTCTTTTTTCCAGCAGCAGCAAACAGCTGTTTTTAGCAAACAAGCTCTGATGAACCCATTGTAAACTACCCGCCTAGAACCAAACAGTTAGAGACTAACTGGTGAAAAAACTTTCTCAAGAGTGGGCAAAGACCAAACCAGAGCTAAAGGGACAGTGAATATAGATTGGAACATTCATCAGGTGGACAGAAATACAATTCCACTGGCGTCACTTTGCTGCAGTATGTAGGTGGATGTTATTATTGTTTGCTAACTCGCAGCCATAAACACGATAAGCCAAATGTATCTGTCCTAGTGTTAAATAATCCCTCAATGCAGCTTAGTTAGTTCTGTACTTTACCATAGGCTACTTGTCTTGGACTGATGGACTGATACATTTTCAGGCATCTCAGTTTGAAAAGCATTGTTCTTAGAGGCCTAAGGATGGCAACTGGTTGGTCGGTGTTTTTTTTTACCTGTTTCTCTGACCACTTTTGCATATTTTTTAATGTTTCTCTATTACCAAGAACACAAAGGAAACTACAATCTGTCAATTGGTTCTTGATGCTGCAGCACAACAGAGGTTTTGCAAGCTAATGAGTTCTTTCGATCCATGTAGTTCGGCTAGCTCAGTGGATGAAATGGTTAATGCTTTTAATAGTAGCATTACAACTACTTTTTAAATAAAACTGCACCACTTAAGATCAGAAAAAAGACTGTCTAAGAGAATCTGATCTTGGTTAAACCCTGTACGAGAGCTTAATAGAGCTTGTAGAGCAGCAGAGATAAACTGGTGTAAAACAGGTCTCATCATAGTATTCTCAAGGGAGCTATTGTCACCTATAACAAGGCTGTTTGCGCTGAAAGAAACACCCATTACTCAAAGATTATCACAGAAGCTGGCAACAACTCCAAACCTCCATTCTCTGCAATAGATAAACCGTTAAACCTTGTTTTAAACAATGACTTTCTGAGCCTCTGCTGTAAAATGTGAGGATTTCAATCAATTTTTTTTAACAGTAAAATTTTAACTTGTAACACTAGTGACCTTTTTAGACAACCCTGTAGAAGGCAGAGCTGTCAAATCTCACGCTTTGACCGTGAGACTCATGCAGTTGACACAGATCTCACAGTCTCATGCTACACATGCCTTTTCTCACACTAACTTTTCATCTTTGCTGAGGCCCAGAGCATAACCTGGTTAAAGCAGCACTTTTCATTGATTGTCCGTGAATGTACCAATTATCATTTGTTTGAACCGAAGGCGTGCAAGAACAAATCATTGTGATGCGCGTTCCAGTGGAGCTGATAATTTATTCAGATATTACTTCTTTTTCGATAGCCATGAGAGACTAAACTGGGCAGTGTTGGATGATGGGAGCGACTTGGTGAGGAGCACAGATCTTTCTTATCCTATGTTTTGAAGAGAAATATGTAATATCTGGAGTGTAGTGGGTCACTTTACCCCTGTGATTGTAACTGGTAGTAAATGCTCCACTTGCAAACTTGACACTATCCCTACAGTGTTTTTTAAACGAGTCCTAAGACACTATTGAAGAGGTCAAACCTTGACCTTGGAGTCCTGAATAACTAACAGACCCATACCCAGTCCACCATTCATCAGCAAAATTCTTGAAAAAAGTAGTTTATAATCAAGTTACTGACTTTATCAATATTAATAATGTCCTGGAAAAATTTCAATCTGGCTTCCGAGCCAACCACAGCACAGAAACTGCTCTTACCAAAATAGTGAGTGATTTATTGGCATCGATAAAACATGGTGTCACTTCTAGTTCTTTTAGATTTGAGTGCAGCATTTGACAGAATTGATCATAATATTCTTCTACATTGTCTTGAAAACTGGGTTGGTCTCTCTGGGTGAGGTCCTTGACTAGTTTCACTCCTACATTATTAGTAGAAAATTCCACATTAGTCTCGGAGAACATATTTCAGAGAAATATGACGTGTGCTATGGTGTTGCACAAGACAGTTGCCTGGGTCCCCCGCTTTTTTTCCTTATACTGTATATGCTCCCATTAGGTGATATCAGAGATCACAACATGGATTTCCATAGTTATGCTGATGATACACAAATATACAATGAGGTCCAAAAGTCTGAGGGCACATTGAAAATCTGTATACATCTATATCTAATAGTTTCACGTGAACCTGGAAGTTGTCAGAAAGTTTGAGGATTCAGAAACATCTAAAAACACAAGAAGTTATGACATGTAAAATGAAGAAATATTTAAGATTCTGCACTATTTCAAAGTCGGCAATCAAAATTTAAGCACATTTGTCACACTGACCAATTTTACTCCTTTGTACAAAAGCTCAGATTTCCTTGAGTTGTATCTCTTCCATTGAAGCATGCATTCAGATGACACTCAGGTGGAGTTCAATTATCTCAACTTGCAGCCAGCGTTCATCTGTTATAGATATGGCTGTGCCTCAAGTTTCCAGCGGATCATAGCTTACTAAGTACTATTGTGATAGTGGGAAACGTGGCATCAGAACTAAGTGCAAGTGTCAGAAGTCAAATTGTTATTCTAAGCAAAGAGGGGCTTTCTCAGCGTCAAATCATGGCTAGATTAAATATTTCTAAGGGGGCATTGCATGGAACTCTAAAATGCTTTGCAGAGACCAGATCAGTTGTATCCAAAACAACAATCAATAAATCAAGCTAAGTTCCCTGAGAGGTTTAAAAGCAACTTCATCCCAGATACAGAATTTGCTGCATTTATCTCTGTGATTTATACAGGGTTACAGTGTGTAGGATTTTATTTACTGCATTTTACTAATACTTGCTGCTACAACAAATCATCTTTCAGTAGGGATCAGTAACAAACAGACGTTTCTCAGGACACTTACACGACTAGCATGCTTACATTTCATGCTTAGACTGCGTGTATTGTATGACTGCAGCAGCTCCACAAATCGGCATGCTCAGTTAATTAATATGAATAAAATGATGTCTGTGTAGCCCAAGCCCCTTTAACTCATAGCATTGGTTCCACTTCATACACAAATTCTCCAAAGGGTCTGGGCTATGTTCTATAAGCCCCACTCCCCCGTACACATGCCGATATACCAGTATAAATAACTACTAGGTTATATTTCCACCAGTACAGCCACACTACTACTTCCCATGCACGTAATCTGATCCGTATTTCATCCAATCACAGGGAAACCAATCCAATTTGACAAAAGTACTGTCAAAAGAAGGCTGTCTTGTATTGGTCTCAGAGGACGAGTTCACTCTGTCTTGTATCATCCAACAATCGTGGCTTCAGTTTCTTGCTGTAATGTCAGACATCTCTGTGTCAACCCTCCACACAGTATTTTATCATCCATGAAATTATGTTCACTCTTATTTTTATTTTTAATTGTTCCCTTCTGCCCTCTCAGGGGCCTTTTGGTTCCATACCAGAGTGAGTTTGTTTGATATTTTGTCTTGGCACATTTTAGATTTTCCTCTTTCCTCATAGCCTTTGGGCTTTGTGAGACATAAATGTTCCTGTGTGTTTTCACTGTTGTCAGAGTGACAAGAGACCAGAAACCATCAGTCCTGCCGCGCTGGTATGGCGATGTCCCATGCACGGACATCATCAGTGCAGTCAGTGACATGTGAATCACAATCAAGCCAGGCGGAAAATTGCCAGCGGCCTGTTAATAGCGTGCTGTTTAACCAGGACAGGACTGGAAAGAGGGAGTGTCTATCTGCGTGTGTGTGTGTGTGTGTGTGTGTGTGTGTGTGTGTGTGTGTGTGTGTGTGTGTGTGTATGACTTAAGTCACTTTCAGGGACACACACAAGACGTAAGATCAGTTGACAGCGGATGGCTTGTGCAATTGGGAACAAAGCTGTGTCCTCAATTGGAAAAATGCTGATTTGTGGGTCAGTGGTTAAGGTTAGGGTTAGGTTAAGGCAAGCAGTGGTTATGTTTATGGTTAGGGTAAGTCTCCAGAAACACCTAAATGAGGATATAAGTACATTAATAAAAGCATAGAATATCTTGATAAATCACAACACAAACAGCATTGCACAAACAACAAATAAAATACAGAGTGTAGTCAGACCTGTCTTCAAGATGACAATTAGGAGGCTTAAGAGAAGAGATTGGTCTTTAGACGGGGTTTAAAGATATCAGTGGAGGGGGGAAGATCTAATTATTTGTGACAAACTATTCTACAGTTTAGGGCCAACAACTGAAAATGCTCTGGTGCTTTGGTTTTTAACTGGCTGTGTGGAATGAAGAGCAGTGATTGGTCAGCAGATCTGAGGGGTCTGGAGGTGGTATAAGGGATGAGCAGTTCAGAGATGTAACTTGGTGTCAGTCCATGCAGTGCTTTAAAGGCAAATAAAAGAATCTTACAATCAATTCTGTACTTCACTGGTAACCAGTGAAGAGATGCCAGTACAGGGGAGATATGGTCTCTATTCTTGGTACCGGTGAGGAGTCTCGCTGCTGCATTTCGAGCCAGCTGCAGGTGAGATAGTGCTGACTGACTGATTCCTACACAGAGAGAATTGCAGTAGTAGAGGCAAGAGGAAATAAAAGCATGAATTATAGTCTCCAAATCTTTAACGGACAGGAATGATTTTAACTAAGCAAGTGGATCTAAGATGGAAGAAGCCAGTAATGACAACTGAGTTGATTTGTTTATCAGATTTTAGTTGAAGATTAGGACCTCAGTTTTATTATGGTTTAAATGAAGGAAACTTTTTGCCATCCAGGAATTTTACATCCTCAATGCAATTTACAAAGGAGTTAACACTGCATGGATCACAAGGTTTCTGCAGAAGAGACAACTGGGTGTTGTTGGCATAACAATGGTAGGAGACATTATATTTTCTGAAAATAGACCCCAAAGGAAGCAAATATAGGGCCTAAAAATGGAGCCTTGTGATACTCCACAGGAGACGGGTGCAGGGGGAGAATTATCAATTCTAACAGAGGCTGATTGGTCTTGGAGGTAGGAGACAAACCACTGAGGGGCCTGTCCCTGAACGCCAACAACATGCTCAAGGCGGTCCAAGAGGATGGAGTGATTGACTGTGTCAAAGACAGCCAAGAGATCTAAAAGAATTAAAATAGTGTAATTTTCTTAATCTAAAGACAAAAACTAATCATTTGCCACCCTCAGGAGAGTGGACTCTGTACTATGGAGTTAAGAAAAAGCTACTTTTTTCAAGAATTTTGGATAAAAATGAGAGCTTTGAGATTGGTCGTTAATTATTAGGAACAGACAGATCTAAGTTAGGTTTTTTGATCAGAGGGTGTATGATGGCATGTTTAAAGCAAGCAGGGACATAGCCATTGACCAGAGAGCTATTAATTATTGATAAAATACTAGGCCCAACAGTATCCAGCACTTCCTTTAGTAGGCTTGAGGGAATACTAGGGTTCATAAGAGAGATATGTGTCAAAGAGGAGAGAAAAATCGGTTCAAAATTGATGAGAACTGAGGAACATGAGCTTAACTCTGACAGATCATAGGCGTACGGTTAGGGTTAGGGGGTTGGGGTTAGGGTTAGGGGGTTGGGGTTGGGGTTAGGGTTAGGGTTTCGTAGGCATTTGGTGAGATCTGGGATTGTATAGTGTCAATTTTTGCTAATAAAGAATCTTGGGAAATATTCACAGGTATCTGGTGTTGCTTCATGTGACTGCAGGGTTGAGTAGTGTATTTATTGTATCAGAATATATATATCAAATGTTTGGTTCTCTCTGATTTGACACATTGTTGGTATTTAGCCAGACAGTATCTCAGATGCTGGTAAGACTTTTGAAGTTTATCTTTTTTCCATTTATGCTCTGCTGTCCTGCAGTCTTGCTTAACCACACAAGTTATGAAGTTAAACCAGGGCAGAGCTTTGATTTTTGCTTTTCTAACTTTGAAAGGGGCAACTGAGTCGAGAATACTGGCGTAAGTGCAGTTGTATACTGTGACCAGTTCATCTGTGCCCAGACCAACGAGGGTAGCTTTAATGGGAGCAGAGGAGAAGGCAGTGAGAGGGGTAATAGACCTGGAATAGTTTCCTGGCAGACTGGGTTTAGGAGTCTGGGAGGTGAGTGAGGTGGAAAACATAATGGGCCAATGATCAGATAAACTGACATCATTTATCTGGACAGTGGGGACCAGAATGCCAAAAGTTAAAATAAGATCAGGAGTATGACCATGTATGTGAGTAGGACCCATGACTAACTGGGTTGTGATTAAAAACCATAGCCAGGCCCCCACCACGGCCAGTAAGCCACATTGAGTTAAGAAATTTGTATTATGTAGGATACAACTCAGGTCTTTGCCAGGTTTCAGTGAGAAATAACAAATCTAATTTATGGGTTAAAACAAAATCCTTTAAAATTAAAGACTTGTTGGAAAGTAATCTGACATTTAAAAGCGCCATTTTTGCAGTAGTCGCCGCCTAGGGAGCGTGCAGAATGGTTTCCCTGTGATTGAATGAAATACGGATCAGATTACATGTGTTGGAAGTAGTAGTGTGGCTGTACTGGTGGGAATATAACATGATAGTATTTCTAGTAGTTATTTGTACTGGTATATTGGCATGTGTAGGGGGGAGTGAGGCTTGTAGAACATAGCCCAGACCCTTTGGAGAATTTACTGTGTGAAGTGGAACCAATGCTATGAGTTAAAGGGCTTGGGCTGAAAAGACATTTTATTAATATTAATTAACTGAGCATGCCACTTTGTGGAGCTGCTGCAGTCATACAATACATGCAGTCTAAGCATGCAATGTAAGCATGCTAGTCATGTAAGTGTCCTGAGAAACTCATGTCTGTTTGTTACTGATCCCTACTGAAAGATGATTTGTTGTAGCGGCAAGTATTAGTAAAACACAGTAAATAAAATTTTACACACTGTAACCCTGTACAAATCACAGAACTAAATGCAGGTATTGTGCATATTTACTGCACTATTGCAGATGAGTAAGCAAAATGAGGGGTGGACAAAATAAACCAAGGACATGTAGACTGTCATGTCACCTCAATAGTAGCTCTTTGATATGCCAATATGGTAATTATGGTAATTGTGAAGCTATATCTGTGAAGTTTTGGCCTGCAATAACTCACCATCCATGAGTATTTAAAGACAGAAGTAGACATGAGTGATTAGTGCGATGTACCTGAAGGAACAGAAAAGTTATAAAAGCTACGTCAAATTCACGACAGCATCAAAACTGTTTCCCTTGGTGGTGTGTCTTCATCGTAATATCATAATGGAGAAAGAAAATAAAGAAAAATATAAACATAAAGCTTTAAGTAACATCTTCTGAGGCCAAAGCAAAAGTTGATCCTGCAGGGTGCAAGTACACAGAGGAGGTGTCAAACCCACTTGGAAGGTTTCATTGTGATCAGTAAATGTCTTGTAGATAAATGTCTTGCTTTCTGTTTGCAGTACCAAAACTGTGAAATTTTGAAAATGTTTTTTTGGACTGGATGATTCTTATAAAACACAAACTAATCTCAAACAGTCACTTAAACTGATCAGACTAAATGTATTGGACCCATCATTCAACCTGGAAAAAATATTAATCGGTAAGTGCTTCAAAAGTTAAAATAACAAAAGGACAAAACTGAATAGTTGAATTTACAAACATCAGTTATGAGCTCAAAAAATACTGCTTGGAATAATAATGTATATCTGATCTGGTTTTCCAACAAAATAAATCAGTTAACTAATTAAAACTTCTTATAATTACATCTTCTCCTTCTTCCTCAAAAAAAAAACAAACAATCTACAAATATACAAATATTTTCTGTTTCAAAAGTTAAACTGCTGGACACGAGATGTCTCCTACTTCACTGTAAAGTCTATTCTCAGTCCAGTGTATGTGCACTGGAGGCTCACACAGTTGCGTACTGGACCATGATTGGCTCCAAGTCTTGCTCGTAGGTTCCCGTCTTAAACTGAGATGTTCAGTGAGAAACTTTCCTTCTTCAACAGATAAACTTGGCACATACATCATTCTGCACAGTGAAGCTCGAACATCCGAGTGAAGTAACACTAGAAAAAAACTGATTTTTGAGAGGAGGGGGGACTTTAAGAATCTATAAAATGTATTTGGTTTTAGTAATTGAACCTTTATTTAATCAGGAAAGTCTCACTGAGATTGAATCTCAGTCAGAGACAGACAGCAGCACCTGTGAGTTACAAACTAAAAAACACAGTACATGAAACAGATAAAACAAAAAATGAACCCAAATTGCACAGAAATGTGATTGTAAAGTCATAAATAAGTTCAGTTAGAATAATATAAAAAATCAGATGTTACAACCTTAAAAACAACCGAAGAGCAATTTTTAAAAAAAGTACATTTGTTTTTGTTTTTGTTCAGAAATCACCACATGCACTCAAAGAATGCTGTTCATTAGGATTTTATTTTTTTGGAGGCAAATCAATGAATATAATGTACTTTATACAGTATATGAGGAGAACATCTCTACAGTTTCATAATGTAAACAATCTCTGAAGAGAAATGTATTCAGTTTAAAAGGAAGCCATAGTCTTCTGTTTTAAACTATTTACATGAATTAAAATATAATTTATAACATCAGATACTTCCGCTTCTATGAAACTAGATTTTAACAATTCAAAAATACTGAAATGCCTTTTGTCTCCACATTCTCAAGACATATGAAATCACACAAAACAGAGAAGAAAAAAAAAAACAAAAAACAAAAAAAACACCATTTAAAGACATCCAAACTAAGTGGCGCATAAATAAAAAAAGAAACGCAAAATAAAACCAACATATGTAAAAATATAAAATCTCACTAGCAGTATTTACCTTTTTTTTTGTTTTTACGAAAATCTACATTAAAAAAAAGAAAAAAAAAATCATGTGAATTTGATAGTCATTAGATGTAAATAGACAATACAATAAATCAATAAGTAATGAAAAACAACAAAAACAATGTATGCCCTTTATGTCAAAATATTTTCTTCCACCAAAAAACACTCACATTTATCAGATTTTGACAGTTTGCAGTCCCTACTAAGTGCCTATTTGACATCACTGTTGCCATCAAGCTTGATAGTTATACCCATTAGTTTTCTGTGTATTGTACAAATATTGAAATGTGACACAAATTGTTCAGAGTTGTTTACCGTGGACAATCATTTACAGACCAAACACAGAGGTGAGGAATCTGAGGCCCGAAATCAGGCCGGTATTGCAAGCACTCCTGTCCTGGTAGGGGCTAATTTGATGGTGTAACTAGCTGACAGATACATTGTTTTCTTAACTCAAGAAATAGTAAGTGACATAAAAACAAAGAAGTGGGCCATGGCATCTGAAACATGACATCTATAAAACTGAATCTGATGTAGCTGTCAAAAACGTCACATTTTTTAACGAGCCACGATCTTTATTGTTGATGTTTTCTTTTTTGGTCAACTTGCCTATCAAGTTTTATTGGTTTTTCTTGCCATTTTCCATTTTTCTGAAATGAAGAGTGGAAAGAAAGGTATTGCATTCAGGCCAGGGTAATTTCCCTTTGGAAGGTTTTTTTTTTTTTTTGAACTTTTTTTTTTATTATTTATTTGGATTCGTTGTCCTTCGACCTAGGACCTAGACCAAGCGGACAGCAGTATTATTAATGTTGAAATGTGTCAACGTGTTCTCAAAACACTGAAGAAAATGGTCAACATCAAAGTTTTCTATAAGAAAGTATATAATCATCTAGATATCTACACAAACACACAAATATATATTCATATATATGTATATACTTTTTTTATAATATGGCTATTGAAAAAAGTTTTAATTACGTCAGTAATTATTTAATAATAAACCACATTGGATTGGAAAGGAGTTGAAACTGTAATAGTAAAAGCTATTGGTAGCTTCGTTGTCCCCCCCGATTGATTTTTAAGGCTTGCCATGATGAAAAATGGGGTTGTTTTGATGTCATTCACCTCTAGAACAATCGAGGCACCCTCGTAGGCACAGCTGCAGGCGCTGTAGAAATCCTACCACATGCTGCATGACGTCTCATAAGATTTCCTCAAATAAGCGTCAGAATTTCAGATTATATACAGTATGTATAAATTAACTTAACTGGTGTTTCTCCACCGTGACAAGGATTCAAAGAGTCAAGCCGGTACAAGAAATAGCTTCGCCTAAACTAAAACATTTTGGTCATCAGTAAGAAAAAACAACCAGAATGTGAAAACTTTCCATGTGTTTGAAGGCAAAATTTCTCCCACCGCTCACGCCTGGCTTCAGTTTTGTAGTTTCACTCACATTATTTCAGTGTAAAAACTACTTCACGTCTCCTTCAGGTGGTGGAGAAACGTGCATCTTCTGCTTATTGTACATGCAGCACATACTTTGCATTCTAGGACAGCATACTTTTCACATACATACAATTTTTTTTTTTTTTTTGTCGCGTCAGGCCACTTTCATGCTTTACTTTGCATCCATCCTGCTTTAGCGCCGCGAAATCTTGCAAACACAAAACCGATGTCTCTCCCCAGATGATTTCTGTTCTGATGGTGATGTAAAGGTGCAGCAGCAGAAACTGGGATTTCTACAGCGTCTGCATGTGTATCAACTAGTCTGAAAATATTTAACGGGGTCAAACCAGTGACAACTTTCTTTTTTTTTTCCTCTTTTCCTCCCTCCCACATTCCTTTACCAGAGTCATACATGTATAGTTATTAGCGGTTACTGTAATACAAGTAAGTGTCCAATGCGACTCAGATTTTTACCAAACCTGTGCACCATCAAAATGTGGTAATAACATAGTTACAACAGCTTCCTTTCAATGAGAGGAAAATATTGTGAAGGTATTTCACTACTTGGGACGTTACTTGTGCAAGAGTATATTAGTACAATGCATTTTGTATACATGTTATGTGTTTACGACACAACTGACCACATTCTTCCTGTAGTTTGTTTTTATGATTTTTTTTTTTTTGTGTTTAACAGCAGTCTACATACAGTACAGTAGCCTATTGAATCTGCAGCTCAAAGATTGCCCGTGTTCTGGTTCAACAACCAACCATATACACTGTATATTATTACCTCAGTTTTTCGGAAAAGGCTGTCTTAAAGATTATGTATTGCATCTCAAATTGCTTTTTAAGAAAACAGAAAAAAAAAAAAAAGAAGTCATCAAAAAATATTTAATCATTTCATAAACAGCAAAGTAATAGAACCTTCTAGTGTGATAGTCTAAAGGGATATCTCTCTGTCTTTTACAACAGTGTTGGACTTTGTGTGAAGTCATTTCAATGTCATTTTTCCCTTCATTTCCTCCCTGTACTGAACAAACATTAACTCATTGGAAACAAAACCGACCTGACCGTCTCCTGTCTGATTAGCAATCGACTGTGACCCGCCACCTTTTTAAAAAAAAAACAAACAAAAAAAAAACACACAATACATTTTATGTTTACAACGAGGCATAGTGCTATGTACACATTATATATTCATATATTATATTTTCTTTTTTTTAATATGTAAACCAGCACATTCTCTCACTTTTTAGTAGTATACATACTAAGCACAAAATACTCATTCAGTTGTTTGCGATTAGTTTTGTTACAATTTCAATTTTTTTTTTTTTCCTTTTTTTTTTTTGAACATTGACACCTTGTTTCTCAATCAGTATGTATAGCACTAAATTGTTTTTGTTAGTTTTGGACATCAGTAAACCCGGAGAACATTCGTCCTTCCGGGCCACTTCCTGTTTTTTTTTTTCTTTTTAAACACTGAATAAGGCGCCTTTGTACTTAGTGTGCGTTCCTAATAAAGTCAAAGGAGAATCGAGTGATGTAAACATTCAATTTTTTGTGTGTGTTACCGAGGAGTTGATTAGATAGAGGAAAGGACAAGAAAGAGGTTTGGGGAAAGAGGGATTATCTGTTAAAAAGAGGGGGAGTTTACCGGGGGTTTTTGGGACGACCTGGAAACAAGGCCTTGAACCCAAAGAGAGACAGAAAGCGATAGTTAAAGATAGAGCTAGTCGGGCTGCGTTTTATTGAAATTCCCGGGCGAGGAAAGGTGAAGCAGTGAAATCAGGAGGTATGGTGCGCCCCTGAATAAGAGAAAACTAGGGCAAGGGGGGAGAAGATTGGAAATATTCCCCTCTCAGCACATTCAAGGACTAACCAACCACCAAGTCAATGTTCAACCTCTCCCGACCCATCCTCACCGACACGCAAAGCGTAAGCAGTGTCCGACTCAAACACGAGACAAAGACGAAACACGCAGATACACAAGGACACACTGTCGAGACTCCAAGAAACGGACACGCTGAAACCGTTATGAGGCAAGCGAAGGAAAGAGAGAGAAGAGGGATTATTCCCCTCGCAAGGGGTTTTGTGGTAGGAGTCATTGTATAAAAAAAAACCCAAACACAAACCCCCCCCAAGTACTCATAACCAACCATCAGCTGGGGAAACTCTCACACAGACCATTTCTGACAAAAACAGCACATTCTCATAATTAAACGACAGCATAGGTCTAAAATTCACCCAGTAAAAACTGATCTATAGTTACATTTATGGCATTTAGCGGCTGTACGTTACAAATCATCCTTGAAAATTAATCGTTTAGGGTGTGTCAACACTGTGGTTAAGGTCCGGTTAGGGTTAGGCACAAAAACCACTTGGTTAGGGTTAGGGAAAGATCATGGTTTGGGTTAAAATGATCACTTGAAACATGTATTGGTTAAAGTTACTACTATCTTTGTTGTCATGGCAGCAGTAACCACCACAACGTTACTGTTTTTTTTTTTTAAGAAAATGTCCCGACTCGTGGTTGGAAACAGGAAGCGAACAGCCAAGTCCACTTTTTGCCATCCAACTATCTAGCCATCCACCATCCGCCTCCTCCTAATAAGGCAAAAGCATCTAAACGTCATCCAAACCGCGTCATAATTACTGCGGCCACTAGATGGCATAAATGTTATGTATAGGTCGTTCTTTGCCGGCGTGAATTTTAGCACTATACTGTCGTTTCTCTTGTGAGGATGGGCTGGACAAAAAAACAAGACAAAGAGTGCGAGACTTATAAAAGAGGAGGGGGGGGGGGGGGGAGCATCCAGTAGAAAGAGGAAATAAAAAGACAAGGAGAGCAGAGATGATAGATGTGAGGTAGAGATGCTCAGCTGATACAGTACCTCCCGGACGAGAAATTTGATTCTCGGCCCGATTTGCTCTTATTTTTCTTTCAAGCCCATCCCTTGCTCGTTCCCTGGCTGTGTTGTAGGTGGCAATTTGGTGCCACAGGATTGGCAGGCTTGGAGGCTCTCTCCCTTTTCACGGCTGCGTGCTACTGGCTGCATCAGGAATGTAAAACAGGCGCTAACCGGACTGCGCTTCACGCCAGAATCGGCCGCGCGCGGTCAGTCGGATGACTAAGCAAGTCTACCTTTTTTTAAAGCACCAAAAAGCTCCACAATCTTTGGGCAAGCAGAAATGGGGAAAACGTTATTATTACATTCAGATTCTTGAATACATTCCATTTGAACCAACAGATTTGCCTACTTCTAGCTATGGCAATGTTGCATGAGTGGATTACGAGGAGCAGATTGATCTTATTGTCCTTTTTGAAACCCAACATCAAGCAACAATGCCAAGAAAAAACTGATTTCTGGATGAATCAAATACTTGTGATATATTTCCGGGTTCTTTGCTACGTTATGACTGTTATGTGAAAGAAGATCGGACTGGGATAGTCTTGACAAACTGTCGATGTGTGAGTTCATTAATGAACCAAGTATGGTGTAAAAGCGCCAATGGCCACCATCTTTTTTTCCCCATTTCAGTCCTGCTTGCTGCAGTCCAAATGTAAACAGTAACTATTGCATTGGGTGTGGCATTCGAGGGGTGTCATTAGGCTGCAGCCTTTATGGGACACATGTTCAGTGGGACCCTATCAGAGATACATCAAGACCCCACTAGATGTGGAAAAAAGATCTGCCTGGAATTGACCCATGAAGTGCAAACTTTTTTTGTCGTTCCAGTTAGTAAGTTTTGGTGTAACCATGAAGAAATTTGTCTTATTTCAGACATAATGGACAGACTGAACCAATGTGAGCACCGAAGAACGTCTTCAAGCGTTACTTCTGGTAGCTCTCCATTGATGTTACTCCAACCCTAATTTAATCCCATTTCTTAGTAACCAAACTCCTGTTTTCACCCAACCCTTATTGGTAACATTAGCCCAAACCCTAAGATTTGCTTTAGCCCAGGCAGTAAATTTATTCAATTCACTTGAAACTTCTTTGAGACCCATCACTGTCAATTAATAGAAAGTTTGACTATGCAAATAAATAATAAGTTCAGATAAGTGCTTTTCCAATAACTGCTTTCAGCTCGAATGGGTTACAAACAATTTTGAGGTGATGTTTTTCCCAGATCCGAGTCGGGGTCTTTATGTATAACACGCCTACCAAACATAGCCTGCAGCAGCCAGTAGCAGAAGCCAAAATCGTCAGCATGGCAGAGTTATAGATTAGAGAGGGGGGAAAGTGGAGGACAGCGGAGACATTTACCTCCTTACAGTGCATAGATCAAATCAAGGAAGCACTACAATTACAAAAAAGAAAAAAATGATTTTTTTTCTTCTTCATTTTAGATTTGTAAACTTTATCAGTCATCAAATGATTAACGTTAAATGTTTTTCGTTATATTCTTTGTCCATAACACACACACAATAGATTTTAAAATTTATAACATCCACAATTTTTCGCTAAAACAAAGCAGGGTTTTTGTTTTTTTGTTTTTTTTTCTCCTTTTTTCTGGTTATACAACCGCACAACTTCATGGTGAACACAGCTTGCAGGTTCACCGACCGTGACCGGAAAGAGGGAAGTTCTTTTCTTTCTTTTTTTTTTTTACAAAACAAACAGAACAAAGAACACGCACACGCAGAGAAACACACCACGAGGACCAACGCAACGCAAGGATAGCAAGGATTTGCTACAGACGTCTCTCACGCCCGCTCTTCC
The DNA here is from genome assembly GCF_914725855.1 of Thunnus albacares. Taxonomy (NCBI): domain Eukaryota; kingdom Metazoa; phylum Chordata; class Actinopteri; order Scombriformes; family Scombridae; genus Thunnus; species Thunnus albacares. Next base: position 30,177,595 of record NC_058115.1, on the reverse strand, counting down.
AAGGCGGGGCGGTGATGTCACCAACACAGACAGGAAGAAGCAGCTTTGTTGTTATTGTTGTTCAGCAGAGAACTGTATCACTATCATTTGTAGTTGTTGTACCATTGCTGTTAAGTCCTATTTCCTCCATTGTCTCTTAACTCCTCCGGACTCCCAGTGGCTTCCTCGTTTTTAAGCAGTATCCTCCGGTGAAAGAAACTTAAAAAACAAGGTCCTTATCGTTACTTTATTCCAATGGTAAAAATGTAAACATCTTGCGAGGTTGCCTTGCATGAAGGTACTGAGAGGCCTGTCTGAGGGTAGAGCAGTGTTGTTGGAGGGGTGTTGCTGCAGTTTACTAAGGCTGGCCAGTCAGAGGTGCTGTGCTGTCAGCGGTGCAGGGACTTCTGGGCCTCCTTCAGCAGAGTGTCAAAGTCCAGTGCATCATACTTGCTCTTGACAGGACCCGGACCTGCCTCGTCTAAAAGAGGAAAAAGGAAAATAGTTGTGTCAGTCCAAATCAAATCTTTGAGAGGAACATTTCTCAAACTTTCTCATGGAAACTTAAAAAAAAAAACCTCAGATAAACTTTGCTTCAGTCCAGTGAAGAAGTGAAGTAAACTCCTGTGGCACTTTCGCACACCACAGTGTCGAGTTCAGCTATGGTGAATTCCAAACCATTTGACAAATCTCTTTTCAGTCACAAACAAAACTAGCTACTACCAGTGGCAGGCACTACCCAACACACTAGCAGTCACTATGGATCAAGCTTCCTGCTCTACGTATTTGGCACAGATGTTGCAAAAACAGGCTAAAAGCAAATTGACATAAAAAAGTTATCTTTTTGCTGCCACTAGGGGCTGCCAGAGTTACCTGTTACATTCGGTTTACTATTTGAGACACCTTTAACCTTGTGTCAATGTGTGTGTTCATTACCAAGGTCTATGTAGCGTTTCCTCGTCAGCCTCCTCAGGCCCGCAGGTCCATTCTGGAAAACGGTCTCCCGTTCTCTCCAGTGTCTTTGAACCCCCGCCTGGCGAATCTTTATCACCCCACAACGCTCCCTACAACCAGACAGGTACAGACACAGACACATGCATTAGTTTAATGACACTTTGCTTTTGAGGAGATGAAAAAAGGTACACAGTGATGTAAGTACTGTAGAGACGGAGGATGCTAAACCGTTTATATGCATCCCATGTGGATGCGCAAATTGAAAACCAAGAAATGAAGCCAAAAACAGTTCTTTGATCTGTACCTGGACTGATGTCTGATGTGTATTTATGAGAACACATATCAAAAATAAGTGACAAACAGGACAAATGCAAACCAATAAAACATCAAAATCCACCTCACACTCTAAATGTTTGGGTTCGTTTGCTACAAAAAGAGGACACCCTTATTAAATTAGCCCTCATGAAAAAGCAAATTTGTCCTTTTGTAACTTGCCCGTACTCACTATTTACAAGCAGTGGCCAGTAACAGTGCAAAGCCCAGGGCCAACTCCAGTCATGAGGCCAGTACCTTGGTCAAGGGCAATAGTGATGTATGGAGACTAGAGCACCTGGAGGAACCAGGAGGATGGTAACTCCAAACAGAAGTTAGGTGTCACTGGTTATGTTTCCAAATGAAGTTCAAGTATTCAAACTTTAAAGACGAAGAATTGAAAACAGTCAACTTCCATGATAGTTTTAAAGCAAAGTAAGTAAAGTAGGTTTTTTTAAGTAAAGATATTTAGAGATACAGTGGAGTTAAAAAACGCTGTTCCCTAAAATACTCCAACAAATACCGTTATGTTCTCATCATCTTTTGTTGTGTTTGTTCCATTTCAACACTGTTTGCCACAGGTTGACAGATTACTCTGGGGGAATTAGGACAGGCATGTCTGATGACTCGCTATTTACATTTCATTTACCAATCTGAGTAACTCATTTCAGGCACTAATGTCTCAATCTTGTATAATCTAATGACACTGCAACATTATCTGACTGCGATACTTCCATCTGATTATACAGTCTGCACTTTAAACTGTCTGTACAACTTCCCCCCACACACACACACACACACACACTGCAACTCATCTCAAAGACAAAGTTGGTTGCACCCTTAAAAAAAAAGAAAAAAAGTTCCAATATGTCCTCTCTTCACACTAATCCAGATCAGGACACTTACTCGTTGCAGATGATGACTTTGCAGTCCTCTGCTTTGCCGAAAACCTGGAAGCGTTTCCTCAGCATGTTCTGGGTCACGCTGCTTGGCAGGTTGTGGATGTAAAACACCTGGCAGTTGTCCTGGCAACAGGGAAACCATGGCAACAGTCAGGACAAAGGACAATACAGAATACAGACTGACGTGGGAACTGAAGCAGGGAGGCTGAGTGTAGGGTGGCATCCTGAGGCGCAACACTTCAGATGCCCCAGTGTTCATTTACTTGCAGTCTGTTACTCTGATCTTGCTGCAATATGCATCCGAAAATGTATTATACCTTATCAGTGTGAGTTATGTGTGTTTACATATCCAAAACTGTGTATCAAAAAACATCCTTGGATGTTTTGGGGCTTAATCTATTTGCTCTAGGTGTGTTTTTAATGCCAAGGCCACGGGTGAGCTCAGGGAAGTTTTTTCTTTTTTTGATTTTAGGACAGAAAAAAAAGTTTCTTTAATTCGACAGTAGTGCAGTATGACAGAGACGGTAGAGCATGAATGTTCTCTGTACCTCGTCAGACTTGGCTTTGTTCCTCTGCTTGTCGTCAGGACAGATCTCCGAGTTCTCACTAAAGGAGGACGAGGAAGAAAAGGAGAGAGAGAGAGAGAGAGAGAGAGGGGATGGTAAGTGAGATAAGGATGGACACAAGGTGAAACTGAAATGTCAGACATGAGGAAACAGGTAAACTGCGGCAAAAAAAAAAAAGGAGAGACTTTCTCCCTCCGACTGCAGTATTGCTTCGCTCTGTTCGTCGTCCTCTTTTTTTTTTTCTTCTCCTCTCTGTCATCATCTTTCATGGACCGGAGTAATATGACTACTGACCTTATTCTATGTAAGACAGTCCAGAGTTACATAGGGAAAAAAGAAAAATCTGAACTTCACTTGAATTCTTTAGAAAACAATAACACAGTTAGTTAGCTGTGTCACTGCAATGTAACATAAAAGACCTGATATGTCTGTTATTTTGGCACCTTGTAACTAGGGTTGGGCGATATAAGTTCTGTCAGAGACACTGTATGTAGTATGTAGCACAATATGCTGAGAAACCTCCACTAAAGAGTCCTAAAGAGATGCCTGTATAGAGTGTATACATGTCTAAAACGCCCTTAAATACTTCCTTCTCTGCATTGCACTGTTAATCGAATCTCCTTGACCCACATCTTCACACCTCTTCCTCCTGCTTCTAACACCCATTGTCTCTCTGTCTCACCTAGAGTCTGTCTTGCTGGAAGGGGAGTCGGGACACAGGTGGAGGATGGGTGAGGGTGAGCGAGACGCCGACGAGCGCTCCGCCTCTTCCTCCGAGGCCGGCGGCGTGGCAGCTACCAACTGGCAGTTGGACGGCGGCAACGATGAGATCACAATTGTCGCCGTCTGCTGCTGCGGTTCCGCGACCTCCGACAACACCAGCCTTTCCCCGTTCTCCTTGCCGTGTTCGTCCGCCGATACCTGATCATCGGCCGCTTTGGGCGGCGCCGGGCTGCTAACGCCGTCGCTCCCTCCCTGCGCCTGCAACATGGCGCCGAGCATAGCGGCGCTGCGCTTGCGGCTCTCCCCGAGGCTCAGCACGCAGTAGTCGTGGTCGCCGAAGTTGCGGTGAGTGTCGCTGTCGCCGGCTTGGCCCATACGCCGCAGCTGGGCGTACAGCTCCGTCTGCTCCGGAAGCTTCCGCTGGTGGTGGGTGCGGCTCAGCCAAGAGGAGCCCTTGGTGGTGACGACGTTGGCGTTCGAAGCTGCGTGGACAGACTCGCCGCTGCCCCCACCGTCGCCACCGCCCGCTCCTCCTCCTCCGCCACCGCCACCGCCCTTTCCTCCCTCTGCTGGCTTGAAGAGCTCATCCTCCACGGGTTTGTGAGGCGGGGTGGTGGGAGGGGTGAGACCTAAGGAGGGGAAGGAGAGATACGCAAATGATCAGGATACAAACTCCCAAACTGCTTTGAATTATCACTTCAACTCCTTAAACTGATCTCATTCTGCTGTGTTATGTATCTTCATCTGTTTTGCATTCTATGTTCCCCCCCTATCTACGAAGGCAAATTTCCCTTTAAGGATAATATAATTGAGGTTGAACTACTGTCAGCCATGAGTCAGCAGCTCCAGGAGATCAGTCTCCCACTTATAATTTCCACACCGTATCAATTCCTTATGTTTGGAAACCATAATTGCTTAATTTGAATTGATGATCGAACCGCGATATCACTTCATTCTAGCAAATATAACAACCTACAGTATGAGACAGAAGTAGCCTGAAGAGACCTTTGAATATATAGCTGTTTGCATATAAAGACAGAACAACATGTTGACTATCCAGACCGGTAAAAGGAAACTTTCCTCCTTAAAGACGTCACAGATTACAAAACAAAAACATTTTATTTCACTGCCTGGTCATGCAGATATTCTTATTGTTTTTGCATCAAGGTTTTGACAAACCTACTTTCAAAACTCCTGCTGCCAACTCAAAAAAAAAACAACAATAAGTAAAATTGTGTGTTGTGCTGCTCAAAACACTGACGTTTTTTTTTATTTAATCCACAGAACTTTCAACAGCTCATCAGAACTATTTCTGTGGGAAAGAGAAGCTTTAATAAGAGTTGTTCATTCTTTCAAAAATAACCACGGCGTTATTTCTGGAAAGTTGTTCTGCAATGCTTTGAGCACCGCTAACAAAATGTTATTATCCCTGAGGTGGCACCAGAGAAACCTCATACACAGATATTTCAAAACCTTAGCGAATAAAACTAAAGCTCTCTGCACAGCTAGATAAGTGGAAAACAGTCTGTTATATGAACTTTAAAAGTTTGAACCCTCCGTTTTTATACTAGTTATGGTCTGCAATAGCCACTCAATGCATTTATATTCTGTAATTAACTCTCTATGTAGTAGTTTTCATTGTTAGAGTCCTCCACTGAGCTGTAAAGGCGTTTTCAGTATCTTATATTAAAAACACTACTACCTCTTACTTCTAATCCCAAATAGAATAAGATTTGGTCCCACAATCCCCTTATGACTGTAGCTTTAGAGCTGCAACCAGCTGACATCAGCTTAGATCCAAACAAACAAACGAGTAGACATGACGAAGTGTTTACCTGCCGTTCCACACAGGTCCACACTGAGCGTCTGCTCAAAAGGCTTGGTGCTGTACTGGGACTCTCTTTTTGGTGGAAAGAGAGAAACAAACAGACATGAAAAAAGAAAAGAAAGAGAGAGAGAGAGAGAGAAATTAAAGATTGCTGCGTCATGTTGGAATCTGTTGCAGGTTTCAAACATTCACGTCAACAGGAATCTAATAACGGCCTTAAAAAGGCTCTCAGTAAAAAAAAAAAACAAACTGCACAGTTTCAGCTGATGTCTGCTGAATTTGAATTATGTTTCTACCCTGTAAACGCTACTGGCATTTCTCGGCTCTCCTCGTTTCTTATCACAACAACCATATGTACTCGGCTGTCCTCTCCCCTATTCTTCTTCTGCTTTCTATTTCTGGCTGTCTGTTTCTGTTTCTCCGGTTGCCATGAAAGGCAGGAGCAGTGCCGAGTGGATTGGCTTCAGGCGGGATATTACTTACCCTCCGCAGAGAACGGGGGGGGGGGAATAAAATTTAAAAAAAAAAAAAAAAACAACAGTTTTTTTTTTTGGTGAGCACTTCAGAAGACAGATTCATTTGAAAGATGGACGGATGCCAGAGGTTTGTACAGGAAAAGCATTCAGCTTTGTGTGACTGGTCGGAGCTGGAGAAGTTCCAGCGTTCGGAGGCTGGATGGGTGGGGAGGTTAATTTGGAAAAGTAAGAGCAGCGAGGGCACTCTGTCTGGCACAGATTAAAATCTGAGTAAGCCAGCCAGGGGTCCTGATTCATTAAGTACCTTGGAATAAAAAAAAATCTCTGAATTTGGATCTAGTTTATCTTATTGCGAGTTCGGACTAGAATACAGTCTTATGAGATTATTCATGACACGACTGCAAAGCATGCTTACAGATATGCATTAAAAATCCATCCAAGCTCTCTTTTTGGAATATTAAGTCATTTTTTTTAATCATTTTGCCCATATTCTGACTCACTTACAACTTTTTAGGTTCAAAGTTTCAAAATCAGGTCTGATCCAGATGTGCTTCTAGTAAGCTGAATATAAATATATAAATAAGCACCCCGCCAACGACAAATTCCTCAGCCAAACACTTATTACTTAATCTATGAATTATAGACTACTGCTAGATTTTGAAGTGTTGGGATTATATAACCGAGACAATGAAACACAAATACCTAAATAGGATCAAATCAATTAGCGCCGAATTTTCAGTATTACAGCAAAAGGTGATTAACTCGTTAATTTGCATGTTTACAGGCGTTATAGATTAGTATAGCCGGGAACGATCCTCTGCTCCTTAATGGGATCCGTCTCTCGTTCAGTACTCATAAATAAACTATTCTTATGATGTTTAATGCATTTCCTCGGCAATGTGGAATAATAACTCACGCTGACTCCGTTTTGAACTTAACGTCGAGGCTCTTAAGTGTGGAAACTCAACCTGGAAAAACAGTCCCGCTATGTTCTGCTGTTATGTGTGAAAAGTTCATACAAATACTGGGATGATAAAGTAACTGCACCCCCCCAAAAAAGGAAAAAGAAACAACAAAGTAATCTCAAGGATGTGTAGGGTTATATGCTTATATTATAAGTTATTCTCTTTGGCTCTGGTCGTCAGAACCTACATCACAACATAACTAGGTCACAACGTCGCCGACTTTTTTGCTAAATTCTGCAGTTGTTTCTCTTGTTATTGAGATTTTCTGGGTTTAAATGGAGTTCTTAACATAGCACTAAATGTATACAGTGTTGGGTGGAGTACTGAACATCTTTACTCAAGTAAAAGTACAATTACTCCCATAAATCGCTCAAGTAAAAGTAAAATTACCGTTTGACAAACCTATTCAAGTAAGAGTATAAAAGTACTTGGTCAATAAACTACAAGTTACTTTGTGTTTTAGTATTGTTAAGTGTGTATAGGCCAAAGATCTTCATAAGTAATTTTATGCAAGTCAAGTCTCAAGTCTCTTTTTGGAATAATAAGTGTTACATCCGCCGCTGTGCAACATGTTTATTTCTAGGGAATGCACTTTGCTTTACATATTGATTATGTCTAATTTAGCTATTCCTGTTTAATACAATTATTTTACTTTTTTTTCCTAATCTACATGTAGGTATTGATAAGACCACTATATTGCCTGTATCTGTTGTTATCTTCATATGGACATGTAGCCAATCAAATCGCTGTCTTTGATATGAAGGGTGCTGCTTATGATTTGGTTTCTCCAATAGGTCAGGCACCCAATACAACATGCTTATTCCTAAAGCATCTATGAACATAATCTTTACAACCTAAAGAATTATTGTGGCAATAACATGGGAGCAGCCCATTGTTGAATGAAGTAGGGTAACAGTATATATAGAGGGAGACCTTTGCAACAGGACTGTTTTATCCACTCACTCAATGATTGTTCCCTGAATAAATGACAACTGGTAGCCAGAGTGAAAGCCGAGATCAGTTTCACTATTATATTTAATGAATTCAGCATCAGGCTACACTCACTATAAAACAAATACCAACCAATGAGAATTAGAGAAAAGACATCAAGAGGAAGTCATGCCCTGTGCAACGAGAGGATTCTGTTAATAAATCAGAATCAATCTGCTGATCGTCTGACTCAGATGTTCATACATGTGTAGCTACATTTATTCTGCTTAGACTAGATACGCTTTTAATACGCCGTTAATGGAAAGTGAAAATATTTCTGCCGGCTTGTGAAATGCAACTGCTTTCCAACATGGCCACCAGTGGCACAGTGTGCAGTTACTGGAGTTACATTAATAGAACTGAATCTTTTATTAAAAAAGGTTTTTGCCTGATTTTTTTCAATTCTTGCATTCGCCCAGCTCATTAATATCTGGCACAAGCATGTGTCTCTTTGTACCGCGAGGGAGACCTGTTAAATCTCTCCTGCATAACCGTGAGCACACAGCTTAGATGATAATTAGCTGATAATTTCATTTAGTGTAGGAAAGTGCATAATAGATAAAAGACTACTTGTAACAAAGGTAGAAATGGCAAATGTAGAGAAGTTAAAAGTAGATTAATGGCCCTAAAAATACTTGTGTTAAAAGTAGTAGTAGTACAGTCGAAACATGAAAAGTTAACTTTCCTAAAAAACAAAACTTTTTTACTGAATTGTGTTACTTGAAACAAGTCAATAATAAGCAGAAGGTGTTTAACATTCGCACCTATTGCCTGGTATTGGTTGTGAAGTACAAATATTCAGCTCTATGAATTTTAAATGAAGGCCCAAGTATAACTTTTCATTATAATAAAGGCACGTTTGCTGTTGCAGGATTTCCAATGAGGCATCTACTGTTCACCTGTCAGCCCTGCAGCTGCATATTTTAATGCGAAACAGAAAGAACAGTGTGATTTCTGGAGAATGGTGGTTTAGCTATAGCTAATATTTGTTCACAGAAAAACATTTTATTAATAGTAATCAATAAGATGCTTTTAATAAGTATGTTTATGATGATTTGATTATATTTGCAAAGTTAATTGCACCACATGCTGAAGAAGTTCTGCTCTTAACTGTAAGTTTAGTGAACTATTGATGCATTTCGTCTCTGTTTCTGAGAGGAATTGTTTGGTAAAAGTACATCATCGGTCTCTCTTTAGCTTGTAAGGCGGCTGGTTTTCTACATCGTGAACAACCCAAACAGCTGAATGAGTGCCAGGAAAAAAAAAAAAAAAAAAAAAAAGACATTCACAAAAGAACGCTTCCACATTTCTCAGCAGTAAGTACTCCTCTACCGCAGGCTAGATGCTGCATGAAAAATTGAGTACTTTTTACTACTGTATGATGAAATACAGCAGGTACTTTATATAGAGATGCTCACCCTGTGGACTTGGGATTCAGAGGCAGACAGAGGCAGGCTCGCTTTTCTGCAATCAGAAATAAAAAAGCCAGTCATGCACATGCATTAAATTACATACATGCCAAGAAAATGTGTCTGATTCTTCTTAAAACGATATCGTTTGGCTGTTTGTATCTTTGGGCTACGTTCAAAATGCAACTGAATGTCTCAACTCTGATATTTTTCCCATCTCATATGTGACTCAGATCTCAATAATCAGTGTGATCAGTGCTCAAATTTGGAGTTACATGGATTATGTTTTAAATTGGATGCTGAGACATGAGACCTACAGTACATTTGACTTGTATTATGACACTTAACTCTCAGAGGACATTAAGTAAATCCTCCATCATTCACTTGTCACATTTGTCATCATTTCAGTGCTACAGCAGCCAAAAAATGGGCTAAACTCATATTTTGGGAGTTTTGTTGTTACTCTCTGTCATTTTATATAAGATGGATTACAGTTTGAGTCATCCGAATAAGATATGTTACAAGCAGCTATACAATATTGAATATAAAAGTGTGAACAGTAGCCTCGGTCTCACCGCTGTGGCAGCAGGGTTTGGTCGGCTCCGTCGTACCGGCGCTGCAGTCGCCCGACGTCAGCTGCTCTGGCTGCTTCTCCGTCGTGGTTCCCCCTCCGGCCTGGGTCGGCAAGAGTTTGACCCCCGCTCGTCCCTCTTCCCTCTCCTCCTTGTCCTTCCCCTCGCCTTCCCTCGCCCGTCCAGGCCTGAGCCTCTTGGCGAATCGGCTTGGGAAGGAAGCCAGGCGCCGGGAGCGCCGAACTGAGAAGGAGCCGCTGTCCTCTGCGATCTCCTCGGGGCTTTGAGGCGCCTCGGAGGAGTAGTTTCTCCTCTCGGGGGAGGAAGAGTCTTTACGAAGCTCAGGTTTAGGGGTGGAGGAGCTGGGGGAGTGGGCTGGGGCTGATTTAGCCGAGGCAGAGGGAACAGATATTCCTCCTCTGTTGGGGCTGTGGGAGTGGGAGTAGGGCGGGCTGTGCAGTCTGTAAGGCTTGCTCACATCGAAAGAGCTGCTCTGCTGCAGGAGCTCACGGAGAAGGGAGTTGGCCTTCATCTCCCTCCGCCTAGCAAAAGGGAGCCTCCTGGGGGCGCCGTTGCCTGTCCCAGCCAAACCCCCACTGGTCCCGGGAGCGGCCACCAAGACGACTCTGCTGTGAGAGTTTGTGGCGGCCGGGCGGGAGGCCTCGGGTCGAGCCCGCGGCCTGGAGAGGTCGCGGTCTTTGCGCTCCCAGCCCTGCTGCTTGCGCGTGGGCAGGCAGTAGGTATGCATGTACTTGATCAGCTCCACCACCGAGTGCAGTTCTTTCTCTGAGCTGAACTGAGGCTTAGCCGGCTCAGCGGCCACGACGGCCGCTCCCTCCACCTCGCTGCTGGAAGACTCCTCCTCCTCCTCTTCCTCGCCTTCTTCCTCCTCGTCCTCCTCCGACTCACTGTCCTCGTCCTCTTCTTCCTCTTCGTCCTCCTCCGTGTCGGGGGCCGCGGCGTCCTCTGTATCCTGGGCGGTGGTGAGGTGGCGGTGGAGCTCGGTGCACAGGCGGCCGGCCGGACGTACCGCTCGGGGCTTCCGCTCCTGAGGGAGGTCGCTCTGACGGTGAGGAGACGCAAACATACTTAAAAACACCCTCAAAATGTGACAAAAACATTTAGAATACAGTCATCTGCTGTCACACATTCACAGAAATATATTTTATTATTGAATAAAGAGAAATATTGCTCTACAGCACCAGTTTTCCCTGCTTTGGCAATGTGCACAATCTCTTATGTCGGTGAAAAAGCACTGAAGCAAATTGACGTTTGTCTGAACTGTCTATTAGACTTCAAGAACTTAACGCTGCTATAGCAAGTTAATGATAGTCTGGGGGTGAAACTACCTCCAGCAACCAGCCGTTTCAGTCTGTCTGGTGAGTTATTTGACTCTAGCTGACATTTAATTGGGGGGTTTTCCAGCTTGATTGATAAGAAGATTTAAAGATCCCCTCCAGACATGTTTTAAGATGTATATAAAATACTCTGCTTTGAATAATAATTTGTGTCTGATATGGTTTTTCCCACAAAAAAAAGTTCAATTATCTTGTTGAAATCCTTAAAATTACATTTGTTCCTTCTTCCTTATTGAAAATTTCAGAAGTCAGTTTTCAGTTTGTGTCCTGGAGGCTTCAAAACCAGGATTGGCTTCCAAACTATTTGTGATGTCACAAATCTTTGCTCATAGGTTCGCCCCTGAAAATTGGATTTTTAATGAGCTCAGAGAAACTTTCCACTTCCAGGAGATAAATGTGAAAACAGCCTTCAACTGTCAAAACTCTGCACAGTGAAGCTCAAACATCCAACTATAGGAGCAAGGAGAAAAACAGATATTTGAGTGGAGAACGATTTAAAGGAAAAATCTACTCCTGAGTGTTAAATAATGTATGTAAGGCTTGTTTTCATATTTTTACAAACTTTCACTGAAAGTCACTTTGTTTTATCACAGGAACAGATTGATTTCACTCTGATTTTATGTCACTTATCCAGGTGTTTTCTGCCCCGAGAGGATGGATTGATTGATTAACTTTATTATCCCCAAAAGGGAAATTAATTTTGATGGTAATTTGTAGTGAAGAAGGCTGTTTTGTGAAGCTCAGAAAATGCTTCTACTAACAGAAAAGAAGACAAATTAGCAGCTGGTTATGTGCCAGTCAAAGTTCTTAAAAAAAGTATTGATTTTATAACATAGATTTTTAAAATCAAACATATTTTGAAACATAAATGGAAAGTCCTGGTTAAAAATGAAAAATATATATTTTTTTATTGAATGCCCAGATTTTTTTATTAAAAAAAAAAGAAAAGAAACTAATGTAACTGATCTTCAAGGACTTCATCACCTTTATGTACTTTATCTTGGTTAACAGATTTCTTACATATCTAAGAACGCCTTTTAAGCCGAGACAAAGTACAACACATGTCATGTCTGCGTTACATTCAGGTCTATCTCAGCTTCTACCAGTGGACATCGATATAAAACGGCAACTTGAGAAAGAAGCCTTCGCTCTGTGACTTTGAGGAACTGACACTAAAACCTAACATTTACTACTATTGATGGTGTTTCAGATTAAACATTTGTCATTTTCTAACCAACTGTGCTGGAAACATCTCATCATCACACTGTCTCCGGTTGTTCACGGCAACAAGAAAAATGAACCGCTGAAAAAAACAGAATCAGACTCATGAGGACACGGATGTATCTTCAATTTCCTGCCCATTGGATACATGAACACGCTGAGCACGCGGCGGTATACGTTACTTCCGACTTTGTGAGGGATGATTCAGCGTGCAGCTGCAATGAAATGGCTGATTCCATATTACTCATACAGAGAGGAGAGAGAGAAACACTGTGATTCACTGTTGCCCTCTTGCCCTGTCAGTCAATACTCCCGCCATCTGCCACGCTACTAAAGCTCACACACAGACACACACACAGCCAGTGACGGCGAGGTTAGTATGTGTTTGTTTGGATATGGGGTTTGGCTTATCCCCACGCTGCATCCTGCAAGTATTTAGTATCCTCCTCGCTTGAGCCGGAGCAGCAGGCTATGCGAAAGACTCACCGTGTGTTTTATGTTTGTACAAGATAAATGACCGGTGTTGTAATCAATGACCACTTGAAGCACAATGCTAGCAGCGATCCAATTACTGCTAAGTCATACAGCAGTAGCCATTGTAAATGTCCTCTCTTCCCCAACACTACATCTATCATAAGCAGCAGCCGAAGGTCTCCGCGAGCTTGAAGGCCTGAAGAGTTTTTACTCTAAAATGAGATATCTATCATTTGGAAACATAAAAACTGTTGTTGTCGTTCCAGCTGGACTACTGCTGGCTGGACTTTGAGAAAGTTTTGCTATTTTTTTCCTGGACCTCTGAACGCTGTATAATGAGAATTCAAGGCCTGTCAGACGTAAGGTTTAGCCAGTGGAAATTCAAAAAGGCCAGGCTTTCTTTAAATTTTACAACAATTTTATAGTCAATTTCTTGTTGTCAGCGAGGGGAAAAACCCTCTCAACCTGCAATTAAAGATTGATGATGCTAAAACTCTCCCTAGAAAGCCAATCCAATAAGATTTCTATCAGTGGGATCAATGTTGTTTAAGGCAGGTGTTGCAGGTTTCACCACATCTCTGCACCAGCATGTAAAACCACCTATATGATGGTTCTGACTGGGGAAGATTGTCTTCATGGATCAAAGAAACCAATGTGGACTGTTGGTGTCAAAGTCAGACACTTTGTTCATCCAGCCATCAGTCCTGACTCTCCTCCCTGACAGCTTCTGCAGCCATACTGAGAGAGAATCAGCCATTATTTATATGACCACAAGAGGTGACTTGTCAGGAAAATGTTAACATATCGTAGGTCGCTTCAAGCATCTGAACAAACAACTGAGACTCTTGTGGACAGGTTTGGATGTCTGGATAATGCAGGAATGATTTATAATAAAATATTAATGTCTGTTCTATCTATTAGTCTGACGCTAACTTGCAGAACGAGTGCAGACACCTGTTTGAAGGACTGCCTTCGCAGCTGCGGGGGATGCTGACGACTGCAGGCTCTGAATGCAAAAGTGAATTACTTCAGCGTTAACTCTCCACCTCTGAGTGGAAGTGATGGGGAAAAATCCAATTTTGTTATCTTGCCAGCCTTCAGAAGACACAGGGAATGAGGCAGTAACTAGTGAATCGAGATGTGTGAACGTCTGGGGTTACAACAGAACAAACTGCTTCAGTTCTACTTCACAGTCTGAAGAAGAAAAAGGCTGGAGCTTTGATACAGGATAAATAGATGAGGGGAGAGTTTTAAAATGCGCACTGGTAGCCAAGTGTTTACTGCACATGCCACATAACTGCAACATCCCTGGTTTGGCTAGGGACCCTTGTTGCATGGCATAAATGCCCAAAAACTATCCAAAAATATCTTTAAAAAAAGGTTATAAATCACATGAAACTAAGACTTCAACAAGCTAATTCTGCCTGTGTACACACTGGGTTTCATCCCTCACCTTAACCAGAGGTCTGACTGGCCGTAGGTGCAAGCTTCTGTTGCTATAGCGATGCCCGTTGACACCATCTTTGTGTGCATCGATGCCTGTGGGCACGTTGGGAGGACTCAGCAGCAGTTTCTTCAGCTGGTGAGAGAGAAGAGGGTATAAAAAGACTTTAGGCTGCAGACATGACATAGTTAAAGGGGACATATTATGCACATTTACAGGTCTATATTTACATTCTGGTGTATATCTTTGCATGATGTGCCCCTGGCAGACATCCAGCAGCTACAGAGGCTACATAAACAAATAGTAGTAGTAGGATTTCACTTCTTTTTCTCATTCTTTACTCTAAATGGAAACTTCTCAAATACATCTGTACATATTTGCACCTGAATCTGATTTGAAATATGCAAGTGGACAATGTGAACAATAATTGGAACAACCCTAGCAACAAAGGCTACCAATGGACGGCCATTTGTGGTCATGTGTGAGCAATTTGACGTCAGTTTGAGGAGGAAGTAGATGCAACTTTCAGAGCAGGCTGAAGCCCTGGATTTTGACTTTCAGGGAGCATTTTTATATATATCCACCTCAAGTTTTGGACCCACTGTTCAAGTCAAAGGTTTAGGATTGTTGTTTAGGATGTTTAAGTTATGGCATGAATACAATAAATACAAGCATAGAAATAAAATAACTATGTCTGTGTGTTAGATGGTTGGAGGGGGAGGGAAGAAAAGGAATTTTGCAACATTTTACACATTTTATTCAGATGAGAAAAGCTGAAAAACTAAGACCGGTCAGTTGTGAAATGAAAGCGTCCACCATTTGGCTCTTTCAGCCTTTCATTCCAATTTCTAATCTATATTCTGTCAGCTCTTAACATCCTGCAGATGGATGTTTGTACAAGGGAATAATGTGCAGAGGAGGCCACGAGGTTATGATACTGTACATTTATCACATCACTAAAGCTGACAGCTACATGGCACGTTCACGTTTTCTATTAAAGAGCTGGATTCAGTCATTTCTTTCTGTATAATAACAGACTGTATGACTTTAGCTCCTCCCTTTCGCTTCCATCTTGTCTTCCTATCAGTCCCTTTGTTTTTTTAAAAATCTTTTTCACCCTTCCTGATGTCTTGTTTGCTTCTCCCTCTGTCTCCTCTCCATCTTACTTTCCTCCCCTTTCTCGATCACCTATCTCCAACTCTTCCCCCCAGCTTTTCTTTAGTCCTTGTCTTGTCTTTCAGCTCTTTTCCTGTTTTCATCCATAAATCTTCGCCACAAGCCATCCCCATCTCTCATCCTGCGTCCTTCTTATCTCCAGCCACCTTTTACACCCATCTCCATCTTAACCTGTGTGTTTTAAAACCGACTCTGTCCTCTTCCCTCTCTCTCTCCATCCCTCTCAAATATTTTCCTTCTCCCTCCACTCATCCTTCCTTCTTCCCATCTTTTCCTTTCCTTCAGATCAAACAGGAAGCAGCGATGAAGATGCAACAGAAGGAACAGAGAGCAAATGCCTCCTGAATCCTTCCCTGGGTATTACCTTTCAAATGGATATTAACACAACCGCTCCTCATTCCCCACTATCCTTTCATTGCTTTTTCTCATCTGTCTATTCATCCATTCATTCCAGTGCCTAGCTTCATGACAGGGCTATCAGCTGATATAAATCAGCTTAGGGAGAAAATCCCCCGCTAAGCTGTGCAGCGTTTGCTCCAGGAGAAGACGATGTAGAAAATACAGATGTGATAGGATTCGGGATTGGAGCAGTGGGATGTGCTGTACCAGGGCTTCCCAAATGATTTACAGCAAAGGGGCCCTGCATACAGAGGGTTCACTTAAGGCAGCCATATTGGAGGTCATCATCTCCCTGAGCACCTGATTGCATTTCTAAACATATCCGTCCTTGCTGAGGATGAATAAAGCGATTGGATTGAATATGATTTGGCCATCTTGATTGAAATGAGAGACTACAGTTTGGTTAATTTTATTTGTTTTTGATAAATGATACATCTCATCGTGTTCAGATAAGCAGTAGAGGTGTCCAAGTTTCCAGAGGTAAAAGTCTCATCTATTTTCTTGGTGACTGACAGTTGGAGGACTTCCAAGGTTTAGAAAGGACATGAACCTCTCTTGGCTCAATCATCAGTACTAAAGAGGGGCATGTGTGTTAGAAATATGTGTTTTTGATAAAATATGGAGGTTACATGACTGTACATAAAAAATTACATATTAAATCTGAGTAAGAATCATCCAATCACCAAGCTTGAAAGTCTGCTGTATGTGTCTCTAATGGTGAGTAGAAACTTGAAAATACATTCGACAACTAAATTCAGTTCAATTTTGGATGATATTCCACTTTCAACTTCCAGTTCGCAGTATATGGATGCAGAGGCAGAACTCCTCCAGGAAGAACACTGATAAGTGATGAACAAAGGGCGGACTGTTGTATAATTTAGCTACCATGGTTGTATATTCTAATGGTCTATAACATTCTCTGGCAGCTGTGGTTGTAACTATAAATGTGAATGATGTTGCTCTTGGTCTCGCTGTCTAACTTAGACTCTGAGTCCCATATATATGCATATGTGTGTTAAATAAACTCTGAAAGACAGTTTGCTCTTTGTGAATCCATCTTTACTACAGAAATTCCACAACGGTTACTATGGTTACTTTAGCTTATTGTAACTTCCGCACTGATTTCATGTGATTAAACTGTTGACATCAACTGTTTTAACAATCAGAAACAATAATTTTCTGTGGCCATGGTATAATTTCAACTTGTTAGCTAAACAAATTCATTCATTTATTCATTCAACCACATCCATCCTAACCCTAACCCCAACCCCAACTCTAACCTATAACCCCAACCCTAACCCATAACCCCAACCCTAACTCATAACCCCAACCGTAACCCCAAACCTAACCCATAGCACCAACCCTAACCCCAACCTAACCCATAACCCCAACCCATAAACCTAACCCTAACCCATAACCCCAACCATAACCCTAACCCCAAACCTAACCCATAACCCCAGCCCTAACCCCAACCTAACCCATAACCCCAACCCATAAACCTAACCCTTACCCATAACCCCAACCCATAACTCTAACCCAAAACCCCAACCCTAACCCCGACCTAACCCATAACCCCAACCCATAAACCTAACCCTAACCCCAACCCTTACCCATAACCCCAACCCATAAACCTAACCCCAACCCTTACCCATAACCCCAACCCTAACCCATAACCCCAGCCCTAACCCCAACCTAACCCATAACCCCAACCTATAAACCTAACCCTAATCCATAACCCCAACCCTAACCCCAACCCTTACCCATAACCCCAACCCTAACCCATAACCCCAACCCATAAACCTAACCCTAACCCCAACCCTTACCCATAACCCCAACCCATAACTCTAACCCATAACCCCAACCCTAACCCCAACCCTAACCCATAACCCCAACCCTAACCCTAATCTTTATTTAAGCCTCATGAATCACTGAGGTTTCCCTCATTTGCAATGATGTTGAGAGAGTTAAAAGGAAAATATTCAGTTCATCAAACTTAAAGAGGACAATACTCAGTTTGAGATCATATTCTTGAATCGATTGAATCTACCTCAACAGATTATATTCACTTAAAATTTACCTGTAAAATAAGTGAATGTTATATAATAAACCACACAAGTGAATAATGTTTCTGATAATCAGGCCTGCTTGTTATATATTTAGACATTATATTTGACATTTAATCATCCATTGGACCTCAGCAATGGTGTCAGAACATCTACAAATATACATCTAACCTGCCGACCCACGTCTAGTTAAACTTTATGTGGGGAACTACATATACAGTATCTGACAGGGCCTCTTAATACAACTTTATAGGCTTTTTAAGGTTGGCATACCTCTTTATGAGTATGTAATGTGAAACATGATAGAGAGTACGGTCATCATAAATCAAACTGAAGCTTTTTAAGGGAAAATGCATAAAAAGGTGCTCCCTTGAAAAACATACAACTTTATTGTTTATAATGGCAGAGGTTCGCCATTAAGCTTCTGATCATTGTCTAGAGGTCATAGCTAAACCACATTTGATTTACAACACTATCACTGTATATTACTGTACTGTAATGCTTTAATGAGTACAACATTACCACCCGACAGAGCTGGCTGTAACCACAGAATACTATGTGGGTCAAATGACTGAACGGGACGATCGCCCGCATCGCTAATGGGGCTACCGCGGCCCCTTTGTGGGCGAGCCAACTTGGCTCAGAGTGTGTGATGATGCTCCTCTTAGAGTCCCATTGAGGAAAGTAAAGAGGAGACTGAAGGTTTGTGTCTGTGTGAAACATTGAAAACCCTCCGTTAGCATCCGGGCCCCTCAAACACTCTACTCTACTCTACTCTGCTCTGCTCTACTCTGGATGACATCCAGAGCTCCACTGGCAGCATCAATGGAGGCCTTGTTCTGTGCTGGGACACACACTCGCATAGATAAAAAGCAGGGATGCATTTGCAATTACACATGCATGAATGATACACATGTGAAGAACAACAATGGCACATAAGTAGAGAGACACACACACAATGACGTGGAGGTGAATGTCGACCCAAACACAAATTATCAGGAGAAGAAAACACTCATGAGGGAGCAAATACAGAGGGACAAGCAAACTCAAAACAGGAAGCACATGCAAATTAACACATGACCAGTACATAAACACACAAGAGTTGACATGCACCCACACAAAAACAGACACAGCAGAGACAACAGAAACACTTGCATCTCCAGTTTCTGGTAATTTGCAAATAAGTTAAAAGGCTTATACGAACAAACTACTTTACCACAGTTTAATGTAGTTATACATATCAGAAAAATCATTTTAACATGTTATAATTAGTGTTATCAATCAGAATGATAATTCAATATACTGTATCTCCAACTACAATCTGACTAGTAAGCACAATAATTCAAGTCAACATGTGACTTTATGGCATGTAGATATATCTGGAAATATAACTTTACCAATTTTGAGTTTGATCAGATTCAAATTACAGGCATTTGCAATTAATTTATGACTAGTCAAGTATATATATATATATATATACACACACATATACTACTCTCTAACATCAGTTTGACTAGATGATAATTAGTGATATCTACTAGATATGTATTTTGTGTGCAAACGTTTAGGTATTTTCTTCTTGTTTTAATAAGTATAAATGAGTAATTATAATTTTTTTCTAGCACATTCATTTTTAGTTTTTATAAAATCTGAATGTTAATATGAGTGTATAAATTAAATCACATTAATGAAAAGAAATGTAATTTAATTTAGAATTATGACGAGTTAATATATTTAATTAAATTGACAATTAAAAAAAATTAGGATATCTCCAGTGTTAATCCAATCAAACTAATACCATTATAAACAGACTGATGTATGTACATGAATAGACACACACACACGCACACACACACACAGAGGTGACAGCTTTGCCTCAGGGAGGTCATCTGCAGTTTGACTTCACACCAGTAGAGGGCATCACCGCACTCGAGGCTGAACACATGAGTGACAGCAGTCATGTGACAGTAAACCACTCAAGTGATGGAAACAGGGGGATGAAGCGCACACACAAACACACACACAAACACACAAACACACATCTGGCAGCTCCAGTAGAGTAAACAGCATAATGTCATTACACCAGGCTTTTCTGTGTGAGTGGAGAATGAATGTCAGGTTGCTATTTTTGATACTGATAGTGAACGCAAATTGGAAACTGAGCGAGGATGCGGGAGGAAACGATTCATATACGCTGAAGTGGAATATCCTGCTTTCTGTTGTCAGGTGTCCTGGAATTGATCCTGGAATTACTGGAGCATCACTGAGTTTTGAAATATTGCATTGCACAAGTGAATCATTCCATGAATCAGGGGAATATGATTTTAAAACTTTTACAAATTAGTCAGTTTATAGGAATGAGACAAAGAGAAGAAGAAACCAGATTGGAAAACATTAATAAACATGGCAGAAGAAAAACACAGGGTCATGAAAGAGCTCAGATTTAAATATAGGTACTTACAGTAGTGTAAACAGCAATTACTATGGATGGTGTAATACTGCAGTAAGCGGTTGCTATAGGTGAGTAGTAATCATAGTGGTGGTGTAGTTATTAGAGAGGATACAGTGATCCCTCAGTTTAAAATCAGGAAAAACTGCAGAATTGTTGCTCGATTTTGGACAAATTGTAGGACATTTTAATTAAATCCCTACTGTCAAATGCTTGCATGATTATTTTAAGTTGACTGTAAGTGAAAAAAAACAGTGTGTCAGTGTTCCTGACATGTAAACGCTAATATGCATCTCATAACTTCGGATATATAAGAGTCCACATTCCCGCAGAGGGACAGGAGGCTTGACTTATATTGGTAGTTATAAACTTGCTGCCTGAGGGGTGTTACCCAGATGACGCCCATGGGAGAGGATTTCAGAAGTTGCAATAGAGACAGATGTAGAGGTAGAAAAATATAGTAGTAACAGCCCAGGAGCAGCAGCAGCAGCAGCAGCAGAAACAGTAGGAGTAGTATGCAATTTTGTCACAGAAAAAGGAGGCTGTGTGCATTCGAGGAAGGTTTTCGGAAAAAAAAGTGTGTTATCTTGCCAGCTGTCAGAGGAATGAAGCAACAACCGGTTGACTGAGAGCCATGTGTCTGGGGATAGAAAATACTTTTTCAGCTCTTGCTCTTACAGTATTTGTGGAAAAACAAGCTGTGGTGACACGTGCAGTGCTGCTCCAAGATAAATCATGAGAGGCTCCTACAGTAGCTACTACTGTAGTCATAAAAACGGCAGGATAAATTAACCATATTTACACTTTCTAGTAACATGCAGCGCAGCAGCAGTTAATCACTAAGATGAGCACAAGCTTATAGTTTATGAACTAAAAGCCTAAACTAAACTTTTGTTATTTTTAGGTTTCAGGTTTCAACTTCTATCTACAGAAACTTCACTTCCATCAAAGAATTGACTTTGTGCAGCTTTTAAGTAACTGCAACGCCCATCTGTCCCCAAACGCCACACCATTACTTCCCAATCTGCTTTGTCAAAGTCAAATTGCTTCCTGTTCCTGTAGGGTCTCCTCCCCTTAATCCTTTCATGGTGTGAAAACTGAGATTTTCTGCAGTTTAGGAAAATTCTGAAAGACTGAAAGACCAAGCTGACAGCTGCATGATGGAGAGGGTTTCTGACTTATGCCATACTTGATCATGTTCTTTTCAGTATATACCGTTAAGTGGGTATTTTCACTTTTTGCCTGTGACTCACTGAACCGACCCAGTCTCATTTGACCTTCTTGCTAGATGGAAACTGGCAGGTGTAACTGATTAACCACCCTGCCATCAGTCTTATTTTGACACAGGTTGACTGATAACTAAGGAGTCCTCAAGGTTAAACAAGGGCAGAGCAGTCATGTGTGAGGTTGGCAATGTTTTGCAACACAACAGCGAAGGCGACGGCGTACGGCGGCTCAACCTCTCGGTATCGCTGACTTGTTTTGGAATAAACAATACCTCCATGGCATTTAACATACTGCAGCAACAAAACCGGTTCTGTCACTGTGTCCTGTTTGCTGTTACCATGCCAGCTTACTGTGGACGCACACTCATGATTATCACTGCGAGGCTTGGCATGTCTTTGGCTTCCTAAACCACCAAACTACCCTGATTCCTGCACTGAACCATCTAAGGTCAATGAAGTCCTTATCATTCCCACCAATTTGGAAGGAATGTCCCTTTCCCCTGGTCATTTTTCTTTCCAATGCCAGTCAGATCCTGTGATGCAACAAACAGTGGCGCACTCTCAAATAAATCAGAGATCAGAGGGTCAAATATGACAGATGATCCTGCCTCCGTGAACCCACGTTAACTGGTTTTTTTGGCCACTTATGGGCAACAGAAGAAGCTGTAAAACATCAAAGAGCGATACTCACTCTCATTTCAGCACTGTCTCGATCTGCACCGATTCCCCAAGAAAAGATCTGGCTTTTTAGCTGCTAAATGCTTCGCGATGTTCAACAGCTGGTTTTTAACTTTTGTCTGTCTGCAGTTTGGTGCTGGGCAGTGGGTAACAGGACTTTTTTTTGGGTGAAAAACAGCTACCTGCTGCACCTGGAAACAATGCTGATGGGAGCCATGAGACTAGTTGTGTGCTGCAAAACCAAAACAATGAGCTGAAAGTCGCTAAAACGCTCAGTAGAGCCGAGGGGACCTGCAGAGCGGGGTCGTCACTACAAGTGACATCTTTCACATTACAAGTATATAAGACTCTCAACACTTTAATGACAAAAGACCCTTATGGGACAAATTTAAATATACATCTTAAATGAGTTTCTGCTGTGACCTTAAACCAGTAAAATAGATATATATGCTGCTTATATAATATGCTTTACTAAATGGTTGGATTGGCTTTGAAACTTATTTTAACAACTCTTAAATTTGGGTTTATGAAACCTGCCGTATGACTTCTTGTCATTTACTGCATAAAACATAGGTTGTAATTTTTGTAAAGGCATTTATTTTTGTTTTTCTCTCTTACACTCAGCTCACACCATATTAATCACCATTTATTTGCTTCCTACCAGCCTAATGAGGTTATTAACCCCTTCAAGCAGAACTCTTGTCTTTTTTTGGGGGGAGTCCTGCTTCTCACAGTTGGCTTCCCTTGAACTTTAAGTGTTGCTACACATCCGACCTCCCTTTTCAGAGCTTAACAAACCTTCACTGGCAGACTTGGTTTATAGTACAACTCGGTGTGTAATTGCAAATGGGAAGCCGGTGCAGCTCAGTGAATATTTACGCTGTAGGTATTCAGCCAACCGGCATGACACTTGAACGCAAAACAATAGCATCTTTGTAGGCTGCTGCGAAATCACGGTGCACACAAGAAAAACCCTGTAAACAGCCCGTTTGCTATGAAATTTAAGTTAAATTGAGGAAACGGGCCAGATTCATCTTGACAAGCGCAATAAGGCCGCATTACAGCTGTAATCATAAGTCGTTTATTGCGGTGAAACAGCTTCCTCATTCGATTATACTCCGGAGCCGGGTACAGGCCTGCATTCTTCTGACACCGGAGTGAACCGACGGGGAAAGTAGGGCACGATATTCACTGTAAAGGGATACGGAAATTTGTTGTTCCAGATGAGATGGACGTTTAGAGTGTTTTTTGGGAGGGGGGGGGGGGGGGGGCGTTGCTCAGGTGCAGGCCGGGGCTGATAGCGGGGGGAACAGAGTGAGGACAGAAAAACAAGTTCCTAGAAGTCTGATTCAGGGAAGGATAGAGGGGCCCAGGCAGAGAGAGAGAGGCAGCCAGCAGCACTGTGTGAAAAGAGAAGAGGGGATGAAAACAAGCAAACACACATAAACTAGAGCACGTGCTCGAAGACCACACACACACATGTTTGGATGTCTATATTTGTGAGGACTCTTAGCTGTTACTTAAAGCTAAACCTGACTTTTAACTGACTTTATCCACTGCCTTTATTCTAATCTAATTTATGGAACCTCCCTGTTTCAACATGACAGCGCTGTTGTGCACAAAGCCGGGTCTATTAAGAAATAGGTTTCCCAGTTTGGGTTTGGAATAACGTGACCAGCCTGCATAAAGCCTTGACCTCAACCCCATCTGGCACCTTTAGGATGAACTGGAACGGCGAGTTATCGACCAACATCGGCGGCTAATCTCACTAAAGCTCTCGTGGCCGAATGGGAGAAAATCCCTGCAGTCG
Source organism: Thunnus albacares (assembly GCF_914725855.1). NCBI lineage: Eukaryota > Metazoa > Chordata > Actinopteri > Scombriformes > Scombridae > Thunnus > Thunnus albacares. The sequence goes on along the minus strand of NC_058115.1, from coordinate 30,153,621 downwards.
GCTTCGAAAATGTTGTAGAAAGCCTGAAACCAGAGGAGTGGAGGCATGCCGTGGTTTAGAAGTGAAATGTTTAACTATCACATATGGATATAATGTTTGGCTGTCCGCACACTTTTGGCCATGTAGTGTACATCTTCCTTAAAGCTCTGCTGAACAGATCTGTTCTCTAATTTTCATTTTCCCTATTTGATAACCTAAATTAAACACTAAATTATTATTTTTTATATTATTTAGATAGATATATTGGTACTGGCATTTGAAATTGTAATTTCTGTGTCATTTATTTAATTTTAAGTTGTCAAAAATACTTATTTTTGGTAAAATCCTACTGCTACTTCCAAGTTTCAAACTAATTTAGTGCTGACCTAATCTATCTGAAAAGTAATTAAGTTCTTATGTTACCCCAAAATGAAGTTCAGTCCCTCCACACACCCTTCGAATAAAGATGAGCAATATGTCCTCACTCTGGAGGATTTAAAATCTTTTTTTTCTGTTTTTATAAGGACAAGTGGTCCTTAGAAATACAGAAATACAACAAGGCACACACACACACACACACACACAAACACACACAGACAGGATGAAAGGTTACTGTGTGCCTCAGCGCCCCTGTTTTCCTGGAGTTAAAGGCGGACTTTGAGCCTCGCAGGCCGACAAGGGGGACCATCAAGGTTAGCAAACGCGACACAGATTAAGATACTGGGGAGAAAGAGAGAGGGAGAGCATGGGAAAGGAGAGACACAGCATGGTGGTGGAGGGGGAGAGAGGCGGCAGACGGTGTTTGAAGCACGTATTAAAAGGCTCTGCTTCAACAGGTGGCGGTTTTTGAGCTACTTGTGAGACTTGTGATCCACAGAAAAAAAAAATAACCCAACGGTATTTGAGGTGTAAATATCAAGAAGTTAAATGGGGGGTAAAAGTTCAGATACGTTTTGCAAATGTGAGGTTGAGGGACCCCGGGAGAGTTGGAAATTAGTGTTCTGATCACAGGTTTCTCTCCATTTCATTTCAGTAACAATGTCCAAGAAGAACTGCCTCGTCACAGGAAGTAAAAAGCTGTTCTTACTAGAGATGGGTCCTCTGTCTCGGCCCCCAGTGACTGGCTGAAGTCCTCCGCGCTGAGAGGAAGATTGTCTTCTTCTTCCTCTTCCTGGTCGGGCTCCTCCCCCAGGGCGGGGAAGACAGAGAGCCCGCCCACCTCGGCATCCACCATGCCGTCCAGGCTGTCGGTAAGAGCGGCGAGCAAAGCCGCATTCTCCTCTTCTATCTGGGGGGAGTCAAACACAGGAGAATGACAACTCAAATAGTACGATGCAGTTACATATAAGTACAGTCTGAGATGTTTAGAGCATTTCTTAAGTTACTTTCTGATTAATTTGCTTATATAAGGGAAACTGGCTTTCGCTCAGAAGGTCGGTGGTTCGATCCCCGGCTCCTCCAGTCCGCATGTTGAAGTGACCTCATTAGAAACACTGTAAAGCGCTTTGGATAAAAAGTGCTCCATCACTCCTGATGAGCAGGTTGGCACCTTGCATGACGGCCTCCGCCATCAGTGTTTGAATGCGTGTGAACTGGTGAACGTCGGTTTGTGCTGTAAAGTGCTTTTAAAGTGGTCGGTAGACTCGACAAGCACTATATAAAAGCAGTCCGTTTACCCTTTACTATCTTAAGTCATTACGCTTCAAACAAAGTGCTTGTCAGATCATCAGCTGACAATTTTTGTCACTTTCTGTAGCTGACAATCTGACAATCACAGGTGTGAGTGAAAGCCAGTATTAAACTTCTCTCTCAAGCTCCCTTTTTTCCTCCGCATTCTTCACACAACTACTTCTGGCAATTTCTGTGTTTCCAAAGAGTTCAACACTACAAATGCATCTGACAAAAGATTGCCTGAAAGTCTGCAACATTACCCCCCCATCTGAACAACGATTGTGTCTCGCTCCTCTCTGAGATTGGAGGGTATTGGCCCGGCCTTTCAGAACAGCTGTAAACACTTTTACCTTCAGATGAGATCAGATGAAACTTTGTACAAACCGGTTTGTTTTGAGCCTCCTCCCGGGCTTTACATATCAGAAGTCTGTAATGTTTGCTTTTATTAGAAACCCACTCCTCCTTGTTGTGGAGTATAAGTGATATAGAAACATCTATACATAGCTTTGACATTAAGCTTTTCTAGTAAAGAAAAAGCTGGCAATTATCTTTTCTTATAACCCAAAATATCTTTGCATGCTGGTCTATTTCCTCTCATTTCTTCCTGCATGATGCTATAAAACATTTTTGGGAGGAAACACAGCATTTTTATTTCCTGTAACATTCATTTCCTCCAAATGAAAACCACTCAACAGCTAATTGGACCCCAAACACCAAAATCCCATAAATCAATAAGAGCAGTTTTATTTTTAAGGAATACCTTTACAGAGAGAAAAGTCTTGTGCAGTAAATACAAACTAGTCGTTTTGACAAAATAAGATGTGAAAAATGCAACCGCTTCACTGTCATCGACAGACATGGAACGTCTGCAATGTGCGTGAAATTATTGTCCTCTGCTGACAGAAAAAAGGAGACTTTAGGAAGTTTGTGTCATTGCTGAATCCCCCTACTCCTCATCCTCCTTCATCAGCTGTTATTCATTAACATAGGATGGTGTGGCTCTGACCTTTAACCTCATTAGAAAAGAACAATACACGTGTTTGCTGAAACAGGACTTTTATCAACGACCTGCCTGCATTGTCCACCGCTCATATGATTGAAGAGATTGTGTTCCCCCCCCTCAAAAAAAAACCAAACTACATCCTGTGTGCTGAATGCCTCAATTTTCAAGCATGAAAATGATTTGAAGAAAATTTGAAGATACTTGCTAATAATGTAATTTCAGTCCAAAAAAATGTGCTCTTTTTCTTCCCCTCCGTCGCTCCGGTACATCCAGAGAGGGGGTTGTTTACTGGTTACGGAGCTGCTGCCATCTTGCTGAGAGCGGAGTCTGGTGGAGAGGTGATAGCACGGCTGGCCTACGGGAAGCCACCGAGCTCCATTCATCTGTCTCTCTCTCTCTCTTTTTATCATCCGGCTCTATCTCGGCTGCCAAACTATTTATTATTTCATTTACTCTCCTGTCTCTCAGGCTCGCTGCTGCTCTTTCACTCACAAATTCTCTACGAAAAAAAACGTATGCATGAGTAAGCATAATTTAACCGGGACATAAAAATGCTGATTTTCCTGATAATTATATTTGGGTTTAGGTTAAATATGTTGTTTTTTGTTCATCTTACATCATTACAGGTATGGGTTTGAATCCAGCTTCTGATACGTGGTTTTAACATTTCCTATTTGTACATTCAAAGGCACTAATGGATATTACCTGATTATATTAATTAGATTACAAGGAATTAATCAGATTAATCAGATTTCCTGGATAATAATGAATTCAACTGTAAATGGGAAAGAAACAGACGCAGCAAAAGAAAGACAGAAAGTTATATCAGTGACAGATAGGAGGCAGTTCAATTGTTTATTTGTCAATATACATATGATATATATCATTAAGGTAATCATATACAATTACCTTAACCTTGTGTGTGTTTCACCTCTGTCAATTTGTCTCTCTACACTCTCCAAGGTTAAATGAAGTCCTACCATGCGATCACACACACACACTAATCAATCCCTCCCGACATGGGATTAGATTCCGATACGTTACTGTAAATAAGTGGCGTATTGACAGACGGCAGAAGAGAGAGAGGGACAGAGACACGACGGGGCTTCATCTGTCTGCTTATCACTCTATTCATTACTGTGTGTTTATAACCCAGCGCCGTCTGACCGTCTGCTCCTCTGTAAAAGTCTGATCGATAAGATATCGGCTAAAATATCATACGGTCGGGGAGGAATTTGGGTCGGTGGGGTTGGTGGGTGGCGGCGGAGGTAGCTGAGAAAAAAAACAGAACCTTCTTTCTTAACGTGTTATGTATATTTCCAGGTCTATATTTTGGTTCTGGGGCTTTACTGGAATATCTTTGCATGATTTACGGGAACATAACTGCTTATTTATCTTATACTGAGCCCCTCAGTTCAGCCTCTGTCTCAGACAGTGTGTATAAAAGTAAAACTATGTGTACCATCTATAAAATATAGCTTCAATTAGTTATGAGGGTGAGCAAGAGGCACAGAGACAGAGAAAGTTCAAGAAAGAAGGCAGAAAAGACGCATGAAAAGTAGAACTACGAGAGCGAGAAGCGATTATGACAGGAAACGTACGGGTGAGAGACGAAGAAGGACAATGAAAGAAAGTCAGATAAAGATAGAAAAGAGATGAAGAAAGAGCTAGAGACAAGACAGCAAGTAAAATAGTCAAAGTATTTGAGAAAGAAAGAAAGAAAAAGATCAGAAAAGGGATTAAATAACAGATAAATGCGTCTGTTTCCGTGTCATATCTTCCCTTTTGTCTTTCTTCTTGAAGTCTTTATCGGTTGAACGTTGTCAGTAGCAGATCCCGTTAACGAAGCGTGTTGTTGTTGCCTCTTTCTCATCGAGATTATGTCGTCAAAACGGTACCGATACCTATTACTGTTAATGTACAGTAGAGCTTTCAGTCTGTCCAACTCTGTCTCTGTCTTGTTCTGTGTCGACAGCAGGAAGACAAAGAGTCACTCAGACGTCGGCTAATGAGAATCGAAATAAGAATAAAACCTGAAATAGACACAGAGTATAGACACAGACAGTGTTTAAGTCACCTGCACCTCCCATCATGCTTTGCATGTCTTCATTTAACCAATACTCTATGGTAGCATCAGAGCAATTTCCACCAGCAGAGATGCATTACATAGCCGATGATCTGGACTTAAATGCTACTTTATCTCTTTGTTGTTGTTTTTTTTTTTTATTCTCGAGATGCACTCAATTTAGCCTCTGTAATGGGACCACCAGACATCGCCGGGGCTGGAAACCTTCAGACGATCAATGATCCGGAGTCGGCTTTCAGATAGATAAAAATAAGAAAGGTATTCCCTGAATTCATCGAGCCGATACCGAAGCCTCTGGGATTTCATTGGCGCTCTTAGATGCGTCGGGCCGATCGACGCCCGCTTCCATCATCATGTTACAAACAGCATAACTGGGAATTACTTTCTTGGCAATGACCTCTGAGACATGCTGCATGTTCAGGCTTCAGCACAGAGATCAAGTGGAAGGGGGGGGTGGGGGGGGTTGGTGTTTCACACGTGTCAAAAGCAAAAGGAAACTTTGGCTGTTCAACCAACTGACCCCGAGGCCCAGATTCATTAAAGGTTTGTGCGGTTACGAGTGCGCCGCATGCGTTAAGTGACCACATCAAGATAACATGTTCATCACTGGTTTTGCCAAACGACATGGGTCAAAAAATAACTTCTGCTTTTGCTTAGTCATGCATGTGTATGCATATACATAAAATTAAACAAATATTATGATGTGGTCATACTGTACATATTTTCTTTGCTGGTACAATAAAGCCAAATCAAGACTGTATTATTATTTTGTCTGGCTACTCTTCAAACTCTGATGTAGAGGATATTTCAGAAAATATGGTGAATTTGTCTAAATCTGACAAGTGTGACATTGGGCACATGATGAAATCTCCTTAGAAACTTAGAAAGAACTTTTTGATGCTGCTGTTTGGATTCTGCATCTCTTACTAAATGTACTGAAGGACGGACTGCACAAACATATCAAAGAAGAAGACAGGAGTCGTTCTAAAGACCACCCTGAATCACCAGTTTGAAATCCCTGAGCATCACCATAGCACTGTACCTCATTACTGGCACAACACATACTCCCCAATTAATTGTAAAGCATACGTTTAACAAGTATCCTGAGCAACAGGTTCAGCTACTCAGAAAGGTTTCTGTCAGTGCTGGAATATTGATGTTGTGTTTAGGGTCCAGCAGCATGTTGTTCCTAAATCAGATTAGACCCCAGAACTTTCCAGTTATAATGGGGCTTCAGGGTGCCAACTCTTTGGATTAGCCTTAAGCCGGAAACAATCTGATCTTGAATTTGCTGAAAAAGGAGGTTCTGTCCTTGTACACGGGTTTATTTGTGCCTGTCGAACCGTACCTGTTCATCAATTGCATCAATTTTGTCTTGAGGCAAAATCCAAACATGCAAAGCTGTTAAATATCTGCTTGTCTGTCTTACAAGTGTGATACTGTGTGTTCTAAAGGAACATGAAAGCAATGTTTTCACTAACTGACCTAAAATACCTGATGTTGGACTTTACTAGGTGCATGTGAAAATTGCATAAAGGCTCAAGAAAAAGTAATTATCTGTCAGTATGATTCAAGGGAAATTTCGTCACGTTTTATGTGGATGTCCAATCAGTGTTGATGGTAAATGCAGTCAGTTGAAGCAATAAAGTCTTCAGTGTGCGCTATACTGACCGAGAAAGCTGAGTTTTCCTGCTCATTGAGCTGTTCTGGCAGTACCTACATGTACCAGGATGCATTGCAGCTATTGCAGCCACAGCTTCGGCCCCTCTACGCTGCATTTCTTCGGCCATAAACTCTGGCTCAAATAAATAGTTGAATATCTAAGTCAGCCAAAACACTGTCAAATGTATCCTTGTCTGTAACATCCTCTGTGTTCATATTTTGGGATACAATTTTCACTATTGGAAACGTAGGTAGTTTGTAATACAAGTGAAGAAAACAAGGAAGTTTTGTTTTTGAGTGGCATCTGGAGAAAGTCCCCTGGCTACCCTGAGGCGGAGACTAGAAATCCAAGCTGAAATAACCTGTAGTTCTTCCTTGGCCCCAAATATGTCACTTTACACGTCAAATGACAGCGCTGGTGTCGGAAGAACAACAGATTTTACAACTGCGCCCCAGAGACAAAGAACATTGTCAACAACTGCAGGCCTTTTTCACATTATATCCCTAATTTGGAAAGCTAGAGATACGGTTGGAAATCAGCGAAATGGTCCTTTAACCAACTTTCAATAAATCTTATTATATTTAATGATTTTTTTAATTATAACATTTATAATCAGCACATAACTGCAATCATTTAGCAAGTTGGCATTTGATGAACTATATGTCCAAGGTTGGAAGCGGTCCTTCATTAGCTGTATCTTCTTGTACATGTATTTTGGGTGAAAGCCTCACCTCAAAGAGCTCATCTGCTGTACTGTAGTGGATGGAAGCCGGTGACGCATCCGCCGGCTGATCGTTGCACCATTGCAGCTCGCTGAGACAGTTGACGCTGTCGAAGTCGCTGGTGTCCAGCTGGGAGAGGTCGATGTCCGGGAAGTCAGTGTCCAAACGGTCCGAACACACCTCCTCCTCCCCATACTGAAGATGGAAAAAGAGAGGAAGAGAGAGGGAAAGGTCATGTTAGTCAAACATCGAGATTAAAGCACATCTCCCAGGCGGGTTTGTTCTTTTTTTGGGGATGCGACAAAAGTGCATGAGTCACTTTGTAAAACGTGAACATTACAGCTGGAGAGATCCTCGGTGTGATATGAACAAGTTCGCCTGCGTCACTCTTGTCTCACACTTTGCTCTTTTTATGTGGCCACAAAGGAAATTATTGCTCCCTGAATTGAAACACAAACTATGAAACATGAGAAATAATTTGGCTCCCTGTAAGACGCTGCCACAGTTGGTGTTTTCTCTGAAGTCCGTTGCTCGGCGTCGGCTCTACCATTGTTAGAATTAGGGGTTTAGTTCCCATTGGGCCACCCTTTCTAAAATATGTATGCAGTTGAAGTACTGTGAGGCACTTTGGATAAAAGCCTCCATCATCTGGCATATACTGTATATTATTACACTGTTCACTGTCGGAGTCACAAGAAGCTCTCATCAACAGCCCCTCATCTCTCAACAGCTACTCATTACAGATAATGAGACTTCCATGTTAGAGGAGGTTCGACACTGAAACCAATAGAGGCATCTGCCCAGGCACAATGCAGGATTAGACAGAAAATAATGTCACACACACACACCAGTCGTCATTGTGGAGGCGTCTCCGTGCATTTATCCTGCACATCTACCCGTGGCTAACAACAAAGTGCAACCATGACCCAAGAGTCTTCAGGTGATTAGTTCCCCTTCATTGGCTGAGGGGGTGTTTAATCAGTGAAATGAGCTGCTCTGTTTAGTCAGTTTATAATCTGTGAACTCTTTGGTCATGGTAGCAAATGTTTTTTTTTTTTTTTTGCAGTCAGCAAAGTTTCCAGATAATTTGTGAACTGCGTAGTATTTTAAAAAGTAAATAACTTGCACTGTACACAAAAAAAAATGTCAGACAAGGCAAAGATGAGGTTGAGGAGATAAAACTAGACCCACAAAGTAAGAGCAGTGAAGATTATGTTGCTAAAGACTGCATTGCTTTACTATTGCGACTAGTACTGTAACAATTAATCAGTTAGTTGATCTAAAGAAAATTAATCACCAACTATGCTGATACTTGATTCATCATTTTGAATCATTTTTTAAGAAAAAATGCCCAAATTCTCTAGTTTCAGCTTCTCAGATGTGAATATTATCTGGTTTCTTTGGTCTTCTTCAATAGTAAACTGAGTATATTTGGGTTTTGGACTGTTAGTCAGGACAAAACAAGACACTTCAGTTTGCATCTTGGGCTTTGGGAAACAGTGATCGAAATTTTTCACCATTTTCTAACATCTTATAGAGCAAACAATCAATTAATTGAGAAAATTATCAACAGAGTAATCGATAATTAAAATAATTGTTAGTTATAGACCTAATGGCAACTTGTTTTCTTTAATTCACTGATGACTTCTTAATAATGTCTGTGTAATAATTACACTGAAATTAAACCGTGTATACTTTTGACGGATGGATCCCCATTAGGGAAACTCCGTATGAAACCCAGGAATCACTTAAGTCCCTTTAACTCCAACACAGAGCCTGCCACCCCCATCATGAATCCATGGCACACTCTCATAATCCCCTGGAACACCTTTTAAAACTTTTGTAAGCCTTTCAAGTAACCCTGAAATCCTCTCCAGGACCCCTGTAACCCCCCCCCCCCCAGCACCTCAGGACTGCACAGCACCTATGGAGTATCTTTAAAACTTCCTCAGGAACCCCTCAACTCTTCTCAAGAACTTCTAAAACTTAAAGAATGTCTCAAACCCCTTCAAAGACTTGTGGAGCTCCTGTCAAGAGACTCTAAAACCGCCTCAAGAACCCCTACAACACCCCAACCCACTCACCAAGACTCCTAAAACTATATAACCCCATAAAGAACCTTTTAAACCCCTTCAAAAAACCAATGAGACCCTGTCAAGAATCCCTAAAATGCTCCCATGGACACATGGAAACCCTTTGCAAACCTCTGGAACACCATCAAGAACTCCTCAACCCCCCTAAAGAAACACTGGGACCTTCTCAAGAAGTCAAGACAGAGAATTATCAGCTACATGGTCTGCAGTCATAATACATGGCTGAGATTCAGACAAAAAACATTGAGCCATATCATTGTGAGAACAGAAGAAAAGAGAAGAGCAGGGAGTGTGTGTACGTGACTCAATGTGCGAGGAAGTGGTTATATGGTCTCTTGAGGGAGGTGAATGAGGGAGGGAAAATTTGGGGATGGAGGAAAGAAGAGTGTAAGAAGGAGGGAACCTTTGGGAACAGGGAGCAGTCAAACTGGAATTTTACAAGGAAGTCAAGCATTGTGTACTTCTACTGAAAATGTGTGTTTTTGTGTGTGTGTGCTCTTTCCACAGAAGAGCAGGAGATCAATGTCCTATTGTATGTGTGACGAGGAAACATGCTCTGTTAATGGTCTCTCAGTCTGTCTCTGTCTTATACGCCTACACACACACACACACACACACACACACACACCCATCTCCATTCATCTCACTGGGCAAGCAGACAGGGTCGACCAGTTACACCAACTACCTCAAACTGAATTCACTATCAGGTTTCCTCAGTATTCATCTCAAACTGAATGACTAAGCCAAGCACAAAGCTACTGTTTCCAAAGTCAAGAATGAACTTCACACTCATGAGTAAACAAATTTGTCTCATAACTTGAAATAACTTCAGCCTAATTTAGTTCTGGTGAGAATATGACACGCAGAACTGGTATTGATATATATTTCTGGCTATTTATGGTCACATGTTTTTAGCCTGACAGTGTACGTGTCGCAGCCTTTTATAGTGAATGAACATTACTCAGCCACTGATATATTTTTAAAACGCACATATGAACAGGCAACAAAGCGGAGCAGCTGTGAAACTACCACAAAACGGAAACAAAGTCTGCCGCTTTGAGAACATTTTTTTAAAAACAGACATTTTAAGTATATTCTGTGTAAACTATTTTAAAATATTATCACAGTGCTTAGTTACAATACAGTCATTGATGTCTGGAAAACTGTTAAAATTGTCCTGGTGTAGCTTAGCTAGCTAACGTTAGTGTTGCTTACAGTTTAGATGTTTATATTTTCATGATTAATAAATCAACTAACTACAAGTATTCATTATCTATCAAAATTTTGTTTAGGTTTAATGTTCAACATGTAAACAGGATTAACTACCATATTTTCATCATTTTGTTTAGCTGTTTTATGTAAAATTGGATCACGGCTAGATTTGCTGCAGAAGCTAGCGGCTAGCTAAGCATCGAGTCCTCCTATGAAAACAGAATGGTTTACTTTCAACAATCAATAACAACAGTTTACACATTGGATTTGTCATGAATTTATAATTTAATGCTAATTATCTCTTTGGAAAACAGCTTCTACACAGCAGTACATGATCATCAATCTCTATCTCGTCTCTTCCCTCCCTGCAGTTCCCGTCTCATTATTTTATGCATGTCTCACTGTGTGTTTTAATCTCAATGTACTATTTATGGTTTTAAAATACTGCTTACTTTTTCATAGATTCGGAACATATAATACTGATTACCGCAGATGTGTCAGATAAAAGATAAAGTTCATCTTATTTCTCATCACTATGACCACCAAAGTACTTCATAATCCCACACATCCGCGTACACAAACACACACCGTCTTCTCCCCATCATCCAGCAAACCAGGTCCAACTTTAGTTATTTAATCACTAAAATATCATGCTGTATTTATGATCAGTGCTCCCGACTCTTTGATCTACGACCTCATACAACGCCAAGTACAACCGTCCCTGCGCTGCCTCACAGTGTGTGTTTATTTGATCTGTCTGAGGAGTGTTTATTTGGGTCAAGGAATGGATAATATGAGCTGATATCATTTAAGGTTTCATAAATTACTGAGCAGAGTTACACAGTAGACCAGAGGAGAAATAATAACAAAGAGCCAATCAGCAGAGTGGTGTGAGGAGGGGAGGATGAGGGGATAGAGAGAGAGAGAGAGAGAGAGAGAGAGAGAGAGAGAGAGAGAGGAGAGTAAAGGGGAAAAAGGAGGAGGGAGACAGAGCAGAGGAAAGGAAAGAAGTGGATGCAAGAATTAAGAGAAGAAAAAGGATGGGAATGGGAAAGATTGTGAGAGGGAGAAAAAGAGAGATGTGGGTCAGAAGAGAGAGAATAAAAGAGCGAGAGAGGAGGAGCGATGGATGGAGAGAAGGAGGAGGAGGAGGAGGAGGAGGGAAGTCGTGACTTGGTAGAAAACCATAAAGAGGAGGGGAAGGAGGGAGGAGGATGTCCTCTATAAGACCCTCCCATTGCTTCCTCTCCCTTCAGTTGCTAATGCAGGTGTGTGTTTTCACCTCACTGTGTGTGTGTGTGTGTGTGTGTGTGTGTGTGTGTGTGTGTGTGTGTGTGTGTGTGAGATACTGTTAGCATGCAGGTCACATCCCTCTCACGTGCGCCCTACACCACTCACTCGCTCAATACATCCTTCCTTCCCTCTTTCATCTCGTATCTTCTGCTCTCTCTTCAGTATCCCTCTTTGACTTCTCTTTCCTTCATCTGTTCCTTTTTCTCTCCATTCAGTCTTTTTCTCCTCTCCTTTTCCCTAAGCATCCCCCTCCTTCTCTCCTCTTTATTTTTGCTTCTTTCCTCTTCATCCATCCATCTTTTCTCCTCTCTTCCTTTCCCCGCTTCCCTCCATTCCTCTCCTTCAGTTTGGTCGTTTCTCATCTCCATTCCTGTTCCTCTTTTCTTCTCATTCCTCTGCTCTGTTTTCTCCTCTCCTCTATCTTTAAACTTTCTACTCGTTTCCTGGCGCCGTTTTTCTTCTTTATTTCTCGCTTGTCATCGTTCCTCTCCTCACAATCTATTCTCTCTTTCTTTCTTTCACAGTTTTCTTTAATCTTTTTTTTCATCCATCTGCCTCATCTTCCACTTTCTACTCAACATCTCTCATCTCCCTCCTCACCCCTCATCTTCTCCTTCTCTTTTCTTTCCTCTTTTCTACCCCTCAGTTTGTTGTTTCCTCTTCCACTCTTTTCCCTCTCTTCCTCTGTTCTTCCCTCCAGTCTTTTCCTCTGTCCTCCTTCCCTCTTTCCTTTTTCCTTCTTTCTTCCTTTTATCCTCTATCCTCTCCTCCCTCTCTTCTCTTTTTCCACTTCCCTTTCTTGCTCGGTCCTCTCTTTCATCCCTCTTCTCCATCATCTGCTCCCTTCTTATTCTCTCCATCCATCCTTCCATCTCTCTCTCTCTCTCATAAACTCGGAAGACAAGCTGATTGATTTCTTTTTTTTTTCCCACTGAGCCCTTCTCTCTCTCTCTCTCTCTCTCTCTCTATCTCTCTCCTCCGTCATCGCTCGCTCTCTCCCCTACTTCTCTCCATCGCAGCTGTCAATCAATAAAAACATCCTTGGGCACGACACACACATTCCCAAACACACACACACACACAGAATGAACAGCACATACACATGAACACATGGCAACTGTCATGTGATGTCATCTGCGTCACATACCAAAGCAGCGATCCTCTGCCTTATATGACGCTCTGCTGGTTTGTCTCTGTCACACCCACTCAAACACAAGTATAGGCAGAGATTGCCACTTGTCACATGTTAACACACACACACACACACACACACACACACAAAGAGACATCCCGCGCATTTATAATTTAAAAACACACATGCACGTACAAAACAAGTAAACACTACACACAAGACAACACACGTGAAGTGTCTGAACATCCTCTCTGCAGCAGCAGAAGGTGACAGGCGTCCAGTGAATGTGACTGCGGCGTGTTCCCAACGCCGCGCTGACTCTGAATAATGATGAAGCCCCCCGACAGCTACACAACATGAGTCACAGATGCCGGGAGGAGGAAACAGGCAGCCGAGCAGCTCAGCGAGGAGCGATGCCTTCTCTGTTTTTATTTCCTTTTTTTTCTAGCAGTTCTAAATCGTACATCTGAGCGTCATGTCGTATTTATTGTGAGCGCAGTGACCTCTGACCTCTTTAGGAATATATTATCCATAGGAATAAAGGAATATCAAATGAATCAGTGTGTTTCAAACACTTTGTCACGGTTTAAAGTGTCAGTAACATTTTGAAAAACTGACGAATTTTCGATCTTTCAAAGGGAATAGAGCCGTCCTGAACTTGGTCAAACGCAGTTCATAACACGATTACCCCTGTGAAACAGCCGAGAGGTGAGAGCAGCGAGTCTCTACTCACGTTTTGCACCTTTGAATCCACATTAAATCTCAGCGCATGGAGTTATAACGAAGCTCCCTTCACTCCCTGAACAACCACTACTGAGGTGCCCTCAAGCAATAAAAGAGTTTGAAATCCAGAAGTCTGATGTATGAATATAAATGTGGGTTTTTGCTGAAGAAAAAAAAAAAAAAAAACACCACCACAGTGCTCAGTCATCCTTTCCTGGGAAAAAAATAAATGTGTTATGCTTGCTAAAAGGGAAATAAAGGGAAGAAAAAGTGGCCTATTCTTCTCTGTTTTAATGTGCTATAACACAATATCATCTCAGGCAGAAAGGAACACATCACTCACTGTGTCTCTGTCTAAATCTATTATGGCTTAAATGGAGCATCAGAATGGGCAGATTAAGAAAATGGGCATGAAATTAACATAGAATACAGCCACCTTTGAAGTTTACTGAAAGGGCATACTTGAGGGGAAACTGAGATAAGTTCATATGGAGTTTAGGGGGTTTTATAAACAGAGAGAAAAACGTAACTATGAATTATGAGTCACAGAAATACAAGAGCTACAGGGATACTAAAACAGAGCAGAATGAACTGAGGAGAACATTGTAGCAAAGGTGGATTTCAGAAGTACATACACGTACAATATATGCTGATGTGAATCCAAAACTTAGCCCTGATCTTTGACCTTTTGAAACCTATAAAAACTGCTTGTAAGTGTGGCTTGTAAAGGGCATCATAGTGTAATAATACTGGCATTGGGGCAATGGGGTGTAAAAAAAAAAAAAAAAAAAAAGGTGGTGACTTCCATTTGTGGTTAATCTCTGCCTTAGTAACAACAGTGAAAACCTACTGGCCCGTTCAGTCATAAAGGAGCCTGCCGGGACAATCGCGCATTAAACCTGCGCTATTAATAGAAGGCCTGCACGTGGGAGAGCTATCTGGGCTAAAACCAGCGAGTAGATGTAGAAAGGCCAGCCTCTGCGGTGGTGCTCTAGCATGCGGATCTCCTGGACCCCATCCTTCACTTCTATCTTTAAAACACACACACACACACACACACACACAACACATTCTTTCAAGGGTTATCTCTTGTTTGACTTTGCACCATGGTGCTAAGGTAAAGCACCCCGTCTTTCCGTTGGTTTCCTTGAATAGCACATTGGTATTATAGTTACACAAGCATTTCTTGGAGGCTGAAACAATCTCATTGGTTTAATTAAGCCTCTGTGGGTGGAGCTAAAAAAGCAAGTTTTCCTAGACTAATGGAAAAAGCTAAAAATATGAAGCTAAGCAACATTGATAATACCTCAAGAAACACTACATACAAGCTAGTTAGCTTAGCTTTTAAATTCAAAGTTAGCTCCCAACCCACGTAAAACCATTAAGCTGTGACCTGATTCCAAACTGCATACTAAATATATACAGTGAGTGCTATATACTAATCTTTATAGTATACAATTTCTACAGTTAGTATACAAGAAATCAACACACTTAACCATGTTATGCTAGCGGGTAGAGATACAATACTAGCAATAAATCTCTTGAGATCTTTCTGGAGCTACATCTCCACTATCTGCTAATTATTTTTTGCAGCTGTGCTCAAAGCCAAACGGCAAACAGACACAGTTAGCGACTAAGTGGTGAACATTGTGAAGCATTTAGCACCTAAAGAGTCAGATATTTCCCTCCAGAGTTGGAGGAGACCAAAAACAGAGCTAAAAGAGAGTGAATATTGTGACTTGTAGTCACCTGACAGCCAAAAGCAACTTCAAACAATCAAATTAAAATGTGCTGAAATGTTTCTGGGGCCCTAAAGTGGTTATTGAAGGTGTAAAGATCAATTATTTTTTGTTTACTGCCTCTTTTGAGACCATACAATCAAAACCTGCTCAGAGATAGTATGTAGTATGGAACTGAGCTACAGCTTTGGTTTTAGTGTCTCATTTTTTTACCAACTTTTCCACTATTGATGACGACAGATTATGGGGGAAAAGAGAAATTGTGACGTATATGTACAGGTTCTACGTCAATGTGATTCTTTATTGATCCACACAGAGAAAATCAAAGCCCTGGCTGCTGCTTTCCTGGCACCTCTACAGCAGGCCTTTTGTAATGTTATGTAAGGTCAGTCACAAGCTCAGTCATGTGCCGGTGAGTCCTCGCCAGTGTTCTGGACTGTCCAAACTTCCCTTCAAGCTCGCACACACACACACACACACATACACACACACACATGTTGTCCTAGGTCATTTTTGGGGACACACATCAGACCATATCACTTTTAGGGACATTGCGTAGACTTAAATTCATTTCCTGGGGACTTAGCCTAACCCTAACCTTAACCACTGACCCAAAAATCAGCTTTTTTTTCCCAATTGGGGAAATGGCCTTTGTCTCCATTTGGACAAGCCGTCTTAAGCCTGAAATTTGTCCCCAAAAGTAGCCTGTGACAGACACACATATACATACACACACACACACACACACACACACAGATACAGCACCACCACCATACAAGGTCAAGCTCTCTCAACTCTCGGCTGTAGATCACAGGAAGGAAAGAAGGAGTATAAGTCTCCACTGAATATGAGGATGAATTTCTCAGGTTAGATACATTCGTCAGTGTATTACTGTAATATTTTGGCTTGACCTTCACAGGCATCAGTACCAGCAGCTGGATCAAGAACTTTTAGACTGCCAAAAACATGAGGTTGTAACTAAGATGTTACTGTTGCAGATGTACCATTTATAGCAGCGTTGCTGAACTGCGCGGCACTTAAACTGAATTTCCATGAGGAGAAATCAAATTTCGCTCTTTTTTTCCCCATCCATCAGAAGTGACAAGCTACAGTTTGGCAGAGAGTTAAACCACGGTGTTGACCTTTACGGATATGATGGAGGTTCATACCTGGCCACAGCTATGGAAAACATGTATTATTTACAATCTTCTTTTGGATTTTTGTAATTATTTCTCTATTTAAAGGTTTGGTCTACCCTCAGTGCTGTTTCTGAACCTTTTCTGACCTGACAAAAAGATAAAACTGCACCAAAAAATGATCAAATGCAAGAGTAAAACTGGGATAAATCCATGGAGGAGAAGGGTTTTTTTCAATGATTACCACTGCAGAATGTTACATACTGTTATATACAGTTTTTAGTACACTTAATCCGACATTCCCTCCGATCTCTAGACCACTTTTTGAACTTTAAATGATCCAAACCAGTGTTTGAAACTTGTCTTTGAGAAACACTGTGATACAGGAAATGGGGAGGGAGTGCGTGTGAAGGTTAAGTGACAGACCAGAGCCCATATAGCTGAAAAATGGTGATGAGAGCAGCTGCATGGAGAGTTGTAATCACCTTCCAGCCTTGCACACTGAAGTGACATGGAAGATATAAGGCAACGTGCCAGACTGGGGATGTTCAGCGTCCCAATCCCTTAACTTACTTCCTTGTAGGTCACTTTGACAGGTAGCGGTTTATAAATGACACCTCAGACGTCCCTGCCACGTACTCTGAAACGTACCGACACCCATAAATGAAGCTTACACGTGAACACAGAGCATCAAGCAATGAATACTGACACATAATTAACAGATTCTATTTCCCCTTTGTGAGTCATAACTCACTCCAGTCTTGATCCTTTTCGTTTTGTCTCCGTCATCGGTGCAAAGTACTAATTGATGTGGTGTTTCTGCGCTGCATCTCTCATACATCACCAGTCTGTTGCGCTTTTGTCTGCACGGCTATGATGCCTTCTTCTTCTACTACTTTTTCCTTAACTTTAAAAACAAACCGGAAACATTAAAACATAACTTCTTGTGCACAAGATTCCCTGAAATATCAACCACTTGGATCATATATGTACATGTAAATACGCACTTCATCATAATAAAAGACCTCAGTTGTTACATTTATGTCCTAAAACGGGTTCATTTATATTCTATACATTATCGCACAGCCCTGAAGAATAATGTCACGACCTTCTGAAGGGTCTCTTTCTTCAGGCTGACAACGAATGCTTCACTGTGACATGAAAAGAGTCGCCTGTGAATCACTGAGTTATTTGTTGACAGGTAATGAGAAGGGAAAGCTGCACAATTTAAACTTCCTAACTCATTTTTCCTCCTCCGCCGCCAACAGAAAAGGGATGTGCTTAATTACCGCAAACAAAAAGGACACCCCACCCCACCCCTCCTCTCCATCCGCTGCCCCCCCCCCCCCCCCCCGCTCCCCCCCCTCCCTCCATGTTTAATAAGGGCCACAAAAAGCCAATTATGAACTGTTTGATTATTGAGGTACAAAGTCAGACAATGAAAACTCGCAAGGGTACGGACAGAAGCTAAATTAGGATGCAGATCAATGGGAATCATTATCTCTCACTGTTTAATCTTTATTTATCCAGAGAAGCTTGACTGAGCACCAAAATGTTGTTGTTTTTTTTTTTTTTCAGCTGCTTCACATTCATTCGCAGCAGGCGCAGCTCAGTATAAACAACATCCTCTAACCGCAGCATGTTTCCTGATGGGATTTCCTCCAAAAAACAGGATTCAAACCCCCAACCCCTCGCTTTTTTTTTTTTTTTTTAACCTTTTAATATTACAGTCTGCGGGGCCCGCAAATAATAATCGTCAATCGGTTTATTGTTTAGTCTACAAAATGTCAGAGAATAGTGACAAATGCCAACCGCGAGCTGCCAGAGCCTGAGATGATGCCTTCAAATTGTGTTTTGCCCGACAAAAAGTCATATTCAATTTACAATTATATAAGAGAGAAAAGCAAGGGGTGAGCGGTTTCAGTTGTTTTTATGTAACTCTTGGAAAGAAAGCAAAAAAAAAGAATGTTTCCCTGAGTGTTGAGACTATTTTTTTAACGTCGTGTTGGGAGCAGTATAGCAGGATGTAAAGACAATATACAATACCATGGCGGAAAGTGTTGATGTGACGTCTGTATGTGAACAATCCCAGTTGCCTGTACATAAACACTGGTAAAAAAAAGCAAAACCATGAGCCTAAACTGAAGGACGACGGAGGAAAATATTAGAGACACAAATTGAATGACAGAAAAAGAAAATTTTTGATTCTCATGAAATTTCAGGCGGCCGATCTGATCCTCGGAGAGAGAGACACACAGGAAGATGGAGAGACAGACAGAGACAGAGAGAGAGTTTGTCACTCTCCTCCCTCTGGACTTTCTCTTTCCTTGGTGGGAACGAACGATGAACGAGAGAGAGAGAAGGAGGAGGGGAAAAAAAAAAAAAAAAGAAATGGAAAGAACTTCAGCAGACATTATCCAGAATGCAAAATCTGCAGTCTGATTCTTTGATATGTTCACTGCACTTACTCACAGACAACAATCTGCTTCTCTGTGTGTGTGCGTGTGTGTGTGTGTGTGTGTGTGTGTGTGTGTGAGAGAGAGAGAGAGAGAGAGAGTGTGTGTGTGTGTGTGTGTGCTCTATATTTAGCTCCTATCCTGGTCTCATGACCAGTTCTTCCACAGGCTGCTGGTGACTTGAGGAGCCTCTGCCAGACACAGATGACCCCTTCACACACACACACACACACACACACACACACACACACACACACACACACACACACACACACACACACACACACACACACACACACACACACACACCCGCTTTAAAGCTTGACGATGCAAGTGAATGAGGATTATTGTGGAATCAATCAAGTTGAATCAGACAAGCTCTTTTGGCAACAGCGTATGTGTGTGTGCGTGTGTGTGCGTGTGACCTCATGCAGACCACATGACAGAATGACAGACAGTGATTTATGTGAACGTGAGCCTCAGTCACACACACACACACACACACACACAGCTTTAATGAATGGATGAAAGGCTAAATTGGCGGCTAGTGTTTCTTATTACATGCATCAGTAGTGAGAGAGAGAGAGTGTGTATGAATGAGAGAGAGAGAGAGAGAGAGAGAGCTGTGTTACATTAGCTAAACATTTAAGGGCACGTTCTGTCTAATTTTCTTAATTAAGTTCATTTCCTTTAACTCAGGGAATGACCAGCAGACGGTCAGTCAGTCAGTCAGTCATGAGGTCAACATGGATGTGTGTGTGTGTGTGTGTGTGTACATTTATTAAAGTGTGTGTTAATTCAGACCTTAAAACCAGAGGAGGAAGAATCGGGACACTGCTGAGTTTTGTAAAGTACAGGTTGTTCCCATCACTGCTGCTCTAGGGCGTGTGTGTGTGTGTGTGTGTGTGTGTGTGTGTATCTATCTTGTGAATGTCTTTGTGCACTACAGTAGCGTAACATCACTCAGCTGAGATGCCCTTGAGCAAGACACTAAAAAAAAAAAAACCCCCACCGGTCTGCACTTTCAACAGCTGTTTCTGCCAAATATATCATGTCGCAGCTCAGCCATAGTAACTTTCTGAGCTAAACAGCTGTCTGTATGTTAACAGCAACAAGTTATTCATACGGTAAAAAAAAACAGGCTTATTAGTGCAGCTGATGACTGGAAACAAGGTTAATCCAACAAAATCCACTATGAGGTTCACTACACATGATCACGGCAAGTTGAGTCACAGGTGCTCTCATGTTTACATCAGCAGCTTCTATCTAGATAGTAGTGAAGCCTGTTTACTACACCGTCTATTCATAAACCCGGTAGCCCCGTCTGACTTTCATCATGCTATAATCTTCCAGTCAAGACTATGGTATGACTTTAATGTGCCGTACAGTTCTGGGAACTCAGAGAAGAAGAGAAGGAGCTTTTTTTTTATTCCAGGGAACATCACAGTAAGCCCTCGTCTTACTGTCTGAGCACTGAAAGGTCAACAAAGGTCAAAGTTGAGACTGAATTTGGAGCACTGTGGCAAAGCATTAAATCAGAGCGGTGTGCAGTGATGAAAACACATCAGCGGTCAATCAACACTACTGCTGTTTGAACTTAAAGTGAAGTCACAAACGTCCTTCTTGATACTAATTTTTGCTGCTTTCAGGAGCTGTTTTACCACCAAAACTTCAGTTTAATTCTCTCCAGCTGTGAGCATCTTCTCCATTTCCTTTGTGAATTGCATTGTGGGAGAACGGTGTCAAACGACAGCACGCTTTTTCCCCATGTGAACACACTAGATCTTCTAGTGTGTCATAGGATTTAAAAGATTCTTTTAAGTCTTACTGTTCCTGCATTGAACTTAACTTAACTGCAACAACCCAGATGTTTTACTAATCTGGAAAAAAAGTAAGAATTTCACTGCTACTAACACATGTTAAGGATTAAATGTAATTCAGTGCAGCGTTTGTGACAAAATAATCTGAAATTAAGGAGCCTTAATGGCTAAATTCAGCCTTATATATTATTTCCGGTGCTTGGGATCATTACGCTTGCACTGTGACCTCTGACCTTTGACCTCGTTACCATCAGTTGCATGTGATGTTGGCAGTCAGAACTGATGAAAAGAGATAGATCTGCCTCGAAGGGGGGAATATAGGGAAGTACTCAACCTCAATCTCTCGCATATTGACTCAGTGACAAAACTCACACATTGCTACATATCGCTTTCTCTGTTCTCCTCTCTCTCTCTCTCTATCACACACACACAGTCATCATCAAAGACTCTCTTCCTCTGTTTGTCTCCGACACACACACACTCTTTGGCTTCCTTTGTATCGCTCTATCTCTCTATCACACACACACACACACACACACACAGTTACCGAGCGCTGCTGATGCTGATTCCAGTCTGCACTCCAAAAACACTCAAGAGTTCAATCAAATGCTTATTTTCTGACTCTTATTTCTGTTAGACAATCTACCGCCCGCTTTAAAAAAAAGGTGAAACCCTCGGAGGGTGGGTAATAAGAAACTTTTGGATCCATGGAAGTTTCAGCTTAATGTTAAATCCACTGAGAAGTGCTCGTTTTACTGGTTTCAATGTGAGTGTTGCTCAGTTTTAAGACAGCAAAAATTTAATTTTACTCTTGATCTTGTACAGTAATAAAAAGTTGATCTTCTGGCAAGGATTCCTCTGTTTTCCTCCAAACCTTTCTGATTTGATCATACTACAAAATCAGGACATATGTGGCTTTTTACATGAGGTGAGAACATGACCGTGACGTCCTCATAACCTTCATGATGAACGATACTTAGAACCGGTTCGCACCGTCGATGACCTGCTGTAAATCGCTCGTTCACGTTAAATATCTGTGTGATCTTCCATCCGGGTCACTTTCTTCAGTGAATTTGAGCTTTTTTTCTTCGGGTGACTGACGGCGAGGAATCCAGTCAGTCTGCAGCTCTTCCTTCCTGCTGGGAGATCCGTTACACGCTGATCTCACCTCCAGCCAACCTCTGTCACTCTGCAACCTAATCCCGGCTCTATCCCTCCCTCCCTCCCTCCCTCCCTCCTCCACCGTCCCTCCATCCCTCGGCGAGGAAGAGCGAGAGAGAAGCGCACGGGCTAAATTTGGAGGCAGCCGCCCAGGTGAACCCTTCGCCTGTCCCCTACATGTAAGAGGCTAATGACGGTGGGATGGAAATACACACATTAAGCCAAACGGACTTTACTCGATTCAACGGGCTGATTCAACTGCAGCATGTGGACGTACACATATATATATATATATATATATATATATATATATATACATATATCTGTTTCTCCATCTGCTAAGTGCAGCCAGGACACGCCGCCATACATCTACATCAGCCGCATATAGATGCATCTATTGATCCACCCGTCCTTTAGCTATACAATGTGGCGCTACCTGTATTTCCTGTCTATGAGCAGTAGGCAGAGTCGAGGCCACGCCCACTCCATACCATCCTCACCTCATCGCTAAGCACCCCCCCGCCCCCCTGCTTAATTGTTGTCAGATTAGCAGTCAAGGCTAAATCTGACTGTTCCACTAGCCGATGGATAAAGCTACAGCCAATCAAGAGCGAGTGAAGGGCAACGCGCAGTAGCTGGAGGAAACCAGAGCGAGAGGTGTGTGTGAGGATAATAGATGCTGATACGAGAGCAACGATGGAGATAAATATGCAGAGGAGTAAAAGTACTGCACTATATAGTCAGTAACAGGTCTTTCAAACCGTGTTCAACCCCTATATCTATCATATAACCCAAAAAAATATGGAATTTTGCACATTATATTGACCAAAAGTAACATTTTTTTTACATAAATATTTTGTTTTTTTTGAAAGAATAGTGATCATGATATGAACAGTGGGACATTGGCCAACATATACACATACAAATATATCTGAAATAAGTTCAGCCAACATATGTCTGCCTGATCGATAATCCGTCTAGCTCTACTTAAGTCTAGAAAAGTAACTAGCAACAAGCTAAATACTAGTTTTTCCCATTTTCTTCTCTGTACATTAATGCATCATATGTTACTAAAGAGAAAATGTGATGCAGGAAGGTTGGGATGCTGCTAGATCCGGGGTAACAATCTTTACAATCATTACAACTGAGAACAATTACAAACTTTGAACTAAACAAATCTAAAACTCCTGGGATCAGTCTGTTGACAGGCTGTATGATTGTAACATGAGTATCTTTTTAAAAACCAAACCTGGGCTGACAGCAGCATCGCAGTCAAAACTGTGAACATCCACAACCAGAAAGACCCGCAGACAAAAAAAATAATCAGGGAGTGACGAGAGGATGACTGAGGAGGATGAAGACGAGACAGAGCGGTGGGCTAAAAGGAGCGGAGAGCTGCCGTCTTGACTCTGCAGGCGGCGGGCCTGCTGGGTAATGGGATCGGAAAGGGGAAAGCCGATTCAGGGCTCAGAAATAAGAGCGGTGGCAGCTGAGACGGCGCGGAGGCCCTGCCAGCCGGGTTCACTCGGGGCGACGCTTTGGTGAGAGAACGGAACGGGAAGTCATTTTTAAAAAAAGAGGCTGAGAGTGTACGTCTAAGAGGATTGAATCGCTTTCACTCGTCGGTTGAGCCGAAGGAGTGAGGTTGTGTCAAATTAAAAAAAAAAACAGAGAAGAAGAGGTGACTGGACTTTTATTAAACAAATCCTGCCAAACTATTCAATATTCACGAGATGTTGACCATAAATTGGAAGGAATATGACAACAAAATCAAACCCGAGGTGATGTTCCTGCATCAGGGACATGAGCTATAGTTTTATCAACCTTGCAGAAAAATGTGCTTAGAAGATTTTTCGGTCGGGATTTATCAAAATCCATTTCCTTATTTGACACGAGCGCAGCCCCGTTGTATCAACATCTATTCATCAAAACGTCGGCCCGTTTCTTTTTTTTTTTTTTTTTTGTCATCACTCCTCCTCCATCTGGACTCGCAATCTCTTTAAAGCACTGATAACCACTTTCCAAATTCCCCTTCTGTTGATTAAATTGCCACTGAACAGGTTTTAACCCCTCGTCGTCTATGATGTTCCAGTCTCAGATGTCCCCGCTATCCAGTTGCACTCAGACCGCCTTTACCTGCACCAAAACCCCCCCCCCCCCTCTGCACTTGACCTAGCAATCCATTAGAGTCCTCCGTGTGGGCACCTTGGCCTCTATTTATAATGTATGTTTCCTCAGACGTACGTAGGAACAACCTGGCGGCAGACATGCATTTATCCTGCATCTGTCCTTCAGTGTGTTATTGCTGATACAACTTTCTTGTATGTTACACTGTAAAAAAAAAAGAAAAAAAGCATAAAAAAAAAACCACATTTCATCTGCAGCAGAAGCCGAAAAAGTCTAGTTGTTGATCATTTGACTGATCAGTCATCTGCTTTCACACAACGACTTAGATCAAAAATGATTTGATGATGCAATGATGCACTTTAATCCATCATTTGTGCTGCTTTAACTAGAATTTGCTCTGATAGCTGCATTATTTCTCATGTTTAGGGTAAAGACTCTTAGGCTTGTAACCCTGAGGGAGAACACTTGTTTATTAGGAGTGCTGAAAGCGCCTGAAGCTGCAGCATTTTTTCCTCTGCTGCTTCAGGACTGAATCCATCACCGCGCCATCACTGTATCTAACAGCATCCTCGATAGCTTCGTTAGCAATTAACGGCGGACGCTGATCCCCGGCTAACCCGGGCCGATCCGATCGGCTTGCTGTCTGAAACCGTTTATAACTGAAGCTTCCGCATATCGTCCGTCTTTTTCGTTCCAGCTTTCCTTTCTTTCCTGGAGCATTTTGTACTCATACTTCCTGTTTTCCTCCTGGCTTACTTCCATGCTTCCTTTTATCTTCCCTCCTCCTACCTTCCTTTCATCCCTTTTCTCTCCTTCCTTAAGCTCTTAATGGTTTAATTCTTCCAACCTGTTCCTCTTTTTTTCCTCCCACACATTGCTTTACTGTACATATTTCACTACTCCCCCCCCCCCCCCCCTTCCTCCTCCTCTTCATTATAATTCCTTCAGTAAAGACCACTACGTGACCTCACATGCTCCGTCTCCCGCCTGCATTAAAGCCGTATCGACGCATGTGATTCTCATATATATATATATATATATAAACAGAATACGTGCTTGTTTCTGCACATGAGGCATCAAGGTCAAACCTCCCCGATCGCTCTCGCTGAGGAACTCATTAGGAGGCAACAAATAGGAATACCCATCAACCCGTGCGACGTCTTGCTTCTCATTTTCCCTCCTCTTATTCTTTCTGTCACATGCCGTGGACGGTCTGAGGCATGACACTCGTTATCTCCCGCAAATTACTCTTCACCTAAACATCTATCTGTCTTACAGCGAAGGATTTCACATCCTGACAGAGAAGGCCTGCGTTCTTTGGATGTTTTTTTTTTTTTTTTTTTTGACATCATTGGCGCTTCATACCGGCTAATTGTGACCTCCTGTAATCTGAAAGCAATCGCTCTTCTAAAAAATCCATATCTGTTAAAAACCCTCCTCTTCATCTCCATCTTCTCCTCTTCCATCCCTCCATCCCTCCATCTCGGCCAGTAATCTATCTTTTCAGCCAGGTAGTGTTTGTAAAGCTCTTAACAGGATTGGAGAAAATCACAGTGAACCTTATTGCAAAGGTCAGGTCAAAGGTCAGCGGGGAAGGTAATCACGGTCCATATATGTGTGTGTGTGTGTGTGTGTGTGTGTATGTGTGTGTGTGTGTGTGTGTGTGTGTGTGGCACTCTCAGAATCACAGTAGTTTGTTTCCTGGTTCTGAATTTTGTTTGTTTGTTGGTGCAGATAAACACACACACACACAGGTTCCTGCATCTTTCCCTGATTACATCTTACAGCATCACAACAAATCCATCAGTTCACCTGACCTTAATTCAGCAGCGACAGGTCGGCCAATCAGATTACTTCACCTTCATTTTAAACCCCTCCGATGGGCAGTTTTGACCCTGATCTCAGCCAATCACATTTAAATCAGCGAAGGCTTCCAAGTATTTGGTAACATTAATCGACTCTTCTTTCCTGCTGATTAAATATATTTTGCAGTAGTAGTTTTGACGGGTTGATTAAAAATTCAACTTCAATTGTGGATTTCTCTAGAAACGTTCAGGCTGGATGCTTCGTCTCCGCTGCCTTGACCCTGGACCGGCCCGCTGTATCGCCCTTCCTGATGACGCTGTCTGCAAAATAAAAAGGATGATGCTGCAGCAACCGCGAACGCTTTCTGCTTATTCTGACGAAAGGACAGATGAGGCTCCGTGTAACGTCAGAGAAACAGAGCTGCAGAGAGGAGGAGGAGGAGGAGGAGGAGGAGGAAGCCGGCGCAGAGCAAGGGCGTTGTGTGTGGGAAATACGATCCTGCGGCCTCGTAATACAATATCACTGAGTCACCGGTGGCGGCGGGCCTTGATCAATTATCAACAGTCAAATTAGATAATGCCTCCGTGTGTGGAACGACCCGAATGTACGCGAACGCCTCACGGGGGAAGCTTTTTATGAAGGGTTGAAATCATGGAAAAGGTGATAAAACATGACAGGTGTGTCCACCTGCATCACTTCATCATCATTTTTCCTCTAAAGCACCACATCCTGTACACCCGAGCTGAAATCTGACCCTGGGATACTGGAGAGGTGAGAGAGGGTTCCTGCAGTGGAGGCAAAGGGAAATGAGCAACCTGTTCTTGTAAGTTAATGAGCTGAGAAGTTTCTCTCCGTCTTCCTTCTGTGTTGCCCTCATCCAAACTTTCTTGGTGTCTGTGCCAAAATTCAGGTATCATATCAGCACTAGTATGAAAAAAAATTCAAGGAGGAGGAAGGAGGAGAGGAGAAAGGAAACAAGGAGGGACGGAGGCCATGTTTGCTAATTGTTCTGAAGGAGATATAGGAGAATAACAAAAAGAGAGCCTCCATCTGTTTTATTCTTTTCACCCACAATCGATCAATCAATCCATCGCTTTAACAACTAATCAATCAATCAACCAATCGAGGTCGACCTTGAGATGAGACACATCACATGACCAAAGCGTGGAAGTGACCAAAACCCAAACAAAATCATCATGTTGGTTGCTAGTTTGAATCAAGTTCATGATTTTTGATGCACTTCTCTCTCTCTCTCTCTCTTCCTCTCTTTAGACTATGTTTATGTCTCTCTCTCTCTCTGTCTCTCTCTCTGCCACCACGTCGCAGCGGCTGGCTAACGTAGCCAGAACAGAAGCATCAACCTGATGAAAACCTTAGCGCTCACAGCTAATTACATGCCTAATCACATCCTGTTTGCAGTACCACAAAAACATAAACAAACCTGTGTTTGTGTGTATGTGTGTGTGCGTATGTGTGTGTGTGTATGTGTGTGTGCATGTGTGTGTGTGTGTCTGTGTGTGTGTGTGCGTGTGCACGCGTCTGTAAGACAAACAGCAGCTGATTGTGATTTCTCTGCCAGTTGCAGCCTGCAGATTACAGAGCGGAGCTGCATCGTGAAGATTGGTCACCGGGCAAACTGACTTCTCATTACTGAGTGGTAATGTGATGCCTGGTGCGCAGACACAAACACACAAACGTATCGATAACACACACACACACACACACACACACACACACACACAACGTTAAAAATACCCTTTCATGCATAAGTAGCGATGGGACTCATGCATAAAGAGAACAAAACTTGCACAGTTACACACTTCAGTAACACACACAGGCCCAGTAGAAAACAAGCTTTTATGGACATAATGTTAAATAAATTTACATTTTAAGGACAAACTACACACACATACCTGCTAGACACAACAATGAAGTGCAGACATGTAAAAAAACACACACGGACACACACGAGAAGACTCACATTCACACACACACAATATCAATGACCCAAAGAGCCTATTTAGTGGAGTAAATCCTGTTGTCTCCATTCAATTGCACTGGGCTGTGTTCCTCTACAGCGGGGTGGGCAAAGCTAGCTGTAACTAATAGAAAAAGCTTATCGGAGCTCGGCAACACACACACACACACACATATACACATACACAGGCACGACGGTGCTTCTCAAGGTCGTCAAGAGATTTCTAGGAAATGTGTAGATAAGCTCAATTCAGCATGTGAACTGAGGGGAGGGGGGGGGGTTAGAGGAGGGGAAAAAAAAAAAAAGTAAACCAGGGTTAAATTAGCGAAAGTATTTAGCGCGTAGCATCTCCTATCAGTTTATCCAAATTAATTATGACACCTCTCTATAATTACCGTAAACAAAAGAGATCATTGTTGAGATGATGGGAAGCCTTTTATCTCACACCGAGCGCTGATCAAATTAAGACTACATTTCCCATCAGCCCGATTGCTTCTTATCCTCTCTTCCCGTCCTTGAAAAGAAGAAACATGTGCTGCTGTCACCAGACACTAAAATCTTTCCTTTGCTTTGGAAGAATCCTATTGTGGCAAATATGTTGTTTTTTTTAAATGTTCATGATAATTACAGTCTACTAGTTTCTCCTAATGAATGTAATCTAATTAATGTAATCTTGATTGATGCTAAAATCTGATGTGCTGCGCCTTTAATTGCCGTATTTTACAGTGTATGATGTGTATATTCCATCGACCGATTAATCGACAGACGCTAAGTTAATTAGCAACATTTAAATGTATTGTTTCAAGTATAAACACCAAATATTATATCCATATGACAAAGAAACAGTCGATAGATTCACCGATAATCCAAATAATCATTAGTAGCCTCCCTAACGTCACATACTGTCAGGTGGAATTCAGACACACCTGCTGTCTGTATGTTGCTGGTTAGTCCAGGTGGCAGCTGTCACAGACACACACACACACACACACACACACACACACACACACACACACACACACACACACACACCTGCATATGCATGACTGCTTAACACTTGCATTTTCCCAGGATGTCAAAAATACACTCCCACACACACACACACACACATATGCACACACTCTACAGGGGTTAGCAATCAGTCAGCACGTTGGTGTCCTTTACGCAGAGACAATGACAGTAGGTGTCTAATGTTACAGCAGCTTGGATAACACACACCTGTTACTACACACACACACACACACACACACACACACATCTACACACACACACACACACACACACACACTGTGACCCAAGGAGAAATTTCGAAGGAGATGTTTTAACACCGAATTTGCTTCGACCTCACGATGAAGAGCCGTTATTACAGCTGTGTGTGTGTGTGTGTGTGCATGTGCACGTGGTCCAGGTACTGTATCCAGGCAGATTAAGCACTTATATCACGGTGACGAATCTAACTGGACATGTCACACACACACACACACACACACACACACACACACACACACACACACACACAGATAGAGAGAGAGAGAGAGAGAGAGAGAGAAAGGCTGATTTATGACCTTTCTGTATGGCAGCCACTCTATTAGTGAGAACAGTGACTAGTTTCATTACCGAAGACTCAAACGAAGGAGGGACGGAGGAAAAGATGGGATAACAGGAAAAAAAGAAGGGAGAGGAAGGAGGTATAGAGGAAGGATGGAAGAAACGTGGATGAAGCAGGGAAGGAAGGAGAGAAAAGGGGAGAAAGAGGGTGGAAGAGGAGGAAGGAGGCAGGCGGGAAAATGAAAAGAGAGAGAGAGAGAGCACTGCTGTAAAGAGAAAGGGGACAGAGAGAGAGAGAGAGAGAGAGAGAGAGAGAGAGGTGATGAAATTAAAGGATGGAGGGAAGAGGGGGAAGCAGGTAAAAGGTAACGGACCAGACCTCAGTCACCTGATCTGATGGCTCATCTAGCAGATGCATCACAACTGTGTGTGTGTGTGTGTGTGTGTGTCCTGTCTCATTCTCATGCAGCACTCGCTGTCTGCAAACTCACCCCCCCCCTCTTCCTCCTGTCACTCCTTCTCTTTATCCCCTCCCTCCCTCCTCTTCATCCTTAACATCTCTCTTTAGCTCCTTTTCTCCTCTTTCCTGTATTTTTCCTGTCTCTGCTTCTATGCTCTTTAACCCCCCCCCCCCCCAATTGTTATTTATCATCCCTCCCTCTCTACTCCTCCTCTTCTCCATCCCCTCCTCCTGTTCTCAGCGCTGCGGAGCGGAGAGGTGAAGCTGAGCATCACGAAAACACTCTTTGGATGGAAACCCCACCCTCCGATCCATCCCCGCATCCCTCCGTCCGTTCAGTCACGACTCCTTAATGGTGCAAGGAGAGCGAACGACCGCAGAGAGAGAGAGAGAGAGAGAGAGAGAGAGGAAAACACTGAGTCACAGAGAGGAAGACGGGAGGAAGAGATAGAAGGAGAAGGGAGGATGAGAGAAAAAGAAAGAACAAAACAAAACAAATCACACAAGACTTCCAAACTAATCCTACATTGTCTTTTTCATACTTTCCCAAAAAGCACCTGAACGCAACGCGGGGGAAAGTTTTCTCTGCTCTCAACAGCATCACTGAACAACCATAACTTTGACAAAAATAAAAAAGGACACGTTGCTCCTGGTGATAGATTACCTTTTTCAAGAAAGTTTCAGGTCTGTGTGAGTTGATTTTTATCCTGTATACTGAAATGAATGGAAACTAACGGCTGCCTGGAGGGCAAGAAAATCTCATTCATCAATCTAAAAAGAAACTATGGTGTTCTCCGGAGAACGCAGCGTGAGCCGCCTGTCGAATACACAAGTGTTCCCGAACTTTAGACTCCTGCTGGACATTCAGCCGGTATTTGAGACTGAACTATAGGCAGCTTATTAGTTGTTGTATTGTTTTGTAGACGATGATATGAGGGGGAAACATTTTCACATTATTTTGTGATCAAGGGTTTCAAGCTACATTATTGGAAAACCCAAAATCTTGCAACATGCCTTTTGTTTCACATGACTGCCTACATTTCCCAGAAAGCCTTTCGACATACGGTTGAAGTAAGTGGTGTTATAAATGTGTGTTTCCAGTCAAGTGACTTCCCACGCTAACTCTGACATCTTTTCTCTATATGAATATGAAACGTGGCAGCTATAGAGAAGAAGAAGAAGAAGACTTCCTGACGTTTCTAGTCACTGTGGCTACATTTGGCCATGAGAACCAGAAACATAGAAATCAGCTAAATAGAGCCAGAAACATAAATCACATCCTTAATGGCTGTTTAGGGGGTTATCTTTTTCCCCTTAAAGGCTCCATAAAATGGAATGATTACTTCATTAATATGATGTAATCCCTGTTAAAACAGCTTGTTGGGGCAGGACATTAGACAGTAAAGGTATCATTTTTAAATGCAAACCAATGAGATAGTAGTCATAGTGAGAAAGGAAATGCTATTTTACAGGATGGCCTGAAAAGATGGGATGTGATGGCTCGATTAGCTACACCGACTTGTTTAGCGTTACACTTTTCCAGGAAGTCTTTAAAGGCTTTTTTTTCTGCAGCAGGATCATCACACACGGTTGAAAGGTCAGCGTGCAGCTAACGAGAGAGAGAGAGAGAGAGAGAGAGAGAGAGAGAGAGAGAGAGAGAGAGAGAGAGAGAACGCATGTGTCTGTATGTCTCCGTTCTAAATATGGAGTCCAGCTATCTGACAAGTATTCATTTCCAAAACATCAATACCAGTGATGAGGGAGACAAGAGAGAGAGAGAGAGAGAGAGAGAGAGAGAGAGAGAGAGAGAGAGAGAGAGAGAGAGAGAGAGAGAGAGAGGGAGAGAAAGAACTAGCATACATACAGGTCGGCATACAGAGGAGGATAAACTGACTGGAGACGAATAATGAAGAGTCATCCTACTTTCTTTATAACAATTGATGGAGCTCTATGATTAGTTTCTAATTGGCACTAAAGGCTCCGACACACTGTGCAGTAACAGCAGTCCTGCAGCTTCACTGAAAGTCACACTATGTAACACACATCTCATCAAATCTAGATTGTCTCAAACTGTGCATTGTCATATTGGAGGCATGTTTAGATTATGGTGATGAATACCTGCTAAACTGTATCGCTACAATGTCTTCTCATGTTTTGAGAAAACAAGTGAGTATTTTCAAGCCGTGTTCCGATTGGCTGGTTGGACGAGGCTCGTCTTAGGTCGCCGAACCGTCTCACGGTGTGATAAAGAGCCAATCTCCCAAAATTAGCAAAAACATCGGAGCCTTGTGACCAAAGATGTTGTTTTTTTTTGTTTTTTTTTAATTTGTCTGTCACACGATCTCTCTCCTTTCTATGTCTGTGTATCTCTCTCTCTCTCTCTCTCCCTCTCTCTCCTCTGCCTGTATCTCTCTCTTCCTTTGAGTCTAAATATGGAAGTTATTTTTGCAGCCAGAGTCGTCATCTCTCTCCCCTCTCTCTCTCTCTCTCTCTCTCTCTCTTTCCCCTCTTCATTCCTCCTGAGGGAAATGCTCCGATGCATCCAGAGACACAGACCGACTTCTAAACATAAGCAGGACTTTGACCGCCGCTCGCTTCCTTCCTAAAATCACTCATCATCTTCAATTTCTAATTTTTTTTTTCCACACACACACACACACACACACACACAAGCATGCACACACGCATAGTTGAGAAGGCGACAAAGAGGGATGAAAGGAGGAAAGGTGAGAGGTTGCAACTCGGGATCAAAAGGTCACGACTCGTCTAAACCGACGTCATCTTATCTCTCCTTCAAACCACCAGCGGCCTGATGATGTGTGTGTGTGTGTGTGTGTGTGTGTGCAGTTTTGGGGTGTCACTGTCCCCTAACACCCCCCCCCCACCACCACCACACCTCCCCTCCTCAGTGGCAGTGGGAAATGCTGGGACTTGGAAAGAGGGGGTGGGTTTGTTTTGAAACTCTAGCACGGCCTGGAGGGGTGGAGCTCTGACCTTTATACAGGATGGCTGGGTTCTATGTGTGTGTGTGTGTGTGTGTGTGTTGGTGTGTGTGTGTTGGGGTGTAAGGGGGGGTGAGGGAATGGAGGTTGAAAGGACACAGCGAGAAACAGCTGTCCCACGTTGCGCGGGCACACACACACTATTTTGATCTCACGAATACACACAAAAAAAAAAGTGTTGGCTGCTAGCGTGGCTGTGACGGTGGTCTTTTCTCTCACACACACACACACGCACACACACACACACACACACGCGCACACACGCATGTAAAAATAGGCCTAAAGGGTTGCGGTGCTGTCTCCCGTTGACTTCTATTCATTTTGATGCAGCGGACCGACGTCAAGTAACAGAAAGGTCACAGGTTTGATTCCAACAGCTGACGAGCCCCGGAGCTAAACAACAACTCTTCAAGCTGAACCCAAATACACACACACGTTTCCAGGAGATACACACACCAACATCATTTGGCTCAGCAGTGATGGTATTACAGTGAAAACGAGCACAGCTGTCCACTCTGACACGCAGCAGAGATTACAGCCGATTCCGCACGTTTAAAACGATATTATACAACCAGAATCTGCTTTTTTCTATACCGACCAAACAATAATCCACAACTTTTTAATACACTGAAATGTTCTACAAGGCACATTAGTGACTCGGCTGTAGATCCAGTCCATAAAAAGCTCAAGTCTTTTCCAGGAAAAACAGCCTTCCGCACAGGAAGTGCTTTATGTTTATGGAAGCAGCAGGATGAATTATTTAAATGTGTTTTATTCTATCCTCGTGAATAAACGGCAACAACTAGCGTCT